>NC_141694.1:406264053-406892579 GCF_964263255.1 Lissotriton vulgaris | reverse complement strand
TCCGCTTTCTCTGGTATCCTGGGCTCTATAGCCCCATTACAGTATAAAAATGCCTCCTCCAAGATCTCCAAACCTTGGTTCAACCTCAACTTAAACTTGGAACGTCGCAATCTTAGGGCAGCTGAAAAATTCTGGAGATCTATACCCTCCACCGAACATCTAAATCACTGTTACAGGGTCGGTGTTCCGGAAGGCGCCTCGGGGGCTGGTGTCTGCCCTAGTGGAGTTTCGTCTTGTGACCCCCCCTCCTGTCATTTCAGCCTTCCCAGCCACAGGTCACGGCCGGACCGGCCGAATGGTATAGCTGTGATGAAGAGGATAACCTGGACTGGCCCTTAACTGGCATCGACCCGAGGCGGAGGCGGAGCATAACCAGGAAGTAAATACGACCGTGGAGGAGAGCCGGGTGTGCTTGTTCACCGGCGTGGGAGTTGGAGTGGAGGACGCTGTGTCAAGAGGAGAGTGGTGGAGAGAAAGATAGAGTAAACGTGAAGCGGAGGAAAGACCCGAATTACCAGCGATCGAGGCAGAGGAGGAGTTGCGAGACCCGTCGACGGCGCGGGAGCCAGGAGGCCAACGGCATCATGAGCCGCCCAGCCACACGCTACCTGGAGGTGTGTGGCTTACAGAGGTACGTGACTGTATCTCGGGTTGGGTGAAGAGGCGGGGAAACCGCGTGTAGTTAAAGCCCTTTCCCTTTCCCTTTTCCCCGGGAACCCTTCCAGCACATAACCCACCTCACCGTTCACGGACGTTGTATAGATGCACATTGGGATTCCTCACTCCTTTTCCCCCTCACTAAAAGTGTGTTATCACCAGTACTGAGACGCCCTCTCTTGTCCCTTCCTCCGAGGCGCCTGAAGGCTCAACCACCAGAGACAGATCCAGTAGAAACGCGACGGAGCCCGATCCGGAAGAAGGCAGAGGCTACGAGACGGAAACAGCGGCCTGAGAGAAGCCGATCCCCGAGGAGACCCACTTTGAGGAAAATTTGTACCCGATATTCTCTTTCACCAAACAAAACCCACACGTACCAAAACCCGCTTGTTGCCCATTACTGCGAACCCCGCTACAGTGGTGGAGAATGCGGGCACCCCTACCATCGGTGTAACAGAGATGGATTTGATGGTACATCAACTAGTAAAAGGACAGGAGAGACTGGAATGGGCAATAGACCAACAGCTACGCGCCACCGAGGCCGATAGAGAGATCATGAAGGCAGCGATGACGGCCAGGCAAGCAGAACCCACCACGAAAAGCTGGCCGATGACCGGAGGAGGCAACCAGCACATTAGCGGGGCATCCCTTCAAAAGTATCAACCCGGAGAAGACCCCGACGCCTTTCTTCTAAACTTTGAGAGGGGGGCCCGCGCCTGTGGCTGGCCTGTAGCGAAATGGCCATTTTTTCTTGCTCCGTTGTTGGTAGGGGAGGCCCAAGCGGCTTACCAAGTTGCCAACCCTACGGGGAATACTCCCTATGACGAAATCAAGAAGATCATACTGGATCATTTAGGGCTCGACGCCAAAGCCTATCGGATCCGATTCCGGAAAGAAAGGGGAGTACCGGGTGAAACTCCTAAGACTTTGTTTGTCAGGCTCAAGGTAGCTGCCGATAAGTGGCTAACCCCTGCAGTAAGTAGTAAGGAGGAAATCATGGACCGAGTATACCTCGAGCAGTTTCTCGAGGGCCCTCCCTTTCACCACACAAGAGTGGTTGCAGCAACATCCCCATCTAACCACCACCCAGGCCGTGGAGATGGCCACCACCTTTGCCCGGGCCCAACCAAGGCTACTCCCCTACGAGACTGACAAAACCTTTAAACCTGGAGAAATGAACCACCATCGACTGGAGGCCCACAATGTTTTGAGTGCGGAAATTGGGGCCATATCGCACGACTTTGCCCCAGGAGAAAACAAGCAGACGAGCCCATGGAGGTGGGCTACCTCCCCCGAACTGTATTATACTCTGCGGAAATGGGTCACGCATTTCGAGTGAGTGTGAGATTAAATGGGTCCCTGATTAAAAGTACTGTTAGATTCGGGCTGCCGTCAGTCAGTGGTCCAGGCCCAGCACGTACAAAAACACCAGCTTATTCTCCAAGAACGGGTTTACATACGTTGTGTGCATGGGGACGTCAGGCCTCACCCGTAGCACACCTTTCCCTGGTTCCCGTACAAGGTGGCCCCCAGGACATCAGAGTAGGGGTATTACCCTCCGCTCGTGAATTCAGGAGAAGTGCTCGTTGTGTCACCTACGCTACTGGAGTAGCTTGTTTCCTGAATCGCTGCTGTTGCTGCTGTTACCAATTTCCCCAAAGACCTTGTTGCTTCTGTGGCCGCAGAGGAGAGAGAGGCGTCGGCCCCGGGACTGCGAGGACCAGCATTCACCACCTACAGCTGGTCTCTTCCCGTGAGTGCCGCGCCCCCTCCCAGTGCCACGCCCTGCTGAACTTGAATAACCACTCGCGGCCCCCGCTTCGCGGGAGCCGCTCGTGAAGCAGGAGAAGTGCTCGTTGTGTCGCCTACGCTACTGGAGTAGCTTGTTTCCTGAATCGCTGCTGTTACCAATTTCCCCAAAGACCTTGTTGCTTCTGTGGCCGCAGAGGAGAGAGAGGCGTCGGCCCCGGGACTGCGAGGACCAGCATTCACCACCTACAGCTGGTCCTCTTCCCGTGAGTGCCGCGCCCCTCCCCAGTGCCACGCCCTGCTGAACTTGAATAACTACTCGGCCCCCGCTTCGCGGGAGCCGCTCGTGAAGCAGGAGAAGTGCTCGTTGTGTCGCCTACGCTACTGGAGTAGCTTGTTTCCTGAATCGCTGCTGTTGCTGCTGTTACCAATTTCCCCAAAGACCTTGTTGCTTCTGTGGCCACAGAGGAGAGAGAGGCGTAGGCCCCGGGACTGCGAGGACCAGCATTCACCACCTACAGCTGGTCCTCTTCCCGTGAGTGCCACGCCCCCTCCCAGTGCCACGCCCTCTCTTCCCGTGAAACTATATAACTACCATCCATCACACGCATCGCGGGACGCGCGCGGGTCGGAGCACGGGGCGAAGCCGTCCGTGGACGACTGAGGACGGGACGGGCCCCCTACTTAGGTTCACCATATCAGGATCCTGGTATTTACTTAGCCTTTACCGAAAACGATATTTGTAGTGGTAAATATTCTTATCTGTCTCTTGTGAGTCTACTGGGGATAACTAAGATTCACCTACAACAGTAAAATCCTCAACGATACCAGAGACGCTATAAGAGATTTCATAATCCCTGACGACATCCGGAGCACAAATGGGCTTTAAGAAACTGAGATCTCGGACAGTATATATGAAAAGAATGGGAACTGAAAATGCAGTACGAAACACCACTGATAAAGCTATAAAACAAGGTCGTTTAACCCATACACCAGCCATTAGTGCTTATTTCTCTGCACTCTTGCCCAAAGAGAACCAAGATATACAATCGCTAAGTAAAGATATTAATCTCAACGTAACTGACTTTGCTGGGGAGATTGAAAATCCTTCAACAAAACCTACTCCAACGAAACTTAGCTCACAACTCAAAGAGGAATGTTTGGAATTAGACCTAAGCAACAAATTATCAAGTACCCCGAAAGACTTTCTTCCTTCATATCATGAAGCGATCAATCTGAAAATTGTGACACCTATAAAAAGCAGAGGGAGCGTAACTTTATTCGATGATACAAATAACAGCAAACAAAATATTGCGATAGAGAAAAAGGAGCTAGGAACAAACAACAGTATCCAGTCAAAAACCTCTTCACCTATCGCTTTGTTTGATCCCTCCATGGACTCTTACAACCTTAAAAATAACAATAACACTGCTGATAACGCTCCTCCAATGTCTAAAGCTCTATTCTCCCTTCAAGAGATATTGGAATCTGTTCTTTCATTTCTTGGAAATATTCTTGAAAATTCTGACCAAACATTGGACGTCCAAATAGGCATCTTAAAGTATTTGGTAGAAGAAAAAAAGAAAAAAGATTCCCACGAAGTAGATAAAATCAATATGTTACATAAAACCAATCTTGAGCAACATAGTATATCAAAAGATCACAAAAAAATTCAGGAGAAAAAAACGCGTGACCTTGGTACTCAAACTGTTGACATTCAAATTCAAGAAAACCATAAAATTGATAATTCGAATGATTCAGTGATATATTCTTTGAAAAAATTATTTAAAGAAAAACATCAACAGAAAATAAAACACTTTCCAATATTTACAAAAACTCATGGAACGAACAAGTTTACTAATACAAACGTTCCTGAAAAACAGGAAACAAGAATAAATATCAGTAACGTATCGAGTGAAGGAAATGAAGAAACGCTCACCAACAAGAATCAGGAAAAGAACATTGTAGTTGGGAAAAAAAGGAGGAGAAAGCCGGAGAGAAGGATCCAAAAACGGAAAAATCGTAAACTAAAATTCCAAAAACCTGTCATTTCTCATGAATCTGAAGAAAAACAATGTGACACCAAAATAGAGTCTCAAAACGTTGAAAAATGTGTAACCAGTAAAAACTATGAAAATATGGTGCCTCAACTGGATCCGACAGTAAAAGAGTATATTCCTACCAGATACCCCAAGCAATCAGATCAAAGCAATAACAACTTCATAGAAGAAAATAATAGCTACTATAAAAAGGGGGAAGGGCCTTCTTCCAAAACTCTTCAAATCGAGGAACTCTTTCCTATCGATTCGGCACCACTCAATAGAGGAAGGATTATAAATTTATTACGACATATAAGGCCCTTACATACAATGACTAGTAATGAAATCGATCTTGTGTCCTTTCCCAAAAAAGAGAATAATAAATTGTCACTGGTAACCTTTTGGTCAACAGTCCTTCCAGGCATAATACTAAATGAGAAAGAGACATTACACAAACACGGATATGATGTAATGGAAATTGTAGAATTAAAGGATTATAATACCCCCAATGGGTATAATGCCCAAATACAGGCTATCACCAACTCTCAAGTCAATAAATACCAGCGAAATAATGGCATGACTGAAGATCGAGACATCATAAATCCAGTAACCCATTCTAGAGGGCATGAAAATCTAAAAATTCTGGTGAATAAAGGTCATAGGGCAGTTTGGTACAAAGCTGACAAGGAACCTGAAGAGCATACTACTACCGAGTCCTGGGCTTGGGTCTCTGAGACTTTGAATAGCAACAAAATCTCTAACATCAGACAACATTCTGTTTAGCACGGGACTAAGGATTACATCTTGGAACATCGCTGGCAGAACTAAAAACAAACTGTCCATGGTTATGAGAAATCTCCCAGACATATTGCTTCTACAGGAAACATGGGATACCGTATCTTTCACTCTTAAAGGGTACTATGTATATGATAATTTAGCACTATCCACTAATCGAGGTCATGCCAAAGGAGGGTTAGCCATTTGTCTAAGGGAGGATCACCTGTGGGAACAGGAAATAATAGATACAAAATCTAACAACTTGCAGTGCATTCAAATCTTCGCAAAAAAATGCAGCACTGCTTCACCACAGGCAATCTTACTTTTTAATGTCTACGCTCCCCCTGGGAAAGAAAATGACATTACATTCTTGGATATAATAGAAAAGATTACGCACATAACGGAAAACTATGCATATTCATCCTTCTTAATTGCGGGCGATTTTAATAGTAAAATCTCCAACTCTGAAATTAATAGGTGGGCAAATCTATTTGCAGAAGAAGGTCAGGAAATTATAACCCCACAATTCCCTGAGGGTATATTAACCGACAAAAGAGGCAGATTGTTATTATCAGCAATAACTAATCTTAATGGACTAACATTGAATGGGGCTGTTGAGGGTGATATTCCAGCAAAGTACACCAGGCGAGGCAATGGGACTCTATCCATTATAGATTACATCATAAGCAGTATGGATCTGCTTGATACTGCTTTGTTTTTATCTAATCATTTTTGTCAGGAGAGTGATCATGCGATTATGCAACTAACAGCAGATTGGATACCTAAACCTTCCCAACCTAGCCATATCATTTACATTGAAAGTACTGTGCTGATAAAAAGTGAACGGAGACGCATCTTCTGGAATTCCTCGACCCTTGATAAAATCATGACAAAGATTGATCATTCTAAGCTTCTGGAGCAGAGATTCTCCAAAAATCCTATAGAAAACTTTGAACTCATAATTAAGGATTTTAAAAAACTTATCCTAAGTATGATATCATCGGGTGCAAAAGGCAACAATAAAAAGAAGGGAGGAAAAAATGTATGTACCTACAAGAACTCAGAAGTAAAGAAAAAAATAAATAAACTTATACGCGCCCAATACATGAACTTTTCAGCAAGTGTAAAGAAGGAAATAAACAGATTGAAAAACCAACTGAGGCGCGAGAATCAAAAGGAAAAAAGAGCTATAGAAGATCGAAACTGGGTCGATATTCAGACTGCTGCGAGTAAATACAATCAACGTAAATATTGGTCCTTAATCGCAAAAATAACTGGTACAAAGAAAAAACTACAAACCATCCCGGTCCCCCCGAATGACTGGGAACTATACCTCTCAGATCTTTATAAAGTAAATTCTATAAAACCAAAAGTAAGCAGTAAAGATATGAAACATGGAAAAGATAAGAGTTCTCTAACACAAACTACAGCCATCTCGGTCGAACTCAACATACGCAAAGCAAGAACTACAGGAGCCTCTGGACCAGATCAAATTCCTATAAAGGCGTTACAAGTCGCACCGAAAGAATGGAGCAAGTTGTTATGCCCTCTCTTTAATTACATCTTTGAGAGTGGACATGTGCCAAAATCTTGGCAGGGGAGCATTATTATCCCTATCCATAAGAAGGGAAGCAGAATCCAAGCTGGAAATTACCGACAGATCGCACTCATGGATGCAGTAGGCAAAGTGTTCGCGGCAGAGGTACTAGATCGCCTGAAAGAATGGGCCTTTTCGTCAGGTCTGATACCCATGTGTCAAGCAGGCTTTAGGCCTAAGCACTCGGTAACAGATAACATAGCAGTTATTCAGGTTATCTTCGATAAATACATTACTCAAAAAGCCCAGGTAGTTTATGCCGCATTCATCGATTATTCAACGGCATTCGATCGGGTTGATCGACCAACCTTATGGAAAAAACTAAGGAGGCTTGGAATCCAAGAACAATTGCTACAAGTAATAATAAGCCTCCACACCAATACCTGGTGCCAAGTCCAGATGGGGGGAGAAAAAGGACTCACAAAAAGAATACAAACAGAGAATGGACTAAAACAAGGGTGCCTTTTAGCCCCGCTCCTTTTTTCCCTCTACTTAAGTGACTTGCCTCACCAATTGCAAGTTGGTTCTAATTTACCGCCGAAGATAGCCCAGCAAAGCATAATTTCATTACTCTACGCTGACGACATAGTATTATTAGATCTAACCCCTTTTGGACTGCAGGCATCATTGGACATTCTGTATCAATATTCTAAGGAAAATTATCTAGTACCAAATATACAGAAAACTAAAGTGATAGCTTTTTCGGGAAGAAAACAAAGCGCCAAGTATACCTGGAAGATTGGTGAAGAAAAAATAGAAGAGGTAGACAATTATCCTTATCTCGGAAGGATTCTCTCCAAAAATTTGACAAACTCAACACAGGTATCAAACTTACAAAGGAAAGCTGATATACATGCCTCTGCTCTCTTGAAACTTTACAGTGCAACAGGGAATAGACACTTCTCTGCACTGTTAGGCACATACAGAGTAAAAATACCACCTGTATTATCTTATGCGACGGAATATATCCCCATAAAGCAATGGGTTTTCATGGATCAAAAAGAGGGGAAAATCTTAAGAAGGATCATGAAAGTTTCTGATGCTGTACCTGTTCAGGCACTGAGACTAGAACTATCAATTATAAGCTCTTATGCCATAGCTATTGCCAATGTAATAAGGTGGGCCTACAACCTGATACACGCGAAGGAGAACACTCTAAGGTCAGCGTTGAAAAAAGAGTCTTTTGGGGTAGAGTCTAAAAAGCAAACCTTTTTGGAAAATTTGGCTGTAGCATTTCAGATGGCACAAATTAATATAGAAATGTTGAGTACTTGGTCTCCAGCACAATTAAAATTGTTCTTAAAAACTTTTACCCCTAAATTGAGCTACGAATTGGACTGTTTACACTGCAACAAATTAACCATCTACAAGCCGTTTGTGGAAATACTTGAATATAAGCAAACTCGGCCTTATATTGGGTTTACCCTGACACATGGTGTAAGGAGAGCGATTACTATGTACCGGTTGGGCATCTTACCACTATCAGCATATACCTCCAGATGGCTTCCAGGAGGATCTCCTCTGTGTACTTTGTGTGCAGGGGGTGACCAAACTATAGAGCATTTATTACTCGTGTGTCCTAATCACAAAGTAACCTTAGCTCGTACAAGATACCTCAATCCTATATTCCGCTCCTGCAGAATTACTAAGGGGAGAGAACTTTTAGTCATGTGTAGTCAACCTTTGAATGAATTCGTTTGCTACAATTTCTTACAAATTCTTAAAACAATTTTTATCCTTGTATTAATACTGTTGCATTTTTATACATGTAAAACGTAAATCATTTCTTTTGTGGTCCTCTGTTGAGTACCAATACAAATAAAATTTTTGACTTGACTTGACTTGACTTGGGTATTACCCTCCCTACCCGAGGACCTCATAATCGGAAAAGACAACCCCTCTTTTATTGCAATGTTTAAAAAAAGCCTGGGGGAGGTGCAAAGGCCAGTCCGTGCAGATCGAGGTACCACCCTTCCGGCATTGGTGTCAGCCGAGCCCTGGGTCCTAGACCAAAGCTTTAGATTTGCTCAGTCCAATGACAACACTTTATTTAACACCTGGGAGCAAGATAATCAAACACAAGACCTGGTCCCACCCCACTACCCCTGGTTTTTTATAAAGGATGACCTCTTGTATAGGCAGGGACAAAAAGACGACCCTGAGCAGTTGTTAGTGCCTGCCCCATTTAGGGAACAAGTGTTGTTTTACTCACATGCGCATTTGGTGGCTGGAGACACGGGCGCTAAGAAAACCACCCAGTCAATTCTGAGGCACTTCTATTGGCCGGGAATATACAAAGACACTATGTCGTACTGCCAACGTTGTGAAATCTGTCAGAAGAGAAACATGACACGACCTCCTGCAGTGCCTCTTCAACCGCTACCTATCATTGGGGTACCATTTGAGAGGGTAGGCATGGACCTGATAGGTCCTCTTCCAAAAACGCGAAAAAACAATCAATATGTACTAGTGATAGTCGATTACGCGACCAGATTCACTGAAGCCTTTCCGTTGTCTACGACCACTGCTAAACAAATAGCGGACCGGATGCTGGAGCTGTTTTCCCGTGTGGGATTCCCAAAAGAAATCCTCACGGACCAGGGCACCCCGTTTATGTCACGCTTAATGAAAGAAGTTTGCCATCTGCTGAACATCCAACAGATCAGAACATCGGTGTACCATCCACAAACCGATCGGTTAGTGGAACGATATAACCGGACCCTAAAAACAACCCTACGCAAAATGTTAGAGATCAACGGGACCGAATGGGATAGGATACTACCGTTGGCTTTGTATGTGATAAGAAGCCAGAAACAAAGCAGTCTAGGAGTATCCCCATTTGAGTTATTAAACGGCAGACAACCCCGCTCCTTGTTGGACATGACCAAGGAAGCCTGGGAAAACGAGGTACCCGAAGAAACCCTGCAGACACTGGAATACGCCAGGGAATTAAGATCTAAGTTGGGGAAACTAAGAGACCTGGCATACACGAATTTTGAGAGGAGCCAAAAGAAACAAAAAGAATTCTACGATAAAGGGAAGAAGTGGAGACAGTTGGCAAAATATGATTGGGCACTGGTTCTGTTACCTTCATCCACTCAGAAGTTCAAAGCCGAATGGGGAGGACCCTACAGAGTGGTTGGCACCATCGGGAACACCAGCTATAAGCTTCAACTGACCCCCAGGAAGACGCAAGTGTACCACATTATTATGCTGAAAAGGTGGATAGGCCCTCCCCCGAAACAGACAAACCTAGTGAAGATGGAAACGGAACCGACCCAGAGTACTCTCAACCAACTGGTGATTAACGACGAGTTGAGGGAAGAGGAAAAACTGTCCCTCCAGAATGTCCTACGCCAACATGCTTCGGTATTTTCGGATAAACCTGGATGGACCAATTTGGCAGAACATCAGATCAACACTCAACCAGGAAAGGTCATAAAAATCAGACCATACAGGATACTGGAAGCGCGCAGACGAGACATCAGACAGGAAGTCAAGGACATGCTCGAGCTCGGGGTGATCAGACCATCTAAGAGCAATTGGTCTAGCCCTATAGTGATGATACCGAAACCAGAAAGGACGCAGAGGTTCTACATGGACTTCAGGGCCCTTAATGAAATATCATCATTCAGCGCCTATCCCATCCCGCGCATAGATGAGCTGATAGAGAAGCTGGGAGACGCCAAGTACATTTCCACCATTGATTTAACTAAGGGGTACTGGCAGGTACCCCTTAGGGAAGAAGACCGCCAGAAAACAGCCTTCTCTACGGATGCGGGACATTATGAGTTTACTATCTTGCCGTTTGGATTACACGGCGCCCCGGCAACTTTTCAAAGGCTAATGAATCAGGTATTGAAGAACATCAGCACCTTTACTTCGGCTTACCTCAACGACATAGTCGTTTTCAGCCCCGACTGGAAGACACACTTGCTACACCTGCATAAACTCTGCAGAACCTTAGAAGACGCTGGTCTGAGGATTAATGCCAAGAAATCAAGAATAGCCTATCAGAAAGTAAAGTATTTGGGGTATGTGTTGGGGCACGGACTGATAGAGCCTCTAATCGAGAAAGTGTGAGCCATAGCCGAAACGCTGTTTCCTGGCACCAAGAAAGAGATGAGAGCCTTTTTAGGCCTCATCGGGTATTATAGGAGGTTTATTCCTCGGTTTGCACAACTGGCCGCCCCTCTTACAGACACCCTGAGGTCACAGGTAAAACCATCGGTTCTGACATCCCCAACCCCAGCTATGCGGGAGGCTTTCCATGAACTAAAAAGACTGATCACCTCAACCCCCATACTGTCCTCACCTGACTTTTCACGACCCTTCTCTTTACACACTGACGCCTCTGAGTATGGGGTGGGGGCGGTGTTGTCGCAGGAGGGGGATGACGGGAAAGACCACCCCATCTTATTTGTCAGCAGGAAGCTGTTTCCACGAGAACTAAAGTATCCCACTGTGGAGAAAGAATGTTTGGCTGTGAAATGGGCGGTGGAAAAGTTAGCATATTATCTAGAGGGCCACCCGTTTCACCTGTACATTGATCATGCTCCTTTGTTATGGATGGCCCGGAACAAATCTAACAATGCGAGGGTCATGCGGTGGTTCCTGACTCTTCAGCCTTATGTTTTCACCATCCACCACCGCAAGGGTGTAGACAATACTGGGGCGGACTTTCTGTCTCGGCATCCTCTTCCCAATCGGAAGAGTCCAGGGGGGATGGTGTGTGACGGGGTCGGTGTTCCGGAAGGCGCCTCGGGGGATGGTGCCTGCCCTAGTGGAGTTTCATCTCGTGACCCCCCCCCTCCTGTCATTTCAGCCTTCCCAGCCACAGGTCACGGCCGGACCGGCCGAATGGTATAGCTGTGATGAAGAGGATAACCTGGACTGGCCCTTTAACTAGCATCGACCCGAGGTGGAGGCGTAGCCTAACCAGGAAGTAAATACGACCGTGGAGGAGAGCCGGGTGTGCTTGTTCACCGGCGTGGGAGTTGGAGTGGAGGACGCTGTGTCAAGAGGAGAGTGGTGGAGAGAAGAGAGAGTAAACCTGAAGGCGGAGGAAAGACCCGAATTACCAGCGATCGAGGCAGAGGAGGAGTTGCGAGACCCGTCGACGGAGCGGGAGCCAGGAGGCCAACGGCATCACGAGCCGCTCAGCCGCACACGACCTGGAGGCGTGTGGCTTACAGAGGTACGTGACCGTATCTCGGGTTGGGTGAAGAGGCAGGGAAACCGTGTGTAGTTAAAGCCCTTTCCTTTCCCTTTTCCCCAGGAACCCTTCCAGCACATAACCCACCTCCCCGTTCACGGACGTTGTATAGATGCACATTGGGATTCCTCACTCCTTTTCCCCTCACTAAAAGTGTGTTATCACCAGTACTGAGACGCCCTCTCTTGTCCCTTCCTCCGAGGCGACTGAAGGCTCAACCACGGAGACAGATCCAGTAGAAACACGACGGAGCCCGATCCGGAAGAAGGCAGAGGCTACGAGACGGAAATAGCGGCCTTAGAGAAGCCGATCCCCGAGGAGACCCACTTCGAGGAAAACTTGTACCGATATTCTCTTTCACCAAATAAAACCCACACGTACCAAAACCCGCTTTTTGCCCATTACTGCGCACCCCGCCACAATCACCTTAGATCTATTAAGGACTTTTACAACAGAAAAATCAATAGGGCAGAGGCAGACTTCTTGAGATCCCAACTTAATCAAGCCAAAAACTGCCCCAAGAAACTTTTTGAAATGGTTAAACATTAATCAGCCAACGTACCTAACCGCACTGATCTT
The DNA here is from genome assembly GCF_964263255.1 of Lissotriton vulgaris. NCBI lineage: Eukaryota > Metazoa > Chordata > Amphibia > Caudata > Salamandridae > Lissotriton > Lissotriton vulgaris. The sequence continues at coordinate 406,879,966 of NC_141694.1, read as the reverse complement.
AGAGACCGCTACCCACCAAGTGACGAATTGGCAACCTTCTTCGTGGAAAATACAAAAAGTATTGATACTGATCTAGACTCAACGAGCGCCCTGCTTCCAATTCCATAGTTCGCTGCCTTCATGTCCCCCAGGAGAGGTTTGTTCTCCCTAATTTTATCCCCTAAAACAATGCCTCTTGGCTCACGTTCACTCCGCTCAACAAAGGTGACATCTACAATACTCTTCGAGCCATCAAACTGTCTAACCACTTCAGTGACCCACTCCCACCTCCCATTTTCAAAATATTAATAGCTGCAGTCCTCCCCTTATGGTGAAAGATTGTTAGCGCTTCACTATTGCTAGGCACTGTTCAAAACTGCCTAAAAGCAGCACAGGTAACCCCCATAAAAAAAAAAACTAATGCAAGACTGTGCGGACCTCAACAACTTCTGCCCAATCTCAAACATCCCCACTCTGGCAAAACTCCCGGAAAAGTGTGTGAAATCTCAACTTTGCATACACATTGAGACATTCCCACTCTTGAACTACCATCAATCTGGCTTTCGGCGAGGGCATAGCACAGAATCTGCACTCACTCACAATATGGGTGACCTTTTAAAATTGCTAGATCAAAATTAATCTTGTCTTCTGGTTCTCCTTGACCTATCATCTGCCTTTGACACTGTTCATCACAACAAACCTCTATCCATCCTTGAACACAGGATGTGCCTTTCAGGGATTGTGATGCAATGGTTTACTTTGTTCCTACACAACAGATCCCAAAGAGCCATTTTGAATCATTCCCTCTCTCTCACCCCTCTGCAGTAACCATGAGGGTACCTCAGGGATCCGCCTTGTCCCCCATACTCTTCAATTTATTCTTGGAACCTCTAGCAAATGCTCTGAACTCCACAAACATTCTTTTTCATGTGTATGCGGATGACACCCAACTATATCTGCAAATCACCTCCCCTTAAGACTTCACTACACTCAACTCTACTCTGTTGAACATGCAAAACTGGCTCACGGAGAACCACCTCTTGCTCAACACCTCCAAAATGGAATTCCTCCTCATCTGTCCCCTGAATCACACTCCAAAGGTCGACCTCTGGATGAAACATCTCTCAGCTTTCAACTGCTCTCCCCACATTATTGAGTCAGCGGAATCCCTCAGAATCACAATAGACATGCACTTGAAAATGAAGAATCATATACGCAATGCAACCAATGGAGCCCCATACCAGATGAGTTTACTAAGGAATGTCAAACCATTGGTCCCACAGGATGACTTTAAGCAGGCGGTGCAATCTCTAGAACTCCCAAGGCTAGACTATGGAAGCGCCACGCTAAATAGCTTTCATAAACAGAGCCTGGCCCCGCTAAGAGCTTCCTTTAATTCTACAGCTAGATTGATTACTGGTACAAAAAGAAACAATCACATATCCCCAGCCTGGAAAACCCTAAACTGGCTACTTTACGAAGGCAGAATACAGCTCAAGATTGCCTGCTTGACTCACAAAGCTTTACTCTTCAAGCCACCATTTATCTGGCTCAAAAGCTAGAGTTATCGGGGGTGTTGCAGATCATCATGTAGTACAAGTTCACTGCTTCTGAAACCACAGATCTTCCCCAAAAAGAGAATGAGTCACAGAGCCTTCCCAGGCATTGCCCCGAAGATCTGGAATACGCTTCCACCGGACGTCCCTCGAATCTCATCCACCACTTCTTTCAAAAAGGAAGTGAAAAAAATACTAATGAGCATGTTTCTTCCCTAAACAGCCTTGACTCAACTGCTTATTTCTATGCCCACTCTTCGGATGCCCTGATTGTTTATTACATTGTTGGTCATCTGGGTAGACTGCGTTGCCACTCTATACTCATATTTGTAACAAATGTTCTTTTCCCTGTACTGTATCCTTACTATCCTAAATGTGAAGCGCTCTGATACCCAGGTGGGTCTTGTTCAGACTATTCAAAACTTTATAAATAAATAAAAAAAATTAAAAATCATGTTTATTGCTAAACCATAAGACAAACGCTGAAGTTGCTTTTCAACAGAAAAACCCCCAGTGTATTTCAATAAAGATTAACTGATTTAAAGTTAGAAACTGGAAAATCTGGGGGCAGGGTTTCATGCACATTTTAGAATGCTGGTAAAAGAAGGTTACGCCAGGACATCCACAAACAAACGTGTTTTGTTTAGTTTAGGAAATTGCCTGACTTCTTTTTGAAAATAACTTTGCATCATCTAACCCTTAAGGATATGTGGAAGTTCCCATGCATAGCAAATGACTGTTTACCTAGTACACTAGAGACGTAAAATCATGTACCAATTTATGTTGCTTTGCTGCAATTACCTTCACATAATCTTGCGCCTCTTCATTGGCCTGATTTGACATGTTGAAGCTAAGAATCTCACGATGCAAAAGGGACTTTTCAACATTGACAGTAATGGCTTCTTGTCTTCCTTAGGTCTAAACTACCAAAGACACACACCTACGACTTTTTAGTAGGAAATTAAAATGCTCTTTTCATAGTCATAGTGGTGGACAGGAGTGCAATCCACATAGTGCTATAGTGCATGTGTGCAGCAAATGACACAGGAACTACCATATCGCCCTGACATGCCATGGCTTTTATGCAGGCTTGATGTGTGTCAATGAAGTCATTGTATATTGAATGCATTGAGGTGCATGCTTTAAGTTTGGGATCCATGAAAAAGATCTATTCAGTACTAACATGGGCCCCACAGCTTTATGTAAACTTGCCATTTGTACGTGCTGAATTGTCATGTATTTTTCTAAGCATCATATTGAGAGGCTGGAGAAGCAATTATTTCTCTTTTTGTAGCATTCTAGATTTCACAACAGCTGAGGATTTGTTTTTCAAGTTTGAAAGATCTTGTATGGTTTTGTATCAGATGAACTGAAGAGATAGGAGCAGCTTATGAGTGCTTCAAAAAATCTGAATGGATGAATACACTGTTTACTGTGATGTATAACAAATAGAAGAGCTGAGAATGAGCAACCCTCTCCTCACACCATAATACACGGAAGAAAATTCAAAAGATACAATGATACTGGTCTAATAGCATAAAGTTGTGCGAAGGACATTACATGACACAGTATAAAATATTCTCAGAGAGCTAAACTGTAAATCACCTATGACATAATCAGGGTTTCGATTCATTGATTAGGGACACATGATGCTATATTATTGGGGTGAGTCAAGCGTACAATCCTTTATCTACTTTGTTTGCTGACTCAATAATAATTAAGGTCATACTAATGTATCTTATTATTTGTAGGAGAACAACACATAATAAATATTTGTTTGTTGTAAAATACCAATATCTCTTTGTGTGTTTTCTGATTTACAAGTGCGGGCGGGTTCCATATAGATTCTCCTTCAGAAGAGAGATTCTGTGATGGGTTTGTTTGTGTGTAATTCCTTTACACAAATAAGCATAACACTGCAGTAGGAGTGAGAGACACCCAATAGTTTTCTTTGTCTCTGAAAAGTTCACAGTTTCCTATTGGGGCTTAGGAAATTCACTTTGAGGGATGTCCATAATTTTGGGAACATGAGACTGGCCATTTTTTATTATAACTATATGGATTGCTAATTGTGTCATGTCCTAATATGTGTTAAGCCCGCTTTTAATCAGGGATTTAACTTTATAATTTCCTCAAGAATACAGTATAATGCCTCACCCCTATTTTGGGACGTCTCAAGTTGGCACAGCCATTACCAGTGGTCAAAGACCAAGATGCTTAATAACTTAAGAAAATGAAGAATTTTAGAAACGTTAACTTTAAGAATTGCCCAGGAAAAAATGTGAAACTATGAATATTTTCTGCTAAATGTAACACTGCTGCTGGACAAATATTCAGACACCTATCAACAAATTCTTACAATGGTTAGATTAGCTTCTCCACATGTATAATTCCTCATAAAGGGAATGGGCTTGAGGTTTTGTACAGCGTATGCTTAGAGAGGCACACAATACGTAGGGGCAATGGTCCCAGAAAGCAACCATACACTGTAAACAAATTCAAAACAGACATTCAAAACAGAACATAAAACACAAAGTGTTTTGTTATACACAGTATTTAATTCACACTGAGCGCTGTTCTCTTAATGAAAATATTTACATATTATTATATGCAACAATGTCCCTAAACGGGAGCATGGTGAGGGATGGGAAAAGGGAGGATCGGGTATTGGTGCTTCAGTGAGTGTAGGAAAGTGATTGAAGGATAAAAAGTGCCAATCAAAAACAGTGTGTTATTTAGGATACATGTGGCTCATTCCTTGAGCAAATCAATCTCGATTTTAATAGAAACAATATAAAGCCATTGTTAGAACTGGGGTCACCGATTCAGACACGGTAGCTTTGCACGAGGCAGGAAGGTACCCGAAGGCAATGTGTTAAGCAGTGGTACAGCACAGACTCACACTGACTCAGTAATACGCACGCAATAAAGAGACACCACACCAGGCTATTTTATAAAACAAGACTTTTTATCTACTTTTGTTAAAGGTAGGTAACGCTAGGTTCTCACTTGAAACAGGGTAACCAGTTCTCATAACATTAGATCAATGCAGGTAACATTTCTTAGGCACTTGTTCCTTAAAGATAACACATCCTGCGTACATGTTCTCTGGAGGTCACATCTCTTAGGCACATGGCTAATGTATGCAACATTTCTTAGGCATAAACTCAACCCAGGTAACAATTCTCATTTTCAGGGACAACATAGGCAACATTCCTGAGGTACACAACAATTAAAGTCAACATTTCCTATGCAGGTGCACTCTGAAAATAACAGTCCCTATGCAAGGGTTAATTCAGGGTACATTTCTCAGGCAGTGTAAACACAACTGGGCTACGGCATATATTTAACATTAGAATCAGGCCTAGTCAAGTCAATCTTGCAGTTAACAGTTCTATTGCAGGTTGGCATTCATAACAGATAGCAATCCCCAGGCAGAGATTCACTATAGGACCTATTTCTCAGGCATCTAGTCAATACCGGCAATATGGGGTGGGCTGTCCTATATGCCCGGCAACTGACACTTTCTAGGCCAAAGCGTACTACAGGTGACAGTTTCCCAGGCCGGGGGTGTCCACCAGCAGTGGTGGCTTGCATCTGGGCTGCTGGAATTAGATGTGCGGACCTCAGGTTCCCGTTGCGCATCCTGATGGCAGTGGAGGGCCCCCTCCCGGGACTCATCAGTCAGCCCTCTCTAGGAAAGAGTCCGTCACGGAAGACGCGCCGGCCCTGGTATGCACCCGCCGCCTCCTCCCCAGTCAGCCCGATCCTACCTACGCTCGGGCCTGGGCTTTTAGAGGCGGAATGGTGCTTCCGATCCTGCTTCCCCTTCTGCCCTTAGAACTCGGTCCCGGGAGGTCAGGGGCTCCCGTTCTCCTCGGAGCCCCTCTCTCCAAGGTCTGCTTGTCTCCGGCGGGACTGGAGCCAATCCGCGTCCGATGGCCAGGTTGATGGGCAATGCCTTCCTTTGAGCGTCAGGCCTGGCGCGGCCCTGGCAGCAACCACGGCAACCCTCTCCTTGCTACGGGGGCTGCGGAGGTGTTCAGGACAACGCAATCTGCTTCTGGGGCAGCCCCAGGGCCGCGGCGGTGATTGTGGGCCAGAATACTTTTCCTACGGCAGCGCTAGGGCGCGATGGTGAGTCCAGCCCCCACTGTAGCGCTCCTCCTTCACCTAAGCAATTGACCACGCTATCGGGGATCGGGGCACCCAGCAGTGCTTCCCTTTCGCCCCTGCGCTCCCTCCACTCACAGCGATCAGGGGGGAACAGTGGCAGTTCAACCGGGTCCTGAGCTGCGGCGGTGTGTTCAGCCCCACAGTGCTTCCCACCAGCGGTGCCTCCCGGTCACAGCGGGCAGCAGAAAAATTCAAGCTCAATCAAACAGCACGCCCCTGGCACAGCGCTGTCAATGGGTTTCAGGGGCAGCCCAGGCACAGCCCTTCACTCCCAGACGCGGTCCCCAGGTCAGTTACCTTGGGCAATCTTGCAGTGTCCAGGCAGTAGGTTCAGCTAACGGGCACACATTTGAACCCCCCTCACCACCCTTGAAATGCAATCAGGATTTGCGATTTTGAAATTGCGAATTCGCAATTCCCATTCATTCCTATGGGCCTTTTGGCCCATAGGAATGAATGGGAATTGCGAATTCGCAATTTCAAAATCGCATTTTTTATACGATTCGGTAGAAATTGCGATTTCTACCGAATCGCATAAATAGTTAAAAAATAATCATGCATAGGCTTTTGCGACTTCTAAATTGCGATTCGCTTTTTATCGCAATTTGGAAGTCGCAAAAGCCGAGATTGATGCATGTGGGCCTTAGGCCCACATGCATCAAGCATTTTTGGAGTCGCAAACGGTGCGATTCCTTAAAATCGGCCGTTTGCGATTCCAAAAATGCTTTTTGGAATGCATCAAGCATTTTTTGAAATCGCAACATTTTTGCGATTTCCAAAAATGCGATTGCTTTTAGGAAATCGCAAATTTGCGATTTCCTAAAAGCAATGCATGAATACTTTTGAAATTGCGAATTCGCAATTAGAGGGACAAATTTACCGAGTAGTTGAACTACTCGGTAAATTTGCAAAAAGTGTAATTAACACTTTTAACGCATTTTAAAAGCATTCATGTTACGGACACACATGTCCTTAGGACATGTGTGTGTGCAACATGATGCGAAAAATACATTTCAGGGGTGCAGGGGGGGTTCATTTGAACCCCCCTCACCACCCTTGAAATGCAATCAGGATTTGCCATTTTGAAATTGCGAATTCGCAATTCCCATTCATTCCTATGGGCCTTTTGGCCCATAGGAATGAATGGGAATTGCGAATTCGCAATTTCAAAATCGCATTTTTTATGTGATTCGGTAGAAATTGCGATTTCTATCGAATCGCATAAATATTTAAAAAATAATCATGCATAGGCTTTTGCGACTTCTAAATTGCGATTCGCTTTTTATCGCAATTTGGAAGTCGCAAAAGCCGAGATTGATGCATGTGGGCCTTACGTCCTATAGGGAAAGCTTTAACTTGTATTGTCTAACACCACCTTATTACAATTGCGTTCGAAACATAAATGAAAATATGCGCGAAAACAAGAGCAAATACCTTGGTACTCGGTAGGTGAAATGAATCCAGAAGTTATCTGTAAGCCAAGGGTATGATAATATATGTTTAGAAATCAGCCATGGCAGAGCGTTATTAAAGAAAAGGATGCAGCCGCTAACGTGGCATGACAGGGCAAGGGAAATTGCCTGATTAGTGGAAGCGGGCCTCGCGGCTCCAATACATCTTTGCGTCTAAAAAATAAAACCGGGGGAAAGGGAATCAATAGGACCGAAAGCCACACATTCAAATAAAGCGTTGCTTGAGACAAATACTTGTGGTGGGCCGGGTGCCAAACAAGGACTCACCTCTGCTCTTGATGAAAGCCTCTCCGTTCGAGTAGAGCGAACCGGAAGGGTGGGGGCAGCTGTTTAAATAAAGCGGTCACTCCCTCTTGTCAATAGCGAGCGTGAGACAGGTGGAGTCAGAGAGGAAAGACTCCTGTCATGATGTCGAAAAAATTCATGGTGGCACAAAATAGAGAAAAGGAATGTGACGGTAATGCTGGAAATTGTACTCAAGGTTAAATTGAAGACAGAAGGAGCACTCTCACAGATTGCTTAAATTAATAGTGTTGACATTCATATGATTCAGTAATATCATTGTGGAAATGTGCAGAGATTGGTACTGGGCCTATTGTCCAAATTGTTTTGCATATTTTACACCCCTTAGAAATAACTACATCTACGTCCTACCAAATAATATTAGTCCCACAGTAGAGATAGTCATTAGTATACAGTTGGCTTGTTACAGTGGTAGAGAGCAGTTGTGACGTGCCCCAGAGGAACTTACATGTTGATGGATCTATGAGCACACATTCATTAAAATAGACCACATGGTGAAGACTGTGTAGTAACCTTACATACACATTTGGCCCATTATACAGGTAGATTTGCGCATAGAGAGTAAACACTTCATGACTGCATCTTACACCCTTCCAAGAGGTAATAGTACCAAAATAGAGATAATCATAAATAAACACTTGACCTAGTACAATTAGGAACGAAGGTACATTTAGGTACTACATGCTGGGGCACATGGGTCATTATAGAGTGACATTATATACATAGGGTGCGTACATTGGATTCAAGATGGAATGTCGATCAAATGTGAACACAGGGATGAAAGCGCCTTCAGGTATTTCATGCTGGTGCAAATGGGTCATTATAGAACATGTAGAGTGACATTATATACATTAGGAGCGTACATAGGATTTCAGATGGAATATTAATTAAATGTCAGACAGGCAAAACGAGAATTACTAATCTCAGATTCGTTCAAGTCATTTCTAACAGAGCTTTTGGGTGACTTTGACTTCCATTTAGAAAAAAAACTCTGTGTACTGCAACAGAGGTTTTATTGGAAACTATGGGGTCCTGTGGTCTCCCTCAGCTGTTGAGGAGCCCCACGCTTATGACAGGACACCTTTTGGATGGGATCTTCTCCAATGACCCTAGGATAGAGGTGATGGATCCTATTCCACTCTCCTGGTCTGATCATTTTGCCATCCCATTCCTTATGGAAATGCCAGTATCTCACCTAGACCCTAATTTCAAGAACAGGGTGGAGTTGAAGAGAAACTTTAGCCAGAATAATAAGGAGGATCTTCTTAATAAACTCAGCAATTATTGCTGCCTCCCTCACTCAGATGTCAACTCTATCTATGACGACTTCTCCAATGGGCTTTCGGTGGCCTTGGACTCTCTTGCCCCTCTTAAGGAGCACTATGTGGCCAGAAAACGCCCGTCGGCCCCATGGTTTTCTGAAAGGCTGAGAAATCTCAGACAGGTCTGCTGGCATCAGGAAAGAAAGTGGCACAGTGATCCTACCACAGTCGAAAGTGATCTGCACAAACTTAGACTGAAGTAATATAAGCAGGACATTAACGAGGAAAAGGTCACTTATTATTCCAAGATGACGGAATCCATTGAATCCCCAAGGAAACTTTTTACTATGATCAATTCCCTCATAGCTCCTACGTCCACTGTTAACACCGAGGTTTCCTCAGGATCTCTGAGATAAAATGGCATGCTTCTTCTATGCCAAAATTAAGGACATATACTCCTCTCGCGAGATGTCCAACACTGGAGGATTTAAGTCAGACCTTCTATTGGATCCTCTGGCAGTACCTCTGAAGGATTGCCCCCTGTGCTCCTTTCCTCTCATACTTCAAGAGTACACTGAGCTGAGGTTAAGTGAAATCAGATCTGGGTCCCCACTGGAGTCCTGCCCCTTAAGATCCTGAAATGAGGAAAGGAGATGTTAGAACTGGGGGTCTCTGGTTGGCACAGGTAGGTACTTGTGACAAGCAGGGACCCTCTCCTCTTGTCAGGGCAAGGGAATTACTCTCTTAAAAGAACCCCTGCTCATCCTCTAGGCGGCGTGGCGCGAGCAGTCAAGGCTTATTTCAGAGGAGATGTAAGTTAAGCAGTTGTGACCACATACAGTAACCCAGTGACAACACTACAAATGGACACCACACAGGTTTTATCTAAAAAATAGGTATACTTTATAGAGAGTTATCACAAGACCAATAAACGACAAATAGAATACACAGTACTATCAAATTTCAAGAGTTCAGGTTTAAAAAGCTTAGTTCAAGGTTCTGTGTGAGTCGGTAGCCTTATCTGGCTACAGCTTTGCTGAAAAGAACACAGAGTCTAACAAATCCAGCTGACCACGATGCTCCGGGCCCACTCAACTGTCGACAGACTCAGTCACAGTACCTTTTCCTTGAGGCGGCCGGAACGGATGTGAGAGCCGGTTCCGGTGTTCGTCGCGGTGTAATAAAAGAAAGCGTTGCAGGTCACGGTGTCTTTCCATTCGTGGTGAAGGTTACGGCTCTTTGACGGCGTCGGTGAGCTCAGAACTTGTGTTGTTCGAGGCGGGCGTTGTTTGTTGCGCTGCTTCCAGCTTTACGGTGCGGCGACAGAGCCGGAGTTCGGGAGCTGGTTCCGGTGGTGCGTTGCGAAGCGTGCGAGGCGGTGCCTAACTCTGGTACGGTTACAGGACTCGAAGTCAGCAGCAGTGACGCGTCGGTCAGACCAGTTCAAGTTGGTGTAGCGAGGCGTTGCACGTTGCGTTGTCCTTCCAGTCATGGTGCAGGCTACGGCACGTTGACGCGTTGAGACGGAGTCGGTTAGCGCAGAGCTTGCGTTGTTTGAGGTGGACGTTGCTCAATGCGGTGCCTACTGGAAACCAGGCCGGTCGTAAGAGTCAGTCACAGCTCCCTGCCTCTATAGCCACTTGTTTCCAGCAGCAATTCACAAAGGCCGGTTAAGTCCACTGATCCTAGGACTTCGGTCAGGGTGCAAGCTCTCTTCCAAGCCCTTGGAGATCTTTGTACAAGTTGAAAGAAAAGTCCATAAAATTCAGTCTCCTCTCTTTGGCAGTCAAGTAACCACTGCAGGCCAATCCCCCAAGCAGCACTTCAGCTTGGGCATAGTCTCCCCTCAGTTTCATCAGGTTCCTTCTCCTCAGCAGAGGTTTCGTCTTGTAAGTCCATAAGTGATCTAATTTCTTGGGATCAGGGTCCCAATACTTATACCCCAAAATCCTTTGTTCTCCGAGGGGAGAGGGGCCTGTGCCCAGTTCAAGCCAGTTCTGAAGCACTCTGTTTACCAGACTTCTCCTTTCCTTTCACAGCGCAGGGCAGGCACATCAGACGCCCCACAGGAGGTGGAGACACCATTGAGAAAGGCAAGTACAGTCCTGGAGCACTTTGTTGACAGCCTTCCTTCTCTTCTTTCAGTGTGCATGGCAGAGACATCAGACACACCACAGGGAGTGGAGCCAGCACTGTGGGAGGCAGGCACAGTCCTATTCTGGTCCCAGGTGCATTTCCTCCTTCCCATCTAGATGCAGATCTCCCTATTCACCACCGGGCTGCCCCAGCCTGTCTCCTGGAATTCCCCAGCCCTGTCACACACAAACCCAGAGAAGGAATACACAACCTAGCAGAGGCAGGCTCAATGGTTAGGCAAACAAATACCTACTTTCTAAAAGTGGTATTTGCAAGCACAGAATATTAAAATAAACTTTACTAAAAGATGTATTTTATTATTCTGAGACCAGGCATACTAAACTCGAATTTCTACCATGTTCTCTGAGTCTGCTAGGATTATAAAGTGTAATAACTCTAACAGCCCATTCTGGCCTATGGGTGCAGGTAGCGTTGCAATAGTGAAAAACGAAAATGGCTGTTATTCACTATTAGGACATGCCACACACATCAGGGCTTGTCCTACCTTATACTTACAATGCACCCGGCCCTTGGGCCTGCCACAGTGGTGAGTAATATGAAGAATAGGGAAGGTTTAGGGACTGGCAAGTGGGTGCACTTGCCCAGTCAGCATAACAGTACCAGACTGCATGCAGGCTCTGCAATGGCAGACATTAGACTCATTTTACAAGGCCGCTTCTGTGGATGGCACAACCACTGCTGCAAGCCCACTAGCAGCATTTGGATGTACACTTCCTGGGCACACTCAGTGCACTGTACTAGGGTCTGACGAGTAAGCCAAACATCCAATCATGGAACCACTAATCAATACATACATTAATTTACAGTAAGGAGAGCGTATGCACTTTAGCACTGATCAGCAGTGATAAAGTGCCCAGTGTCATAAAATAGCCAACAACAGGTCAGAAAAAATATAGAAGGAAGCAAAAAGTTCAGGGTTGACCCTGCAAAAAGGGCCAAGTCCAACACAGCCCCCTTCCAGCTAAAACGCAGGGTAGACCAATCACTACCTTGATGGGCTTCCCTTCTTTGGGCGGTAGAACATGGACCTGGCCCGCAACAGCAGGGACACATTCCAGTTCTATGCCAATCTGAACCCATTTCAATTCCTCTGGCCATACTCTCAGGGTACACCAAGCTAATCCATGGGGAACCCTTTTCCTCACCTGTAGACACCACATGTGCAGCATCTAACTTTAACTTACTCACAGGTGTGTCCCAACAGACAGACAGCAAGTCACAGTGACCACTGACAGTAGTCAGGGATGAGACCCAGGCCTTATGCCTCTCAGGGCTCTCAAACATCTGTAGCGTCAGAGAGCGGTATGCAGTAACCCCGGGTGCTTGGCACCCTTTGTCTACTCTCCCTCCTGTCAGGTCAGGTATGACATCCTGGCACTGACCCACCAGCCCCAGGCCTATACCTGGTTGCTGGACCAGAGACTAGGGTAGGCTCTCCCATACCCAGTCCTTCTCCTTGGGGCTTTGTACCATCCCACCTGGAGCGGTACTACCTTCTAGAATTGTCAGGGCACCTGTGGCAGGTGTCCTGCACAATTCACCCACCAGTTCAGGGGTTCTATCCTGCAACTGGGCTACCAGGTCAGGAGGGACACCCTGAACATGGCCTTCCAACCCAGGGTCTAGATCCTCCAGCTGCACCTAGGTCAGAGGCGAGGACTCCCTCCCTCTGCACCCCCTTCCAGAGCACTGCACCCTCCCAATTGGAGTGGTACCCCTAGAAGCTACCTCGGTCAGGACACGAATTACAGTTACCCTTTCCTCCAGGTCAGACAACACCTGAACCTTGCTCTCCAACCTAGTGTATAAACCCTCAGGCTGAACCGGGGTCAAAGGCAAGGACTCCCTCCCTCTGCACCTCCTTCCAGATGGCTGAACCCTCCCACCTGAAGTGGTACACCAAGAAGACAGACTGGTAGGGACACTGATTACAGATGTCCCTCCCTCCAGGTCAGGTAACCCCTGTACCCGGTTTTCCAACTCAGGAACCAAACCCTGCATTTGAACACTTGCCTGGTGGACCAGGACTTCCTTGGGAGCACGCATGCCCCCATGAGGGTAACACATAACTCCTGTGTTGTGTGATAGTCTGCCAGGTGCAGATCTCCCGTCCCCGTCCATCTGACAGTACGCGAAGATCCCCCAGGAGAGAAGTGGTGTCTCCATAGTCATTCATTGGTGACGCAGCCCTTCTGGCTGGGCCCTGACCCACTGGTTCTTCCACTGGGGACACTTTCCCCCCTCTCACCCCTCCATCTGGACTTCTGCACCCTCCCAACTGGAGAGGCATTGCCGGACACTAGAACTACTGGAGCTCTGCTTTCAGAGTCTCCACGTTCTCTAGACACTGGGAGATCCTCCTCAAATAGCCTAAAAGTACAGCCAAGTCCCCCGACCTGATGTTCCCTTAAGAAACCATCCAGGTCCTGAGACTGGGTTTTGGTTACTTTGGTACAGAACCCACACTCACTCATCCTCCTGTGAGAAAGGATGTGAGCCCCTACACCCCTCCTACTATACTGGGACCTAACTGGGCTACACTGAATCTCTTCCATAATGCAGGACTGGAAGATACTTGAGCCACTCATGTTGGACTCACTCCTCAATGCTTCTTCAGACCCTCTGGAATCCACCAAAAGGTCGACCTTCAACGTGAGTTCCCTGGGGTCAGACTACTCACTCTCCAACAGGTGTTGGCATAGCTCTGGAAAACAGGGACATAAAATATGCTTTCCCAGAATTGGATCACACAGCCCCCTACAAGGGTTAACCAAACAATCCTTCACTTCACCATCCAGTGCCTCACACACGTACTCCACACCTTTCCCCTGAGATTGGCAAGACAGTATCTGACTGTCTCTGTCACACAACCCACACTCTTCTGGGCGGTCACCACACTCACATACCAGAACTTTAGGGGAAACCCTCTCCCTGCACCTCTCAACTAGAGTCAGTAGAGTGTCCCTCCCACTACTAGGACCATGAACCCCTATGCCAATTACCCTATTCCCTTCAGGGACACTGTCCACTACTGGAGCTACCTCACGTCCTTGAACCTCCTGGTGTATGTTAACCCCTTCCACGTCAGGTGCCTCACCTCTGGGTGTGTGTACTACTCCCTCAGCACTAGAAAATTCAATTTGGCTGCTTCCATCTGAGCTGGACTCCACCTCCAACTCAGCAAAGCTAACCTCTTGAGCTACCCAAATTTCTTGTTGCTGGGCTGAGACACTCATGGCCTCAAGCCTCTCGAGCTCCAAATCAAGCTTCCTCATTATCAAGTCATGCTCAAACTGCATTTTCTTTTCCTCCAGGGCCAATTTCCTATTCTCTAACTCCACTTCTTGAGCCGTTTTCTTGCTTTTTAGCTCCAGTTGCCCATTCAATTTGAGCTTGGCCATCTCCATGTCGTGCATCCTGTTTTCTTTCCTGTCTGCCAACCCTTTTGGGGACAGACCCCGGGCAGAGACACTGCCCGGGGTCATGAGCCGGGTCTGGTGGCTCAGTGGACTAATGCGTCCACTGCAGGGGCCTGTGTTCGACCTCATGGTCACAGGTTCAAATCCCGGCGGGTCCACTCAGCCTTTCATCCATCTGAGGTCGATAAAATGAGTACCATTGAGTTGGGTAACAATAAACATCTGTTATTCAGCGCCAAGAAACCGCTGGGTGAACGTGCGCTTTACAAATACACATGTTATGTTATGTTATGTTACCCACTCGGGGTGGCGCACCCCTCCTCTCAGGACCCAGTGGTCCACCAATCTGCTCCTCTGCATCCTCCTCATTCAATAACTCACCAGGGGCATTCCTTGCTTCCACCCAGGCCCTCAGCCCCTTGTGGTATTGCTACTTTGTGGAGATTCCGGCTACTGAATTTTTTTACTTTTTGCAGAAGCTCTTGAGCTGGGTGTTGGTGTAGCTTTCTAGTTTCTCTTCCCCCTAATCACAGTCAACAGATGTAATGGATGCTGCCTATTCTATTCTGATTGAACCAGACATGATTTAAAAAAATGTAGATTTCTGGCAAAAACAAGTATCAGAAGTATGTGGTTGCGTTATGGTCTGCACTCACTAAGTAGTGGTCACCAATCACTGTACATGAGTCACAAATGCTAATTTGGAATCCTTTCCGCTTGACTTCCAATGTTAGCATTGGGGGTCTCTAGTTGGCACAGGTAGGTACTTGTGACAAGCAGGGACCCTCTCCTCAAGTCAGGGCAAGGGAATTACTCTCTTAAAATAACCCCTGCTCACCCTCTAGGTGGCGTGGCGTGAGCAGTCAAGGCTTATTTCAGAGGTGATTTAAGTTAAGCAGCTGTGACCACATACAGTAATCCAGTGACAACACTACAAATGGACACCACACAGGTTTTATATAAAAAATAAGTATACTTTATATAGAGTTATCACAAGAACAAATAAACAACAAAATAATCCACAGTACTATCAAATTTGAATACTTCAGGTTTTAAAAGCTTAGTTCAAGGTTCTGTGTGAGTCAGTAGCCTTGTCCGGCTACAGCTTTGCTGAAAAGAACACAGAGTCTAACAAATCCAGCGGACCGCGGCGGTCCGGGCCCACTCAGAATACAGATTCCTTGACAGAATCAGTCACAGTACCTTTTCCTTGAGGCTGCCGGCACGGATATGCGAGCCGGTTCAGGTGTTCGTCGCGGTGTAGAAAAAGAAAGTGTTGCAGGTAACGGTGTCCTTTTAAGTCACAGTGCAGGCTACAGCTCGTGGATGGCGTCGGTGAGCTCAGAGCTTGCATTGTTCGAGGCAGACGTTGCTCGTTGCGGTGCTTCCAGCTTTACGGTACGGCGACAGAGCCGGAGTTCGGAAGCTGGCGTTGATCAGCTGGACAGCGGTGTGAGTCGAGCGGGGCGTCGCTAAGCATCTGAGGTGATGCCCAACTCCGGTGAGGTCACAGGACTCGAAGTCAACAGCAGTGACGCGTCGATCAGATCAGTTCGAGTCGGTGTAGCGAGGCGTTGCACGTTGCGGTGTCCTTCCGGTCACGGTGCAGGCAACGGCTCGTTGACGTGTCGAGATGGAGTCGGTGAGCGCAGAGCTTGCGTGTTCGAGGCAGACGTTGGTCAATGCGGTGCCTACAGGAGACCCGGCCGATCATGAGAGTCGGTCACAGCTCCCTGCCTCTGTAGCCACTTGTTTCCAGCAGCAATTCACAAAGGCTGGTGAAGTCCACTGATCCTGGGACTTCGGTCAGGGGCAAGATGTTCGTCGAGGTGTAAAAAAAGAAAGTGTTGCAGGTCACGGTGTCCTTCCATTTGTGGTGAAGGTTACGGCTCTTTGATGGTGTCGGTGAGCTCAGAACTTGCGTTATTCGAGGCGGGCGTTGTTTGTTGCGCTGCTTCCAGCTCTGCGGTGCGTCGACAGAGCCGGAGTTCGGGAGCTGGCATAGATCAGTCCAGACAGCGGTGCGAGTCGGGTTGCGCGTCGTGAAGCGTGCGAGGCGGTGCCTAATTCTGGTACGGTTACAGGACTCGAAGCCAGCAGCAGTGATGCGTCGGTCAGACCAGTTCAAGTTGGTGTAGCGAGGCATTGCACGTTGCGGTGTCCTTCCAGTCGCGGTGCAGGCTACGGCACGTTGACACGTTGAGACGGAGTCGGTTAGTGCAGAGCTTGCGTTGTTTGAGGCGGACGTTGCTCAATGCGGTGCCTACTGGAAACCAGGCCGGTCGTAAGAGTCAGTCACAGCTCCCTGCCTCTATAGCCACTTGTTTCCAGCAGCAGTTCACAAATGCTGGTGAAGTCCACTGATACTGGGACTTCGGTCAGGGGCAAGCTCCCTTCCAAGCCCTTGGAGATCTTTGCACAGTTGAAAGAAAAGTCCACAAAGTTTTTTCTCCTCTCTTTGGCAGTCTGGCAACCCTGCCGGCCAGTCCCCCAAGCAGCACTTCAGCTTGGGAATAGTCTTTCTTCAGTTTCTTCAGGTTCCTTCTCCTCAGTAGAGGTTTTGTCTTGTGAGTCCAGAAGTGATCTAATTTCTTGGGATCAGGGTCCCAATACTTATACCCCAACATCCTTTGTTCTCTGAGGGGAGAGGGGCCTGTGCCCAGTTCCAGCCAGTTCGGAAGCACTCTGTTTACCAGACTTCTCCTTTCCTGGGCAGGCACATCAGACGCCCCACAGGAGGTGGAGCCAGCATTAAGGAAGGCAAGTACAGTCCTGGAGCACTTTGTTGGCAGTCTTCCTTCTCTTCTTTCAGTGTGCACGGCAGAGACTTCAGACGCACCACACGGGGTGGAGCCAGCACTGTGGGGGGCGGGCACAGTCCTATTCAGGTCCCAGGTGCAACTCCTCCCACCCATCTAGATGCAGATCTCCCTATTCACCACCAGGCTGCTCCAGTCTGTCTCCTAGAATTCCCCAGCCCTTTCACACTCAAACCCAGACAAGGAATACATAACCTAGCAGAGTCGGACTCAAATGGTTAGGCAAACAAATACTTACTTTCTAAAAGTGGTATTTGCAAACACAGAATATTAAAATAAACTTTACTAAAAGATGTATTTTATTATTCTGAGTCCAGGCATACTAAACTCGAATTTCTACCAAGTTCTCTGAGTCTTCTAGGATTATAAAGTGTAATAATTCTAACAGCCCATTCTGGCCTATGGAGAACAGGTAGCCTTGCAATAGTAAAAAACGAAAATGGTTGTAATTCACTATTAGGACATGCCACACACATCAGGGCTTGTCCTACCTTATACTTACAATGTACCCTGACCATAGGCCTACCACAGGGGTGAGTACTATGAAGAAAAGGGAAGGTTTAGGGACTGGCAAGTGGGTGCACTTGTCCAGTCAGCATGACAGTACCAGACTGCACGCAGGCTCTGCAATGGCAGACCTTAGACACATTTTACAAGGCCGCTTCTGTGGGTTGCACAACCAGTGCTGCAAGCCCACTAGCAGCATTTGGATTTACATGCCCTGGGCACACTCAGTGCACTGTACTAGGGTCTGACAAGTAAACCAAACATCCAATCATGGAACCAATATTCAATACATACATTAATTTACAGTAGGGAGAGCATATGCACTTTAGCACTGATCAGCAGTGGTAAAGTGCCCAGAGTCATAAAATAGCCAACAACAGGTCAGAAAAAATAGAGGAGGAAGGCAAAAAGTTCAGGGATGACCCTGCAAAAAGGGCCACGTCCAACAGGAGGCCATTGCTTCACCTTTGACCTCCATCCTTAATACCGTCATTACCTCTGGCCAATTTCCCACCACATGGAAAACTGCGGTGGTTACACCTCTTTTAAAGAAGCCCTCTCTGGACCCTGCAGAATTAAAGAACTATCGGCCTATTTCCCTGCTACCCGTCCCAGCCAAAATCTTGGAAAAACACCTGAACCTCCATCTCAGTAACTATTTGGAGGAATGCCAACTGCTCGATGGCTCGCAGCATAGTTCAGAAGTGAACACAGTACTGAGACGGCGTACACCGTTGTTTTTAACAACATTCCACAACAGATTGACACTGGTCATACCACCTTGCTGATCCTTCTGGACCTGACAGCAGCCTTCGATATGATCTCTCCCCTTAGATTGGTTGGGGGACTCCGGGAAATAGGGATTAAGGGCTCTGCCCTCAATCTGCTTAAATCCTTCCTCCTGAACCACTCACAAAGAGTCAAGATGGGCCAATTTCTCTCTGCCCTAAAAATTGTTCTGTGGAGTTCCCCAGGGATCCTCATTGAGTCCTACCCTTTTTAATATTTATGTAGCCCCGCATGCCAGCGTGGTAAGATCCTTTGGCTTAGAAGTGTTATCCTTCGCTGATGACACTCAGATCATGAATTCCATCAATGAGAGTGTCGCAGCGTCAGCAGTACATTTTAAAAACTGCATGCTGGCGGTGGCTTCATGGATGGTCGAGAACTATCTAAGACTCACTGGGGATAAAACTGAAGTCCTAATTTTCAAAGACAAAAAGGACATCTGGTCAGAGGCTTGGTGGCCTGACACGCTTGGACCCTGCCCTTGCCTTGGCTCTAGTGGATTCCTCCCTTTCTCCGGGCCCACAAATAAATAGTACAGTCTCTACCTGTTTTGGGATGATACGGATCTTCAAGAAGATCTTCCGCCTTCTCTCTCTACTCTAGCGGAAACAGGCAGTGGTGGCCCTTGTGTTGTTTAGATTAGGCTACTGCAATGCCCTTTATGTAGGGATAAATAAGGGGCTCCTACACCGACTTCAACTTGTGCAGAATGTCGCCGCTAGGCTGGTGATGGGCCTTCCTAAATTCCACTCTGTTTCAGCTACCATCAGAAGCCTGCACTGGCTCCCTTTGGGGAGGAGAATTGTGTTTAAAGCCCTATGCCTGGTGTACAAGGCCTTCAACAATAACTAACAATAACAACAATAACAAACTGTTTCAGAGATATGTCCCCTGCAAGGAGCTGAGATCTGCCAGCAAGAACCGGGTAGCAGTTTGCAGGATTAGGAAATCCAGATGGGTGGGGGGACTTTTCGCTGCCTGGAGCTAACCTGTGGAACTCCCTTCCTCCCTCGATTTAGACTCTGGAAATACACTCCTCGTTCTATAAGGCCTTTAAGACCTGGCTCTTTACCTGTACGAATCTGTAAACCCTGTTAACTATGGACATCACTGATCTTAATCCCTCTTTGCAGCACCTTGATGCCTCTGGGCTACGTTCGCACTTTACAAAGCTTATATTCATTCATTCAAGGTGTGACCTCCATTTACATTCCCTCAAGTTGAGAATGGCACCAATGTTGCCTCGCCTAGGCCCTAGGGATGCTTTTTCTGGTACTACCCATCGTATATCATCAGGAATATGATTCATAGTAGCGAAATGTTCCACAAGAGGTGCTCCCTGTGTTCCACATCTTATCCGGCTACGGTGCTGGAGGACCTGGGCCTTGATCTTCTGTTGGATCTGGCCTATGTAAATGAGATCACATGGACATAGAATTCCATAGATTACATTGTTTGTGTTACAGCTGGAAAAGGTTTTAAGAGGGATCACGTGGTCCCTGTAGATTAATTCTTTCATTTGAATGGTGCTTAGGCATGCTTTGCACTGCCCACATTTGAAATGATCATGGATAGGTGGTAAATTCCACACTGATCTAATTGAGGGTGTTTCTGGAGTCTCTAGAAAGGAACGGATGACGTGTTCCCTGATGCTTTCGGCTACTTTGAAGACATGCATAGAAGTCTGTCTTGCTCTATGTCATCTGCTATTTGGCCCCAATGTTCATTGATAGTTTTCTTTATGGCATTGCTTTGAGTAGAAAAGGTTGTGACGCATATCATCTTCACCATGGGTCCTGCTTCTTTCTCCTTAGGTGTGAGTAGGTTCTCCTGTGGGCTGTACCAGGACCTCTTCTGCGCCCTCTTAGTGAGCCTCTTGGGGTAACCTCGCTCCATCAGACGGTTCCACAAATCCTCTGTTCTATGTAGTCACTCTTCTTTGAGCAATTACTGCGGTTGAAATTGCCCTTATGGGACGTTGTCTCTAAGTCCTCGTGGGTGGTGGCTATTGTACCTCAGAAGGGAGTTCCTCTCGGGCAGGCTTACGGTACAGTGTGGTAGTGTAGAGTTGGTTGTCCTTGACTTTAATGGTAATGTCTAAAAAATCTATATGAGCCGTACGCATGAAAACCAACCCATCTAAGGACACCCACTTTATAAATGTCCAACAAACAGACATACACCAATGCTCACAGGCAAAGATACAAGCACTAATTTGACTATACAAACTTTCAAACTGTACAGCAAGGAGTATAATGTGAGGGGAATCAGGTGGAGAGGATACGTTAATTTGCTGCAGAGGAGCATAGGGATGTGTGCACCGGGAGATTATAGGTGAATGTAGAATATTAGAACACTGATTAATGTACTTCTGAGAAAAAGGGCATTGCTGTTCATTGGAGCACTGGGTAATGTGCTGCAAAGAGTACTGTGTTCAGGGCCTGCCTTAGGCATGTGCAAGCTGTGCACCTGCACAGGTCCACCAAACCCCAGGGGCCACCACTCCAATATATTTCCTAATATAATAATCCTCTGAGGATGGATACATATTTGCGTGGCGGCCCCTTGCAGGGATTTGGCGGCCTCCGGCTTTTTCCACTTGCAAACACCTTGATCCCCCCCTCTTCACTGGCCTCCATGCTCTGCCCTGCCCGGACCTGCTCTTCCGGGGCCCCCAACTACGCTTCCTGCCCAGGGCCACCATGAGCCTAGAGCCGCCCCCTGCTGTGTTGCCTGCATTAAGGTAGCACTGAATGTTGTGCATTTTGTGAGTACTGGTCATTGGATCATATACAGCAAAGGGTGAATTTGTGTGTAATTTATGGTGGCACAGGTAGAAGTACACTAGCGACACATGCTGTTGCACATAATAGTAAATGTGGTGATGTTCCTCGAGCAGTGTCTCACAAATTCAGTGAGACCTATGTTTTGGCCAACAACAGTTTCCATGATGGAAATTTTAAAAGACTATGGAGTGCTGTGCAGTGTGAAATAAAAGCATAAGACAAGAGTGGTGGCTGGTATGTGGGCTGTTAATAAATTGTGGTATATTGTTGTTTTAAGAGGTGTGCCTTCAATTTCTTCCTAAGTGGGAGTACCATGGGGGCATTCCTAATGGATATCGGAATGTTGTTCTAGATCCTGGGTGCATAGATGCTAAAGGCTTGCAGTAGTGTGGTTTCTCTTTTGCACTACTTCATCTGCCATCTGATGGTGTCCTAGCTGCAGGTGTGCTGAAAGCCACCAAAGATGGGGAGCAAGATAAGTAGGGGTGCTAGTTGTGAAGGCTTTGTAAATGGTGCATCTGGTTTTGAAGATGATACTGGCTGGCAACAGAAGCCTATAGCATTCCATGGGGGTGGGGTGATGTGATCATTGTTTTTCAGATCAGGGCACAAATTTGCTGCAGCTACAAGATGAGCATAAAAGATACGAATGTGAAGTCTGGGACACAATGGATTAAATGTAAGACCACCCAGATGCTAGAGTAAGAGGGCTTGATCAACAGTTCTGAAGTTGCTTTCTTGAAGAAACAGTTTGCTTTCTTTAGGGGATAGAGATTGTACCAAGCTGTCTTTATTTTTATTGGCATGTCTTTCTCGAGGTTGATGTCCAGAGTGAATCTAAGTGACTAGGCATGCAGTGGATGTTGAAGTTCAAATCATCAAGGTTCATGTTATTCAGCCAAGTTTTGTAGCGTTTGTAGTGCTGCAACTTATAAATCATGTAACATAAGAGATAAATACCTCAATAAAATTCTGTCTGTGGAAGCAGACTAAAACTATTTGTCTGTGTGTGTTTGCCCTCCAAGAAAGCCAGCTGGTTCTCCCCCACCCTCCAAGAGTCCAGGCACACCTGCAGACGGCTCAAGAAAAGATGGAGGAGCAGCAAGTTCATGGCAGACCATGCAGCTTTCGAAACTGCTGTCACTGCACACCACCACCTCATCAGAGCAACAAAGAAAACAGTCATCCAGGAATGCATCAATTCCAACGCACACAACAGCAAAGAACTTTTAGCTGTGGTCAAAGAATTTGCCAAACCAAACACAGGGACAGCAGACATGCCTTCCTCTCAAGACCTCTGTGACAACATCGTCACCTTCTTCACCACATAATCAAGGAGATCTATGACAGCTTCGCAACCCAAGACTCACCCAACCCACTTCCATCCCTGCCTTCGCAACATCTTCAAAAAGCCAGCACCTACATTGCACCTGACCTCTGCCACACCATTAACTGCTCCATCAAGTCCACCACTTTCCAGGATTACTGGTAGCACGCAGAGATCAACACTCGACTGAAGAAACCCTCTGCCCACCCGATGGACCTCAAGAACTGCAGACCCATCTCTCTGCTCTTCTTCCCAACCAAAGTCATCCAGAAAGCCATCAACACCCAACATTCTTAGTTCAGTAAAATGAACCATACCTTGGACCTCTCCCAATCGGACATCAGAGGCAACCACAGCACCGAGGTGGCTCTCCTCGCGGCTACAGACGACATCCGCACCCTCCTCGATCGAGGCAAAACTGCTGCCCTCTTCCTCCTGGACATCTCAGCCACCTTCAACACCATCTCTCACACCCTCTGTGCAACACTACATGATGCTGGCATCCACAACAAAGCCCTAAAATGGATCTGCTCCTTCCTCTCTGGCTGAACACAGAGAGTCAGACTTTCTCCATTTAATTCAGAACCCACAGAGATCAGCTGCAGCGTGCCTCAGGGATCCTCCGTGAGCCTCACGCCTTCAACATTTACATGGCCCCGCTTTCAGCCATCGCCTGAAGCCACAGACTCAACATCATATACGCTGATGAAACCCAGTTGATTCTCTACCTCACTGACAAACCCACAGCCCCTAAGAGCAACTTCCACAATGGGATGAAGGCAGTCGCCACTTGGATGAAGGACAGCTGCCTCAAGCTTAACTCAAACAAGACCGAAGTCCTCATCCTAGTCTCCACCCCTTCTGGCTGTAATGACTCCTGTGGCCTGTAGCACTTGGGACACCCCCTACTGACCATGCACGAAACATCAGCATCATCCTGGACTTCTCACTGTCAATGAACCGCAAAGTCAACACTGTTTCATCCTCCGGCTTCCACATCCTCCACCTGCTTTGCAAGATCTTCAAGGGGATCCCCTCTGATTCCAGGAAAATGACCACCAATGTGCTCATCAGCAGCAGATGTGACTACTGCAACACACTCTACACCGGCACCACCAACCAGAAATTCCAAAAGAAACTGCAGAACATCCAGAATGCCTCATCCTGAACATCCTACACCACAGCCACATCGCTGGCCACCTGAGAGACCTTCACTGGCTTCCTATCTACAAAAGAATGACCTTCAAGCTTCCTCATGCACACCTACGATGCCCTCCACAATGCCAGACCTGCATACCTCAACCACCGCCTCTCCTTCTTCATCCCACCAGGCATCCCCGCTCCACCCAACTGACCCTGACCACCATCCCACAGATCTGCAAGACCATGGCTGGAGGAGCATCCTTCTCCTACCTCACTGTGAAGACCTGGAACTCCCTGCCTCGGCAGCTCAGACAATCACCATTGTTGCCGCAATTCAGGGAGGACCTCAAGATATGGCTCTTCGCCTGAAAAGCAGATGAATCCCCCAGCCCACTCAGCACCTTTAGACCCTCACTGGTCAGTAGTCATGCTTTATAAAAAACTGATTGATTAGTTGTTTGAATACCACACAGCATTGATTCTTACCTTGTGTCTGGGGATTCTTTGTGGTCCACAATGCCTCCTCAGGGGATCTTCGAGTGCTTAGAAAATTAATAGATTAATTAAGTGTCTTTAAATTAAAAAAAGCAAAATGTATAACTAAAAATTATAAACCTTAAGTAAATGTTATAGAATTTGCAGGTGAAGGCTAAAAAATGAGTTGGTTTTACACAGACTGATCATGGGTGAAGTGCAAATGAATCAAAAAGAACTATCAGGCACATGCATCAAAGGATTTTGCGATCGCAAACGGTGCGAATCGCAAAAATTGGCCGTTTGCGATCGCAAAATCTGCTTTTCGAATGCATGAAGGGTGAAGGCCCTCGCAATTTGAGAATTCACAACTATTTGCAAATTCTCAAATTGCGATTGCATTTAAGGAATTGCATTTTGGGATTCCTTAAATGCGAAAACTTTGATAAATGCACTCCCCTGCACCCTTGAAATCGCATTCTCAATTTGCGATTCGCTAATTGCTAATCGCAAAAATCATCCGTTTGCGATCGAAAAATCTGCTTTTGGAATGCATGAAGGGTGAAGGCCCTCGCAATTTGAGAATTCGCAAATATTTGCGAATTCTCAAATTGCGATTGCATTTAAGGAATCACATTTTGCGATTCCTTAAATGCAATGCATGAAACTTTTAAAAATTGCGATTTCGCAATTAGGGGGAGCAAATTACCATGAGGTTGAACTTTATGGTAATTTGCGAAAACTTTGAAAAATGCACTTTTGTGCATTTTTCAAAGTTCCATGTTGTGCACACACATGAACTTAGGGCATGTGTGTGCACAACATATGTGCACAGATTGCTTTCAGGGGTACAACAGGGTGTCCTTTGGACACCCCTGCACCCTTGAAATCGCATTCTCAATTTGCGATTCGCTAATTGCTAATCTCAAATTAAGAATGTCTTCCCATCCATTCCTATAGGCCTCTAGGCCCATAGGAATGAATTGGGAGGTATTCTTTAATTGTGACTCGCAATTTGCGAGTTGCAATTAAGGAATATTAAGAAATCGCAATTTTTTTAGCGATTTCTTGATGCATTGCAGTTTGCAATTCCTTAATTGCGATTCCTTATTTTTAGCAATTAAGGAATCGCAAAAAGCAATATTGATGCATTTACCTGTATGTATGTACAAAGGGTGACCTGCACTGGATTTAGGAAAGCCCCAACCTCCCCATTAAAATGAAATTGTTAAATTTTTATATTTGTTTGTGAATTAAATTAAATATTTAATCATTTTTAGGTCTCGGCTAGGCAGCGCATGCGCTGTATTATCGAGGGATACTGTATACAGTATTGTGGGGGAAGCTCCACCCACTTTCCATCTATGTTTTTCATTGGCTTTAATCATAAATACTGCATTTTGATTCGTTTTTGGGTTGTTAGTCCCTCCTCCTGACTGTCATGTTGTCATTTATATCCTTCCCTGGATATTGGCCCCTTTACTCCAAAACTATTTTTGCCCCTGTGTCCCCCCTGCCCCCTCCCACAGTCCGTGACTTTTTGCCTCCACCCCTCAGCCCCCCCAACTCCCGTTCGTGCCTTCCTGGACCCCCACCCCCCATTTCAAATGCAATAGTTCTCGCGTAAAAACGCATCCTATTGCATTAAGAAATGCTTGTTTGGCGTGTGATTGGTGGGTGAAACTGCACTTTGTCTCGCATGCACGCGATGCCTTACATCGCGCGCATGCATGACAAAGCAGTGGCGTTTTTACAATTCATAGCGTGAGGCAGAGACAGCACAAGCAGCTTCCTGCAGCCTTCTCTGAACCGAGAGAACAATGGTGAGGCAAATTACAAGCAGGCGCCGCCAACATTATGCAGCGTTTTATTTTTATTTTTTTATTTTATGCGTTTTTATAGAGAGCTTCACAATAGGAACAGTATTGAAACATGCGGAAAAATTACAAGTGAGCATGTTACAAAAACAAATGTTACGTTAGATGAGGCAATAGTGACAATTACAATTGTGCATGTATCAAAAGCAAACAAAATACAAGACGAAGCAAATGATACGTTACAAGAGGAAAAAAGTGACATGTGTGTATGTTACAAAAGCGTACAAAGTAGAAATAGAGGAATAATACTGCACTAAATGGCAGATACTCAAAACACAAGAACAAACGTTACGCTACGTGAGGCAATGGTGGCAATTGTGCATGTATCAAAAGTCCGGAGCTGAGGAGGAAGTGAGTTCCAGATTCTCACTGTGTTGCCTAAAAAGAATTGGGCCATCAACCATTCCTTCTTGAAAGTGGGAGGTTCAAGCAATAGATTTTCCGCATTACGTGATGGTCTAGAGCCTCCTGAGAGTTTCAGTTTATTTGCCAGGTAGCGAGGAGAGGAGGAGTGCAAGGTTTTGTGGGGGATGCAGGCAGTCTTTAGATAGATCTTGCCTCGATCGGAAGCCAAGGGATGGTGGATAAAATGGGTGTGATGTGGTCGCTTCTTTTGGCCCCATATATGAAATGAGCTGCTGAATGGAGAACAGATTTAAGGGGGGACAGGTGGGATTTGGGGAGGCCAGTAACAAGAGAGTTGCAGTGGTCCAGTCTGGAGGAAACCAGCGATTGGACCAGGATTTTAAGGTAATGCTCCGAGAAGAAGCCACAAATCCCCCAAAGAAGGGGCAGTTGGTATAGAGCAGACTTTGCAATGGAATTTATGTGGGAGAGTAGATTGAGTTTTGTGTTGAGTATGACACCAAGGGACTTTGCGCTGTCGACAATGATGGGCTTATTGTTAAGTTGATTCATCTGATCCATCCATGATTGAACCCTGGGAGGAGAAAGTGAGGAGGAGAGGAGTAGGAATTCAGTTTTAGAGGGATTCAGAATCAGTTGATGAGTTAACATCCAGTTTTGAATGGAGTCGAGAGTAGAGCTTAGGATGGAGAGATCGTGAGTGGAGGCAACCTTGAGGTAGATTTGAGTGTCGTCCGCATAGAGATGATAGTGGATCCTGGATTTGCTTAGGAGATTTCCCAATGGTTCTAAATAGAGATTGAACAATGTGGGTGCAAGTATAGAGCCTTGAGGAACACCTTGACCTACCGCCAAAGGAGATGAAAGACTGTTCATTTGGGATCTATCAGAGAGGAAGGAAGCAAAGCATTTAAGTACAGTGCCCTCCATGCCCATTCTCTGTTGAAGAGTGTTGTGATTGACAGTGTCAAAGGCTGCAGAAAGGTCAAGGAGAATAAGAAGACAATTCACCCCAGAATCGAGTATCCGCAGCACATCATCAATCACTTGCAGCAGGGCTGTTTCAGTGCTGTAGTTTTGAATGAAGTCGGACTGGAAATTGTCAAGAAGATCATTGTCCTTGATATGACGAGAGAGTTGTTTCGCTACATATCTTGTATATTAAAAACAGAGCTTTGGACTATACCATTTCTAGCTGAAAGGCAATATTTCTCTCCATGTGTTCCCATACCTGGTTTGTCATGCAGTTTAGTGCTTACATTCCCCACATGTTAAAAAACTTTAGATGTTTCAGCACCCAGGCTAATGTGCTGCATAGCTAAATACATTTAAAGTCTCAAAGGCGAAAATGATTGCATTGCAAATGCTTGTTGTAGTTGTGTATATGTTTGATGAATGCTTGTCTCTGTATTTTTGTGTAATATTTTGAAATTCAAATTATCCAAATCGCTTAGCATGAAAACGCCTCCAATAATGACTCAGTGGGAGTCCCCAAGTCCCACTAATGATTCAGTGGGGGTCCCAAGATTTCAATAATGATTAAGTGGGGGTCCACAGAAGTCAAAAGGTTAAGATCCACTGGCATACAGGATAAAGTGTAACTATATCTTAGCGTTCTGTACCAAAACATAGAAGGCAGCTTCATCATTTGTGATGCTGTGAGATAACTCAGAAGCTAAACATCCCCTAATGCACAGTGACTGGTGCTGTATTTACTACATAATACCGTCCATATATATCTTCTGCGATGAGCTATAATAACACACGTGCTAATATTATAATATAATAAGAGGTGCGAGTGGAATGTACTAGAAGCATTTTCGAACTTTGAGATACACCCGACAAATAAAGTAAATATTTAAGATGTAGTTGAATTCCATTCTTTTCAGCGCACATTTTGTTGGTCATGCGTGCGTGATATCTGAAGCTGTACGTGTCCTGCCAGTGTCTTGATGATATCTGTGAGCTCAAGTGGAGAGCTGGCAGGGGAAGAAAAGACATGGCGAACCTGTAGAGATTTAATTTCCTACAAGGTATGGCTCCGCAAGCTGTTTAAATACTGCTTTAGACAACTGTTCAGAACGACTTTTTCCGTGAAACCAAACAATCCCAGTAGTTGCCAGTGTTCTCTTGCTGTAAAGCCCCAGGAGTCGCCAGATTTACATTTTCACATTTCCTTTCCGTCATTCGAATTACGAAAAAGTGTGGCAATCTCTCTCTGCTGAACCTAGTACATTACAATATCAATGAAGAGAAAGTGAACATTCGATGAGATCAAAATTAATATCCCTCTTGATATCCGGATCATTGGTAAACATATTCATTCAGAAACAACACATTGCCTTGTGGTTGCTGAAGGCTCGTGAACTGTATTTCTGTGTTAATAATCTAGTCACAGAGTGATTACTACTTCGAGATGATCGTCTGCGGACAGTCCGTAGTCGGGGCAGAGAACTCTGCATTAAATAAGATAGGTCTGTCCTGTCTTTTTATGTGCAGCGTTCTCCACCAAGACTGTAGGGTCTGCGCAGATGTATTTGCAGTTTTGTGAATACAGAAAAATAGTAAATTTACACAAACATGTCAGTTTACCTCTGAAAATCAGGACCATTGTATTTATATTTTTTCGAATGCGTCACTCTACCAATCATTATTAGAGTGCTTTGCTAAGAAAACAAGGTATATTCACATATGCATAATGCATTTCACTATACAAGAGGGAAACGTTTGGAATGATCAGTAATCCCTACTTTTAGAAAAGATGAGAGGTGGAGCAGAGAGCTGTAGAAAAAAAAAGCAGCTAGATTCATCATTGTCCCGTTTTGCGAGTCCTTAATAGCGATTATTAAGGAAACGCTATTAAGGACTTAAAAAACGGGATTCATGTAGGAATCGCTAAATAAATTGCGATTCCTACACATTCCTTATTTGCGATTAGCAATTTGCTAATCGCAAATAAGGATGCGATTTCAAGGGTGCCAGGGGTGTCCAAAGGACACCCTGTAGCACCCCTGAAATGTAATCTACATAGGTGTTGCACACACACATGTCCAAAGGACATGTGTGTGTGCAACATGCAACTTAGAAAAATGCATTTAAAAGCATTTTTCTAAGTTTTCGCTATTTACCACGAGGTTTGGCCTCGCGGTAAATAGCGGCCCGAAATTGCGATTTTGCAATTTAAAAATGGTTAATGAATTGCATTTAAGGAATCTCAAATAGAGATTCCTTAAATGCAATTCCTCGCAATTTAGCGAATTCGCAATTACCGATTTTTGCATTTGGGATGATGAATCCTAAATGCAAAAATTGCGCTCGCAAAGGGCCAGATTCTCAGAATCTGGCCCTTTGCGAGCCCATTGTTCAATGATGAATCTGTCTGACTGTCTATAATTGCGCTTTATGATAAGTCTTAGACAATTTATCGCAGTCTTTCTTCTTCATTTCAGACAACTAAGCACTGCATCAACCCCCTGCCAAACCCACCTATTTTTCACTCCACAGAAATGTGCAATGCCATCAACGTCTTCATCAGTAAAAAATGCAGAAAATCCAGCAGCTCATTGAGAACACCAAGTCTGCTTTATCTCTTACTCTTGCCTCTTCCCATGGAATCATGCAATGTTCAGCCGTCAAAGCTCTATCTCTCGCAAATCTCACCAACACACTGAACTCCCTCCAAGCTATCCATTTTGAAGATGATGTCTTAGGCTCGTCCTTCATCAAAGCTCTCTCTGGGGATGCTCTCTTACCCCTATTCTTCATTGTTTATGCCTTTCTCACTCAAACATCTTACCAGATGCTCTTTCAAGACAGGTACATCCTCCCATGCCTAAAGAAGCCCACACTAGACCCTAGCGACATCACAAACTACTGCCCATCACTCACCTACCATTCATATGCAAGTTCATTGAAAAAACAGTAACAATTGCCTTCTCTCCCCTTTAACACATTGATGTTTGACACATGCATACACAGGATAATATTCCTCTGATTTAGTTTACTTACAACACTATTTCATAGACACTATATCAGACCACCTTGAACACTCTGAACAAGGGCTAAGTTCAGCACGCAAGATGTTGTGATTTGCTTCTGGATGCTCTCCAACTAAGCTATCATAATAAGATAAACAATAGTTCCTAACTGGGGCTTCGGTATAGTAACACGAAGGACGTTATTATATATATATATATATATATATATATATATATATATATATATATATATATATATATATATATATATATATATATATATATATATATATATATATATTCACTGAAAAAACCATAGGTTATAGACCATATATAGTTAGGAATTAGCATTTACAAAACCATATTTTACTCACACAAAACCATTGAAATTTCATATATAGTTAGTTGCCCTAACTATATATCGCGCACCCGCAATCCACTGCTGATGATGTCACATATTACATCATTCATGACTTGGTCAGTGACATCACTGATGACATCACTGATGACATCTCAAATGACATCACTGATGACATCACTGATGACATCTCATTTGACATTACTGATCACATCACTGATAACATCATTCATGTGATAATACGATGAACCTCTTCAGACTCTAATATAACCTTAGATACACTCAGTGTAAACAGGCACTCACAGACTGTCACTCATCCATGGAGTTATTCACACGCCTAGTCAATCATGCAAAGAATCAATCACACCTCCATTTCCTCAACTATACAGTTATACACACCTTACTTATTCAAACATATACTAACACATATTTACTCTCTTATACAATCCCTGATACAAGCTCACAATGATATATACATTATGCACAGTTATTTATATATGTCAACTCTCACATGTACTGTGTTTTACATATGTACTTACTTTGACATGTAGCACTGAGATATCCATTCACTCACCAATACAGTCATGCACACAGCCAACCTCCCATACAGGTGTTTCCACATGCACTTTTGAACCCATACATCTAGTGAATCAACTGCTCACACATCTATGCACAGAGTCATACACCTCCCAGCCACCCACACACACACACAGTCTCCCATACAAATACTTGGGCAACCAATCAATAACCCATATAGTTACTCATATAGCTACTGATCAACACATGCAGCAGTTTACAGAACAACAGACATAATGATGCACAAATTAAGACAGTTTAGTCACTAACCTATGCACTCAGTGAGACACATTTAATCACTCACTCATACAGTCAGTCATGCACCTACTAAATCCTTCATCCAGACACTTATACATCCACTCATTCTTCAATATGTAAGACATATTTTAACTTTACAGAAACATACAGTCACTGGGTGTTGTCATCAGTGATGTCATCAGTGATGTCACTGACCATGTCATGAATGATGTAATATGTGACATCATCAGCAGTGGATTGCGGGTGCGCGATATATAGTTAGGGCAACTAACTATATATGAAATTTCAATGGTTTTGTGTGAGTAAAATATGGTTTTGTAAATGCTATTTCCTAACTATATATGGTCTATAACCTATGTTTTTTTCAGTGAATATATATATATATATATATATATATATATATATATATATATATTCACTGAAAAAACCATAGGTTATAGACCATATATAGTTTTGTGTGAGTAAAATATGTTTTTGTAAATGCTAATTCCTAACTATATATGGTCTATAACCTATGTTTTTTTCAGTGAATATATATATATATATATATATATATAAATATATATAAATATATATATATATATATATATATATATTCACTGAAAAAACCATAGGTTATAGACCATATATAGTTAGGAATTAGCATTTACAAAACCATATTTTACTCACACAAAACCATTGAAATTTCATATATAGTTAGTTGCCCTAACTATATATCGCGCACCCGCAATCCACTGCTGATGATGTCACATATTACATCATTCATGACATGGTCAGTGACATCACTGATGACATCACTGATGACAACACCCAGTGACTGTATGTTTCTGTAAAGTTAAAATATGTCTTACATATTGAAGAATGAGTGGATGTATAAGTGTCTGGATGAATATATATATATATTCACTGAAAAAACCATAGGTTATAGACCATATATAGTTAGGAATTAGCATTTACAAAACCATATTTTACTCACACAAACCATTGAAATTTCATATATAGTTAGTTGCCCTAACTATATATCGCGCACCCGCAATCCACTGCTGATGATGTCACATATTACATAATTCATGACATGGTCAGTGACATCACTGATGACATCACTGATGACATCTCAAATGACATCACTGATGACATCACTGATGGCAACATCCAGTGACTGTATGTTTCTGTAAAGTTAAAATATGTCTTACATATTGTAGAATGAGTGGATGTATAAGTGTCTGGATGAAGGATTTAGTAGGTGCATGACTGACTGTATGAGTGAGTGATTAAATGTGTCTCACTGAGTGCATGGGTTAGTGACTAAACTGTCTTAATTTGTGCATCATTATGTCTGTTGTTCTGTAAACTGGTGCATGTGTTGATAAGTAGCTATATGAGTAACTATATGGGTTATTGATAGGTTGCCCAAGTATTTCTTTGGGAGACTGAGTGTGTGTGTGGGTGGCTGGGAGGTGTATGACTCTGTGCATAGATGTGTGAGCAGTTGATTCACTAGATGTATGGGTTCAAAAGAGCATGTGGAAATAGCTGTATGGGCGGTTGACTGTGTGCATGAGTGTATTGGTGAGTGAATGGATGTCTCAGTGCTACATCTCAAAGTAAATACATATGTAAAACACAGTACATGTGAGAGTTGACATATATAAATAACTGTGCATAAGAGCCAGTGAATGTGTGAGTGGCTGTATGGATCATTGTGAACTTGTATCAGGGATTGCATAAGAGAGTAAATATGTGTTAGTATATGTTTGAATAAGTAGGGTGTGTATAACTGTATAGTTGAGGAAATGGAGGTGTGATTGATTCTTTGCATGACTGACTAGGTGTGTGAGTAACTCCATGGATGATTGACAGTCTGTGAGTGTCTGTTTACACTGATTGTATCTAAGGTTATATTAGAGTCGGAAGAGGTTCATCGTATTATCACATGAATGATATCATCAGTGATGTCACCAGTGATGTCATTTGAGATGTCATCAGTGATGTCATCAGTGATGTCATTTGATATGTCATCAGTGATGTCATTTGAGATGTCATCAGTGATGTCATCAGTGATGTCACTGACCATGTCATGAATGATGTAATATGTGACATCATCAGCAGTGGATTGCGGGTGCGCGATATATAGTTAGTGCAACTAACTATATATGGAATTTCAATGGTTTTGTGTGAGTAAAATAAGGTTTTGTAAATGCTAATTCCTAACTATATATGGTCTATAACCTATGGTTTTTTCAGTGAATTTTCAAGGTTTTGTAAATGCTAATTCCTAACTATATATGGTCTATAACCTATGGGTTTTTAAGTGAATTTCAATGGTTTTTTAAAAGCTAATATCTTTAGCTGTAAAATGTATTCTTCTTTAAATCTTAAAATATATTTTACATGTTTTTTATACAATTTAAAAAAAAATAATTTTTGTTTCGCTCCCAGTCCGCGAACCGGTCAGCTTCCCGTTAGCTCAATTTAAAGCCGCGACTCGGTCCGCGAACCGGTAAACGTTCCTTTAGCGTAACTGTTACGTTAGAATGACTTTTTGCGTTGTCGCGTAATACGTCATATGACGCGCCAAGTTAGCGGACCCGGAAGCGGACCGGAAAGCGGAGCAAAGCGCGAAACGTAAACACAGCAGGTCATGTGACTCGGTATAACACTTTTCATTGGTTCATTTCACTTTTGGTTTCCGAATGATGTAATACTAGGTCATGTGATCTAAAATTAACACTTTTCATTGGTTTAGAACTTATACTTTTCCCAAATGATGAAAACCCCTCCTTCTTTCCTCACTCTGACTTTCATCTTGGTGAGAGAAAGACCCTTTATTAACATTGTGATATGGCTTCATTAGTAGCTTCAGCTGGTTCTAACCCACCACCTCCACCAGATCCAAGGAAGAGAGGACCACCTGCTGAAGTAATCATACAACAAGAAGAGGAAGATCAGGAAGAGGAGGAAGAGCCAGAGTTTTTGCCAGAGGAGCCCAGGAGGTATAATCGAAAAGAGAACTACATTTGGCAATTTTTTAAATTTCCTGAGGGGCAAAAAAAAAGTGAATGCAAGATATGTGTTTTGCCGTATATGCGATGATAGACTGTCAAGGGGGACTGATAAAAAATACAGCTACGGCAATTACACTATGCATAGGCATATGGGTAGGTGGCACCCAAACAACTATAGTGCTGCCCAGCTACGTGATGAGCAACAAAATCCCCCTGCGATGGCAAGAAGATCGGTTGTTCAAGAAGTGTCGGGACCAGAGGCGAGGGTCCCAAACATTCAAATGAACTTTGGGGAAGTGAAGCAAGTGTGCGTGCGCTTTAACCAACTCATTTGCTACAGAGAAAGTAGCATTACTCTAATTATGAAAGCTATTAATAATCATGTTTGCCCGAAACGCCCCAAACAATAAATTCTTCTTTTTTTCGTTGCTCCTGTTGAGCCCTTTTCAATTAATCGTTTTTGTTTCCCCCTCCCCCCAAAAAAACAAAAAAACATCAAAATGTTCAGAAAATACAAAAAAATAAATAAAATGTTCAGAAAAATAATAAAAAAAATTTAAAACAACAAAAACAAAAAAAAAGTTCTTTTCAGAACTACCTCCCCATTATAAAAAAATTGGTAGAATTTTTGAAACTCTGCCAACCTCTATTTCTTTTAGTTCGCTTCCCGGTTCGCACTCCAGTACGCGAACCGGGAGCGAACCAAAACATTTTTTTAAAAAAAAGAACAGTAAGTATAAGGGAAGGAAACAGACAGTTATGTTACAAGAAAGACAGCTATAGGGAGTAAACAAAAGATACTGTTACCCGCAATCCACTGCTGATCATGTCACATATTTTTTTTTTTGAAAACCTTTATTTACAAGTGCACGATACACAGCGTCTGCCTACAACCCCACCGGGCCGGCCGCTATGACAAAAACTTGTTGAACAAAAGGTGTTATATCAGGCAGAACGTTGCTGGAGCAATCTATCACATCAACATTATCGGCAAGAGCGTAGTATCATACAAATCAGGATAAGAGAGGTTTAATTTTATGTTTTTGTTGAACTGAACACAAACAAACAAACACATGGTATCATGGTGGCAAGGGTTGCTGGAGGTGGGAGGAGGGGAATGGATGTAGGAGAAAAAGCGAGTGTAGGGGGGGTGGCGCGCATAAGAGAGCAGAGCATTTGGTGAGTGGAGGAGAGGTACGGAAATCACGGAGAGGAGGGGAGAGGGACTTCGTAGTCAAGTGGAGGAGAACAGATGTCTCCACGATAAGTATTCCAGGGAGTCCAAACTCTGGACCACTTCCCAGGGCGCCCCCGGGCCTCATATACCGTCTTCTCACGAAACATGGACCAGTCCATGTTTTCTTTCCAGGCACTGAGCACTGGCGGCCTAGGGGAGCCCCAGAGCTGTGCGATATCCCTCTTCGCGATCATATTGCCCAGGGTGACCCAAAGCGTCTGGGCAGCAGTGCAGTCAGACGGTTCCCACACATTCAACAGACAACGACGCGCCTCAGGAAGCAAGGGGACCCCCGTGACACGACTCATAACTTCATGGACCCTCGACCAATACGCTACAATCACTGGACATTCCCACAGAACATGAAAAAAAGTACCATCCATCCCACACCCACGCCTGCAGCGTCCGTCAGCAATCAGACCCATTCGCACCAGACGCACTCCAGTAAGATACACGCGATGGAGGATTTTCAATTGGACAAAGCGAAGTCGTGCCGGAATAGCCACCTCCTTAGGGGAGGACACGGCGGACTGCCAGTCCTCGTCGTCCAATTCAAGTCCGTCAGCAGTCCAGGAAGCCCGGAGCTTCTCAAGCTGGTCAGCTCTGTTATGGATGAGCTTTTTGTAAATTAAGGAGATGGTACTGTCTGGGACATGGCCATCTAGAACTCGATCCTCCAAAGGGGAGGACTGCGGAACATCAGTACCGGAGGGGAAGACAGAAGACAAGGCATGTCTGACCTGCATATAACGGAAGTACTCCTTATCGTCGAGCCGGTACTCCAGCTTTAGTGATTCAAAGGACTTAACCGCGCCACGTGTCCAAAGGTCCCCCACAGTACTAATCCCAATCATGTCCCATTTCTCAAACCCCTTCGTCTTCCACAGGTTACCCAGTCGCTCCGAGTCGTATAGTGGCGTCATACGCGTCAGTCTACCACCCCAGCCCGTGGCCACCGTAGCTTCTCGCCATGCCCGCACTGCACATTTCGTTGGGCCCGTAAGGAGTCGAAAGGGGGCTTTAGAGTATAGCGCCCTATTAAAGTTGCCGCCGGGCAACAACAGCTTATCCAAAGCAAAGGCGGGGGCTGGCTCCGGAGAATATGTCGCATGGTTGATGGCGCTCAGGTGCGAGGCCCAGTAGTACCGTCTAATATCCGGTAGCGCAATACCCCCATCGTACCAGGAGAGTGTGAGCTTAGATAAGGCAATTCGGGCACGGCCATCCCAAATAAGTTGCCGCTGTAAACTTTCGACTTCATGGAAATAGCGGGCTGGAACGGGGTCGAAGAAATTTTGCAGGGCATAGAGGAAGCGGGGAAGCGACATCATCTTAAAGAGCGCCGCCCGACCCAATGGGGATAAGGGCAGTTCGCGCCATCGCCGAACATCCTGCTTCAGCCTGCGGAGCGGAGCATACAAGTTCCGCTCATAGCGGACCGAAGAGATCATGGTTACATGGACCCCCAGATACTTAAAACCGTCAGTCGCTACCAGGATGGGAAATCTACGGGGGAGAGGCGGTAGAGTACCAGCTATGGCGTAGACACAGGACTTGGTCCAGTTAATGACTAGCCCCGAGTTCTTACCGAAGGACGTAAGGACGTCGAAGAGGACATTGAGTGACTTCTGAGGGGAAGTAAGGTAAAGGAGGATGTCGTCCGCATACAAGGAAACACGATCCTCGAGGTCAGGGGACCATCGGATCCCTTTGATCGAGGGTTCCCACCGGAGCCACGCGGCTAGAGGTTCGAGTGCCAAAGCGAACAAAAGCGGAGAAAGGGGACATCCTTGACGTGTGCCACGGCCCAAAGGAAATGGGTCTGAGCACCTCCCGTTCACAGCGACCTGAGCTAGCGGCTGTTCATAGAGAAGCTTGACCCATGCGATGAAGGTGGGGCCAAAGCCAAATTTGGCGAGGACTGCCCATAGATAAGGCCATTCAATGGTGTCAAATGCCATCGTGGCGTCAAGGGAGGCGATCACTGCTGGCTCGGCGAGAGTAGAAGCTCTCGCGAGGACACTGTGGAGCCTACGTAAATTAAGAGCAGTGTTCCTGTGAGGGATGAACCCGGATTGATCCGGATGGATCAAGTCGCAGATAACAGCAAGCATCCGATTGGCCAGCACCTTAGCAAGGATTTTGGGTTCCGCATTAAGGAGGGAGATGGGGCGGTACGAGGCACAGCGGTCACGAGGTTTGCCATCCTTATAAATGACCACTATGGTAGCAAGGCGCTGCTCCAGGGGGAGGCATCCGGTCTCAACCGCCTCAAGAAACATGTGACGCAGATGAGCGGCCATCTTGTCAGGGCAAAGTTTGTAGAGTTCAATGGGGAGTCCGTTAGGGCCCATTGCCTTACCCGAGCGAAGAGAACGGATTGCGAGGGCAATCTCGTCGACAGTAAAGGGGGCCTCCAAAGCGAGGCAGTCCTCATCAGACACGGTAGGCAGAGCAATGTCACGCAGGAGGAGTCTGGAGTCGGCCTCATCTCGATCACTAACAGGCGTATAAACCATACGAAAGTGGTCAACAAAACACTCAACAACCTCACCCGGATCCGAGACAGTAACACCAGAATCACGAACAATGGAGGGAACAACACGACTCGCACGCTCAGTCCTATCCAGCCATGCAAGAAGCTTGCTAGCCTTGTCACCCACATCGTACAGTCGACCAAGTTGATTAGACCGCATCAATTTAGCAGCATCCGTGACACAGGCTTTATAGTCTGCTTGTTTCAGTTCCAATTCATGCAACAGTGCAGGCGTGTCATTCCCACCCAACTCACTTTCAAGCGCAGTGATTTCAGTTTCAAGAGCCACAACAGCCTCCCTCTTCACCCTACGCTCAGTAGCAATGAGTGACAGGGCGGAACCCCGAATAACCGTCTTAAAGGCCTCCCAGAGAACAGTGGGGGAAGTGACAGAGCCCAGGTTCTCAGAAAAATAGCAATCTATTGCTTTAATCAATTCCGAGCGGAGCCGGGGGTTTTTAAAATGCCAGGGGGGAATCGGGGGGACTCTGTTACCATGCCGACCACCCACAGAAATCTTGATCAACAGGGGGGAGTGGTCCGAGATACCCCGGGGAAGGTGCCGAATCTCACGAACAGCGGACAAAGTGGAGGCTAACATAAAAAAATAGTCAATACGGGAGAGGCTGCCGTGCGCGCCAGAATGAAAAGTGTATTGTTGGAGCGTGGGATGTAGTGAGCGCCAGACATCTACTAAGCCAAAAGTGTCAGCCATTTCACTGAGCCACATCTGGGACTGTGGTAATACTCTAGGGGGTAGTCGGTCGCAGTCGCCGGACATGACAGAATTGAAGTCCCCGCCCAGGACCAACAGGCCGTCTGGCAGCCCAAGAAGAGTCCTACCTAAATCAGCATAAGTGGTAGCCTGCAGTCCCGGGGGGATATAGACAACAACAAACACGACCTGTTTACCCTCCCACCTCCCCGAAACAGCAGCATACCGCCCACGCTCATCAAGGATAACATCATCAATAGCAAGTGCGAGGGAAGACTTTACCATAATACCCACACCCCGGGAACCCGAAGTGAAACCCGCATGTGCAACCAGTCGATAACCCCGGCGGTCTAATGCCTTGCAAGCGTTACCAATCAAGTGGGTCTCTTGAAGGAACACAACATCAGGGGCGTGGCGCCTCAAAAATTGCAGTACAATGCCCCGCTTAATTCTATCCCCCAGACCATTCACGTTCCAGGAAAGAATCCGCAGTTCACCCCCCCCATTATGGCAGAAACATTCCACACCCACCCCCCAGCAGGACCCACTGTGAACAATCATTGCAAGATATGAAATACCATGAAACAGAGAACAGAACAAATGAAACGAAACAGAAACCAGTCCCCAAACACCGACCCCAGAACCCAAACCCGTTACAACACCCCCCTCCCTGCACCCCTGCTGACTAAAAAGCCACCCCCAACTGCAGTGTGCCTGTCGCCCCATACTTCTACACAAAGAACCCCCCGAGGAGGAAGGGAGAAATCACCCGTTACCGCACCACCACGGGCAGAGTCATCAGAGAATAAGTCAATATGTACAGTACGTTGCATAGTCTCAATCGGAACCTCCAGGGCATCTGTTACTCCTGGGCCTCTGCACCACCCTCCGCGCCACCAGGGCCTCCGCTCCCAAAGTCATCTGCCGGCAACGAGTCCAACCAGTCGGCAGCACGTTCAGGTTGATCAAAGAAATAGGCACGTTCCCGATATTCAATCCGGAGCCGGGCCGGAAACAGCATGGCGTATTTCAGTCCCCGGTCCCTTAGGCGACGCTTCACTCCGAGGAAACCAGATCTTTGCCGCTGCACTTGAGGAGTGAAGTCGGGATATATGGAGATAGAGTTATTGTCATACTTCAGGGGACCATGCTTACGGGCGGCCTGGAGGATAGCATCCCTGTCCCGGTAATGAAAAAGCTTGGCAATGATAGGCCTCGGCGGATTCCCCAGCTTCGCTTGACCTCCGGGGAAACGATAGGCGCGCTCAACGGCAAAGAACTTACTAAGCCCTGCCGGGGCCAGGTGGGCGACTATCAGTTCCTCGACCAGCAGATCGGTCGCTACCGAACCATCGCCTTCCGGAACTCCGACCAGGCGTATGTTGTTCCGCCTGGCCCTGTTATCATAGTCCTCCA
Source organism: Lissotriton vulgaris (assembly GCF_964263255.1). Lineage (NCBI taxonomy): Eukaryota > Metazoa > Chordata > Amphibia > Caudata > Salamandridae > Lissotriton > Lissotriton vulgaris. The sequence continues at coordinate 406,839,476 of NC_141694.1, read as the reverse complement.
TCCGCTTGAGCAGCAAGTCGTGCGATGCACGCAGATTGCCAATTTCGGACTGCGCCTCAGCCATGTCGGTCACCAGGCTCGACGTTTTAAGATCCAGTGCCTTCACCCGCTCATTCGTTTTGGCCAGGTCGGCTCGGATCAGAGTCACATCCACCGCCACCGTGTCAATTTTGGTCACCACGGCCTCAAACTGTTGGCCCATGTCGGCCTTAAGTCCAGTGATGGCAGCCATTAGGTCTTGGAGCGATACGTCCGACGTGGACAATGTGTCTGTTTGAAGTCCTTCAGCACCCATGCATACGGTCCCGGGGGAGCCTCTCGGCTGGGTATAGCGTTCGATCATGTTCGTTTGGATCGATCCCCCCCGGGTCGCAGCTTTCCGGCGTCTTTCGGCCTCCACTTTCGTCGCCATCTCGCCTCCAGAGTTGGGCGGCTAGCCAAAGGAGGTGATGAACAGGTAGAAAAGTCTCGAAACTCCGATGCGCCAATGAAGCAGAGGTGTAGCGGCCTCCTTGCCAGTCCAACGGAGGATCGTTCAGATCGAGAGGGCAGCAGGCGAGGCTGAGTAGGAGGAGACAGGAACAAAGGAAAGGAAACCGAAAGTGAAAGCAATACACCTCCGGCGGGCCAGATGCCAGGCAGCCGTTGTTGTTCAATTACATGTCGGCCACAGTGGGCAGCCGAGTCCCCGGTCGCTCCAGCGGGCAGGCCAGAAAGTTCCAAGTTGCAGAAAAATGGTCCCCAAGGTCCGATTTCGACCGGAAAAGGATCAGTAGCATCAACGATGATAGTGCTGCAAAAGCCCGTCAAAATGACCAGGATAGGTGAAGGATAGATAAAGGAGGACGGCGCGGGTCTCGGGAGCTCTCTGCTCACGCGACCATCTTGGATGCCCGCGTAGCTCCTCCCCCGATCATGTCACATATTACATCATTCTTGACATGGTCAGTGACATCATCAGCAGTGGATTGCGAGTAACAGTATCTTTTGTTTACTTCCTATAGCTGTCTTTCTTGTAACATAACTGTCTGTTTCCTTCCCTTATACTTACTGTTCTTGTTTTAAAAATTTTTTTGAGATCATTCAGAAACAGTAACATTAATAGAGACAGAATGAGTGAATAAGAATGAAGAAGTATGAGAAGAGAGGGAATGAGAAAAATACTGGAAGGAGTAGAATAATTAAGTAATAGAGAAAGGAATGAGGGAAGTAGCAAACGCAGGAAAGTAAGGATTAAAGAAATGAAGCAGTAAAACTAATAGATGTTAAATGTGATAGATTAAATGATTGATTCAGGATGACGATAAGGTGTGGCCTCTCCAAAAGTTTGTTTAAGGTGAGGCCTACTCAGGGTTGCATATCAAATTTATGCTTGTTGAAGAATACAGAGGAGATAATACATGTGAAGGCCTACCATTGAAGTAAAACATGTCCACTTCACTCTTGAACAACGGCTAGACCTCTTCTGTGTCCATAGACAGACCTAAACTTCATCTGCACAATGTCATTCGTAAACTTAGAAAACACAAGTAATGTAATTGAAAAATGTGGAGTTTCTTTTGCTCATTTCACAATCACATCACCTGTGTTGCCTTTGCTTAGGTATCTCATTGTGCAGATGTAGTCCAGCATATGAAACAGTACCCAGAAGTGCAGCAGTGTATGCATTAATACATGTGAAGGCCTACCAATGAAGTAAGTCATGTCCACTTATTACATCATTCATGACATGGTCAGTGACATCATCAGCAGTGGATTGCGGGTAGAAAGAGTAGAAAACATTTACCTTATAATTCTTGTTAACTTTTTCAATTCTGTTTTCATACTTTCAATCTGTAAAAGAGAGAACAAACATTTCAAAAATATTAAAACATGTATTTAAAAATTAGAAAAGACAAGGGAAAAGGTTCAAGAACAAACAGTTTTTCAACAACTTTGACATTTACAGAAGCCTCTGCTTCTCTACGTCCCCTACACAATCCTAAAGATATATATTTTAAACAAACAGTATCTTGATGCTGAAAAAGTGAGGCCTATTTTGGAACATGGTGCATCTTTTGCACTGCTGATGTCTCACAATAGTGATGCAATAGCAGCGCAAAAGAGATGTAAAGCCATCATAAAATTGTGTCTAACATTTTAAATGATTGTTTCAGGATGCAAATAAAATGTGTCCTTTCAAGAGGTTTCTTTGAGGTGAGGCCTATTCAGTTTTAAAAAAAAACAGTACCCAGAAGTGCAGCACTGTAAGCATTAACTTTGACACTTACAGAAGCCTCAGTTTCTCCATATCTACCTCACATTTCGAAATGTATATCATAAGTACAAAAAGTAGAACATTAATTATACATGTTAAATGGTTTATTTTTGCTGTTCTCAGAATGTATCAAATTTCACTTAAATCAGTGACTTGAAGGTATTCATCATGTAACAGCGGGGAAAAAAAAACACAATCAAAATGATTGTGTTTAAAAAACCCATACAACCTAAGAAATCTGAATTCAAAACTCCTTAAAATTAACTTACTTTCCATAACGTCGAAGGATGTCCTATGAACAGCGTACACTCTGTTGTGCTATAAATATTTTCAGCCCGCCACTTTCTGAAAGAAAACCTCCATCGTTTTGAAAAATATGTTACATACAATAAAAGACTTCTCACATTCTACCACATGTTTCCACTTGGCCAAATCATGTTGCAGCGTTTTACAACTCTTGTAATTCTTATAATGAAATCCCGTCATTTTCTATTTTCGCAACTTTCAAAAAGAAAACATTTAAGATTACTTTCACAATCCTGGACTACTAATATCTTACCCTTCTTTCTCACTCATGTTCTACTTTTCCTATGACACTGATACTGCTTACTATGAAGAAGACTTACTTGCATCAGGTTTATATAGTTGGATTTTTAAATTGACATTATAATTAAAAATTTTGGACCAATAATCTAGACAGCATTGCAGACTTACATTCCCTCTACTTCATGAACCTTTTGCAATTCCTCAGAGGAAATCCCGAGATTCTTTCGTTAAAATTTTGGTTTTAAAAACACCAGGTAAGAATTTTTAAGGTCAAACGGCAATTTTTTTTCGAAAGTTACAACAGAATCGTTGCAGAATGACCAGCCGTTTCTAGACTTTAAATACGCTGTGTAATGTCCTGATGTTGTTGAAGGACCATCGTGATAGATAATTGCTACAGTTACAAAAGTCCTTCCTGATATTGACAGCTGAGAAGCAACAATTTTTTTTATTAAAGTTGACAATTTTGATCCATCAGGCCTACATCGTTGGATCATTAAAATGACATACTGGCCATATCTTCGTATAAATAATGTTGACATCATTTCAGATTTACATTGGCTACACTCCATGTTGTGATCAGCTGCATTTACTAGCTTATTAAATGAGACTGATTTACTGTCTGGCAAAGTTAAATATATAAATCTTTCTGAGTGTACACTAGTAGTACTTGATACCATACAGTTCTCGCAGTCATGCTGCCATTGATAAGAAAGCCCAAACAGGTGATCTACATCTATACCCTCATCTTGCAATACATCAAGCATATACATTAAAAACTCCTGATAATCCTGCTGATTATTTTCAGAGAAGTCTGTTTGACCTGAACATTCATCTGACAGATAACGAACTTCAGACACACTTTCTACTTTTGTTCGATCAGTGCTACATTTCTCTAACACAGAATTCAACAAACAGCATAAACTTTGTTCCGAATTGAACACAATCTGTTCTTTTAAAGTCTCTAGTGAAAAGAGAACATTAACCACTACATTTGCATAGCAGTTGACACCAGAACTGTTTTCAAATTGAAAACCGACAACATCTTCAACAGAATCCGTTTTCTTTCTGCTTACAATTTTCGGTTCATCGACTTTTCGGCTTTTTGCTAAGACCTCCCTACTATTAGTGATATTTCTTCGTTTACGGCCTACCACACGTTTCTCAAACAAAGGATATTGAGGCAAATGTGGCGCATACTCTCTTCTTAACCTATTGTATTCCTTAACACAATCTAGATCCGCACAAATGTTTGTGACATCACAATCAATCAAGTACAATCCCGATAAAGTTCTAACTCGTGACAATGCCACATATGCCATACCCTCTTTGAACACAGAACTGCCAATATTCACCAATGCACTATCTACACTTAAACCTTGCGATTTATGGATTGTCACCGCATATGCCAAGCAAACAGGAAACTGTTTACGGCGAACATATAAGTCTTTAACAAGCAAAAACCTAGCAGAACAACGACCAATTAGCTGTACTTCCTCAATGCCATCAAATTTAATTTTTAAAAATTCAATACCATCTCTACTTCTGTATTTCTCAAAATCAACAACATTACCCATTGATCCATTTACCAGACCTCTTTCAACATGTAAATTCCTTCTCAAAATGATTCGGCAATTTAAACACACATTCAAAGTCTTTTCAAAACCCGCAGTTTTAGATATAGTCTTCTCTAATGAATCCAATTTTGATTTCAAATTCTCAGACAAAATAATTGTTGATCCCATATGCTCTATTCTGTCAATAGCTTCAAGTTTCACAATCTCTTGCTTTTCTAAATTCAACATTTTGTTGTTGAAGATGGCACATTCTGCAAGAGTTGGCATCAAACATATTCCGGATTTCTTCTCAGTAATTTTCTGAAAAATATTCTCAGGCACAATGTCTTGTTCTGGATATAAATTTGACAGTAATCGTGCATTTAAAGCTTCTTTCCCATGCTCGGTCACTTTTCCAATTCTAATATCTTGTAGAATATTCTTGTAATCTTCATCCTTTGCCTGACGCATATTTTCATGCAGTTCAGCATAATTGAAATTTAACCATATATTGACGTTGCCAATGCTGCCTAGGCACTTCCTGGTATCTTCATGCGTGAGTATTTTGAACACAGGTTGTCCTTTTACTGGTGTCAGCTGCAGAAGATCTCCGAAAACAATGATGTGTTTGCCACCAAATAACACATCATACTCAGTTTTAAGAACTTCTTGCATTCTCAAATGCACAAAGGCAAGCATGACATTGGAAACCATGCTTACTTCGTCAATGATAAGAAGTTTCATTTTCCTCAAGACTCTTGAAACTTCACAACAAGCATCCCCAGATAACTTGTGGTATTGTAATTTGTTGTCATGCTCCACTGGCAGCATCAGTAGACGATGCAAAGTAATACCTTTAATGTTATGTGCTGCCAGTCCAGTAGGAGCGGTAACAACACAAGACAGCGATGACTCAGTCCTTTCCTGCAAATAACAAGAAATTGCTTTAATAAGGAAACTTTTTCCAGTTCCCGCTTCTCCACTCACGTACAGTCGGACAGGCTTCAGCGACGTACATGAGCACTCTTTCTTCTCATGACTTAATCCATGATCAATTTGCTTGGTAACTTCATCATATATTTTCCTCTGCTCAACGTTGAGTTGTTTTTCCAAGTCTTCTAAGTTAACCGCATCCTCCTGAGCATGTGCCATGGCTCTTTCCACTTCATTCATAGCAGTGGCAGCTTCATTTTCGATAATAGGTCCTCCTAGTGGATCCTGACTCAATGAAACAGAACTCTGACTGTCCTGAGAACTGTCTCTGGCAATCTCGGCTGCAATCGTTGCTTCCTGCTCAATTTCCAAAGTCAACATTTCTTGATATTTGGGAAAAGCAGGACATTCTATGGTCTCCTTAGCAGCAGTGAAAGAGTCTTCGTAACAGAGGAAATCTCCAAGCAGTTCCTCTTCTGCACGCCAAGGCTTGAAAAGTTGCAAAAGTGCTAAATAGAAAAACTCCTTTTTTCTGGAGATTCGCCACTCAATTTTCGATGGTTTACTAATTGGCATTTTCTTTGCTTGACCAGACATCCCTCACTTCCAATTACAGCATACACTCCTTTCTCAATATCTTCTTTGATGTTCCTCTTGAATATATAATTTTGTAGAACCTCATATAGACAAACATTCTCAAGGTGACTGCTTCGATTTGGATAATATGTATCCAACATGTTGGTCTTCAAAATGTCGGTACTGTTTGGTTCCTTTTCTGCCAAATACTCAATTTCCCGGACAGGTTTTAGAACTCGATTTCGCGTTGCAGCAAGACCAAGACTCGCCCAAACGATACTCCTGGATTTGGCATAGAGACTTGCTGAAGACAACCGGTCAGAACATTCGTAAGCTCCGATTTCTCGATGCGACAACATCTTCAGACTGAAGCTGTACAACTTCTTGCTGAGGCTCTTTTCATGGGAAATGTCCTCCCACATATCCTTCAATTCTGTCTTTTCTTTTTTGGTGATGTAAGATGTCACATACCGAGCCACAGCCATACAGTTGTCAGCCACAAACTGTATATCCATGTTAGCATTCCACATGGACAAAATCACTGGGTTGTAGTCGTTGATGTACTTGGACTCTTCGTTCCTTTTCAAATTGTATGTATTTTTGGGTGATTTCCTCGTCACATTATGTCGCAGCGAAGACATCAAACTGTTCACTCTTCCTTTAGAAATCACCGGTCGTGGAAAGTTGAAACGACATTTGGTGTAGAACTTGTCCTTCTTTCTGAATTCACGACGACAGTACTTTCCACAACGATGGCTTTGGAAACGTAGAACTTGTTCTCTTAGGCTTTTCTTCTCCGTTGCGTTTGGAACAGCACACGTAGAATACTGTTCTATGAAATTCATCACTAAGTCATCCGGATCTGTTCCAAATTTAGGTGCATCCTTGATCCACAGCAACATATGTATATGAGGAGCACCTCTTGCTTGGTACTCCTTTCTCCAGAAGAAATCCAATACCTCTCCAAGAGGTGGATTCTTCTTATTTGTGATGAAAGACAGCATAGCTTCAAATCTATGATTGAAGTACCTGCATACATTCACTGGATCCAAAGAACACAGTTCTCCAGGTGTCTTGAATTCAATGTTTTCAATATTTCCATTTGCCTCTCGTAGAAATTCAAGTAAGTCTTCCCAGCCATACTCGGCACAGCTCAGAGTGAGGAACCATGTTGGAGTTCCTAAGTTCCTCAGCATACATTTTAAATCACCATGACGACGGTACCAGTACTCATTAGTACCACGCTGACACGCCATGAGATTAATTAGGTGAGAATCCAAAATACTGTCTTGGACATTGACTTTATGCATAAAGTCACTTGCCGAGATGTTTCGCATCTGTATACCACTTTTTAAGATGTGGTTCACTGCATATGACAGTCCAGACAGATCGCTTTCAAACAGGAGATGAAACAAATATGGGAATGCATTGACGAAACCTAGGATCTTCTGCATACAATCGTAAAGTCTGGTATTCAGACGCAGGAATTTGATGAGGTCCCTCATCATATCTTCCTCCTTGACCTGTTGGAAATAGCTGTGGGAAACACCGAGCTTCCAAACTTTCCTCCCAAACACTAATGGGACTCCCTTTGGCTTGTTTCATTTGAAACAACTCAATTGCATTCCCCATGACTTCCTTGGAATGCAAAGGATGAACACTATAATGTTCATATATTTCTTCACTTTTAGAGGCCTCTACTTTCTCAATTTGGCCAGCACACAAATCGCTATCCTCTTCATCACTTACTTCCTCTTCTGCAACATATACATTCTTATAGTACTTATTATTTTTCTTCAAATACAATGTTGCCTTTTTGACTTTCCTAACATCCACTAAATCTTGCCATATTTTCTTATTCTTTGTCGGAACCCCATTAACCAAGATAACCAGAGGTTCCTCTTCCACTTTTTCTACTCCAATTGTGTTAATGTTTTTGTTCAAATCTAGAGGCAAATAAACAACTCTTCCCTTTAATCCTCTCTGTAAATCTGATGGAGGCAACTTCCCTGTCTTTGGCTCCATTCTTAAAATAGCCTGAAAGGGATGGATACTTTGAATCAAAATAGATTCATAAGTATTTAAATCCTTCAATTCAGAAGGAACCTCAACCAATTCCAGATTATTATGAACCGCCCTAGCAGGCATCTGGTTTTGGTTTAATTTGTTACAACAATAAGTACACACACGTTGATCCGATCCCAAATCAAAATAATTTTCTACCATCAAGTATGTGGCAAAATCCTTCCATTCACTATTATTTTCCCTTTCACTTTTTGCATATAAATCCACTAACTTAGTCTGATTCTTATAATAAGTGCGTCGACAACACACACAAGTGTAATTAGGCCTCTCACTTGATTTCATCTGAAACATGGCAATTTCCTTCTGAAATGTATCTGTACTAGAAACCTGTACATTATCTTCAACATTACCCTCTACTTCTGGGTCAATTTGAACATTCTCATCTTTACTTCCAAAGTAACAAAACTCAATTTCTTCACAAATATTCTTGACATCTATTTCAGAACCATGCAAAAGAGCAGCACATAATTGTTTAAGCATAATTGCTGGACTCTTAGCATGATACAACATTCTCACTAATTTTCTCACTTTATTATGATGCACTGCTAGCATCCTGAAATGATGAAAAACACTCTGGCATACTCTCCTGGAAAGACACGCCAGTGAATGACCACGCAAACATGTCATTTGTCTCACTCTGCAAGGATCTAATTCTTGCAACAACTTCATTTTCTGCTTCAAACTTTTCTTATTAAATGTCCGTACAAAATCACAAAGCAAATTGATGGAATCCTGTCGCACACTGCAAATAGAACTACACTTCCAAATGTACACAGGACCCTTAGGACGTCTTCATAAAACCTCATTACCTAACACCTCGTCTGTCTCTGTTGTCACAAGTTTTTCTTTTTCAACTGGACAACCATCCTTCACTTCATAAGCTCGACCACTGGTGTCAACTGCAAACACCAAATCATTATCCTGAAAATAACTCTCCTCATTAAAAAATGCCTCACAACTTGAACTATGCATCCATTCTCCGGAAAAAACTTCACAAAAGTTACTACGATTTACTACTCTCTTCCATCTACTATTTGATTTGAAATCAGAAATTCCCTTGTTTAGTTTCCTAATTCTATTGATTACCAAAATAAACAACTTTCGCTTAATTTTGAAAGCATGATCAATAATTTTCTCTACATTTTTCTTCTTCTTATAAAATGCCACTTTCTGTTGGCCTTTCTTAATAGTTTTTTTATAAATTAACTATTATCCTGTTGCGGAACATTTGTTTTCGAATGTCGCTAAACTGTTGTTTCCTTCTACTATCATGCACAGAGTTATCTCTTGCTCTAGCAGTAACATTTTTGATTGGTCTTTCCTTTCCATTTAAATTGCTTTTCTTTTTCTGGACTGAAACATTTTTTGGAGAAATACTTTTTTTACTACAAATATTTCTTATGAATGATTTCGTGCTCTTACCCGGAGCTTTCTTGGTGATTTCACCAGTTTTTTGGGGAGAGGACTGCTGCAATAATAGATGATCTTGCTGTCTTTGACGTTTTCTAGCCTTTCTAATTCGATTCTTAGTTGGCATTTTTCAAATTTTGAAATGATCTGCAGTTGAATCTGTGGAAAAATATAATAAAAAATGTTATTAACCACTATTACCAAACAGTAAATGAATAACAGTCATCAAAAACTTAACACCCTACTTATTATTTAACATAGCAAATCTTTTGCACCACCACTGCGTCACAAAAGTGACACACAGTGGTATAAAACAGGCATACACCTATCATAAATCTCTCCCTAACATTTTAAATGATTGATTCAGGATGACGATAAGGTGTGGCCTATCTAGAGGTTTGTTTGGGCCCAGATCTTTGGACTGGGGTGAATGTGTATCATTGATCCACATTCGGTCCATCACCTGTTTTGTTTGTTTGAGGTGAGGCCAACACATGGTTGTAGATGAGATTTTCGCTTGTTGAAGAAAACAAAGGAGATAATACATGTGAAGGCCTACCAATGAAGTAAGTCATGTCCACTTCACTCTTGAACAAAGGGCAGACCTCTTTTGAATCTGTGGTCACACCTAAACTTCATCTGCACAATGTCATTCATAAACTTAGGAAACACTAGTGATGTAATTGAAAAATGTGAAGTTTCTTTTCCTCATTTCAGAATTACATCACCTGTGTTTCCTCATTGACTTAAAATGTCCTTAATACACATGAAAGCGTTTTTTGATTGCCCTTGCACCATTTTTGGGTCATTTTGAACATGGCTATGTTACTCCCATAATCAAAATCTAAATTTGCCAAGCACAGGTGGGAGCGTATTTACAAGAAACTTGCCCCATGAAGAACGCTTTCCATTTAAAAAGGGAAAAATAACATCATAGACACTCAAATGCCTTATAAATATGGCCCAAACAACCTATGAAGCTCTAGCAGTACATATCCAGAAATGTAATTGATTTCAAAAATCGTTTTTAAACACAACATATAAATCAATTGTATACCGACATTCAGTTGGAAATGACTGTAAATGTCCTTGAGACACATGAAAGCGTTTTTTTGAATGCCCTTGCACCATTTTTGGGACATTTTTAACATGGCTATGTAACTCCCATAATCAAAATCTAAATTTGCCAAGCACAGGTGGGAGCATATTTACAAGAAACTTGCCCCATGAAGAACGCTTTCCATTTAAAAAGGGAAAAATAACATCATAGACACTCAAATGCTTTATAAATATGACCCAAACAACCTATGAAGCTCTAGCAGTACATATCCAGAAATGTAATTGATTTCAAAAAATCGTTTTTAAACACAGCATATAAATCAATTGTATACCTACATTCAAGAGGAAATGACTGAAAATGTCCTTGAGACACATGAAAGCATTTTTTTGAATGCCCTTGCACCATTTTTGGGACATTATTAACATGGCTATGTAACTCCCATAGTCAAAATCTAAATTTGCCAAGCACAGGTGGGAGCGTATTTACAAGAAACTTGCCCCATGAAGAACGCTTTCCATTTAAAAAGGGAAAAATAACATCATAGACACTCAAATGCCTTATAAATATGACCCAAACAACCTATGAAGCTCTAGCAGTACATATCCAGAAATGTAATTGATTTCAAAAAATCGTTTTTAAACACAGCATATAAATCAATTGTATACCTACATTCAAGAGGAAATGACTAAAAATGTCCTTGAGACACATGAAAGCGTTTTTTTGAATGCCCTTGCACCATTTTTGGGACATTTTTAACATGGCTATGTAACTCCCATAATCAAAATCTAAATTTGCCAAGCACAGGTGGGAGCGTATTTACAAGAAACTTGCCCCATGAAGAACGCTTTCCATTTAAAAAGGGAAAAATAACATCATAGACACTCAAATGCCTTATAAATATGACCCAAACAACCTATGAAGCTCTAGCAGTACATATCCAGAAATGTAATTGTTTTCAAAAATCGTTTTTAAACACAACATATCTGTTTCAGCTTACATGAGAGACCATGGAATGGGCTCCATGTACAACAATAACTTGTGTTACTGCATGCCAGAATGCTACACCGAATATGCAATTACAATTTCTCAAAGAAACAAAATCTATTTGTATATCACTTGAGACAAAGCCACATTTTAAAAACACAGCTTTCTTCATCATTTTCTCCTTAAATCATACTATTCTCTATCTAAATTAAATAAATCTTTTCTCACCTTAGCAAATACTTTTTGAGCTTCAAAACAGTCTCAGAAATACTCCAAATTGTCTTCAGCAGAACAAAGAGGATGCACTCCAGAGGCTGCAGCTATAGAAAGCACAGAAATGCTGATATTCATTACACATATCTCTCATGTTAGCCAATCATAACTCTTCCCTCACTTTTTTCAAATCAAAACCCTTCCCCCCTCTGCCCTCTCTGCCTTTTTTGCTTAGCAACCACCTCCTGAAAGACCTCTCATGTTTGCAAGTTCACACAACAATGTTTCAATTGAACTCTGAACTCTCAGTGCACCTGCGTATCCAGTGCAATCTTTCATTAAATGTTTTTTCCTTGGCCATTCAAATTACATCTTTCAAAGAACACATCCATGCACCCTAACTTTCTGTTTTCAGAAATGGAAATGCACCAATCACTGCTAATGAATCATTAGCACTGGAAATACACGTTTTTTTTCTTTACAAACTCCTACTGTTTCAACTGCCCTTTCATTACCACACTTCATCTGACTGCAGCCCAACCTTCTCTCACCATGTTTAATGTCTGGATTGTTGGACATAGTTACATCTACTGGGCTCAAAGGTATGCTGAGAACAGAAATTTACCTAACCTCAATTTACAAGATGTGGAAATTAAGTGGTTGTGCCAAAGAGGATTAAAATGTCACCAATTGATACCATTGGTGAAAACCTTTATGCATTTGCCAAAACCTGACCTGTTAATTGTGCACTGTGGAGGTAATGATTTGGGCACTTTGACTGGGGTAGGTCTGGAAATGCTTTTAAAGGACACCTTTGAGCAATTAATGACACTTTTTCCTCAAACTGCCTTGGTATATTCCAATATATGCCAAAGACAGAAATGGAGGTGGTCCAACCAATTTTGTCCACAAATTGAGAAAGCGAGGAAGCATGTAAACAAATCTGTTTCAGCTTACATGAGAGACCATGGAATGGGCTCCTTGTACAACAATAACTTGCATTACTACATGCAAGATATCTACAGAGGAGATGGAGTTCACTTCTCAGATGAGGGCAACAGAATTTTCATTTTGAATTTAAGACTGTGCATTGGTACCTACTTATAAGTACCAAAATGTACCATAAACCCAAAAGCTCTTCTCAGAGCTACCCTACATCTGATCACTCACAATTATTATTTTTCTCTAACTTTTTTCTCTAATTTTCAACAAACTACGCTCAAAGAGCGCTACCCGGTACGCGAACTGGAAGCTAACCGCGCAAAATTTCTAAAAAAAAGTTTTTTCGCCGCACATATGGTCCTCCTCAGCCACCCTCAGAAAACCTAGGGGGTCAAGATACATCTACCGTGCCCCCTTCTACCCATTCTGAACATTATTTGCCCTCCATCTTGTATCTTAATTCGACCGAAACACAAAATGGTGGACTCCCGTTACGCTGCTGGTTCGCGGACCGGGACGCATACCGGGAAGCGGTCCAATAAAAAAGGTGGGAAAGTAATTCACAGAAAAACGACTGGAGACACTCTCACCAAATATACATTAGCTCATACTACATAACAATCCCTTTCATTTTCACAAATTTGATTGAAATTCCATTTAGCCATTAAGCCTGTAGACCTCTCTAAATACCGTGAGGTAAATTACTTCACAAAACACATCTGAAGTGTTGGAATTGACAACCAATGAAAATGTTACTTTCATTTTCTACTTTTATTACCTGACATTTGATTGGTTATATACCTGAATATATATAAAGGAAGAGAAGAAAACACAGCCATTTTGACTGCTACTTCTTGTTGTACATTACATTTGAATAGTTACTAAACACTTCAACTTGTTTGTGAAGGTAAGTTGTTATTTTTAAAACTGAAGTATATTGTGCACTATAACTTAATATGGTAGACTTTTTCTGATAGTTATATACTATCCCTCTGTAGTAGTTATAGATTTAGATAGACTTCTCTGTTATAGTTATGGATGGAGTTAGGCTTCTCTTGGTTAAATCACATACACTTTTTTATAGTCCTATTTCCACTCTGATACTATACACTGCCAAAAGATACATTCACTGATAAAAACTGCCTATCTAAAATTAATCCCAACAGTGCCCTATCTCTACTAATATATATTTTTTTGATCCAAATTTCAGGCAAAATGGAAGGCGAGCAGCAAGTTCAATTTAAAATTGTACTGCAAGAGAGCAGCCAAGGAAACATTGATGAAAATCAAAATGAATTTATGGATGAAAGTAGGCACCAGGAACTACTACAATGTGTGGAAGCAGTGGATAACCTGCTTAAAAATGAGGACATTTTATACCCTCATAGACTTCAAAATATATTCAATGACAATTTTGAAATTTCTGACAATGAAATGTTAGAAAGTTTAATGAATTATGAAACACAATCAAAATAAAAAAAAATGCTTTAAAAATAAAGAAAACAAAAAAAATCAACAAAAACAACAAACAATTAACATACAGTATTTGAAAAGTCTATCATTCTTTTATCCTTATAGTACGCTGCCCAGAACGCTTTCCGGTTCGCGGACTAGGCGCTCACCACGCAAAAAAATAAAAAAAAATTTTTTTTTTGCCCTGCTGGGCCCTTTTAAAACCTCCACATAAAACCTAGGGGGTCAACGAGGATCTACTATGCCCCCTTATGGTAATTTCCCCCTTTGTTTTGGCCTCCTCTTGTCTCTCGATCCTACCGAGAGACAAGATGGCAGCCGCTCCGGACTGTTTAGAATGTTGACAGACACCAGAGAGCCAATCAGCTTCGCATCGCAAAGTTCCGTTACGCGAAAAGTACGCGAACCGGAGCGCTACCCGGAGCGCTGTTACAGATATATATCTTTTTTTGAACGTTAATTTCTCAAAATCCAATGGAGCACATATATTGAGACCTAGCAAAGGCACATCGGGCTAACAGTCCCTACAATTTTGCCAAGTTTCGTGCAAATCCATTCAGCCGTTCGGGCTAAAAGTGAGGCCAACCGCCCTATGGAAATTAACATGGGAAAAACGCGTTTTGGGACCCCCCTTTTTTCTCGGCCCCCCCTTGCCGAACCCCCCCCAAATTTTCAGGGGCTGCTCAGAAACAAAATGTGCCATTTTCCTGAAAATTTCAGCCAATTCCGTCCACAAACGCCAAAGTTATTAGACATAGAATTTTCAGAAATCCCATAGGGAAAAAATCCTAACTATATATACCTACTGGCGACTGCCAGTAGGTAATATATATATATATATATATATCGAATAACTGCAATCTCCCAGGCTCCGACCACAGCGACCCAGGAAATCACGCGGATCCAGTAATTATAAAGCACAGGTTTTTATTCAAAAGCTGAACCAAGCAATCTGACGCGTTTCGGGCATCCGCCCTTGCTCACAGACAGTCAGAGTTGGAAATGCATGCGTTTTAAATAGTAACCGCTGAGCAGTGAAAAAAGTGCATTTATATATATATCACATCAAGCCGTGGCTTATTCAGAGCAGCATTTTGCTAGCACTGAGAAGTCGGTTAATGCCGGGATTCCAGCTGAGCTGAATCGTGTCACCTCATGCAAGAGATGGTATCCCACTCTACACCAAGACATGCAGCTTTCTGGTACTTACCCACAGGTAATGGGTAGTTCGACAACCCAACAGGGAGTTGGCAGATACACTCACCTTAGACAAGATAGGGTAAAATGCTCTAGGTACGATTACATTATATTTCAGTACTTGTATGCAAGCATATAGTTTTCTGTAATCTGCAAATGGTTGAATTGTTCTCCTTTTGCATCATTCTCATAATGCTTAGAACATTATTCAGTTTCCTTGTGTTAATCATTGCAGTGCAAGTAGTTTACTCAAGAATCACAATGCTTCAATAAATAGTAAAACTGCATGTTGTGCATTTTTTGGGTATCTCTCTGGGTACACATAAGTGGCTGAGAGAAAGGGTTCTAGATGTGTTACCATGATTTCCATAGGGGCATTCCGAATATGTGATCAGTCTACTGTGACTTTGAAGGAGGATAGGTATTTCTTTACATCTATGCACAGTTCACTCAATCAATCAATCTAGGAATTGTAAGCGCACTACTCACCCGTGAGGGCCTCAAGGCGCTGAGGGAGGGGGGGGTCCCCAGATTTGTTTAGCCTAAGAGCCAGGTCTTGAGGGTCTGCCTGAAGGTGTTCAGGGAAGGTCCACGCCTGATGTCTTCCGGTAGTTCATTCCAGGTCTTGGCTGCAATGTGAGAGAAGGATCTTCTGCCTGCTCTGTGACACACTTCACATAGCCCCACTACGCGCCGCCCGCCTCCCTCCCGCCCTCTTCTACATGCCTAATTTGCGCAGGCGCATGAGCATTTCTTGCGAGAAATGCGCATGCACATTTGTCTGGAAGAAGTCGGCGCAACAGCAGGAAGAGGGAGCCCTGGGATTCCGCATGTCAGGTAAGTCCTTTTTAATTACTTTTACTCTGTTTAACATTAAATTAGGCATGAAGAAGAGGGCGGGAGGAAGGCGGGTGGCGGGAACCTTCGCTCCGCCATGGCATGGAGTGTGCAAAGTATTGCCTACTACGCCTACTTTGCGAATCTCGAAGTGGCAACACTACGCACACACAGTGGACGGAGCGTAGCACTGCGCCCAGGGTTAATAATTACACTGGCTTTCTCCTACTGAAATGTGTCCTGCTCCCTGAACACAGAAGGCTGAAGTACTGTATAATTTGTTCACAGGGATTGCCTTGTCATCTGTAACATTTCTTTCCTTAAATTGTTGAAAATACTGGGTGAAGTTAAACTCTGCAAAATCAAGAATTTCAGCTTGTAGCCAGGTAACATTTTCATTTTCAGTATACAAATTCATACACGCATATGGATCTAAAGACCCCTCTCCATAATTTCCTTTTGGGTCAAAACCTTGGTGCATTTCTATATACACAAAAATCATTTCGTAATCCTTCTCCAAATATCTTTGAGTGCCTACTGTAAAATGCATATACATCATTGACAACAATTTAAACCAAGTGGTTTCGGAGACACTGTTTATTATTTTTGAGCACTTTAGTATCTCTGCTAAAATTATATCTCTGATTCGTAATTTGTATATCAATGCCAAAGCTAATGTCATTATTAATGCCTCAATGGTCGGGTCAGTCTCAGTTGAACGATTAGCAGAGAATGCTATTTTTTAGTAAATGGTTTCTCTATCGTACACCTGCCTCCATCTCTAAAATGTATTCTAATAATCCTGCACACTGTTTTAGATGCATTCATCACTCTCCAGCTAACTGGTCACATGTCATTGTTCACTGTGCTAAGATTGGCAAATTTTGGGAAGAGATTTGTATTTATTTCCAGTCCAAATGTGATATCATGATCCCAGTGAATGAGAAACTAATCCTGCGCGGTTCTGACCCTGATCTCTTGTTACCTGAGCAGATGGCTAAATTATTATATATTGCTAGATCTCTCCTACAGCAATGGAGCACAGAACAGATCCCATCCATGCATGAATGGTTGCAAAAGATGAGACGAGTTAAAACCAGTGAGCAGACCTTTGCATTGCGGGTGGGGGGATCAGAAGATTCAATAGGATCTGGGGGATGTTCTATGAATGAATCTGAGAGGAATTATTGTTATTATAAGAGACAGTAATTCGTATACAGTGATTCGTATAATATGCTAAATGATTTGAGTATACTAAAATTAATTGCTTAGTTACAATTCTAGGTGTATAGTTTCTGTTTTAATTAATAAGGCTTATGTTAAAATTTTGAGATTAGGAAATTAGGGTTGTATATTATTTATAAATTTGCATTGGCATTAAGGACTTCAAAAACATTTTTTTTTAAAAAGTAAATAAAAAAAAATGTAAACCAAGCTTCACAACCTCCTAAATATGATAAGAGTAAAGGAATAAAGAAATCATGTCTATGCATTACGGAGGGCAGAAGGCCACAAACCAAACAATTTGTAGTATTCGTTGCACTGTGCGTTTGGTGAAGCATCTCTACAAAAACATTTTTTGTGTAAGTCTGATGGTGCTTTTCTTTATGTGGGGCCAATGTATAAAATAGATGTTCTGGAGACAGAGTTGTTATTCCCAAAACAGTATGCATAGGATGGCGAAATTCCAAGTATACAAACTCATTAATATTATCAACAAAATCGTAATGGTGACCACAAAGGCTATTTTTACACGAATGGTCCAACTGGAAAAGATGGGCATATATGTAGGGTAATAACTGGGTGCAAAAAGGACATTCATCGTCGAGAACAAAACGAGCAAAAGGATACATGCTATCTAAAATTCCACAACTAAACTCAGGCAATGCAGTCCAACCTGCCAGAGGGTTCTTCTTTCCTGTGTCTGTCTAGAGCCCCACAGGCAGGCTCCTATTGTTCATCATCAAGAAAATCAAAATCCAATCCTGGTTTTGGAGTTATGCCTTCACACAACTCTTATAAAATACACAACCTGGGCTCTGTTCACAGGAAGCTCAGTCTTTCTTTCTGAACAGAGCAAACAAAATGTTCCAGGCTCTCATGGTGTTGGGTCCAGTGTCTCGCTCAGTACCCCATAGAGGTTTCTGACAAACCCTACTACTCAAGTCTTTCCCTATCTCCTGCCATCTTTACCTGGGGTACCGCGTTGTTTTCTGGGTTGCAGGTTGTATCGAACACGGCCAGGCATTCCCTGATCAAAGAACAATACAGAGGAAGGTGCATCCGTTGCAACAGGGATATCATGAACCCGTCCGTTCCCGGCAAGAGCAACAGAATATGGGGCAATTGCTGATGCTAATGACGAAACCCCTTCCAAGCCCGATACTCCTCCTCCTTGCCCTTCTCCAATTTACAGGGCGTCAGAAGGGGCTTGCTCACTTTCCGGGGTCAAAATTCCCTCCTGGTTCTGCTGATCATGAGGAAGCGGGAGAGGCAATCTTTTGAGATGCAAAACATGATTCCAATGTCTCTTGCCGTCCACCTTCACCGCTGTTCGCGTGGCCAAAAGAATTTGGTAGGGCTTGGACTACCGAGGGTCGAGGCTGGATTTCCGCTAATAGTTTCGGACTAGGACCCACTGTCCTGGTTCCAATCAATGTCCAGGACCCTCCGGCAGGGGCTGCAACACTGCAGATACCTGTTGATGAATGGAACGGAGATCTTTAGTCAAAGCATACAGATAGTCTGTCATCATAGGATATTTAATATCACAAAACGTTCTAGGTCTCAGGACACCCCAAACATTGTCTGGTCACCCAAAGTTGACTTCATAATGTGACAGACCATATCGGGAATGTGGGGTAACTCGTAAGGACATCAAGGCGAAGGGTAGGGCATAGGGCCACTTCAGCCCAGTACCCTCTTGAATTTTGGCCAGTTTCAATTTCAATATTCCATTATACTTCTCAACCAGTCCTGCAGACTGAGGGCGTGGAGCAGCATAAAACTTCTGCTTACTTTGTAACCCATTACAAACATGTCTGATAAGAACTGCATTAAAGTGTCCCCTGTTATCTGTCCAGATCACCTGAGGCAATCCATAACGTTGGAAGAACTCCTTTATCAAAGCTTTTGCTGTTGTCAAGGCAGTGTTTTCTTTGGTCGGGTAGGCCTCCACCCATTTACTAAAGGCACACACCACGACCAGGACATACTTCAAGTTATTCACCCGCTCCAGTTAGATATAATCCATTTGGAGCACCTCAAAGGGCAAAGATGGTGGTGCAAAGTTCCCACTGAGAACAGGTTCCCTGCCTCCAGGATTCTGTCGTAAGCAGACCATGCTGTATTGAAACAAATGGGCAGCAGTCTTAGAGATATTAGGATTATTCCATACAGGGTCCAAAAGTGCACAGATGCCTTTTGCCCCGATGTGTTCCGAGCCATGCGCCATGGTCACTACAGCATTAACCAGTGCATTGGGCAACAACCACTTCTGTTTTTCCATCAGATCGGCCCAATAATCGTTTTCATCTAATCTCCCCACTTCCCTTTACCAGTGAGCCAATTCAGCGGGTGTAGCTTCCTTTTGTATCTCTCTGACACTTTCCATAGTATTGTCAAACATCTCTGTCTCCGTAACCCACCTAGCAGAGGTAGTTATAAACATTGATGACATTTAAAATTTTGCAGTTTCCTTCGCCCCCTGATCAGCAAAAGCATTTCCTTCACCCACTGCATCCACTACTGCTTTATGTGTGCTGCATTTAACTACAGCCACTTCCTCTGGTAACGTCAATGCTGTTAGCAATCGTAGAATCAAAGGGCCATGTTGTATTCTTTGACCATGGTAAGTGAGAAACCCTCTCTCTGCCCACAATCGGCCGAAACTATGAGCCACGCCAAAGGCGTATTGGCTATCTGTGTAAATGTTTACTCTCAATCCTTCACTTAACTCATTGGCTTGCAGCAATGTCACTAACTCAGCTGCCTGTGCTGACTGATAGGGTACTCAAGAAGCCTCAACTACAATATGAAGGGTCGTCATCGCATAGGCAGCTGTTGTAGTGCCTTCCGGTAACTTGAAACAGGAGCCTTCCACATACAATTCAACCTGGGGGTCAGGTATAGGAATGTCTGTGATATCTACCCGTCCCTTCGTCTCTTCTTCTGTCCGAAATATACAATCATGTACATCATTATTATTCTCGTCCGAAGGGATGGGTAGTAACGTGGCAGGATTCAGAGTGGCACATCGCTTAATTGTGATATTGGGAGCAAACAAAATGAATTCATATCCACTGAGACGCGCACTCGTAAGGTGCTGGGTCTTTGTTTTGTTCAATAATGTATCCACAGCGTGCGTTACCATTACTGTTAGGTCAGTATTCAGAACGAGCCCTTCCTACTGTTGAATAGCCACTGCGACCGCAGCAGTAGCTCTTAAACAGCTAGGAAGCACCCTGGTGACATTATCCAACACCGCCGAGAAATAAGCACAAGGTCTTTGCTTACCACCAAATCCTTGTGTTAACACTGAAAGCAAACAACTGTCCACCTCATGCACATAAAGCGCAAAAGGTTTTCGGTAGTCAGGAGTACCCAAGACGGGTGCAGAGCAAAGCGCAGATTTCAAAGTGTCAAAAGCTTCTTGACATTCATCAGTCCAAGGTAGGGGCTCATGCACATCTTTAGTGGTTAAATACAAGAGAGGTTTAGTAAGAAGAGAAAAGTTAGGAATCCATTGACGACAATAAGAGGTTATGCCAAGAAATGCACGACCATCACGCTGAGTACGAGGTACAGACATATTAGAGATGGTAGTCACACGTTCAGGGGTTAGTCTCATCCCCTCTTTCGACAGTAGATGACCAAGATAAGTCACCTCCTGTCGACAATATTGAAATTTGGAGAGGGATACCTTATTGCCATTGGCTGCCAAATGAGACAATAATTTAACGGTGGCTTCCTTGCAGCCTTCCTTAGTATCGGAAGCCACCAACAAATCGTCTATGTACTGGAGGAGCACATTACCAGGGGGCAGGGTCAATTCATCTAATACTGCTTTTAAAGCTTGACTATAAATGCTAGGACTCTCAGTGTACCCCTGGGAAGCACTACAAAATTTAAAGCTGCGCCCAGATAAGGAGAAGCCAAAAATATGATGGATGGATCGGGATGCTAAAGAAAGCATTCTTAAGATCGATAACGGACAAATATTTAGCAGTGGGAGGGATCATAGTAAGAATAGTAGTGATGTCAGAAACCACAGAATACTGCGGCACCACTTTCTTAATAATTTCTCGCAAGTCAATTACAAAACGGTAAGTGTCGACATGGTCAGGGTCACTGCCAACAGGAGCCTTTTTCAAGACTGGTAATATAGGACTATTACATATATTTGCCACTGTTTCTTCCACTACACCCTTATCAATCAAATCCTCAATGAAATCTAACAGAGCCCTTTCACCAGCCGGTGAAATTTTATAATGTGGTATACGTGGTAAGTGAACATTTGGTTTCAAAGGAATAGAAACAGGCGGAATCCTTAATAGACCAACATCCATATCTCCGGTCACCCACAGGGTCGCGGGGATAGCAGCGAGCTCCAGAGGAAGGGGTTCATTTTTAGCAAAGCACTGTAATGTATGTTTACCAGGAGGTTGTAAGGTCAAATAAACTCCATCAGGGGAACAATGAATCTTCGCATGTAGTTTCTTCAACCTCATAGCTGCTGCCATCAGCCACTGAACATTCGGAGCGCTACCTGGCTGTGCTGCGAACGTTCAATGGCCGACGTGTCCCCGCCCACTCTTTAGAATGTCCAGCACTGCACCAAAATAACGGCCGCAGCTAAGGCGTTAACAAATGCAAGCCTAATAAATTCTCTCCGCAATGTGAAGTCAATAAGAACGGGGAGTCCACTGTGACCGGACCAATTGTAAATGGGATAGGTTTAGAGATGGGGCTCACCACCGGGATTCAAGAAAATCCCACCAAAACATTATTCCGCCCCGACAGAGCAGCCCCTGGGACCAGTGAACGAGCAGTAGAACTATTCATTTTACCTGTATTAACTAGGAAGTTTTCATAAGTCCCCATCAATTGCCCTTTCACATAAGGTCCTTGTTGATCAACGGGTACCCGCACCTGGCCCCTACTCTCTCCATGGCTGTCCTTGTATAACAATACCCATCTGACCCCCGAATCCACAATCTTTGTTATATACTGCCTCCCTCTCGGATTGTCAAAGTAATTCTTCTCTGACTCACCATGTGATGCTTCTACACTTTGCATATCACTTCAAACCACACCACCTCATCTTCCTTCTCTCCCTCTTACTGCCCCCTTCCGAGCCAACAACAATGGACACTGCACTCGACAATGTACTTCCTGTTTAAAGTAAGAGAATTGGTTTATTTCCAAAGCAACAGCTGGACCTCCTCCTCGTCCAGTTCCCACCCCCCTTTGGATAGGCCCTCTACCCCATCGTTCTCTACCTCGTCCCCTGATAACTTGCTGTAGCAATACTCGTGTGTTGAGGTCTTTTGCCTTCTTTTCCAACTTATCCTTGCTCTTATTTTCCCTATGCTCGTAATACTGAGCTACTCAGTATAACCAAAGGCGTAGAAGTTGTCCAAGTGCTCCCAGCGGCTTGCAGCCGTGCAGAAATCTCGGGTAACTGGTTCGTTACAAAACGATTTACGAATAACTGTACACCCCCTTCCACTGACAAATCTTGTCCACTAAAATCAATAAACACCCCTTCAAATCTGGTAAAGAATCTGAAACACTCTCATACTATTTTTGCTTACACACTGTCAATTTGTCCCAATCCACCTTACGGGGCAGAATTAAGGAATGCATGTAGGTAATAATCCGACCTGGCAAAGCCAACATTTCTGGTTTAGGTTTATCTCCAGGCTTCCGATCCTCATCCCATTTCTTAATCTGTTCCCAATTCCCTCCCAATTCTGTAGCATGATCCTGGTCATGCACCTCGCGCCATACATCAACAGGGTCATATATTACTTTAAGGGCCCTTCCGTCTGGGAAACACTGTTCCCATAAGGAGATAAGGTGAGTGGCCATATGCTCCAGTGCATGCTGCTGCATAACAGGTTCATATTCGCAATGCCTACTCCAGATATCATTTATAGTATACACCACATTCCGTATCCATTGGGAAGCCTGATTCGCAACCATCCGTTTCTCTTCTAACCCTACTGCTGATCGAGTATATAACCGTTGTGCGTCAAGATTTCCCGGAACACGAGAGGGAGTATGGTCAACTTGGGTAGAGGTCGTGCTTGAGGATTGGGAAACCCATGGTGGAGAAGGAGAGACCAGAACAACTGTGGACATAGTGGGAGGGGACAACGGGTCAGGCATTAGAGTGGCTGGTGCAAAAGCTGAGGGAGACAAAACAGAAGGAGTTCCCGGAGGGGCCGAAAAGAGGATACAACAGGTGCCGAGGCTGAAGTCAAAGAGACTACAGGATATATGCGTTGACTGGCATAAGGTGGAGGTGGACGTGCATCTAATAAATCCACTACTTCATCCTCTGACTCAGTCCTGGTTATATAACTTTTATCCACCTGCAACCTGATTTGTCTATTCACGCAATCAATATTATTTTCAGTCTGGTCTTTGTCATAAGCTATAGCTTTCTGCATAATATTCTGGCCTCCTTTTAATTTACATAGCTTCCCCTCTCTAATGCATCTGCGGTTTGCTTCCTTCTGCCACATATTTAAAGAATCAAACATTTCCTGTCGACTACGTTTGGAAAATAATCGATCCTGCTAGTAATGTATTTGTTTCTCATCAAAAGACCCAGTTAAAGGCCATTGCAGTTCCACATTATATTTGGTATATGTATGCTACAATGCATTAAATAAAATAGGTGAAGTACCATGCTTAACATACATATCATGACTCGGACTACCCTCTGGTGGGGCAGGCTGGCTTTCATCCAGTCGCATGCCCTTTCAGCGACAACAACTGTCAAAACATAATTTGCTAAAACACAGCATTCTGATTCACTCAATAATTCAATCTTTATTCAATCAATCAATCAATCATCGCATTTATATAGCGCGCTACTCACCCAGAGGGTCTCAAGGTGCTGGGGGAGGGTGGTCCGCTACTGCTCGAACAGCCAGGTCTTGAGTTGCTTCCTGAAGGCGAGGTGGTCCTGGGTCAGGCGGAGGTGGGTGGGGAGGGAGTTCCATGTCTTGGCGGCAAGGTAGGAGAAGGACCGTCCCCCTGTGGTGGCTCTTCAGATGCGGGGGACCGCGGTGAGGGCGTGGCTGGTCGATCGAAGCTGGCGTTTGGGAGCGTAGAAGTTGAGGCGGCTGTTGAGGTATCCTGGGCCTTGGTTGTGTAGGGCTTTGTGTGCGTGGGTGAGGAGACGGAAGGTGATTCTCTTGTTGACCGGGAGCCAGTGCAGGTCTCCGGAGATGTGGCTGCAACGGGGGATGTCCAGGATGAGTCGTGCTGATTCCGGCGTAGAGGGAGTTGCCGTAGTCCAGACAGCTGGTGACGAGGGCCTGGGTGACCGTCTTCCTGGTCTCGGTGGGGATCCACCGGAAGATCTTACCTAGCATGCGCAGGATGTTGAAGCACGACGAGGAGACGGCGTTGACTTGTCTGGTCATGGAGAGGGAGGAGT
This sequence comes from Lissotriton vulgaris, assembly GCF_964263255.1. Lineage (NCBI taxonomy): Eukaryota > Metazoa > Chordata > Amphibia > Caudata > Salamandridae > Lissotriton > Lissotriton vulgaris. The sequence continues at coordinate 406,814,733 of NC_141694.1, read as the reverse complement.
CCAGGATGAAGCCCAGGTTGCGTGCGTGGTCTGTTGGTTTGGGTGCGCTGCCTAGGGCGGGGGGCCACCAGGAGTCGTCCCAAGCGGCGGGTGAGGATCCCAGGATGAGGACTTCCGTCTTGTCCGAGTTCAGTTTCAGGCGGCTGTTCTTCATCCATTCGGCTACCTCTTTCATCCCTTCGTGAAGGTTGGCTCTGGCGGTGGCCGGGTCGTTGGTGAGGGAGAGGATCAGCTGGGTGTCGTCGGCGTAGGAGATGATGTTGAGGTTGTGCTGGCGTGCGATGTCTGCGAGGGGGCTCATGTAGACGTTGAAGAGGGTTGGACTGAGCGAGGAGCCTTGAGGGATGCCGCAGATGACTTTGGTGGCTTCAGATCTGAACGGAGGGAGACGGACTCTCTGTGTCCTTCCGGCGAGGAAGGAGATGATCCACTCCAGTGCCTTCTCCTGGGCTCCGATGTTGCTGAGGCGTTGTACTAGGGTACGGTGGCAGACAGTGTCGAAGGCCGCAGAGAGGTCGAGGAGGATGAGGGCCACTGTTTCTCCGTTGTCGAGCAGCGCTTGGATGTCATCGGTGGCTGCGATGAGGGCGGTCTCGGTGCTGTGGTTGGCCCGGAAGCCAGACTGCGAGGGGTCGAGGGATCCGTTCGTCTCGAGGAAGGCGGCCAGCTGCTTGTTGACGGTCTTCTCGATGACTTTTGCAGGAAACGGGAGCAGCGAGATGGGGCGGTAGTTCTTGAGGTCCGTGGGGTCGGCTGATGGCTTCTTGAGTAGGGCGCTGAGTTCGGCGTGCTTCCAGCTCTCCGGGAAGGTGGCGGTGTCGAAGGAGGTGTTGATGATGTCCCGCAGGTGGGGTGCGATGACAGCGTCGGCCTTGTTGAAGACGTGGTGAGGGCAGGGGTCGGTCGGAGATCCGGAGTGGATGGAGTTCATCGTGCGGACGGTGTCTTTGGTGCTGATCGGAGTCCAGGCGCGGAGGGTGGTGGTGGGGGGCGGTGGTTCGGTCGTGGCGTTCGTTGGTTGAGTGCTGAAGCTGTTGGGTATGCCCGCATCTTGTTGTGGAAGTAGGAGGCGAGGGAGTTGCAGAGGTCTTGCGAAGGGGTGATGTCGTTGTTTCCGGCGTTGGGGTTGGAGAGCTCTTTGACGATGTTGAAGAGTTCCTTGCTGTTGTGTGCGTTGTTGTCCAGTCGCTCCTTGAATGCAGTTTTCTTGGTGGCGTGGATGAGTTGGTGGTGTTTTCGGGTGGCGAGCTTGAGGGCAGTCATGTTGTCCGGTGTTGGGTCTCTGCGCCAGGTTCTCTCGAGGGCTCGGCAGTTCTTCTTGGAGCTCTTCAGTTCGACGGTGAACCATGGGGCTTTCTTGCTGCCGGGTCTGCTAGGCGGGGTCCTCAGGGGGGCGAGCTCGTCTGCGCAGTCGCTGATCCACTTCGTGAGGTTGGTGGCCGCCTGGCTAGGGTTCGTTGTGCTGGTGGGAGGGTTCATGTTCAGGGAGGTCGTGAGCTGGTCGGCTGTGATCTTGTTCCAGCTCCTGCGTGCAACCTGTTGCTGGTGGTGGTGGATCGTGGTCCTTCCGAAGCTGAAGTGGACGCAGCTGTGGTCCATCCAGTGGAGTCCGGTGGCGTGGCTGAAGGCGATGTCCTTGCTGGATGAGAAGACGAAGTCAAGTGTGTGTCCGGCGTAGTGGGTGGGGGTGTTCACCAGCTGCTTGAGTCCCAGGTTAGCGAGGTTGTCCAGCAGGGTGGTGGTGTTGCGGTCATTGTTGTTCTCCAGGTGGAAGTTGAGGTCCCCTAGGAGGATGTAGTCAGTGGAGCAGAGGGCGTGCGGGCTGATGAAGTCGGCGATGTCTTCTGGAGTTCTGGACTTTTTGGTTCCGTCCAGAGGTGTCAGGGATAACACCCGAAGACCCCGGAGTTCTACCTGTCTCGGTGCGTAAATAAACAGAAACACGGGCTTCTCGATGGTGGCGTCAAAGACCAAAGGTTTATTACTGCAGGGACACAGAAGTCACAGAAACTACACACGGGCAGTATCTAGGAGCCTGTTCGATTTGTACAGAAAGGGTTGCTCCTTATATACTAAAAATTGGGCTTCGGGCAAATTCTTTACATGTTAGTACATTCCCAAACCTTTGTGTCCTAAACAATAAATATTTGGCGTTGCACAGGAATCGTCGGGAATATCTGATGTCAAAACATTACGAACGAGGGGTTCCCACTGTTCCATCATAATCCCATGTCAACTTCTCATTCAAGACCCGGACCGCCTCATCGTAAATTTCGTTACCTCCCCCTAATAAAGGCCCAGAAGGAAAAGAGCAGAGCCAAGTGCAGAAGATAGAAAAGCAGGATAAGAGATGTTTGTGGGTCATAAATGGGCAAGGCTACCAGCTTCGGCCGCCTAATCATGATCAGGCCAACGAACACGAGAACTAGTATAGCAGGACTGGCCTCGGGCAGAGGAGGCAGTTTCTGTCGAGTCATGCAGCCATGGCGTGTTCTGTTCCATGGTGCACGTGTCACTAGAGAGGTGAATCGCCGGCCAAGCCTACGTGTCTTTAATCGAAATGAAGTAATCAGAGGTCACTGCGTGTCCATTGTCTATGTGAGGGCAAGAAACACAAAATGGCTGCCATAATCTAAAATGGATGCCATGGGTAGATCAGAAATGTGTTTGCAACAGGAGTACTCTTGCTCGTAGCATAGCGAAAACACCAGGATATACTAAATGGACCATTTGCGGTTCACTGATACCAAAATTATGTATTTACGACAATGTTGAAAACACGGGTTCAAATCGTCACGGAACCTCAGACCCTCCTTTTGCCCTTACATAGGCAATTACTCAGTCTATGTCAGAGTCTAATTCTATGCTCATCAGGTCAGTGACATGTTGCTGTATCATCATCCTTTCTCGCGCCTTTTCTCCAAACGCAGGTGGTTTTCTGAGACAGGTTGCAGCACAGAGACTACACAAAGCTGGACCACACTGGATAATCAAGCAACATGAGAATAGGAATACTAAGATGACACCAATGACCATCAGAACCTTCCATCCCCACACTGATATCAGAGTCCAAAACAACTCCATGAAGGACCAGTTTCCCTTGTCTACATGTATAGAGTCGGAAATCTTGTGTAGCTTAGAGATCGCCTCATAAACAGTTGGAGCATTATTGGGAATAAAAACACAGCAGCTCGATTGGATCATTCTGCATACCCCACCTCGATCTGCAAATATCACGTCTAGAACCATACGGTTCTGTAACGTCATGAGCCGATCCGCCTGAAGCTCAGCTGTCAAGTTGCTAAGGGCACCAGCAGTTTCGGTAATAGTCGATTCAACTACCCGTGTTAGCTGACGTATGTTTCTACTATTGGCCATAGGCCCCCAGAACGGAAGGAAACCTTTGAAGAAGTCTCCAGCTTCCTGACCAGCAGTATCTTCCTTGCTGAAGACACCTCTTGCTACTCTGGTTTTGTGATAATCAGAAGAAGCAGTGTATGTTGGAGGCAACAATCGAGCAATATAACATGATCCTGAAAAGTCAGCAGGCAACCATGTATACGCTCTGTCCTGACAGATGAAGTAGGTACCCCTAGCAGTAAGAAAGGCAGGGGAAGAGTTAGACGGAAACACGTAGGTCTCAACGCACTCACTCCTCCCTAGCTGAGCTCTCGGATTTCTCCCATTTCCTTGCAAACAGACTTGACCCCGGTGAGGTACGACCCAGACTGGAGTTGAGCTTTTACGCTTGCTTTCTCCCAAGCTAAGGTGATACTCTGTAGAGTTCCAACTCAAATACACCCGTAATTCATCTCTAGGGTAAGATGGAGTATTATTGATGTCTCTAATCATGTCAATAATTCCCTGGACTAAAGCTTTTTTGACAGAGTTGTATTTAGTGGAACGTGGTGGACGCGGAGGATAGGTTTCAAGGGCATAGGCAAAAATGGTCTGGAAGGCCTGAAATGATCCATTATAGCTAAAAGGCAAAACTAGATAGGGAATGCCTTTATCCATGGTGTGGGGTATCAAGCCACACACCCAGCAGTCTGTTGTGTTAACTACCAGTTGGTGTTGATGCAAGAGCTGTACAAATGTATTATTAATGAATTCTGAGCGTCGAGCTTGCTCATGTTCAGGAAATGAGTGAAAAGAATGCATAGAAGAAACAGTAGAAGTAGCAGGATCAAGGGGAGGTACTGTTGTTACTGGCATAAAAATTAAATTCACACCAAAGACGATTCCACCCACCAACGTTATCAAAACAATCAAAAATGTAATTGCACATTGCATTAGAAAACATTTGCTGTGAAGAATTCTGTAAAGTCTATTTCTGCGAACATAAATTACATTTTCTCGTTGCAGCTCAGGAAGCTCCATCTTCTACAATCCGCTCGCGACCACTGATGATGTGTACGTAGATGAAAATGCCTCTATCAGCCCTGGGAGTTCCCAGAACTAACAGAAAGATCGACCTTGTGTCTGACCCCTGCAGATTCAACTAGGCACACAGCCACGACCCTACGGCTACCCAGACGGCAAGGCAATTTTTAAAACAACAAAACAATAGCAAACTTCCTGGCTGGAGGCAAAAGTGTCAAAATTCAAATGTGTGAAATAGGCAGTTTCCTGCTTTATTTGTCCATATTGCGAGATCGTAAATTGTATCTCAGTTTTGCAGGAGCTGTTTGATCTGGAAACAGTGTATTATCAGCAGGTGTTGCAATGTTCAGGTTCGCAGTTGGCAAATGTTCTTCTGATGTGGAAGGCAAATGTTCAGAGTTCAAAGGAGCAGTTTCAGGAGAAGAGCCAGAGTTCGATGTATCAGTGATTAGTTCGGCATAGCTGAAAGGGATAAACCTGGGTGTTCGTTCAAACTCAGAGGCACCAATTCCCTTCTTCACCCAGTTATCGTAAGGAAGTGGCAAGGGCACACGTTTGACGTGTGTCGTGTGGATCCAATTCTTGCGACCAGCCACACGAATAGCAGTTCTCGTTGCTAGCAGCACCTGGTAGGGGCCGACGAATCTGGGTTGAAGATTTTTCGTCCTTGCAAAATTGCGCACAACGACGTGGTCTCCAGGTTTCAGCTGATGACCTGGACTCTCCGGTGGCTTTGGCAATGCATCGAAAACCTGTTGGTGAATAAGACTCAATTTAGCAGTCAAGTCGTAAAGGTAATCAATCAACATTGGATATTCCAGCTGTCTGAACTCTTTTGGCCTAGGCACCCCCCAAATATTGGCAGGACGACCGAATACAATCTCATAAGGGCTAAGCCCTACTCGAGAATGTACAGTTGCTCTTGTGGATAACAGAGCCAAAGGCAGTGCATCTGGCCAGGGCAAACCCGTGGATGCCTGTATTTTAGCAAGTTTCAGCTTGAGGGTGCCATTGTAACCCTCAACTAAACCAGCAGACTGTGGATGGTTTGCACTGTGAAATTTCTGCTTGATCCCTAAACCGTCACACACACTCTGCATAACTTTCCCTACAAACTCACTTCCGTTATCTGACCATACAATCCGTGGCATACCGTACCTAGGGAAGTATTCTTTGAGAAGAATTTTTGCAGTTGATAGGGCAGTGTTGTCCTTCAGTGGATATGCTTCGATCCATCTGGAGAAAGCACAAACTACCACTAGGACGTATTTTAGATTGTTGCAACGATCCATGTGAATGAAGTCTAACTGAATCACTTCAAAGGGGCAGGAAGGAGGAGCAAAGTGACTAGCAGGTGTGGGGACTCCCTTGCCAGGATTATGCATCAGGCATACCATACAATGTTTCACCACTCTCTCTGCACACTTACTAATCCCATCATTCTTCCAGACTGGAGCCAACATCTTGCAAACCCCTTTAGAACTGATGTGCGCTGCTCCATGTGCCATCGTTACTACTGCAAGCACATACGCATCAGGCAGCATCCAACGCTGTTGTTCCGACAGATCAATCCAACATCCACTCGAGTCCAATTTACCCGTACTCTCTTTCCATGCAAGCTTTTCCTCCTCAGTCGCTTCTTTCTGAATTTCTTTCACACTTTCCACTGTGTCCTCACACATTCCAGACTCCGAAATCCATCTTGCAGATGTTGCAACATACATTCTACTCATCATATTTCTAGCTGTCTGTTTAGCGGTTTCATCAGCAAAAGCATTCCCACGACCAACATCATCCGTGATTGCTTTATGAGCACTGCATTTCACAATTGCAACTTCAGTCGGCAAGGTTAGAGATTCCAACAAGTCATTAACTAGCTGACCATGTTGAATCTTAGTCCCATGGGACGTAATGAAACCTCTTTCTTTCCACAAACGGCCAAAACTATGGGCCACGCCAAACGCGTACTGACTATCTGTGAACACATTCACTCTCTTTCCCTTAGCTAAAACACACGCTCTCGTTAGTGCTATCAATTCTGCAGCTTGGGCAGAATTCTGACTCACTCTCGCAGTCTCCACAATCGTACTCAAAGTCGTTACTGCGTAAGCAGCAGTCACATCACCATTCTCCAGTTTAAAGAACGACCCATCAACATACAACGTGCCATCTGGATCTGACAACGGAGTGTCTTTAAGATCAATTCGCCCTTTTGTCTCCTCCTCGGTTCTGAAACAACAATCATGGGGTTCAGAATCACTCGACTCCTGATTAGTCGGCAACAATGTTGCTGGATTCAATACATTGCATCTTTTGATCTGAATATGACTCGCTAACAGTGTCAACTCGTATCCTGATAATCTAGCACTGGTAAGATGCTGTGTCTTGGTTCGGTTCATGAGTGTATCCACAGCATGAGGAACCATGACCACTAGCATGTTATTCATCACCAAACCAGCAGATTGTCGAATGGAAGCTGCAGCTGCCGCTGTAGCTCTCAAACAACTAGGCAGCGCTCTAGCTACCGGATCTAATGTTGATGAAAAATACGCGCACGGGCGTTGTTTATCACCAAATCTCTGTGTCAGAACACTCAACGCGCAACCTTCTCTTTCGTGAACATAGAGCGTGAATGGTTTACTGTAATCGGGTGTACCCAACACAGGAGCTGAACATAGTGCATTACGTAACTCAGAAAAACTCTCCTGACATTCAGCAGACCATGGCACCGGACTCAGAACACCTTTCCCAGTCAAAGCTACTAATGGTTTTGCCAAAAGAGAAAAATTTGGGATCCACTGCCTGCAGTATCAGGTAATACCTAAAAAGGCACGTACTTCTCTCTGTGTGCGGGGAACACTCATTTGCATAATTGCTTTTATTCTCTCTGGGGTCAACTTCCTTCCCTCCTTTGACAAGAGATGACCTAGGTAGGTCACTTCTTGGCAGCAGTATTGCATTTTCGAAGGTGACACCTTATGGTTCAAACTAGACAAATGATGCAATAAGGAAATTGTAGCTGCTTTGCAAGTTTCCTTGTCATCGGCAGCCACTAGAAGATCATCTACATACTGTACTAAGGCAGAACCAGGAGGAAGTACATAGGAATCTAACTGACTTTTTAATGCCTGACTGTAAATGGATGGACTCTCACAATAGCCTTGTGGAGCACGTTTAAACCTGAAGCTTCGACCTCCTAGAGAGAAGCCGAAAATATCTCTGCTTTCTTCGGCTATCGGAATGCTGAAAAAGGCATTCTTCAAGTCGATGACTGAAAACCATGTAGCTGTAGCAGGAATCAACGTTAACAATGCAGTAATGTCTGGAACCACAGGAAACTGCAGAACCACAATTTTATTAACCTCTCTGAGATCCATAACAAATCTATACACTGGAGGTTTTGAAGGATCAGTACGTTTCAAAATTGGCAATACAGGACTGTTACAGACATTTCCTCTAGTTTCCTCAACCACACCTTTCTTAATCAAATCTTGCACAATCAATAAAAGTGCACGTTCACCTTCACTAGAGATCTTGTATTGAGGAATTCGTGGAAATTTGACATTTGCTTTCAAAGTGACTACATATGGTGGAATTTCAAAAAGGCCTACATCGTTAGGACCAGTCGCCCAAAGAGTATCAGGGAGAGAACGGAGCTCTGGTGGGAGCGCATCCATTGACAAGTACATCGGAGAGGTGATTCTTTTACCCAATGTAAGCTGTACTCCTGATGGAGAACAGTACAATGTCGCATATAGGCGTTTTAACAAGTCTAAACCAAGCAGATTTTCATTACAACCTGTCGTCAAAATCAAGGGTGCTTTCAATTGACACGGTCCAACAGAGATAGGCAAAGGACCAGATACAGGGTTGTAAACAGGGGCGCCTGAAAAACCTACAGAAACATTTATTAAGCCGGACAAAGGTGCGCCATGGAGTTTCGCATGAATGATAGAACTTTTTGCGGCACCAGTATCCAACAGAAACGGTTCGACTACACCTGATGTTGCTACTGCGACATAAGGCCCACTCTGATCCACTGGAACTGATACTACTCCCTCTCTCTGTCCATGGCTGTCCTAGTACTCAGTTTGCTGAAATCCCTCATCAACCTCATAATAGTCTTCAACATGATACTGTGGAGATCTATTTTGTTGGGCAGACTGTCCATTCCGCTGATCAAAATGATTAGAAGGGCGATCATTCGTTTGTGGAGGCATAGCACCTCGTCCTCGACCTCTAGAATTTTGCATAGAACCACCACGACCTCTCTGAGCTGCTGCAGCAATATTTTGCGCTAAGACTGGACACTCATTCTTATAATGACCCTCTTTCTTACAGTACGCACACTGGTTCCACTGATATTGCGGCCTCGGTGAACTATAATCTGTCCTTTGATATGACCCTTGCTGTGTATTAGTCTGATTCATACGAGGCGGATATGCCTGCTGTAAAAGAACTTTAGTTTTTAAATCTTTCGTCTTTTTATCTGATTTCTCTTTCTCCTCTTTATCCCTATTTTCATAATACTGTGCAGTTGCAAGTATTTGCGCAGTTGTAGAGACAGCCCACGCACTCTCGGAATCTTTCAATTTATTACTGAGCTCTGGCAATAGATTGTGTACAAATCTATCAACAAACAGTCTCTGTCCTCCTTCTGTACTCATATCCTGACCACTGTGATCTACAAAAGTCTCTTCGAACCTTGTGAAAAAGTCGGAGACACTCTCGTCTTTCTTCTGTCTGCATGCGGACAACTTGTCCCAGTTAACGCGCAATGCTGGCATCAGAGTCTTCATTAATTCAATTATTCTACCTGGAAGATTAGCAATTAGAGGTTCAGGTTTGGAACCACCTATTTGCTGACCATCTGCCGCAATAATAGATGCCCAATCACCACCTAGGGCAACGGGATGATTCTCCTTCCGGATTTTAGCCCATATTGGTTGCGGAACCACATTCCCAAATAACATGTCAATGTCCGCTAAATTCATCACACAAGCCTCAACTGTCTGTGCTAACTCTTTATAGTATCCGGCGGGATTCTTATGCGGATCTGGTAAGGCCTGTTTCACTGCTAACACTTCGGCTCGCTTCCACGGAATGTGTATCCACACTCTCTGGAATTGCGCCGGAGCGGCTGCAATACCACGGTTCACATCAGCTGGAACAGCTTCGCGCCAAATTGGAGGAACCTCTCTCATTGAATATTGGCGATTCTGCTTCGTACTATGTTTCTCTAATTCTCTTGGTGAGCGAAGAGATGGATCATTCCTATAGCTTAAAATTAGTTCCATCGCTTCCTTTATATCCTCACCAACTATCATACCCGCAGCAAATTCTTTCTGAACATTAATTAATTCTTCTAGATTTGATTCAGAATCATCTTCTTCTAATTCGTCACGCAAAAGAGAGCACATCTCATCGAACACATATCGTTGTGTCGGTTCTTTCCATTGCATAAATGTATCTAATACATCTCTAGTACTATATCTTCTACTTTTCGAAATCCATCTAAGAGCGGTGGAATCTAATATTCCCCGTTCTTCAGTAGTGGGAAGCTGACTACGTCTCTGAACAGAGTCAGAGGCAGGAGTCTTAATTAAAGTTTTATAGAAGGGAGACAGAATATTGGAGACGGAATCAGTGATTCTCCGACGAACAGAAAGTGGAGTCATAATACTAGCAGAAGTTGAAAATACAGTAGCAGTTGGAACAGATAGAACAGGAACAGTAGGAGTATCAGGCAAAGTAGCTTGTGAGACAACAGGTGTAAGTGATGCAGGTATAGGGAAAGAAGTCGGCAACCCTGGAAGAGGGGGTGCCGAAGGCACATTTACATTGACCACAGGAGGTACAGGAGCTTGATTCAGGGGAGCAGGAGCAGGAATACCAGGTTGTCCAGCAACCGGCAATTGAACATTCGGTAGAGGTGGAGCCGTAGCACCCTGTGCATACGGTGGGGGTGACCTTAACAGATAAGACAACAGAGGATCATTTTCAGGGTCCTCTACCGTCTTAGCTGTACTCGATGGCAAGGCAGGATAGCACTTGTCCATCGCTAAATTATGCTCTCTAGTAGCCACCTCCATTGCTTTCTCAGACTCGTTGAGTTGCAGCTGCTTAGCAGCCTGTTCTAAAGTCAACTCTTGCTCTTTCTGTTCTTTCTTCAATCTTTTAATTTCTCTCTGTTTAGATTCTTTTCGCCAATAACGGAAAGAATCAAACATTGCCGGCCGGGCTTTCTTCTTAAACAACTTCACTTCCAAATTATCAAGGACCTCGGGTTCAAAACTACCATGCAGTGGCCAACTAAGGACACCGTCTTTTTCGGTATAACGGATCCACACCTCATTATAAGATATCGGACCCACACCAAACTTACAATATAAATCATAAAGAGGAGTTCAGATCGGGGGAACCAGACATGGGTCCTCCAACCGGGAATCACTGTTGCAACCAAAACACGACAACATACAATTTTTCCGACTTACCATTTTATAATCCGGAACATAGAACAGACAAAAACACAAACAGAAATGTGCACTCGAACCAAGAACTTAGGCCTACCAAAACGAACCAATGTATCGATACCCAAACTAAACCAATAGATTATCGTAACTAGAACAACCAGTGATAATCTTACGAAACCAAACCAAACCAAAAACTAAAAGGATTATCCAAACAGGAGCAACCCTTACAGAGTAACCAACTAGCAACCACTTAATACTTAACTGAGGCACTGAAGACGTCACCAAGGAGAAACCCGTCTTGTCTCGCCGTACTTAGGACTGCACCTCGTGTCCAAGACAGGGCGACGGTCAAGGCAACAGACCACTGCAGCCGTCCTGAACGGGAACCCTCGTGGAAGAGAACGTCGGGCCACTTTTGCGATATGCCGGGATCGATGAAGTGGGGCGCCTCCCTCTGGAATCTTCACACGAAGCTTCTCGAACTCTTCAGGCTTTTGGACTGGTACCGAATGATGTCGCCCCACATTGGGCGCCAATTGGAGTTCTGGACTTTTTGGTTCCGTCCAGAGGTGTCAGGGATAACACCCGAAGACCCCGGAGTTCTACCTGTCTCGGTGCGTAAATAAACAGAAACACGGGCTTCTCGATGGTGGCGTCAAAGACCAAAGGTTTATTACTGCAGGGACACAGAAGACACAGAAACTACACACGGGCAGAGTCTAGGAGCCTGTTCGATTTGTACAGAAAGGGTTGCTCCTTATATACTAAAAATTGGGCTTCGGGCAAATTCTTTACATGTTAGTACATTCTCAAACCTTTGTGTCCTAAACAATAAATATTTGGCGTTGCACAGGAATCGTCGGCAATATCTGATGTCAAAACATTACGAACGAGGGGTTCCCACTGTTCCATCATAATCCCATGTCAACTTCTCATTCAAGACCCGGACCGCCTCATCGTAAATTTCGTTACCTCCCCCTAATAAAGGCCCAGAAGGAAAAGAGCAGAGCCAGGTGCAGAAGATAGAAAAGCAGGATAAGAGATGTTTGTGGGTCATAAATGGGCAAGGCTACCAGCTTCGGCCGCCTAATCATGATCAGGCCAACGAACACGAGAACTAGTATAGCAGGACTGGCCTCGGGCAGAGGAGGCAGTTTCTGTCGAGTCATGCAGCCATGGCGTGTTCTGTTCCATGGTGCACGTGTCACTAGAGAGGTGAATCGCCGGCCAAGCCTACGTGTCTTTAATCGAAATGAAGTAATCAGAGGTCACTGCGTGTCCATTGTCTATGTGAGGGCAAGAAACACAAAATGGCTGCCATAATCTAAAATGGATGCCATGGGTAGATCAGAAATGTGTTTGCAACAGGAGTACTCTTGCTTGTAGCATAGCGAAAACACCAGGATATACTAAATGGACCATTTGCGGTTCACTGATACCAAAATTATGTATTTACGACAATGTTGAAAACACGGGTTCAAATCGTCACGGAACCTCACTTCGCTGAATTGTGTGCATTGTCCCGGGGGTCTGTAGATGAGGGTGCCTCTCAGGGTGGTCTTGGGGTTGATGTGGACCTGAAAGTGCAGGTGCTTGGTGGTTGCGAGGGTGTCGTCGGTGTTGGTCGTGATGCGGATGGTGTTCCTGTGGACGATGGCGATGCCTCCTCCGGTGTGGTTGATGCGGTCCTTTCGGATGATCTTGTATCAGTCTGGGATGGCGATGGCGATGTCGGGCGCTGAAGAGGCGTTCATCCAGGTTTCCGTGAGGAAGGCGACGTCTGGTGAAGTAGTGTCGAGCAGGTTCCAGAGCTCGACGGCGTGTCTGTAGACGGAGCAGGTGTTGAGCAGGATGCACTTTAGGTGGCTGCTGCTGTTGCTCGTCGAGGTCTTGGGCAGTGCTGGAGTGGTGCAGGTCCGTATGCAGGTGAACTTGCAGGCGTTGCAGCAGAAGGGTCCGTGGGTGCGTCTCGGGGTGGTACGGTAGCACCCCGGGATTCTTTCGGTGTTGAGTGCGTAGAGTTCGGTGGTGTCGTAGGTCCGCCGGGTGGGCTGGGGTCTGCGGGGGCCAGGGGTCCTGGCACTGGGCGCAGTCCAGGCGCGGACGGGCGCAGACGGGCTTACCTTTGGCGCACCTTCGTCGCTCAATCAGCGCTCCCGCTGCACGCGTCCGCTGCGCGGTCGCTGAGGGGGCGTCATAAGTAGGAGCCGGGAGGGAGGGTCAGCCGGGAGGCGGGAGGCGGGAGGACCAATGGGAGAGGAAGGGAGGCGGAGCTACGGGTCAGCGGCGGCGGGAAAGCGGCAGGAAGCACGGAGGTGACCGGGGCAGCGGGGCCGGTGAGGAGCGGGGGCAGAGGCGGCAGGCTGCGGGCAGAAGGCGAACCTGAGGAAGATGTGGAGGGCAGCGGCGTAGAGGAGGTGAGCGGAGGTCTTCAGCAATCAGGGAGCGGCCAGGCTGCAGCTAAGTCAGCAGGCAGGCAGGCGAGCGGCAGGGCAGCGTGGAGGGAGCGACCGCCTGCGAGGGCACAGGGGTCATTCTGAAAATACGCCTTTCAAACATGGCCATGTTCATACATTCTCCACATTCCGTCCACCATTCAAAAAGAAAAGTACAAACAATACAATACAGACATAAGCAGGTTCAAACAGAAGATTCAAAGCGACATGTCTTTTTCCAAAACAAAAGAACGGAGCCCGTCGACTCCCGTTCATGGAGAACCAATCTATACAGATTTTCAGACCCTCGGATACTAAAAATCAGGCAGTCCAGAGACTACCAAGAGACGGTCAGACAGGGATTAACCACAGACCAACCTACAGACCATCCCATGATCTTCCTGGTTCACTCTCAGGACTATTCTGACTAAGCCCGCTGCCTTAGCGTCACTTCAGATGTGTCCCAAAAGCTAACCAGGTACAACCACAGGCATTTCTGAGAGCAGTCTGGCCACGTGCGCACCACACAAGCGTCCAATCGGTATCTCTATTATTCACCAAACAAGTCTGTGGAGCATCTGCCCGTGCAGCCACAGTGCTGCCCCGTCAGAGCCCCAAAGTTCTCCGTGGTACACCGACCACTAAATCCAATACAGTCGACTGTTTCAAAGCGCCGCTCAACAGCACCTTTCCAAAAACACCAATCACAATTCACTTACCTTGTGCACGCAGGTACAATTGCGTATTCTCCACTGCCAACTCCTGAAGACCAACACGGTCAGCTCCTAAATTACGCCCGTAAGCCCCCGGCAAAGGGTCACCAGCAGCTGGGGCTCCCAGATCGCGAGAGCGGAGTAAGTCAGAATCTCTGGTCAGTCCACCCACTCAACCAGAGCTCCCCTTTCTTTGTCCTGTCTACCCGGTTATGGGAGGATGACTCCAATGCAGAGTCCCACCAGAGTCACCAACTGATGTATCATAAAAATAACATATAGGAGCTATACTTACCAATAGCCCCAATACCAATTACCAAATAACCAGTCAGTTGGCAGTGAAGAAAGTTAAATTGTTTATTATGCAAAAATACTCTATAGAGGAGCCTCTCCCATCCTCACCCTCAAGGTGCGTGGAGCAGACTGCTGGCTTACACTCAAATGAGCACATATATACTTTCAAGATGGTACAAGAAGTCACCGTAAATGGAAAAACCCTGCTTGGCTCTCGATCCTCAAGGAAGGACCATATATGGCACACATGATTAGTTCAAAAGCTCTACTAAGTTGGGAGTGGGGAGATCCGGAGGGGTGACTCCCTTTCGTCCCGGTACCTGGGAGTGCAGGCACTGCACTTTCAGGAATGTGCTTATCGCACCCAAAGCCAGATGCAACCTTGAGTCCCAGGACAGGGAATGAATGGCGTGCTTTCAGCTGCTCTCTGTAACTCAACGGGACTGGGGCCTGACAACTAAATAAAGGAACACTTGATTACTGCTCGTGTTTATCCAGTGAGAGGAAGATGGCGTCTTTATGGTTCTCGGCCTACTCGATGTAAACAGAACTCACAAACATACCACTAATATAGAGGAAATCGGAGTTTTATCCCTCAGCCTTATGACCCAGGTTGCCATACTTGTAAGACTTCAGGGGCCCCTGGGGAACAGGACTACCTGTCGGGCCCCTTGCTTTCTCTCAGAGGAAGCCTGGGAACCTTTCCCTAAGTTCCCTTAGGACTACTTTGCGACCCTTTGCGGAACTCCTTCTGTTTAACCTTGTCCCCCCACTCTTCTGTAGGGTACCCTGCCCACCTTTGGCTGAGTCTCCCATGTGACCCTTGTGGACCCGGGTGCTCACCCAGCGGTCCGTCTCCTCAGCAAGCTTCCTATGGTTATCAGCTTGCTATCTATCAGATACTTGTGCAGCTCTGGAAAACAATTATCAGACAAGTGCTCCCTTGCAATCAAATCAAGGGAGACCTTTAAAATCATTAACCTTGCTGTCCTTTACCCAACCATCCAATGCTCTGTAAAAAAAAGTGACATATTTAACCCAAGTACTGTTTTCTAACTTTTTGCATTTCCTGAACCTCTGCCTACAGAGCGCAGGGGTCAAACCATATCTAGACATTAATGCATCTTTCATGTGGCTGTATGAATTGTGGACTTCAGAAGGCAAATCTAACAATGTGTCCCGCCCCTAACTAAGGAACCTTACCCACAACCCCGCTCCCCAATCTCTCCAGGTACCCTTTGGGAAGACATGGCTACCTCATAGGCTCTGAACCATTGACCAATATCATCATTTTTGTAAAACTCTTTCACCACATCCTTGGGAATATACACTCTGTATGTACTGACGGTATACTGCCACCAAAGGGAGTAACTTCTAAACTTTTGGTTTTATACCCCAAACTCCCTCAAAAACCTTTTCATGCTCAAACTGCATTTTCTTTTCCTCAATATCTAATCTTCTATTTTCTAATTCCAGTTGCCTATTCACCTTGAACTTGGTCATCTCCATTTCATGCCATCTTGATCTCTCTCTGTCCTCCAACTCCTCTGGAGATAGACTTTTGCAAGAACCAATTCTACATGCGGGGAAGGTGCCTTCCTTCCTCCTAAGCCCAATGGCTCTTCCTGTTGTACCACTGCATGGTCATCCTCCTCAATCTCAGGAGTTTTCCTTGCTTCTACCCAGACCCACAGCGCCTTGTAGAATTCTTCCTTCACTCTGAACCAAGAGGTGGAAACATTGAACCTTTTGAAAAAATACTTCAGCTGTGCAACGTTGTAGCTTTCCAATTTCTCTTCTTCCAATTCAAGATCAGCTGAGGCTATGGATTTTGCTCTCTCTACTACAACTGACCCAGGCATCTTTCAAAAATAGAAAAAAAATCCAAAAAGGAATCTAACAAAAAGTATGTGGTATTGTTATGGTCTGCACTCACTAAGTAGTGTTCACCAGTCACTGTACTTGAGTAACTAATGCAATGTCAGAATCCCTTACGCTGACCAACAATGTTAGATTGGGGGGTCTCTAGTTGGCACAGGTAGGTACTTGTGACAAATAGGGACCCTCGCCTCTAGTCAGGATAAGGGGATTACACTCCTAAAATAACCCATGCTCACCCCCTTGGTAACTTGGCACTAGCAGACAGGCTTTATCTTAGAGGCGTTGTGTGTTAAACATTTGTGACCACATACAGTGACCCAGTGACAACACTACAAATGGACACCACGCAGGTTTTATATAAAAAATAAGTATACTTTATATAGAGTTACCACAAGACCATAAACGACAAAAATACACAATACTATTACTTTAAGATGGTAGATTTAAGCTTAGTTCAGTTCAGTTCTTAGATGCGACACTTTGCGTCACTGTACTTTAGGTTGCATTGTGCTTCCACGACAAGCAATGTTGCAGCGATGGGAATGCGGCAAAGTTCAGATACAAAGGAATAGTGAAGATCTTCCAGATGCGGCACAATTCATGAGGATGCAAGAAGTTCTCGGGTCAATGTGTGGACTGCAGCGGCGACACCCTGATGATGCGACGGCAGCAGCTCCAGCGGAGACACTCTTTTCCCAGGATGCGTGAAGCGTGAAGCTTATACTTGATGCGACAACTACAGCAGCATCATCTACGATGCGACCTCAGCAGCTCCGGCGGCGCGCTTTTCTGGGATTCGAGGTGCTCTTCTTCGATGCGGTGAGTGCGACAGTCCCAGCGGCGACACCCTCTTTCGGAGTTGCGACGGCAGCAGCAGCGACGATGACACGCTTCTTTTTGTTGAGTCGCGCTTCCAGCTCCTTGTGACGCGCAGTTCCTCAGAAGGCCCAAAAAAGCAGCAGGCACTTCCAAAAGAACTCTGGGGAGCTGGGGGGTGAAGTCTGTGTTCCCTGAGACTGCAGCAGGAGTCAAGATCTTTTCCAAGCCCTTGGAGATCCTTCACAAGTTGAAAGCAAAGTACACAAAGTTCCTTTCTCCTTCCTTTGGCAGTAAGGCAACCACTGCAGGCCAATCCCCCAAGCAGCACTTCAGCTTGGGAATAGTCTCTGCTCAGTTTCTTCAGGTTTCTCTCCTCAGTAAAGGTTTCTTCTTGTAGTCCAAAGTGATCTAATTTAATGGGATCAGGGTCCCAATATCTATACCCCAAAATACTTTGCTCTGTGAGGGGAGAGGGGCCTTTGCCCAGTCCAAACCAGTTCTGAAGCACTCTGTTTACCAGACTTCTCCTTTCCTTTCAGTGTGCAGGGCCGGCACATCAGACGCCCCACAGAAGGCGGAGCCAGTACTGTGGAAAGCAAGTACAGTCCTGGAGCACTTTGTTTACAGGACTCCTTCTCTTCTTTCAGTGTGCAGGGCAGAGACATCATCCGCTCCCCAGGAGGTGGAGCTAGCATTGTAGAAGGCAGGCACAAACCTATTCAAGGTTCAGATGCAACTCCGCTTCTCCCATCTAGATGCAGATCTCTCTATTCACCACTGGGTGACTCAGCCTGTCTCTTGGAATCCCCCAGCCCTGTCACTCACAAAACCAGTCAAAGGAATACACAACCTAGCAGAGGCAGGTTTGAATGGTTAGAAAAGCAAAAACCTACTTTCTAAAAGTGGTGTTGCAAACACAGAATATTAAAATCAACTTCACTAAAAGATGTATTTTATTATTCTGAGTTCAGGCATACTAAACCCGAATTTCTACCATGTTCTCTGAGACAGTTAGGATTATAAACATGTAATAATCTAACAGCCCATTCTGGCCTTTGGAGAACAGGTAGCCTTGCAATAGTGAAAAACAAAAATGGCTGTAATTCACTATTATGACATGCCTCTGTTTACCAGACTTCTCCTTTCCTTTCAGTGTGCAGGGCCGGCACATCAGACGCCCCACAGTAGGCGGAGCCAGCATTGTGGAAGGCAAGTACAGTCCTGGAGCACTTTGTTTACAGGACTCCTTCTCTTCTTTCAGTATGTATGTATTGTATGTATTGGCATTTATATAGCGCACTACTTACCCGTAGGGTCCCAAGGCGCTTCGACCGCTGCGAAACCCTTCCTGGCTTCCCTGAGAGATGGTCCCTTAATGGGTATCTCCAGGGTGAGACCAGGCATCCCCGGCGGTCTGGTGGGGCCGTTAGTGAAGATGAGGCAAGCTAATGCCCAGAGTTGCCGAGTGTGATCGCTAATCAGAGTGGGCACCGAGGCGAGAGAATTATCGAGCCCGCTGACCCTGGTCCAGAAACCTGCCGCGCCGGGAATCGAACCCTGGTCCCGGGCCGTCCTCTGCTCTCGTGCAGGGCAGAGACATCAGCCGCTCCCCAGGAGGTGGAGCTAGCATTGTGGAAGGCAGGCACAGCCCTATTCAAGGTTCAGGTGCAACTCCTCCCTCCCATCTAGATGCAGATCTCTCTATTCATCACTGGGTGACTCAGCCTGACTCTTGGAATACCCCAGCCCTGTCACTCACAAAACCAGACAAAGGAATACACAACCTAACAGAGGCAGGTTTGAATGGTTAGAAAAGCAAAAACCTACTTTTTAAAAGTGGTGTTTGCAAACACAGAATATTAAAATCAACTTCACTAAAAGATGTATTTTATTATTCTGAGCTCAGGCATACTAAACTTGAATTTCTACCATGTTCTCTGAGACAGTTAGGATTATAAACATGTAATAATCTAACAGCCCATTCTGGCCAATGGAGAACAGGTAGCCTTGCAATAGTGAAAAACGAAAATGGCTGTAATTCCCTATTATGACATGCCACACAGACCAGGGCTTGTCATACCTTATACTTACAATGCACCCTGCCCTTGGGCATACCATAGGGATGACTGATATGAGGAAAAGGGTAGGTTAGGGGACTGGCAAGTGGGTACACTTTCCCAGTCAGCATGACAGTACCAGACTGCACGCAGGCTCTGCAATGGCAGACCTTAGACACATTTTACAAGGCTGCTTCTAAGGGTGGCACAACCAGTGCTGTAGGCCCACCAACAGTCTTTGGATTTACATGCCCTGGGCACACTCAGTGCACTAGACTAGGGTCTGATAAGTAAACCAAATAGTCAAACATGGAACCAATGATTAATACATCAATTTACTATAGAGAACATTTGCACTGTGGCACTGGATAGCAGTGGCACAGTGCCCAAACCATCTAACACCAGCAAAAATACATAAGGCAACAGCAAAAATGGAAGGGATACCCAAGCCAATGGTGCCAGGTCTAACAGTAGGGATACTCTTGAGAGACTTGAGCTCTGGGCGAAAGATCAATCTATATTAACTCCAGCAGAAGTTCTGTTTCAGGAAGGGATTGAGAACCACATAGCAAACATTTTAGTTATCTGTTTTACTACTGTTCGTTTATGGTTTATTTGTTTGTAGAATGAATCAGGTTAATGTATGACTGCAAAGGTATGTTCCCAGCAGCACTGCTTCTACAGAGGACAAACACATTACGGGTAAACAACTAGATAGGAAGTGATGAAAATATCAATGCATTATACATAAAGTCGGTTGATGTCGTAAAACCAGTGGGGTAATTCTGTGTTTGCATAATTTCCTAAACTGTCGATCACAGACACAGGCACAAGGAAACCCCATTTCAAATGTGCTCTGCAGAAAATTGTTCAGAAATCCCATGTTTGCAGATTTACAAGGAGATACGGTGGAATATCATACTGCTTCTTAACGAATATACAGTATTTTATTCTGCAGAATTATTTTCTTGTCATGAATATGGCGAAGAAATTCCTGACTGTCACAAATTAGACATGTCTAAAGTTTGAGCGTCCTTTTACTAAGTGACACTGCAGATAATTGGAAAAGAAAATACATCCTTCAGGTTTGACAGTCAGTCGAGTATCAAAACCCAGGCTACATTTTACTGGGGATTAGAATATACATTTTATCATTAACACTGAGAGGTGTTTTATTGTCACCAACTTGCTTGTGCCCAACTTCGAAGTGTGAGCGTGAAGAAAAATAATGTGTAATATACATAAACCAATAAAGTGTATAAAATAAATTAGCTGGCTCGTTCATAGTTTCATGTACTTTATTGTGTGAATGCCTTCATTTCATGTTATCTAAATACGTGAACAACTGCTTAGCATGCGTCATGCCGGCGCCCTTGGAATAGTACGGTTCGTGTGTTACTTCATCCGAGCAAGGTTAAATGGACAGTTGGATATTTTTGCATTGGGAATGCATTTACTAGGATCACATCTGTAAGACATGTGAATATGGGTTTCTGAGTGGCAGAATGTCCTAGTATCAGCCAGAGCTGAAGCCTCCTGTGATGTTGTTATTGGAAAAAGGAGCGAACATATGAGGTTTATATAATACCAAAGAAACTGGTACTCAGACCAGGAGCTGTATATCTTTTAGTGACACTGAAACTACCCTTGTACAAGTAGGCCATGGGTTTGCTCTAAAGTGAGAGAGCAACCCCAAACCTCTGATTTCCCAGTTGGACGAGACCATAAACTGTGTCTAGTGAGTCAACCTCCCTTCATCAGTTTAAAACTGCATGTTGGGCTCTGAGATTACTAGTGCCTGGGTTAGTCATTAGGATTCCATATTTTATCTGCATCGTGCCAACAGCGCCTTACCCTCTTTATCTTGATGTTAACAAATTACTGAGAGTAATTAGATAATGATTGGAGTGCCGGGAATGAGTAGCGAGTGTCATGGAAAGGGTTTCTAAAAGAGTGTAGTGAAGCCACTGATCACGCATAAAATAACATACTATGTTTTGTTCGGCTACATAAAGATTTGATATTTCTAAAGAGAACAGCAATACAATTAATTAAATAAAATATCAGACACTACTGTTATTATAGCAGTGCAGTAACCAAGTAACCATGCAATACATTAGAGGTGTAAGATGAATGATCAAACAGGTTTCTTGAAGCTTCTGTAACAGTATAGGGAACAGAGACGTAGATAGTGAAACTCGTCAAGTATAGTCTTTGAACAACACCTTTGTGCTACAAATGAACAGAAAATAGAATCTGTTACACCCATATCACGTTTGGATGGTGTTTTATTTTTAAGAAATGACGTAATATATTTTCCCATCATAAACATTTAGGGACATATGTAGGTAAATCCCAAATACCGTTTCTTAAATACCAAATTTTACTGAATCGGTATTTAGAAATTGGTATATGGGATGTAGGTAATAATTTGGTAAAAATTACCGAATCGGTACAATTTGGTAAATAAATATCGAATCCTCAACACCGATACCGAATCGGCTATTCCAAATTGGAAAAAAAACAGGATTCAGCCAATCATGTGCAACCACCCTTCCTCCCAACCAGGAAGTGGCCACAACCATGCAGGTGCAAGCAATCTGAAGCTGCTGGAGAGGCTGTGAGAACAGAGCAGAGCCCTTGAGCCACTGGAAAACTTTACTCCTGGGAAATTGAAAAAATGGCAAGCAAAGACACAGAGAGGGAAGTTGCAGAGAGGGAGAGGAAGATTAAATTCAGCACCATGGAACTGCAGGTCCTGGTGGAAGAGGTTGTAAAGGAGCACAATAAATTGTTTGGGAAGCAGTCCCTGCTGGTGGCAGAATCTGCCAAAAGGAAGATTTGGCTGGAAATACAGTCAAAAGTAAATGCCATCGGAGTCACCAAACGGGAGATTGACGACCTGAAGAAGAGGAGGTACGACCTTCGGAGCTTGACAAAGCGAAAGATGGCTGAGCTCTTCAAACAGGCAAACCTGCCTGGAGGAGGTAAGAACAGGGCACCTGCCCTGACTGAGATGGAGGAGCTGGTGGAGTCCACCATCGAACCAGAGAGCGTCTGTGGAGTGGGAGATGCAGACAGCTCTGCCTGAGCTTCCACCAGAAAAGGTAAGAAGCATGCACAGCAATGACCCCCACCCCATTCCCTTCCCTTTCCCCTTCCCCTATGTGGTAGTGTTAACCCCACTCCAGTACAGGTAGCAACATACACCAGCAATGCATTATGGGAGATGTAGTCAATGAAACATCTATCATGTCAGACAGCACACCAAAGAACAAGGCATGCAACACACATCACTGATAAGCAAGCTGAGGCAATAGCAACAGTGTTTCCGAGATCAGAATGTAATTGTATAAGCAGGGCTGCAGGACCACAGATCTAATGTACGAATTTCTGTCCACAGGCGAGACATCTCGCAGGCGTACCAAGGAGAAGGAAGGCAGTGCACCACAGAGGGAAGACACACAGGAGGCAAGTACAAGTGCAGGGAATACCACCCAGGAGACTGCTGCACCACCAGCACAGCCAGCCTCCCAAGACCTTCCAGTGTCACTACAGCTGCAGGCCTCCCCAGAGCGTTTTGGCTCCTCTCTACTCCTGTCCTCACCTGAACTGCTTGGGTCACCGGCTGTCACAATACCTGCAGTCCAAAAAATCAAGAGGCATGTAGTTGCCACACTAATAGAAATGGAGTCATCAGCAGGAGACATGGTGGGGGGTGAAACATCAACCGTGGCCGATGAGGACAGCACTGGCAATCAGCAGTCCTGCACTGAGGGGGCCCGCACAGGTGTCATGTCCCAGTCTGTACTGCTCTTGTGCAGCAAGCTTGACAAGGACAGGGCAGCAAGACGGAAGGAGAGGCAGCGGGCAGAATGACATACAAGGGCCGTCAACTGCCTGGCCACTGCCACTTCCCTGCTTTGCAGGCGATCTGTAAACATGCAGGAGAGACTGGCACTCAGCAGCAGTGAAGTCTCCAGGGGCCTTGTGAGTGCGCTTTACAAGTACACACACATTTACATTTACATTTACAAGTGCTGTTGAGGTGCTACTGACTGCCCAGTCGGCACATACTGTTGCTCTGGATGAGGGTGAGAGCAAGGAGAGCACCAGTAGGAGCAGCATGACAACCCCCCCTATTACTGACACACAGAGGAGCAGCAGGCTCCATGGGGCTGCCACTGCCCACGTACCCAGTGAGGACAGCCAGCCAATGTCATCCTGCACTGGTAGGCGTGGCCGCAAAAACTGATGCTGCCCACATTCCCTGACCTGGAATGGGTGAGGTAACCAAGGACTGCCAGAATGGATGGCCACAATTGGTCTTGCACATTTGTGCCTTTGTGTACTGGCGTAGTGCCAAAAAATTTAACTACTTGCGTACATACTACACCTGGCTGTGTCTCCTTACTTACTCGGAAATAGTTGCGTGTGATCTCTGCCCGTCTCTGTCTCCCATCTGTTGCTGGTGCCACTCCTGTTGTGTTGGGCTCAGGCTGTGCATATTCATCATCGTGGTCCTCATAATCACTTAATTCACTTCTGTACCTTTCTTTGTAGCAAGGTTGTGCAACATTGCGCAAGTTGCGATGATCTTACAGCAGATGAGGGGTGAGTACTGACGTGCGCCTTCACTTTTGTGGAGGCAGCGGAGCCTGCTTTTTAACAGCTCAAATGTGCGCTCCACAACTTTGCGAGTTGATTTGTGTGCCACGTTGTATCGTCTCTCATTCTGGGTTGATGGGTTCAGGTAGAGTGTCAGGATGAACGAGCGGACGGCAGATGCGCTATCACCTTTGTGGAAATGAGAGAGCCATTAATCACATGTGCAACTGAACCTACATCTGCAATATCTATCAGGGTGTGTCACAGTGTTTTACCTAGCAGGTATCCTTCTCCGAATTCCATCGCTGTCAGGTGGGTGTAGATCCCACTGTTCTGAAAGATGTAGGAGTCGTGGGTGCTTCCTGGGAATTTGGCCACAATGTCTGTGATTATATTGTTGGCATCACAGATTACCTGCACATTTATTGAGTGGGTGGACTTTCTGTTCCTGTAAATGTATTCTGTGGCTGCAGGTGGGCCTATTGGGATGTGTGTGCCATCAATGCAGCCGATCACATGTGGGAAGTTTGCCATTTGGTAGAAGTCAGTCTTGGTCTTCAACAGTTCCGCATGTGTGTCAGGGAAGCTGATGTAATGATGCATTCTGTGCATCATGGCCTCCAGGAACTTCCTGAAGAAACAGGACAGGCAGCTCTGGGAAACCCCACCTACCGCAGCTATCACTCCCTGGTAACTGCCAGATGCAAGCAGGTGTAGGCTACAGAGCACCTGCACATGTGGTGGTATGGCATGCACCCTTGGTGTTGGGTGCTCCAGGAGTGGATGCAGGTCCCTTGGTAAAACACCTTCATTCCGCAATTTTCATTCCGCATACCATTAGTCCGCAAAATTTTAAAACGCATGCCATTACATCTTATATGGTTTGACCACGCATGCTTTTACAACGAAATTCGTTGTAAAAGCATGAATAGTAAAAGCATATGTTTTTAATTTTTAAGTGTAAGGCAAGTATATGGTTTTAGTTTGGGGGTGTTGGGGTATATGTTTTAGGGGTTCAAGATTATTTTAAGGGTGAGTTTAGGGGTGTTGGGGTATATGTTTTAGGGGTTCAAGAGGATTTTAAGGGTGTGTTTGGGGTATATGTTTTAAGCGTGTCTTTGGGTTATTGTGTATAGGGGTATTTTAAGGGTTCAGGGCTACGTTTGGGTTTTGGGGTACAGGGGTATTTTTAGGCTTCGGGGCTAGAATTGGGTTTTGGGGTACAGGGGTATTTTTAGGCTTCAGAGCTAAGTTTGGGTTTTGGGGTACAGGGGTATTTTTAGGGTTCAGGGCTAGGTTTGGGGTACATGGGTATTTTAAGGGTTCTAGGATAGGTCTGGGTTTTGGGGTACAGGGGTATTTTTAGTGTTCAGGGCTAGGTTTGGGTTTTGGGGTACAGGGGTATTTTTAGGGTGCAGGGCTAGGTTTAGGTTTTGGGGTACAGGGGTATTTTTAGGTTTCAGGGATAAGTTTGGGTTTTAGGGAACAGAGGTTTTTTAAGGGATCAGGGATAGGTTTGGGTTTTGGGGGACATGGGTATTTTTAGGGTTCATGGATAGGTTTGGGGTTTGGGGTACAGGGGTATTTTTTGGGTTCAGGGATAGGTTTGGGCTTTTGGGTATAGGGGAATTTTAAGTGTTCAGGGATAGGTTTGGGTTTTTGAGGTACAGGGTTATTTTTAGGGTTTAGGGATAGGTTTGGGTTTTGGGGTACAGGGGTATTTTTAGGGTTCAGGGATATGTTTGGGTTTTTGGGTACAGGGGTATTTTTAGGGTACAGGGCTAGGTTTGGGTTTTGGGGTACAGGGGCATTTTTAGGGTTCAGGGATAGGTTTGGGTTTTGGGGTACAGGGGTATTTTAGGGTTCAGGGGTAGGGTTGGGTTTTGGGGTACATGGGTATTTTTACGGTTCAGGGGTAGGTTTGGGTTTTGGGGTACAGGGGTAATTTTAGAGTTCAGGGGTAGGTTTGGGTTTTGGGGTAGAGGGGCATTTTTAGGGTTCAGGGATAGGTTTGGGTTTTGGGGTACAGGGGTATTTTTAGGGTTTAGGGCTAAGTTTGGGTTTTGGGGTACAGGGGTAATTTTAGGGTTCAGGACTAGGTTTTGGTTTTGGGGTACAGGGGTATTTTAAGGGATCAGGGATAGGCTTGGGTTTGGGGTACAGGGGTATTTTTAGGGTTTAGGGCTAAGTTTGGGTTTTGGGGTACATGGGTATTTTTAGGGTTCAGGGCTAGGTTTGTGTTTTGGGGTACAGGGTGTATTTCTAGGGTCAGGATGGGTTATTGTTTAAGGGTGCTGGGGTAATATAAGGAGTAAGGGTGGGTAATGATGTTTGGTGTGCAGGGGTATTTAAAGGGACCAGGGTTGGATAATCTTTTAGGGTTTACAGGGTAATTAAAAAAAAATATATATATACATAAAATATAAATATGTATGTGTATATACATATATATATATATATACATATCTATCTATCTATCTATCTATCTATATATATATATATATATTAAATATATGTATATATATATATAAACAAATATAATTATAAATAATTCAATTTAAATGAAAAATAGTTTATTTTTAAATTAAGTAAATTATACTTGTATATATATATATATATATATATATATATATATATATTACCTACTGGCGGTCGCCAGTAGGTATATATAGTTAGGATTTTTTCCCTATGGGATTTTTGAAAATTCTATGTCTAATAACTTTGGCGTTTGTGGACGGAATCGGCTGAAATTTTCAGGAAAATGGCACATTTTGTTTCTGAGCAGCCCCTGAAAATTTGGTAGAGTTTCGTCAAGGGGGGGCTGAGAAAAAAGGGGGGTCCCAAAACGCGTTTTTCCCATTCATTTTTCCATAGGGCGGTTGGACTCACTTTTAGCTCGAACGGCTGAATGGATTTGCACGAAACTTGGCAAAATTGTAGGGACTGTTAGCCCGATGTGCCTTTGCTAGGTCTCAATATATGTGCTCCAGTAGTTTTTGAGAAATTAACGTTCAAACCAAGATATATATCTGTAACAGCGCTCTGGGCAGCGATCCGGTCCGCTTACTTTTCGCGAAACGGAACTTTGCGCGCAGAAAGCTGATTGGCTCTTCGGTGTCTGTCAACATTCTAAACAGTCCGGTGCAGCCGCCATCTTGTCTCTCGGTAGGATCGAGAGACAAGAGGAGGCCAAAACAAAGGGGGAAATTACCATAAGGGGGCATAGTAGATCCTCGTTGACCCCCTAGGTTTTATGTGGAGGTTTTAAAAGGGCCTAGGAGGGTCCAAAAAAAAAAAAAAAAAAATTTTTTTTTTGCGTGGTAAGCGCCAAGTTCGCGAACCGGAAAGCGTTCTGGGCAGCGAACTTTATGGATAAAAGAATGAAAGACTTTTCTAATACTGTATGTTAATTATTTGTTGGTTTTGTTGATTTTTTTTTAATATTTTTATTTTTTCAGCAATTTTTTATTGTTGTGATTGTGTTTCAAAATTTAATAACATTTCTTACATTTAACTACTTTATGAATTACATATAAAAATGATTAAAGACTCAAACAATTTTTTAATATTACATATAATTTTATTTTTCGGATTGTTTTTCGAAATTTACTAGAACGTCTAGCATTTCACTGTCTGATATGTGTTCTTGTTCAGTGAACATAAGTTCAAACATTTGACCGTCATCATAATGAAGTAAATGATCCACTGATTCCACACATTGAACTAATTCATGGTCCCGTGATTGATCCATGAAATCAGAGTCATCATTGTCCTCAATTTCTTTTTCTGTGTTGGTCTCCAGAACAATTTCGAAGGAAACATTCTGCTCACCTTCCATTTTATTGCTGTAATTTGCATAAAAAATAAATATATCAGTAGAGATAGGGCACTGTTGGGTTTAAGTTCAGACAGGCATTTGTGAGTTTATACCAGAGAAGTAATCTATGGGCACTGTATGGTTTCAGGCGTGAATTAGTACTATTAAAAAGTGCCTGTGAAGAAGCCTAAGTAAATTTATAATTATACCACAGAAACCTAAATCAGTCCATAATTATAATAAAGAAGCCTTTCTCAATGTCTAACTCTTACAGAGGGATAGTATATAACTATCTGAAAAAGTTTACCATATTTACTTATAGTGCACAATATACTTCAGTTTTAAAAATAACAACTTACCTTTAGAAACAAGTTGATGTTATTATTGATATTCTAAATGATATATACAATAACAAGTAGTAGTCAAAATGGCTGTGTTTCCTTCTCTCCCTTTATATATATACAGGTATATAACCAATCAAATGTCAGGTAATAAAAGTAGAAAATGAAAGTAACATTTTCATTGGTTGTCAATTCCAACACTTCAGATGTGTTTTGTGAAGTAATTTACCTCACGGTATTTGGAGAGGTCTACAGGCTAAATGGCTAAATGAAATTTCAATGAAATTTGTGAGAATGGAAGGGATTGTTATGTAGTATGAGCTAATGTATATTTGCTGAGAGTGTCTCTAGTCGTTTTTCTGTAAATTACTTTCCCACCTTTTTTTTGGACCGCTTTCCGGGAAGCGGCCCGGTTAGCGAACCTTAAGCGTCACGGGAATCCACCATTTTGTGTTTCGGTCGCATTAAGATACAAGATGGAGGGCAAATAATGTTTAGAATGGGTAGAAGGGGTCATGGTAGACTTATCTTGACCCCCTAGGTTTTCTGAGCATGGCTGAGGAGGCTTATATGTGCGGAAAAAAAAACTTTTTTTAAAAAAATTCCGCGAGGTTAGCTTTCGGTTAGCGAACCGGGGGAGCGCTCCGGGGAGCGAATTTTGTGGAAAATTAGTGAAAAAAGTTAGAGAAAAATAATAATTGTGAGTGATCAGATGTAGGGTAGCTCTGAGAAGAGCTTTTGGGTTTATGGTACATTTAGGTACTTATAAGTAGGTACCAATGCACAGTCTTAAATTCAGAATGAAAATTCTGTTGCCCTCATCTGAGAAGTGAACTCCATCTCCTCTGTAGATATCTTGCATGTAGTAACGCAAGTTATTGTTGTAAAGAGAGCCCATTCCATGGTCTCTCATGTAAGCTGAAACAGATTTGTTTACATGCTTCCTCGCTTTCTCAATTTGTGGACAAAATTGGTTGGACCACCTCCATTTCTGTCTTTGGCATATATTGGAATATACCAAGGCAGTTTGAGGAAAAAGTGCCATTAATTGCTCAAAGGTGTCCTTTAAAAGCATTTCCAGACCTACCCCTGTCAAAGTGCCCAAATCATTACCTCCACAGTGCACTATTAACAGGTCAGGTTTTGGCAAATGCATAAAGGTTTTCACCAATGGTATCAATTGGTGACATTTTAATCCTCTTTGGCCCAACCACTTAATTTCCACATCTTGTAAATTGAGGTTAGGTAAATTTCTGCTCTCAGCATACCTTTGAGCCCAGTGGATGTAACTATGTCCAACAATCCAGACCTTAAACATGGTGGGTGAAGGTTGGGCTGCAGTCAGATGAAGTGTGGTAATGAAAGGGCAGTTGAAACAGTAGGAGTTTCTAAAGAAAAAAAACTGTGGATTTCCAATGCTAATGATTCATTAGCAGTGATTGGTGCATTTCCATTTCTGAAACCAGAAAGTTAGGGTGCATGGATGTGTTCCTTGAAAGATGTAATTTGAATGGTCAAGGAAGAAACATTTAATGAAAGATTGCACTGGATACGCAGGTGCACTGAGAGTTCAGAGTTCAATTGAAACATTGTTGTGTGAATTTGCAAACATGAGAGGTCTTCCAGGAGGTGGTTGCTATGGAAACAAGGCAGACAGGGCAGAGGGGGGAAGGGTTTTGATTTGAAAAAAGTGAGGGAAGAGGAATGATTGGCTAATATGAGAGATATGTGCAATGAATATCTGTATTTCTGTGCTTTCAATAGCTGCAGCCTTTGGAGTGCATCCTTTTTCTTCTGCTGAAGACAATTTGGTGTATTTCTGAGACTGTTTTCAAAACTCAAAAAATATTTGCTAAGGTGAGAAAAGATTTATTTAATTTAGATAGAGAATAGTATGATTTAAGGAGAAAATGATGAAAAAAGCTGTGTTTACAAAATGTGGTTTTGTCTCTAGTGATATACTAATAGAATTAGTTTCATAGAGGAATTGTAATTGCATATTTGGTGTAACATTCTGGCATGCAGTAACACAAGATATTGTGATACATGGAGCCCATTTCATGGTCTGTTATGTAAGCTGAAACAGATATGTTGCATTTAAAAACGATTTAAGAAATCAATTACATTTCTGGATATGTACTGCTAGAGCTTCATAGGTTGTTTTGGGCCATATTTATAAGGTATTTGAGTGTCTAAGATGTTATGTTCGCCTTTTAAAATGTAAAGTGTTCCTCATGGGGCAAGTGTCTTGTAAATACGCTGCCACTTGTGCTTGGCAAATTTAGATTTTGATTATGGGAGTTACCTAGCCATATTAATAGTGTCCCAAAAATGGTGCTAGGGAATTGCAGAAAACACTTTCATGTGTCTCAAGGACATTTTTAGTCATTTCTTCATGAATGCAGGTATACAATTGATTTATATGCTGTGTTTAAAAACGAATTTTGAAATGAATTAAATTTCAGGATATGTACTGTTAGAGCTTCATAGGTTGTTTGGGGTCATATTTAGAAGGCATTTTAGTGTCTTTGATGTTATTTTTCCCTTCTTAAATGGAAAGCGTTCCTCATGGGGCCCTGAGCAGTTCTTATCCATGTTATTTAATAGGAAGTGGATAACATGGCTAAGAGCATTTGCTGGAAAATGCATGAATATCGCTGACTTTTCTGCGAAGTTATGTTTACCTTTCAAAATGTAAAGTGTTCCTCATGGGGCAAGTGTCTTGTAAATACGCTCCCACTTGTGCTTGGCAAATTTAGATTTTCATTATGGGAGTTACCTAGCCATGTTAATAGTGTCCCAAAAATGGTGCTAGGGCATTCCAGAAAACACTTTCATGTGTCTCAAGGACATTTTTAGTCATTTCTTCATGAATGCAGGTATACAATTGATTTATATGTTGTGTTTAAAAACGAATTTTGAAATCAATTAAATTTCAGGATATGTACTGTTAGAGCTTCATAGGTTGTTTGGGGTCATATTTAGAAGGCATTTTAGTGTCTTTGATGTTATTTTTCCCTTTTTAAATGGAAAGCGTTCCTCATGGGGCCCTGAGCAGTTCTTAGCCATGTTATTTAATAGGAAGTGGATAACATGGCTAAGAGCATTTGCTGGAAAATGCATGAATATCGCTGATTTTTCTGCTATATTCATGCATTGTGGCCGTTTTTATAAGGTATTTGAGTGTCTAAGATGTTATGTTCGCCTTTTAAAATGTAAAGTGTTCCTCATGGGGCAAGTGTCTTGTAAATACGCTCCCACTTGTGCTTGGCAAATTTAGATTTTGATTATGGGAGTTACCTAGCCATATTAATAGTGTCCCAAAAATGGTGCTAGGGAATTGCAGAAAACACTTTCATGTGTCTCAAGGACATTTTTAGTCATTTCTTCATGAATGCAGGTATACAATTGATTTATATGCTGTGTTTAAAAACGAATTTTGAAATGAATTAAATTTCAGGATATGTACTGTTAGAGCTTCATAGGTTGTTTGGGGTCATATTTAGAAGGCATTTTAGTGTCTTTGATGTTATTTTTCCCTTTTTAAATGGAAAGCGTTCCTCATGGGGCCCTGAGCAGTTCTTAGCCATGTTATTTAATAGGAAGTGGATAACATGGCTAAGAGCATTTGCTGGAAAATGCATGAATATCGCTGATTTTTCTGCTATATTCATGCATTGTGGCCGTTTTTTTTCACATTGCTTCATAGGTTGTTTGAGTTCATATTTAGAAGGCATTTTAGTGTCTTTGATGTTATTTTTCCCTTTTTAAATGGAAAGCGTTCCTCATGGGGCCCTGAGCAGTTCTTAGCCATGTTATTTAATTGGAAGTGGATAACATGGCTAAGAGCATTTGCTGGAAAATGCATGAATATCGCTGACTTTTCTGCTATATTCATGCATTGCGGCAGTTTTTTTTCACATTGCTTCATGGGTTGTTTGGGTTCATATTTAGAAGGCATTTTAGTGTCTTTGATGTTATTTTTCCCTTTTTAAATGGAAAGCGTTCCTCATGGGGCCCTGAGCAGTTCTTAGCCATGTTATTTAATAGGAAGTGGATAACATGGCTAAGAGCATTTGCTGGAAAATGCATGAATATCGCTGATTTTTCTGCTATATTCATGCATTGTGGCCGTTTTTTTTCACATTGCTTCATAGGTTGTTTGGGTTCATATTTAGAAGGCATTTTAGTGTCTTTGATGTTATTTTTCCCTTTTTAAATGGAAAGCGTTCCTCATGGGGCCCTGAGCAGTTCTTAGCCATGTTATTTAATTGGAAGTGGATAACATGGCTAAGAGCATTTGCTGGAAAATGCATGAATATCGCTGACTTTTCTGCTATATTCATGCATTGCGGCAGTTTTTTTTCACATTGCTTCATGGGTTGTTTGGGTTCATATTTAGAAGGCATTTTAGTGTCTTTGATGTTATTTTTCCCTTTTTAAATGGAAAGCGTTCCTCATGGGGCCCTGAGCAGTTCTTAGCCATGTTATTTAATAGGAAGTGGATAACATGGCTAAGAGCATTTGCTGGAAAATGCATGAATATCGCTGATTTTTCTGTGATATTCATGCATTGCGGCCTTTTTTTATCACATTTGCAAGCACTTCCTAGCCATGTTATCCAATGGGAGGTGGATAACATGGCTAAAAGCATTTGCTTCAAAGGTTGTTTGGGGTTATACACCATTTTTGGGAAATTATTAACATGCCTATCTAACTCCCATAATCAAAATCTAAATTTGCCAACCGCAGGTGGGAGTGTATTTACAATAAATTTGCACCATGAAGAACGTAAAATAGCATACTAGATACTCAAATAACTTATAAATGTGACCCAAAACATCTTATGAAGCACTAGTAGTGCATATTTCCAGAAATGTATTGGTTTTCATTTAATGATTTACTTCATTGGTAGGTCTTCACATGTTTTTTTACCTTGGTTTTTTTCAGTGAAAATCTTATCTGCAACCATGTGTTGGCCTCACCTCAAATAAACAAAACAGGTGATGGACTGAATGTGGATCAATGACACACATTCACCCCAGTCTAAAGATCAGGGCCTAAACAAATCTTTAGATAGGCTACATCTTATCGTCATCCTGAATTAATGATCTAAAATATTAGGGAGTGATTTATGAGTGTTGTATGCCTGTTTTGTACCATTGAGTGTCATTTTTGTGATGCAGTGCTGGTGGAAAATATTTGCTATGTTAAATAATTAGTACGGCATTAAGTTTTAGATGACTGTTATTTATTTACTGTTTGGTAATAGTGGTTAATAACATTTTATATTATATTTTTCCACAGGTTCAACTGCAGATTCTTTCATAGTTTGGTAAATGCCTTCCAGAAGTCGAATACGAAAGGCTAGAAAACGTCAAAGACAGCAGGATGATGTTTTATTGCAGCAGTCCTCTTCCCCAAATACTTGTCAAAACACCAAGAAAGGTCCGGGTAAGAGCACGAAATCATTCTTAAGAAATATTTGTAGTAAAAAAAATTTTGCTCAAAAAAATGTTTCAGTTCACAAAAAGAAAAATAATTTAAATGGAAAGGAGAGACCCATCACAAATGTTACTGGTAGAGGAAGAGATAACTCTGTGCATGATAGTAGAAGGAAACAACAGTTTAGGGACATTCGAACTCGAATGTTCCGTAATAGGATATTAGTTAATTTATTGAAAAATATTAAAAAGAAAGGCCAACAGAAAGCGGCATTTTATAGGAAGAAGAAAAATGTAGAGAAAATTATTGATCATGCTTTTGAAATTAAGCGAAAGTTGTTTATTTTGGTAATCAATAGAATTAGGAAACTAAGCAAGGTAATTTCTGATTTCAAAACAAAAAGTAGATGGAAGGGAGTAGTAAATCGTACTAACTTTTGTGACGTTTTTTCCGGAGAATGGATGCATAGTTCAAGTTCTGAGGCATTTTTTAATGAGGAGACTTATTTTCAGGATAATGATTTGGTGCATGCAGTTGACATCAGTGGTCGAGCTTATGAAGTGAAGGATGGTTGTCCAGTTGAAAAAGAACAACTTGTGACAACAGAGACAGAAGAGGCGCTAAGTGATGAGGTTTTAGGAAGACGTCCTAAGGGTCCTGTGTACATTTGGAAGTGTAGTTCTATTTGCAGTGTGCGACAGGTTTCCATCAATTTGCTTTGTGATTTTATACGGACATTTAATGAGAAAAGTTTGAAGCAGAAAATGAAGTTGTTGCAAGATTTAGATCCTTGCAGAGTGAGACAAATGACAGGTTTCCGTGGTCATTCGCTGGCTTGTCTTTCCAGGAGAGTATGCCAGAGTGTTTTTCATCATTTCAGGATGCTAGCAGTGCATCATAATAAAGTGAGAAAATTAGTGAGAATGTTGTATTATGCTAAGAGTCCAGCAATTATGCTTAAACAGTTATGTGCTGCTCTTTTGCATGGTTCTGAAATAGATGTGAAGAATCTTTGTGAAGAAATTGAGTTTTGTTACTTTGGTAGTAAAGATGAGAATGTTCAAATTGACCCTGAAGTAGAGGGTAATGTGGAAGATAATGTACAGGTTTCCAGTACAGATAATTTTCAGAAGGAAATTGCCACGTTTCAGATGAAATCAAGTGAGAGGCCTAATTTCACTTGTGTATGTTGTCGACGCACTTATTATAAGAATCAGACTAAGGTAGTGGATTTATATGCAAAAAGTGAAAGGGAAAATAATAGTGAATGGAAGGATTTAGCCACATACTTGATGGTAGAAAATTATTT
The DNA here is from genome assembly GCF_964263255.1 of Lissotriton vulgaris. NCBI lineage: Eukaryota > Metazoa > Chordata > Amphibia > Caudata > Salamandridae > Lissotriton > Lissotriton vulgaris. The sequence goes on along the minus strand of NC_141694.1, from coordinate 406,780,158 downwards.
TGATTTGGGATCGGATCAACGTGTGTGTGTACTTATTGTTGTAATAAATTAAACCAAAACCAGATGCCTGCTAGGGCAGTTCATAATAATCTGGAATTGGTTGAGATTCCTTCTGAATTGAAGGATTTAAATACTTATGAATCTATTTTGATTCAAAGTACCCATCCCTTTCAGGCTATTGTAAGAATGGAGCCAAAGACAGGGAAGTTGCCTCCAGCAGATTTACAGAGAGGATTAAAGGGAAGAGTTGTTTATTTGCCTCTAGATTTGAAGAAAAACATTAACACAATTGGAATAGAAAAAGTGGAAGAGGAACCTCTGGTTATCTTGGTTAATGGGGTTCCGACAAAGAATAAGAAAATATGGCAAGATTTAGTGGATGTTAGGAAAGTCAAAAAGGCAACAGTGTATTTGAAGAAAAATAATAAGTACTATAAGAATGTATATGTTGCAGAAGAGGAAGTAAGTGATGAAGAGGATAGCGATTTGTGTGCAGGCCAAATTGAGAAAGTAGAGGCCTCTAAAAGTGAAGAAATATATGAACATTATAGTGTTCATCCTTTGCATTCCAAGGAAGTCATGGGGAATGCTATTGAGTTGTTTCAAATGAAACAAGCCAAAGGGAGTCCCATTAGTGTTTGGGAGGAAAGTTTGGAAGCTCGGTGTTTCCCACAGCTATTTCCCACAGGTCAAGGAGGAAGATATGATGAGCGACCTCATCAAATTCCTGCGTCTGAATACCGGACTTTACGATTGTATGCAGAAGATCCTAGGTTTCGGCAATGCATTCCCTATTTGTTTCATCTCCTGTTTGAAAGCGATCTGTCTGGACTGTCATATGCAGTGAACCACATCTTAAAAAGTGGTATACACATGCGAAACATCTCGGCAAGTGACTTTATGCATAAAGTCAATGTCCAAGACAGTATTTTGGATTCTCACTTAATTAATCTCATGGCGTGTCAGCGTGGTACTAATGAGTACTGGTACCGTCGTCATGGTGATTTAAAATGTATGCTGAGGAACTTAGGAACTCCAACATGGTTCCTCACTCTGAGCTGTGCCGAGTATGGCTGGGAAGACTTACTTGAATTTCTACGAGAGGCAAATGGAAATATTGAAAACATTGAATTCAAGACACCTGGAGAACTGTGTTCTTTGGATCCTGTGAATGTATGCAGGTACTTCAATCATAGATTTGAAGCTATGATGTCTTTCATCACAAATAAAAAGAATCCACCTCTTGGAGAGGTGTTGGATTTCTTCTGGAGAAAGGAGTACCAAGCAAGAGGTGCCCCTCATATACATATGTTGCTGTGGATCAAGGATGCACCTAAATTTGGAACAGATCCGGATGACTTAGTGATGAATTTCATCGAACAGTATTCTACGTGTGCTGTTCCAAACGGAACGGAGAAGAAAAGTCTAAGAGAACAAGTTCTACGTTTCCAAAGCCATCGTTGTGGAAAGTACTGTCGTCGTAAATTCAGAAACAAGGACAAGTTTTACACCAAATGTCGTTTCAACTTTCCACGACCGGTGATTTCTAAAGGAAGAGTGAACAGTTTGATGTCTTCGCTGCGACATAATGTGACGAGGAAATCACCCAAGAATACATACAATTTGAAAAGGAACGAAGAGTCCAAGTACATCAATGACTACAACCCAGTGATTTTGTCCATTGGAATGCCAACATGGATATACAGTTTGTGGCTGACAACTGTATGGCTGTGGCTCGGTATGTGACATCTTACATCACCAAAAAAGAAAAGACCGAACTGAAGGATATGTGGGAGGACATTTCCCATGAAAAGAGCCTCAGCAAGAAGTTGTACAGTTTCAGTCTGAAGATGTTGTCGCATCGAGAAATCGGAGCTTACGAATGTTCTGATCGATTGTCTTCAGCAAGTCTCTATGCCAAATCCAGGAGTCTCGTTTGGGCGAGTCTTGGTCTTGCTGCAACGCGAAATCGAGTTCTAAAACCTGTTCGGGAAATTGAGTATTTGGCAGAAAAGGAACCAAACAGTACCGACATTTTGAAGACCAACATGTTGGATACATATTATCCAAATCGAAGCAGTCACCTTGAGAATGTTTGTCTATATGAGGTTCTCCAAAATTATATATTCAAGAGGAACATCAAAGAAGATATTGAGAAAGGAGTGTATGCTGTAATTGGAAGTGAGGGATGCCTGGTCAAGCAAAGAAAATGCCAATTAGTAAACCATCGAAAATTGAGTGGCAAATCTCCAGAAAAAAAGGAGTTTTTCTATTTAGCACTTTTGCAACTTTTCAAGCCTTGGCGTGCAGAAGAGGAACTGCTTGGAGATTTCCTCTGTTACGAAGACTCTTTCAATGCAGCCAAGGAGTCCATAGAATGTCCTGCTTTTTCTAGATATCAAGAAATGCTAACTTTGGAAATTGAGCAGGAAGCAACGATTGCAGCCGAGATTGCCAGAGACAGTTCTCAGGACAGTCAGAGTTCTGTTTCATTGAGTCAAGATCCACTTGGAGGACCTATTATCGAAAATGAAGCTGCCACTGCTATGAATGAAGTAGAAAGAGCCATGGCACATGCTCAGGAGGATTCAGTTAACTTACAAGACTTGGAAAAACAACTCAACGTTGAGCAGAGGTAAATATATGATGAAGTTACCAAGGAAATTGAGCACGGATTAAGTCATGAGAAGAAAGAGTGCTCATGTACGTCGTTGAAGCCTGTCCGACTGTACGTGAGTGGAGAAGCGGGAACTGGAAAAAGTTTCCTCATTAAAGCAATCTCTTGTTATTTGCAGGAAAGGACTGAGTCATCGCTGTCTTGTGTTGTCACCGCTCCTACTGGACTGGCAGCACATAATATTAAAGGTATTACTTTGCATCGTCTACTGATGCTGCCGGTGGAGCATGACAACAAATTACAATACAACAAGTTATCTGGAGATGCTTGCTGTGAAGTTTCAAGAGTTTTGAGGAAAATGAAACTACTTATCATTGACGAAGTAAGCATGGTTTCCAATGTCATGCTTGCCTTTGTGCATTTGAGAATGCAAGAAGTACTTAAAACTGAATATGATGTCTTATTTGGTGGGAAACACATCATTGTTTTCGGAGATCTTCTACAGCTGACACCAGTAAAAGGTCAACCTGTGTTCAAAATACTCACGCATGAAGATACCAGGAAGTGCCTAGGGAGCATTGGCAACGTCAATATATGGTTAAACTTCAATTATGCAGAACTGCATCAAAATATGCGTCAGGCAAAGGATGAAGATTACAAGAATATTCTACAAGATATTAGAATTGGAAAAGTGACCGAGCATGGGAAAGAAGCTTTAAATGCACGATTACTGTCAAATTTATATCCCAAACAAGAGATTGTGCCTGAGAATATTTTTCAGAAAATTACTGAGAAGAAATCCGGGATATGTCTCATGCCAACTCTTGCAGAATGTGCCATCTTCAACAACAAAATGTTGAATTTAGAAAAGCAAGAGATTGTGAAACTTGAAGCTATCGACAAATTAGAGCATATGGGATCAACTATTATTTTGTCAGACAATTTGAAATCAAAATTGGATTCATTAGAGAAGACTATATCTAAGACAGCGGGTTTTGAAAAGACTCTGAATGTGTGTTTAAATTGCCGAATCATTTTGAGACGGAATTTACATGTAGAAAGAGGTCTGGTAAATGGATCAATGGGTAATGTTGTTGATTTTGAGAAATACAGAAATAGAGATGGAATAGAATTCTTAAGAATTAAATTTGATGGCATTGAGGAAGTACAGAGAATTGCTCGTTGTTCTGCTAGGTTTTTGCTTGTTAAAGACTTATATGTTCGCCGTAAACAGTTTCCTGTTTGCTTGGCATATGCGGTGACAATCCATAAATCGCAAGGTTTAAGTGTAGACTGTGCATTGGTGAATATTGGCAGTTCAGTGTTCAAGGAGGGTATGGCATATGTGGCATTGTCACGAGTTAGAACTTTATCGGGATTGTACTTGATTGACTGTGATGTCACAAACATTTGTGCGGATCTAGATTGTGTTAAGGAATACAATAGGATATATGGCCGAGATACCCGCCACCCCCTCTCAACACAATCCCCAAAGGAGGAAAACCGGAAACAGTTCTTGAGTTTTTGGAAGTGGGATGGAGTGACCATCCCGGCCGTATTTATTAAAACAAAATTAAAACATTAAACGTTTCATGTTATGTACAATTTCATTACCATATTGCGATGTTTGGCTAACCTTAACAGATTCTCTAATACAGAGGTTCTCCTAGCCGAACTAGCATCCTACAAAACATTTCTTGACATATTGAAATTGTACAACCTAACGTTTAAGGGCCAACGGCAAGGTCATAACCGGTGTCAAGATCCCTAACCAGACTTACCCCTCCCACTTGGGCTGGGCGACAGCACGGAGGCGTACCTCAAGTGCAACTATTACCAATTTCCCTTGACTTGACGGGGGCACTAAAAGACTCGACGCCATTAAAGGTCGTTCGAATACTCGTGTGAGGTATCTAGAAGGTACCGTAGACCTTATCCCAACCCCACACAACTTACCGCATCTGCCGTCGCAGATGTCACTGGCCCCGGGAAATTCCCCAGGAGGGGGCTGTAACCCCTCCTACAAAGGAAGGGGCCTTGACCGCCTTTCCTTTACTTCCGGCGACCCATCCTTAGAAGGGACCGCCTCCCCATTGAGGGGCCAATGGCCACCTCTCCCGAGCGCTCCCATCCGTGTTGGGTGACGCCCACTCATAGGGATCTACTAATTAGTGCTCACCGATCATGACCTTACCGCCTACCAAGTAAATACGACAGTGCTAACTAAAACTCAGAATACATTGGCCACTATGACCGAAAGGGCATGCATAAAATTCAACACTAAATCTGAATCTCTTTAATGGTAAAACGTACTCAAACAGACCATTCTTTATTAACTCAATATCAACATGATACTCCAACCTGGAAACGAGAACGCAAGCAAAATTAATCAACTTTATTACAAACAACTGGCTGTCTTCAGGGGCTGGTGGGTGGGTCAAAATTGGCTCTTCGTTCTGTCCCGAGCTCACGTGCAGCGAGGAGGTGCAGCTTCAGGGCACAAGAACAAGAGGATGTCTTCTGGTCTTGCGTCCCTTTTTATCCATCTTCAGGGCGGGCGTATACCCGCCCCTGCCTGCCCAGAGGGCGTGGCTGGCTGCGTCAGTGTCTAGGCCAGCCCACTCTAGGGCGGGAACAGGCGCGCCCCGGCTACGCCGCTTCGGGCATACCAGCCGAGACGCGCCTCCCGCCCAAAAATGGCTTCCCGGGGGGATCGAGGCACTCAGCCATACGTTCGGGGGGACCAAGTTGGTCGCCCCTTTCCATATGGCCGAGATACCCGCCACCCCCTCTCAACACAATCCCCAAAGGAGGAAAACCGGAAACAGTTCTTGAGTTTTTGGAAGTGGGATGGAGTGACCATCCCGGCCGTATTTATTAAAACAAAATTAAAACATTAAACGTTTCATGTTATGTACAATTTCATTACCATATTGCGATGTTTGGCTAACCTTAACAGATTCTCTAATACAGAGGTTCTCCTAGCCGAACTAGCATCCTACAAAACATTTCTTGACATATTGAAATTGTACAACCTAACGTTTAAGGGCCAACGGCAAGGTCATAACCGGTGTCAAGATCCCTAACCAGACTTACCCCTCCCACTTGGGCTGGGCGACAGCACGGAGGCGTACCTCAAGTGCAACTATTACCAATTTCCCTTGACTTGACGGGGGCACTAAAAGACTCGACGCCATTAAAGGTCGTTCGAATACTCGTGTGAGGTATCTAGAAGGTACCGTAGACCTTATCCCAACCCCACACAACTTACCGCATCTGCCGTCGCAGATGTCACTGGCCCCGGGAAATTCCCCAGGAGGGGGCTGTAACCCCTCCTACAAAGGAAGGGGCCTTGACCGCCTTTCCTTTACTTCCGGCGACCCATCCTTAGAAGGGACCGCCTCCCCATTGAGGGGCCAATGGCCACCTCTCCCGAGCGCTCCCATCCGTGTTGGGTGACGCCCACTCATAGGGATCTACTAATTAGTGCTCACCGATCATGACCTTACCGCCACAGGCCCGGATAGTTGACCGGCTATCCGGGCCCCCCACAAAACTCCTAGCTAAAGGTCATGTTTCAACGTTTTTAACCATGCTAAGAAGTCTCCTATGAGTAACTCATTTCCCACCCGAGACAAATGCACACCATCCCCTAGATACATACTGTCATCATTAATACAACCGTGCGAGATAGAATGCAATGTCCTGGAACGAAACAACCTACTCACTTTGTTATTAAGTTTTCTAACAGAATGGTTCAAGGCAGGAATCGAAACAGCCCCCCGCCACACTTTTCGTGGGATCATATGAGACCACGCAATTATGCACCCCGGAACTTTCCTCGCCAACCAACTTACAGTGGAAAGCATTGCCTCCAGGAGAAGTCGTCTACCGGTGGTGACCAAATCATTGCCCCCTAAATGTACTATGACTATAGACGGCGGTGACCTCGTCCGCCCTAACAAACCCTCAAAGAATGCCTGAAACTGGTCAATACAGAGACCGCCCCTTCCGTAGAAGGACATTCTGTACCCGTATTCCCCAGCTACGTGAATCATGTCACCTGCTTCGAATACGTCTGCGGCACGCCTCACGTATGAGTGGCCCACGACCCACACCTCCTTTCTCACAGCCGGTGATGTCTGACCGCTGGCCTGGTGTTGGGTCGACTGCATAGTCCGCCCCGCCTCGAAGGCTTGCGTAACTGAAAACCAAACAAAAGACAAGAAGCGTGAGAACATTGTTACAGCTTCACAACATGTGCAACCGCACATACCTCTTATAACAATTGGAGGACCAACGGCCCACTCGTTTTACTTGTTCCACATTAAGACCCCTGGCTGTAGCTTCAGTGGCAGCCCCTATCCGAAAGGAATGGGTCCCAAACTCACCCGGGTCCAAGCCCGCTGCGGTAATTGACATCGCGAGCACCCGCTGAAACTGAAACTTCGTCAGTGGGGTGGCGTCCGCGTGTCTCAACAATGTCCCTCCCCATGATGCCACCCTTCGTGCAAGGTAATCTTCTAAACACTTCACCGGACACATGGAGGACCCTGGAATCCTGCGAATGACTATGCAGTCTCCCACCCCACCTTGATCGGTTTTTGACTTGACAAAGGATACAGTCATCGTCTCACCCCTGATCTGAACGTGTTCCCGGCACAAACCCCCCACCACATCCTGTTTGTTCCTTGCCACCAGCTCACCTATCCTCATCGCCCCGTGAAATGCAAGCGTAAAAGCAGCTCGGAACAAACAGGCCTCGAACTGAGACGAGCATGTGGCGTGGAGTGTGGCCAGCAACTGGGCCAACCTATCCAGACCTATCGGGCGCCTCTCATCTATTCTGCGACCCTCAAGGCGTTGCCACCCACGTAGCGCTTTCTGTACCACGAAAGACGCTGTCGGGTCCTGGATGTTATGGGCCCTGGCAACAAAGGAAATGGCAGCACGATGCCTCTGGGCTGTAGCCACCGACTTCCCAGCCCTACGCAAGGACATCAGAAAATGTACTACCCAATCCTCGTGCCCCCAAAGCCCCCCTCTCTCAGTCCCCAAAAAGGCTAAATAGGCACGAAACGCCCCTTCGTATGCCTTCCTCGTTCTTGGTGCTAGACTCTCTCCCACGAGGTAACGAAGTTCGGGGCACCGAGAGACCAGAGAGCTTCGGGAAAGGGTGCCGGCTCTGGGTCCGCCGAGGGAAGGAAACCCGAGAAAGCCTGTATTTGAAAACGAGACAGTGCATCAGCCGCCTGATTCATCACCCCTGGGACATGTTTCGCTCTGAATACCACGTTCAGTTGCATACATAGTAAGACAATCTCTTTAAGCAGCCTTAAAATCATTTTACAACGTGCTGCCTGACTATTGATGCATTCTACAACGGTCATATTGTCAGACCAAAATATGACAGAGTGATCTTTGAATCCATCGGGCCAGGTTCTGAGGGCCACCAAAATGGGAAACAGTTCAAGGAAAGCAATATTACTCGTCAGCCCCTCTTCATGCCACCATGTTGGCCACCTTTGTGCCGACCATTTTGTGCCGAAGATGGCGCCAAAGCCCATGCTTCCCGCTGAATCCGTCCATAGACCAAGCTCTTCAGAGGACAAGGCTGGTTTGTTCGAGACCACTCGACCATTGAAATCCGCCAAAAATGCTAACCAAATACGCATATCTTGGCGGACCTCAGCCGATAGTCTTGTGCGATGATGACCCTCCTTTAGGCCGACCATCGCCTGGGCAATCGAACGGGAAAAGGGGCGGGCCATTGGGATCACCCTTAAGGCAAAATTCAACTTCCCCACCAATTGCTGCAATTGATGCAGCGTAACTTTAGATGCAATAATACACATTTGCAGGGCTGCCCTGAATTTCGACACTTTGGCAGCTGGTAAACGAAAACAACCCTCACTAGAGTCCAACTCGATCCCGAGAAACTCGAGGCAAGTCGTGGGACCCACAGTTTTACCTGGTGCCAATGGCACGCCAAATTGATTCATTAAAACACAAAATTCAGTCAAGGCCCGGGCACATTCATCATCCCCAGCGGCCCCAAGGAACAGAAAGTCATCGAGGTAATGCATCACATTTCGAAAACCCGTTTTCTTCGTGTAAACCCATTGTAGAAAACTACTGAATTTCTCGAAATATGCACAAGATATAGAGCACCCCATCGGCATACACCTATCCATGTAATATGAACCTTGAAACATGAATCCCAAAAGACGTTGGTCATCCGGGTATACCGGGAGCAAACGGAACGCTGACTCGATATCTGATTTCGCCATCAGCGTCCCGGGCCCCAGGCGATTTAAAATGGCTACGGCCTCATCGAATGATGCGTACCGCACCGAACATATCTCTGGATTAATTGCGTCGTTTACAGAAAGGCCATGAGGAGCTGATAAATTGTGAATCAATCGAAACTCACCTGGGTCCTTCTTGGGGACCACCCCTAAAGGAGAACAAACAAATTCTGTACCGGGGGAACACAAAACGGCCCGGCAACCCGACCTCGGGTAACCTCCTTCCGGATCTTATCCTGTACTACAGTCGTATGCTGCAAGACGGAAAGTTGGTTTTTGCACGTCCCGACACCCCGAAAGTCCCCCACCGGGATGCGGAAACCATATGAAAAACCGTTTCGTAGCACCCCAGTAGAAGTACGATCTGGGTATTCGCTGAGCCAAGGAATCATCGCCAGGGTATCAATCGGGGTTGGTAAAGGCGCCCCTCGGACTATATTAGACCTGTTTGGCGCCTCCTCTACCCCCATTTTCACCCGATTTGGCTCTGCACGAGGACTCAGGATGGGGTGCCCCACAACCACTACATTCGTGTTTGAATTTACAAGATCCCGGGGGCCTAGTACATTTACTTTTGTTGAAATTGAAACAGAAACCCCTCTTCCCTGTATTGCCGGCGGGTCTCGGATAATCGTCTGTACCCGTACCCGACCGAAAGGGCGTCCCCCCATTTTGGCGGGAGGACTCACCAATAGTACTCCCAACCAACGGCACTTTCAACATCCCCGACTCTTTCATTTTATTCCATGTCAAAGAATCGTAACAGTCCCAGGTTAAACTTTTGTTATGCTCCATCGCTTTCCTGAAAAGGTTGTCATAACAGAACCATTGGTTACCTTGGTGCGATGTCGAGTACCCCATAATTCGTGACTGATATACTGGAAATTCAGGGAGCAATTCAGGCCTACGTTCCCCCAAAATTGACGTAAAAATTCCCCAAGCATTACCCCAGTTGCCAATATTCTCATTCACTTTAAAGGCGGCCATTTTGGCGCGCCAAACACTCGGATGCATCAGATCCTTTTGACCCTTAACAGTTTCGACCTCATAATGATCAACGAGCAGGGAGAAAATGTTTACGTATTCCCCCGCCCAAATCTTTTCCTTTATTGCCAAAGGAACATGTTGCCCCAATTTTTCTCTACGAGAGGGTGTTGACTCATCCCTTGCGATCGGCAATGGCCGCTTACCTGCACCGGACGCTACTTCCGCCCCTCGTGGCTTGTCTATCACGGCATCTGGCGCGGGCACCTTGGCTGTATCACGTTTCTCGCGCAACTGTTTCATGAGTGCTTGCGCTTCGGCAGCCGTGGCGCCCTCGCTACTGTCCCCCAACCACGCTGCTAACTGTGCCGCCAACTCGGGAGGCATATCCCCAGCGGATGTCGGGGTGACTACGACCGGAATCGGATTCCCTTCCTGCGGTACCGGGGCCGGTACCGGGGCTGGCGGCTCGAGCGGGGAACAGGGAACCGGGACGTCTCCCCCGACCGGCCCCCTTCTCGGCCTCTTAGGCCTCCCTCCGGCCGGTGGACGCCCCGATCCCTCCTCACCGTCTCGCCCCGCCAACTGCTTCTTTATCTCGGACATTTAGGCCAGCCCACTCTAGGGCGGGAACAGGCGCGCCCCGGCTATGCCGCTTCGGGCATACCAGCCGAGACGCGCCTCCCGCCCAAAAATGGCTTCCCGGGGGGATCGAGGCACTCAGCCATACGTTCGGGGGGACCAAGTTGGTCGCCCCTTTCCAAGAAGAGAGTATGCGCCACATTTGCCTCAATATCCTTTGTTTGAGAAACGTGTGGTAGGCCGGAAACGTAGAAATAGCAGTAATAGTAGGGAGGTTGTTGCAAAAAGACTAAAAGTCAATGAACCGAAAGTTGTTAGCAGAAAGAAAGTGGATACTGTTGAAGAGATTGTTGGTTTTCAATTTGAAAACAGTTCTGGTGTCAACTGCTATGCAAATGTCGTTGTTAATGTTCTCTTTTCACTAGAGAGTTTAAAAGAACAGATTGTGTTCAATTCAGAACAAAGTTTATGCTGCTTGTTGAATTCTGTGTTAGAGAAATGTAGCACTGATCGAACAAAAGTAGAAAGTGTGTCTGAAGTTCGTTATCTGTTAGATGAATGTTCAGGTCAAACAGACTTCTCTGAAAATAATCAGCAAGATTGTCAGGAGTTTTTAATGTATATGCTTGATATATTGCAAGATGAGGGTGTAGATGTAGATCAACTGTTTGGGCTTTCTTATCAATGGCAGCATGACTGCGAGAACTGTATGGTATCAAGTAGTACTAGTGTAGACTCAGAAAGATTTATATATTTAACTTTGCCAGACAGTAAATCAGTGTCCTTTAATAAGCTAGTAAATGCAGCGGATCACAACATGGAGTGTAGCCAATGTAAATGTGATATGATGTCAACATTATTTATACGTAGATATGGCCAGTATGTCATTTTAATGATGCAACGATGTAGGCCTGATGGATCAAAATTGTCAACTTTAATAAAAAATGTTGTGGCTTCTCAGCTGTCAATATCAGGGAGGACTTTTGTTACTGTAGCAATTATCTATCACGATGGTCCATCAACAACATCAGGATATTATACAGCTTACTTAAAGTCTGGAAACGGCTGGTCATTCTGTAATGATTCTGTTGTAACTTTCAAAAAAAAATTGCCGTTTGACCTTAAAAATTCTTACCTGGTGTTTTTAAAACCAAAATTTTAAGTAGAGGGAATGTAAGTCTGCAATGCTGTCTCGATTAAAAATCCAACTATATAAACCTGATGCAAGTAAGTCTGCTTCATAGTAAGCAGTATCAGTGTCATAGGAAAAGGAGAACATGAGTGACAAAGAAGAGTAAGATATTAGTAGTCCAGGATTGTGAAAATAATCTCAAATATTTTATTTTTGAAAGTTGCGAAAATAGAAAATGTCGGGATTTGATTGGAAGAATTACAAGACTTGCGAATCGCGGCAACATGATTTGGCCTAGTGGAAACATGTGATATAATGAGAGAAGTTTTTTTTCTATGTAACATATTTCACGTATCGATGGAGGTTTTCTTTCAGAAAGTGGCGGGCTGAAAATATTTAAAGCACAACAGAGTGGATGCTGTTCATAGGAGATCGTTCGACGTCATTGAAAGTAAGTTAATTTTAAGGAGTTTTGAAATCAGATTTCTTAGGTTGTATGGGTTTTTTAAACACAGTCATTTTGATTGTGTTTTTTTTCCCCGCTGTTGCATGATGAATACCTTCAAGTCACTGATATAAGTGAAATTTGATACATTCTGAGAACAGCAAAAATAAACCATTTAACATGTATAATTAATGTTATGCTTTTTGTACTTATGATATACATTTAGAAATGTGTGGTACATATGGGTAAGCTGAGTTCTGTAAATATCAATTTTAATGCTTAGAGTGCTGTACTTCTGGGTAGTGTTTTTTTTTTAAAAAAAAAGAGGCCTCACCTCAAAGAAAGCTCTTGAAAGCACACATCTTATTTGCATCCTAAAACAATCATTTACAATGTTAGACACAATTTTATGATGGCTTTACATCTTTTTTGCGCTGCTATTGCATCACTATTGTGAGACATTAGCAGTGCAAGAAAAACATCATGTTCCAAAATAGGCTCCAGTTCAGCAACATCAAGATACAGTTTCTTTCGAATATATATCTTTAGGATTGTGTAGGGGACGTAGAGAAGCAGAGACTTCTGTAAATGTCAAAGTTGTTGAAAAACTGTTTGTTTTTGAACCTTTTCCCTTGTCTTTTCTAATTTTTAAATACATGTTTTAATATTTTTTGAAATGTTTGTTCTTTGTTTTACAGATTGAAAGTATGAAAAAATATTTAAAAAAGGTAACAAGAATTATAAGGTAAATGTTTTCCTCTCTTTTTACCCGCAATGCACTGCTGATGATGTCATTGACACTATCTCTCATTTACTCTCTCTAGCTGTCTTTCTTTTTACATTATTCTCTGTTTACTTCCCTTATACTAACTCTTCTTTTTTTAAAAAAAATATTTTTTTAGTTCGCTTAAAGTTCGCGAACCGGTCAGCGAACTTGAAGCGAACCAAAAGAAATAGAGCTTGCCAGAGTGATAAACATTCTAGCAATTTTGTTTGAAAGGGGAGGTAGTTCTGAAAAGAACTGTTTTTTTTTGTTGTTTTATATTTTTTTTTTTTTTTTGAACATTTTTTGATTTTTTTGTATTTTTAGAACTGTTTTATGTTTTTTTTGTGTTTTTTATGGAGGGGAGACAACAAAAAACAGGCTTTCAAAACGGCTCAACTGGAGCAAAAAAAAAAAATTACTTTTTGGGTGCATTAGGGCATTTATGATTTTCAAATGCAATGTTCATCAGGTTGACACTCATGTTGCCATATGACAACATAGCACCACAGTAAATACAAGATAACTTCATATGCTGGAAGTTGGGTTGGATGTTTGGCACAGTCTCTTGTGCCTCTCTTCCCGTCAAAGACAATGTGGATGTAGATCTTGCCACAGGAGTTGCCGTCGGATTGTCTTCAAGATCCCTTAACTCAGCCCGACTGTAGTTCAAGGGATGCCACCTGCTCATGTGACGATGCATTGTATAGTTCCCCATACTGTACTTCTTTTCTGTGCCTCTCGACAATCTGTGATCACAGATGAGGCAGGTGGCATATTTTGCATTCACTTTCTTTGATCCAGGAGGGATGGTGAAAAACTGCCAGATGAAACTGGTTTTTCGTTTAGAAACCCGGGGCAACTCTTCGACAAATTGTTGTTCCTCTCTGTCCTCTTCTTCTTCTTGCTCATCTTCCTCCTCTCTGTTAGTCATAATTTGACTAGGTGGTCCTCTCTTCTTATGAGGAGGTGGAGGTGGTGGTGGGGGTGCACCAGCTGCAGCAAGAATGGAAGCCATTGTGGAACTTCAGATAAATGGTCTTTCTCTCACCAAGATGAAAGTCAGAGTGAGGAAATAAGGAGGGGTTTACATGATTTGGGGAAAACAAAAGTTCTGAGCCAATGAAAAGTGTTATTTTTAGGTCACATGACCTAGTCATACATCATTTGGAAACCAAAAGTGAAATGAACCAATGAGAAGTTTTATAAACAAGTCACATGACCTGTTCCGCTTACGTTACGCGGCGCGCGCCGCGTCCCAGATCGCTTCCGGTTCGCGGTTCGGAGCACTTTCGGGAGCGCTAACGCGACGCGTCATTAGACGCATTACGCGATAACGTGATACGTCGCGCTTCCGCGACGCGTCACTGTTCCGCTAACGTAACGTTGACCGGTTCGCGGACTAGATCGCGGCATCAAGATGAGCTAACGGAAAGCTTCCCGGTTCGCGAACTAGAAGCGAAGAAAAAAATATTAAAAAAAAAATTATCAATAAATATCTAAATATATTTTGGGATTTAAAAAATAATACATTTTACAGCTACAGATGTTAGCTTTTAAAAAACCAATGAAATTCACCGAAAAAACCATAGGTTATAGACCATATATAGTTAGAAATTTGCATTTAAAAAACCATTGAAATTCAATGAAAAAACCATAGGTTATAGACCATATATAGTTAGGGATTTGCATTTACAAAACCTTATTTTACTCACACAAAACCATTGAAATTCCATATATAGTTAGTTGCACTAACTATATATCGCGCACCCGCAATCCACTGCTGATGATGTCACATATTACATCATTCATGACATGGTCAGTGACATCACTGATGACATCACTGATGACATCTCAAATGACATCACTGATGACAACTCAAATGACATCACTGATGACATCTCAAATGACATCACTGATGACATCACTGATGACAACTCAAATGACATCACTGATGACATCTCATTTGTCATCACTGATCACATCACTCATGTGATAATACAATGAAACTCTTCAGACTCTAATATAACCTTACATACACTCAGTATAAACAGACACTCACAGACTGTCACTCATCCATGGAGTTACTCACACACCTAGTCAGTCATGCAAAGAATCAATCACACCTCCATTTCCTCAACTATGAAGTTATACACATCTTACTTATTCAAACATCTAATAACACATATTTATTCTCTTATATAATCCCTGATACAAGCTCACAGTGATCGATACAGCCACTCACACATTCACTGGCTCTTATGTTCAGTTATTTATATATCTCAACTCTCACATGTATTGTGTTTTACATACGTACTTACTTGCACATGTAGCAATGAGAAATCCATTCACTCACCAACACACCCATGCATAGTCAACCGCCCATATAGCTATTTCCACATGCACTCTTGAACTCATACTCCTAGTGAATCAACTGCTTACACATCTATGCACAGAGTCACGCACCTCCCAGCCACCCACACACACACTCAGCCTCCCATTCAAATACTTGGGCAACCAATCAATAACCCATATGGCCACTCTTATAGCTACTGATCAACACATGCAGCAGCTTACACAACAGCAAACATACTGATGTACAAATTAAGACAGTTTAGTCACTAACCCATGCACTCAGTGAGACACATTTAATCACTCACTCATACAGTCAGTCATGCACCTACTAAATTCTTCATCCAGACACTTATACATCCACTCATTCTTCAATATGTGAAACATATTTAAACTTTACAGACACATACAATCACTGGATGTTGTGATCAGTGATGTCATCAGTGATGTCATTTGAGATGTCATCAGTGATGTCATCAGTGATGTCACTGACCATGTCATGAATGATGTAATATGTGACATCATCAGCAGTGGATTGCGGGTGCGCGATATATAGTTAGTGCAACTAACTATATATGGAATTTCAATGGTTTTGTGTGAGTAAAATAAGGTTTTGTAAATGCAAATCCCTAACTATATATGGTCTATAACCTATGGTTTTTTCATTGAATATATATATATATATGAGTCCAACAAACAATCCTGAACCTCCAACTTGTGGCGAACAAAAGACCATCGAATCCCAAAGTAAGGCAAGATGATTTATTGAACCATGTTCAAAAAAGCACGCAGCGGACTGACGCGTTTCGGGCGGATGCCCTTGATCACACATATATATATGGTCCTCAAAAGCAAATTTGAACAATATTGCACATCAAATATAATCTGTTGGCTTCGTTTTATTGATGATCTTTTTATTGTGTGGCATGGTTCTGAAGAAAGTATTTTAAATTTCATACAGGAAATCAATGAAAATGATCTTAATTTGCATTTTACCTCTAGTATAAGTAAGGAATCAGTGACATTCTTAGATGTGCAGGTTTTATTATCAAATAATGTTCTTAATACTACCCTTTTTAGAAAACCGACGGCAGGGAACACTCTTTTACATGCAACGAGTGCCCATCCACAGCATTTGATCAAATCTATACGGTATGGTGAGATGCTACGCATCTGCCGTATTTGTAGCAACAATGAAGATATGATCATCAAGCAACAAGAAAGCCTTATGAGATTTGTGGATAGGGGTTACAGTATTAAGATAATACAAACCGCCATAAGAAAGTCACGGCTCAAAGCAAGAGGAGAACTGTTAATATATAATCAAAAACCAAGTATATTACAAAGTGGAAATGCCAATCCAGTAAGATTAATAATGACATACTCTTTTTTTTTTTAAATATATTTTTATTGCAGGAATCAGTAAACCAATACAGTATCGACCAGCATTGTGTTATGAACGCCATATACAACAAAAAGCCCACTGATCCCCCTCCATAACGTTTGTACACAGCCAATTAGCCCATATCCCTGGGGTCGGGCGGCAAATGCAGCTGGGGTCAGTAGAATGCTGGAGCTGGTCCGGATAACACACTGTCCGTCTTCTGCTTTTCTAAACAAACCCAAAACCCCCAAAGTAAACCCCCCCCTCAAACTGCTCATTAACTGTTGAACCCCCCCCCCCCCCCCCACCATCAGCACCAGGGAGCTCATCAACATAGGATCCATTGCTTGACCCACGGGGAAGGTAATAGTGCTATCAATGCTAATGTTTATCGGGACTCGGGGTGAGTAGCCTCATCACATTCGGAGTCGCTGGGGGTACAATAATCTCTGAGGGCCTGCACCAGCGTTTCCCACTCTAACGCGGCCTCCTGCGCCTTCTCGTTACCCTGCCTCCAAGCCAGCTGGTATCTTAGTGCGCTCTCACCCGCCGCCCACTTCAAAAGCTCACTGTGCCATCTGCTGCCTGCCGGACCAGCCCGTGCCTTCCAGTTCCTGGTCACCTCTCGCTTAGCAAGTAGGAGCCCCAGGTCAATGAATTTACTGGAGATTTTATTCCGAGGGGTATGGGGGAACCAGTGCAGGAGCCCTACCGCCACATCGAATGATAAATGCCTCCCCGTCACCTCCTCTAAGGTCGCCGCTACCTCCTGCCAGTAGGACGTCAGTCCTGGGCAGGCCCATAGCATGTGTAAAAGGTCCGCCTCCTGAGCCGGGCACCTAGGGCACTCCGCTGAAGCCGTGGCAAAATAACGCCTGATCTTTACCGGGGTCAGGTACGCTCTGTGAAGAACGTAATAGTGGACCAGTTGGAAACGGGCGCTACGTGTACCCTTCCAGGCACGCCTCACCAGCTGGGCCCAGGTCGTCTCCGGGATCTCCCTACCAATGTCCTCTTCCCAGCGGGATTTCAATGTGGTGAGAGGAACCAACCCCTCGGTAATCAACCTGCCGTAGAGGCAAGTGACCGCCTTCACCGTGCCCGCCGACATCATCACGTACTGGCATACCTGAGACAATTGGGGTTCCTCTAGCCCGTTCTGCCAGTGCGCCTGGATCGCTCGCACAATGGCCGAATGCAGCAGAAAGTCGCCCCTGGAGATCCCAAAGCGATCAATGAGATCCTGAAAGGACAAGAGCGCTCCGTCCTCATACAGGTCCCCGACGAGCTGTAAACCTGAGTCCTCCCAGTCCGCCAATCGTGACCAATCTCCTCCGTGGGGGAGGGCCGTCAGCATCCCCAACGGTATTTCAGGCGCATATGGCTTCCGTAAGTGGCCTCTAGCGTGAGCCCGGTTCCAGCACAGTCGGATAGTCCGCTCCTCCATCGACAGGTCTCGTAGGACCAAGCGTTGTCGCAGCGCGATAAAGGAGAGGATGTGCCTGGCCATACCCGTCCCCCTTCCGTCTTCCGGGCCTCTAAATTCCCTGGCTATCTCCTGGGTGTAGGTCTGGAGCTGTGCCGCCAGATAGTATTTTTCGAAATCCGGCACAGCAAGCCCCCCCTCGTCCTTTGGCCTCATCAGGGTGGTGAGGGCCACCCGCCGCCGGCCCGTTCCCCAGAGGAACCCGACCACCATAGAACGCAGGCGACGAAACGTGGCCGGTGGGACCCAGATCGGCAAGGTTCGGAAGTAATACAATAGCCGGGGGAGCGCCACCATTTTGAGCAGGGCAATACGTCCCGCCACTGAGAGCGGCAGCGTGGCCCAGAAGTCCATGCAGCCTCGGAGCGCTCGCATGCAACGGGCAATGTTCCCATCTAGGAGGTCGGGTTGGTCATGATACACAAATACCCCGAGGTATTTAAAGCAGTCGGGCTCCCACCTGATCTCCATACTTAGAGTAGGAGCGGGGGTGCCCCTGCGCATCGGGAAGAGGCAGGTCTTAGACCAATTCACTTGGAGACCCGAGACTGCTCCGAACTCCGTTAGCGCTACTTCCGCTCCCCGCAAAGCGTCGACCGGATCCTCCAGGAAGAGCAACAGGTCGTCCGCATAGAGCGAGACATAATGCGGGCCCGCCGCCGTCCATAAGCCCGTGTAGTGGGCTCCCAAGCGGAGGTGCATCGCCAGCGGCTCTACCGCTAGTGCAAAAAGAAGCGGGGATAAGGAGCATCCCTGCCGCGTGCCACGTTCCACCGGATATCGCGATGAAATCAAAGGACCCGATCTAACCCTGGCCGAAGCGGAAGCGTAGAGGACTGCAGTCCATTTGACAAATCCCTCCCCGAGGCCGAATCTCCGTAGTACCGTGCATAGGTAGTCCCATTCCAGGCTATCAAAAGCCTTCTCCAGGTCTACCGACAAGACCACCGGGGACGGGGCTTCCACGAATGGTTCCCCAAGCAAGCGGAACAACCGTCGGATGTTCATAGTCGTGTTCCGCCGTGGGATGAAACCGGCTTGGTCCTCATGTACTAGGGAACTCATATGTCCCAGCAGCCTCGAGGCCAAGATGCTGCTCAATATTTTGTAGTCCACCGTCAGCATGGATAGGGGACGGTAAGACCCCGGGTCGGATGAGTCCCGGCCCGGCTTGAGGAGAGGAACCACCAACGCCTCACACATCGAGCCAGGGAGACGACCCAACCTCTTCGCCTCCCTGTAGACCACTAGTAACCGAGGGGCCAAGAGGTCAGCGTAAGCTGCATAAAACTCCACTGGGAGGCCATCTAGGCCCGGGGTCTTGTTTCTCGCCATCCGTTTGATGGCCCCGCGGATCTCCCCCAAGTCGATATCGGATCCCAGGGTTTCAGCCACTTCCTGTCCCACTGTGCGGAGTTCCAGTGGGCTAAGATAGTTATCAAGCCGATCTGGGTCACGCGCGGAGCGACTACGGTACAAACTTTCGTAGTAATGCCGGAAGCAGCTAAGAATCTCCGGTTGGGTGCAAACCTCTGTCCCATCTGCCCTACGCATATTTGTCGTCGTCTGGGACTGGCGCGTGGGGTTGGCCAACCACGCCAGCAACGCACTCGACCTGTCTCCCTCCGCAATAGACCGGACCGTATAGGCCTTATAATCAAAACAGCGGAGCCGCTCGATCTCCACCGCTACCTTCTCCCTCGCCTCTACCGTTTGCGTTTGCAATTCCGGGTGCCCGGGACGGCTAACCTCAAGCTCGCGGAGTGCCCGGTCCGCTGTATCTAAATCAGCCAGGATAACACGCCTCATGCCCACCTTCTTAGAGATACAGTAGCCCCTCACCACCACCTTAAAAGCGTCCCATTCGAACGCCCTAGTACTCGCGGAACCGCCGTTGGACGCAAAATAATCCGTGATTTTCTCCCCTAGGTCCGCCTTGAAGACACTGTCCTCGAGGATCTCGGGGCGCATCTTCCAGGTGGGTACTGCCGGCGTCCCGGGGAACCAGCGAATGTCCAGCAGGAGGGGGTTATGGTCCGAGATGGTCCGCGATAGGTACTCCGAACGGACCGCTGCCGAAACTAGTTCGGGCGAACCAAGAAAGCCATCTAGCCTGACATGTAGCTCATGGAGGCTCGAGAAGTATGAATAATCTCTAGTCGCGGGGTGATGCGCTCTCCAAATGTCCGTCAAACCCCAGCGGGTCTGCCAATCCTGACGACCCTTGGCCGTACGCCGGACCGGGGAATCGGGGAGCGGGGGATGCGAGCGGTCCATGTCCACATCTACTACGGAGTTAAAGTCTCCCCCCAGCAGGAGGGGCCCGGCAAAAAAGTGGGCTAGCGAGCCCGAGAACCCGGAAAGGAAGGCAGTCTGGTCAACATTAGGAGCATACACACAGCAAACGTTCAGATCCCTCCCTCCTAGGGTGCCTGAGATGGCCACGAAACGCCCCTCTGGGTCCAACACTGTCCTCGTGACCTGAAAGGGGACTCCTGCCCTAATCCATATTAGCGCCCCCCTGGCATAAGCAGAATACGCCGTGGAGAAGACCTGCCCTCGCCACCTACGCTGAAGCGCCGCCCCTTCCGCCTTGTTCAGATGCGTTTCCTGCAGCAGCGCCATTTGCACTCCCCTACGCACTAAATAAGCATGGACCTTGTGACGCCTGGACATAGTGTGAAGCCCCCTTACGTTCCAAGTAACACATTTCAAGTTAGCAACATCAGCCATTGTCCCAGAGTGTTCCTGCACAGTCTTCCCGTTTGGGTCCCCCCAAAGAAAAAGCATCAATCCTCCCAGCGCTGATGGCGGCCATTTTCCCCAACCAAAACCAAACCACCCAAAAACCAACAAAGCCCCCCCCAACCACCCCAGAACAGGACCCAAACTGCACCATCTAGATCCCATCCAAACCTCGGCGTGTATCAACCCCAAAACCCCCCCTAGTCCCACGGTCGCCACCGTAGGAAGGCCTTATGGGCCAGGTGCGGGCTGGGTGGAGGCAGTGGGCCCTCGTCGCCCAGGCTACCAGGACTATAGCAAGCCCCCCCCGGTATCGAAACCTCCTGGGGCAAGAGCAGAGGCCCCCCAACCCTCCCTCCTCCGTTGTCAGCAATAAAGAACGGCAACCGCCTCCCCCCTGCCGGGCCCCCACCCAAAACAAGGCAGCGTACCCCGTCACCCTTGTCCGTCTAAAAGATCCTCCACCGACTTCGGTGTGATCACCGGTGTATGGGTACTGTCTGCCACCGAATCCTCCGAGTCCGATGGTGCCTCCTGGGCACCCGGGTTTTCTTCCTCCTCCTCGAGGGTTTCACCTCTTGCTCCTGATAGTTCCGACAGAACCTCCAACACTCCCCTCCGCTCCGATGATGTCTCCGCAGTCGATGGCCCTCCCGTGCGGCCGCGGCGATTTCTGACTCTCTTGGATCGCCTCCTTTGTTCCGGCTCATCCTCCCGTTGGGTCGAGGCGCCGAAACCATCTTTCCCTGTCCTATACAGTTCGAGCCAGTTACAGACCTCCTCCGGGGTGTCGAAGAACTGGGTTTTGTCGTCGACAATGACGCGGAGCTTTGCGGGGAATAGGAGGGAATATTGGATGCCCTCACTTCTGAGTTCACGCTTAACCGCCAGGAAGGAGAACCGCTTGCGTTGCGTCTCGTAGGTGTAGTCAGGGAAGATGTTCACCTGACTGTTCGCAACCTGGAACGGGCCATTGTGCCTGGCGGCGTTTAGGATCAAGTCTCTATCCCGAAAATGCAGCAACCGCGCCACCACCGGCCTTGGAGTGCGTCCCTGCTGTTGGGGTCGTGCTGGAACTCTGTGGGCCCGTTCCAGAGTGTAGAAGGAGGACAGCCCCTCCGGGACCACCGTGTCTCGGAGCCAGGTCTCCAAGTATCGCACCATATCACCATCCTCGATTTTTTCCGGCAGGCCCACCACTCGAATGTTGTTCCTTCTGTTGCGGCCTTCCGCATCCTCTGCCCTCCGTTCGAGGGTCTCGATTCGGGACATGGCATCCTTAATCGTCGCAGCTAAGGTTCTCTGCGCCGGTTCCAAAGTTTTCACCGTGCCCTCCACCTCCTTGACCCGGTCTGAGAGTTTACCATGGTCCGCCCTAAGGAGGCCCAGGCCTGTCGCCACCTGAGCAATGTCCTGTTGGAGGGCCGACCGAGTAGCCTCTATCGCCTCCAGTATTCGGTCGAACTGTTGCTGCAGCGGAGCGCCATCAGGTCTTTTGGGGTCTCCTTGCTCTTCCTTGTCCTGGGCTTCGGAGTCCGAGGTGGTCTGGTTGGATCCCTTGGCTCCTCTGGGTTTCCCCATGCTGCCGGGGGCTCTCCGTTGGTGTCCCGGGGTATGCGTCTCCGCGTACAGGAGTCGATCACGACCTTCCTGGGAATTCGTTCTCACGTCGGGTCTGGGCGATCTCCTTCTCCAGAGCCTGTAAGGACTCCGCCGCCTCGGCTCACCCCACCGCCACGTCGTCCGAGGGCACCGATGAGGGGGCGGAGACAACCGTCGCCTGGACGGGCAGGCCCGTTCACCCACTGTAGCTCCCGGGTGAGGGCCACCAACTCCCTCGGTTGTTCCGTGGCGCCAGAGTGTCGCGCCTCCCATGTAGTTGGATTGGCCGGGAGGACGTAGCTGGTTGCGGAGTCGCGATGCGGACCACCACCAGTAGCCGAGGGCTCCCACACCCGGTGCCCTTCAGTGCGTGGGCACCCACCCGGTCGTCTAATCGAGTGTGAACCCGTTGTATAAAGTCTGAGCCCGTCAATGTCCAGTGTCCAAAACAACCGAGGATGGGGAATCCGGGTGCCAGCCGACACCCGCGAGTCCTCCTCAACTCAGCAGCTTCGATCGAGGGGACAAAGGAATCCGGGCGCCATGTTGGGTCGCACACCGCAACTCCGCAAACTTCGGCATTTCTTCAGAGCAGCCCCCGTCCAAACTCCACTAAGGCCCCCGGCAGGGTGTCGTCGCCTCGCACAACCGAATGTGGGGTCTGGGGTGCCCCTCAGCCTCCAATTTTCAGGATAATCTCGGGCTTAGTCCCGGAGCCGAGCTCTCAGGCGACCATCGCCATCGGCGCCCAAGCCACGCCCCCCAATAATGACATACTCAAAGCAGGAAAAAGAACTCAGGAGTATTGTCAGAAGGAATTGGCATTTTGTTCGAGATGACCCACTAATTGGAGAATTGATGCCCTCAAATCCGTCAATAACTTACCGTAAAGGTTTGAGTATGGGCACTATCCTTTCGAAAAATAGTGAGGAACATCTTGGTAAGGAACTATGGCGGCCAATCAGCAGGGGTTTCTACAAGTGTTTGGCATGCAAGGCGTGCCAACATGGTGTTAACACCAAGAAATACACTACTGTAATTCCAAAGACTACTAGGGAAATAAAACAACATCTTACCTGTAGAACAGAGTATTGTGTTTACATATTGGAATGTGATTGTAAACTCAAGTATATAGGAAGTAGCAAGCTGCAGATCCATAAGAGGATCTTGCAGCACCTACGCGCTATCACTAACAAGGATCAAAGCTACCCGGTTGCCAGGCACTTTGAGGCATGTCACAATAGTAGACCTCAGTGCCTAAAATATTATACAATTGAATCGGTCCCGATTACAAAAAGAGGGGGTGATAGAGAGGCCTGTATGCGCAGGTTGGAAACTAAATATATTCTTGAGTTTAATTCCAAATGGCCAGGAGGCCTCAATACTACGGAGGACCTCCACACATATCTATAAATTGGAACAGGCACACCCAAGTAAGATATATGGATTATAGACCTACATTAAACAGCACTTTAGTCAGATTGGAAAGAGGAGTTGGATTATACATTGCACAATTTGCACATTTTTGTATTTATACTGAGTAAAATATATTGCCTTTTTTATTGAAAGAGGATATTTATAATTGTGATGTATACTTTTGATATAATTGATTTTAGCCGTCTTTTAGATACTAGGGTAGTTTTATCCAAGTGTCTTTTATGATTGCTGATTTTAGTTGTGTCACCCATTCCCTTTTTTATAATAGGTGGATTTTATGGTGTTGTTGTAATTCATTTAAATGGCGTAATCAATTGTGTGCCACTTTAGTGAATTCTAATGTATTCTTTATTTCATCCAGTACTGTATAAATTTAGTATCCCAAATTGAGTCTTGAATTGAATGATTAATAATTTTTATTGACATCTATGAAATTGTTCTTTTTCATTTTCTCCATCTATATATCCCGGCATTTTTCTCCCCCATTATTAAGTCCTTGAAATCTCAATGCACCAGTCACTTTGAATATATTGCACTACAACACGAGGTCACTTTATAATGTAAGCTATTCCCGTGGCAATACAGGATGTGCAATAATGAATATAGAATCAGAATATGGCTACATGTACACTGAGAAAATGATAATTATTTGTAATACTTTTGGTCAAGTATACTCAGTGACTGGACAATATTTCACAGTTGAACATTTCTCTGTATGATTTTATGATATTAGTTGATTATTTTATGATTTTATCTATTATTATATAATAATAGAAATCTATATAATTGTGTTGTTATGATTTTGTACACTTTTGGTGAGCACCAGTTTTTGAATTCCTAGACATGCAATGTTAGATGGATGAGGCTACATTAATTTAGTTGTGTTTTTGATGTTGGAACCAGCATTCATGCAGGTATTTGATTGCATTACGCTAATTTTTATCCAAAACACATCAGAGACATGTTTAGTTATAATGTCCGAAAATTAATACAAATTTTTTTATGTATTTATACAGTTAGTAATGATACTACAATTATAAAAACATATGTATTTGTACTAATAGTATTTCCTTTATTTCCATCAAAATGACATGTGACTGCACTTTGCACTTTAAATAAGGGTTAAGCACTCTGTAACGCCATGTGACCAAGGCCGGTGGGACGGCCGAAAGGCGTCATGGCAATCTGTCTGTTTGGCTAAATAAAGTATGCTGTTGATAAGTTGGTCCTTGCCTCGTATTTCGCTGATGGAAAGCGTAGCTGCTGCGAGGTATTGCAGATATATATATATATATATATATATATATATATATATATATATATATATATATATATATATATATACATATTTAAATATTGTACTTTTACAAAGTATATGCCTTCACCACGCATGCCTTTGCATTGTGATGGCATGCGTGGTAAAGGCATATGCGGAGTAAATGTTTGCGGGATCATGGTATTTCATTATAAACGTACTTGCGTTATAAAAAATGCGGACTAATGGTATGCGGGATATTATCCTGCGGAATAACGTCACATATTCAGGTCCCTTATCAAGTCCAGGATGGTGTGGAGGTGTAGCCTGTACCTTTTATGGATCTCTGCCTCAGTAAGTTGAAAGAGTGTGATCCGCTGTCTGTAGACTTGCTCCTCCCATATCCAGATCCTCTCTCCTGCTGCCTGAAGCTGTAGCCGCCTTGCTATCACATAGAATGCCGCCATTCTGATCACACTGTTGCATTTTGGGGACTATTTTATGGCCTGCACCTGGTTACCACCTGCTTTCAAGCCATGGTAATTACCGACTCTTAAATACCGAATTTCATGCAATTCGGTATTTTAGAAGTTACCTACATCTCAAATCTCATCTTTTCCGTTTCTTATGTACCGAATCGGTAAATAAGAAGTCGGTAATTACCGATTCGGTATTTCTAGTTCGGTAAATATGAATCGGTATTTACAGATTCATATTTACTGAATCCTTATTTTGGCCTCCTAGATCTTGAAGGCCTAAATACCAGTCGGTAACGGCTATTTTACCGAATTTCCGCCGTTACCGACCAGTATTTAGCTACCTACATATGGCCCTTAATTTATAGGTAAATTTACAGGGAAAGTGGAGTAAATGAGGAAAAAAAGAGCTCGGTCGACATAGCTTTACAGTGATGGAGTGGGACATCATCGCCCGTTTTTCAAAACAACATTAAAAATGGGAAAGCCCCTCATACATTGTAGCACTGGAATATGGTATGAACTGACAAGTAGTCAGTATGTATGCTGGCACGAAAAAAGTGTTGCACTACAACGAATGGCAATAATGTTGGGTGTTACAAAATATGAATGATACTCAGGTGCAAGGAAATCTCCTCCCACTGCTATAAATTCAGCTGCGATCTATTCAGCTCAGCTCTGAGTCATCCATAAAGGGCCAAGCACACCTCAAACAGTCAATCCACAAAAAGGCAGAGGCACACAGAATGGTAAACAAGAAAATGCCTATTTTCCAAAAGTGATTTACAAAAGGGGGTGGTGATGAACAGAGTGTCTGAATTGAGCAGACCACTCTTACCCAGTCCAAAGATCAGGGCTTGATCCATCACCGTTATTTATCTCACTGCCCCATCCCAGCTCAGAACCTGGCTATATGCAAATCAGTCTGTCCCTGGCCCAGTGCATCATGGGAACAGGGCAGACTAAACTACCAAGCCAATTCTTTACCAGAAAGGAGACAAGCTACCGGGGACCGGTTTCTGGCATTTCAGCCTCTTCGGCCCGGCTTGCTTGAATCCTGATGGAGCAGTGAGAAAGGGACTCATGTCTGAGTATACCCTGCCACACCTATAGTGGCCAAAATCGATTAACAAAAGGGGGTGGTGATGAACAGAGTGTCTGAATTGAGCAGACCACTCTTACCCAGTCCAAAGATCAGGGCTTGATCCATCACCGTTATTTATCTCACTGCCCCATCCCAGCTCAGAACCTGGCTATATGCAAATCAGTCTGTCCCTGGCCCAGTGCATCATGGGAACAGGGCAGACTAAACTACCAAGCCAATTCTTTACCAGAAAGGAGACAAGCTACCGGGGACCGGTTTCTGGCATTTCAGCCTCTTCGGCCCGGCTTGCTTGAATCCTGATGGAGCAGTGAGAAAGGGACTCATGTCTGAGTATACCCTGCCACACCTATAGTGGCCAAAATCGATTTACAAAAGGGGGTGGTGATGAACAGAGTGTCTGAATTGAGCAGACCACTCTTACCCAGTCCAAAGATCAGGGCTTGATCCATCACCGTTATTTATCTCACTGCCCCATCCCAGCTCAGAACCTGGCTATATGCAAATCAGTCTGTCCCTGGCCCAGTGCATCATGGGAACAGGGCAGACTAAACTACCAAGCCAATTCTTTACCAGAAAGGAGACAAGCTACCGGGGACCGGTTTCTGGCATTTCAGCCTCTTCGGCCCGGCTTGCTTGAATCCTGATGGAGCAGTGAGAAAGGGACTCATGTCTGAGTATACCCTGCCACACCTATAGTGGCCAAAATCGATTTACAAAAGGGGGTGGTGATGAACAGAGTGTCTGAATTGAGCAGACCACTCTTACCCAGTCCAAAGATCAGGGCTTGATCCATCACCGTTATTTATCTCACTGCCCCATCCCAGCTCAGAACCTGGCTATATGCAAATCAGTCTGTCCCTGGTCCAGTGCATCATGGGAACAGGGCAGACTAAACTACCAAGCCAATTCTTTACCAGAAAGGAGACAAGCTACCGGGGACCGGTTTCTGGCATTTCAGCCTCTTCGGCCCGGCTTGCTTGAATCCTGATGGAGCAGTGAGAAAGGGACTCATGTCTGAGTATACCCTGCCACACCTATAGTGGCCAAAATCGATTTACAAAATCGGGTGGTGATGAACAGAGTGTCTGAATTGAGCAGACCACTCTTACCCAGTCCAAAGATCAGGGCTTGATCCATCACCGTTATTTATCTCACTGCCACTTACCAGCTCAGAACCTGGCTATATGCAAATCAGTCTGTCCCTGGCCCAGTGCATCATGGGAACAGGGCAGACTAAACTACCAAGCCAATTCTTTACCAGAAAGGAGACAAGCTACCGGGGACCGGTTTCTGGCATTTCAGCCTCTTCGGCCCGGCTTGCTTGAATCCTGATGGAGCAGTCAGAAAGGGACTCATGTCTGAGTATACCCTGCCACACCTATAGTGGCCAAAATCGATTTACAAAAGGGGGTGGTGATGAACAGAGTGTCTGAATTGAGCAGACCACTCTTACCCAGTCCAAAGATCAGGGCTTGATCCATCACCGTTATTTATCTCACTGCCCCATCCCAGCTCAGAACCTGGCTATATGCAAATCAGTCTGTCCCTGGCCCAGTGCATCATGGGAACAGGGCAGACTAAACTACCAAGCCAATTCTTTACCAGAAAGGAGACAAGCTACCGGGGACCGGTTTCTGGCATTTCAGCCTCTTCGGCCCGGCTTGCTTGAATCCTGATGGAGCAGTGAGAAAGGGACTCATGTCTGAGTATACCCTGCCACACCTATAGTGGCCAAAATCGATTTACAAAAGGGGGTGGTGATGAACAGAGTGTCTGAATTGAGCAGACCACTCTTACCCAGTCCAAAGATCAGGGCTTGATCCATCACCGTTATTTATCTCACTGCCCCATCCCAGCTCAGAACCTGGCTATATGCAAATCAGTCTGTCCCTGGCCCAGTGCATCATGGGAACAGGGCAGACTAAACTACCAAGCCAATTCTTTACCAGAAAGGAGACAAGCTACCGGGGACCGGTTTCTGGCATTTCAGCCTCTTCGGCCCGGCTTGCTTGAATCCTGATGGAGCAGTGAGAAAGGGACTCATGTCTGAGTATACCCTGCCACACCTATAGTGGCCAAAATCGATTTACAAAAGGGGGTGGTGATGAACAGAGTGTCTGAATTGAGCAGACCACTCTTACCCAGTCCAAAGATCAGGGCTTGATCCATCACCGTTATTTATCTCACTGCCCCATCCCAGCTCAGAACCTGGCTATATGCAAATCAGTCTGTCCCTGGCCCAGTGCATCATGGGAACAGGGCAGACTAAACTACCAAGCCAATTCTTTACCAGAAAGGAGACAAGCTACCGGGGACCGGTTTCTGGCATTTCAGCCTCTTCGGCCCGGCTTGCTTGAATCCTGATGGAGCAGTGAGAAAGGGACTCATGTCTGAGTATACACCTGCCACACCTTGCTCATTGCACCATCAGGATTCAAGCAAACCGGGCCGAAGACGGCTGTAATGCCAGAAACCGGTCCCCGGGAGCTTGTTTCCTTCCCAGTGTAAGAATTGGCTTTTGTAGTTTGGTTTGCCCTGTTCCCATCATGCACTGGGACAGGAACAGACTAATTTGCATACAGCTAGGTTCTGAAACTGGGATGGTGCAGTGAGCTAAAAAACGGTGTTGGATCTAGCCCTGATCTCTTGACTGGGTGAGAGCTTTCTGCTTAATTCAGAGACTCTGTCCCTCACCACCCCTTGTTGTAATTATTTTTGTCCACCCTAAGCGTGGAAGGGTATTCTCAGATGTGAGACCCTTGCTCATTGCACCATCAGGATTCAAGCAAACCGGGCCGAAGACGGCTGTAATGCCAGAAACCGGTCCCCGGGAGCTTGTTTCCTTCCCAGTGTAAGAATTGGCTTTTGTAGTTTGGTTTGCCCTGTTCCCATCATGCACTGGGACAGGAACAGACTAATTTGCATACAGCTAGGTTCTGAAACTGGGATGGTGCAGTGAGCTAAAAAACGGTGTTGGATCTAGCCCTGATCTCTTGACTGGGTGAGAGCTTTCTGCTTAATTCAGAGACTCTGTCCCTCATCACCCCTTGTTGTAATTATTTTTGTCCACCCTAAGCGTGGAAGGGTATTCTCAGATGTGAGACCCTTGCTCATTGCACCATCAGGATTCAAGCAAACCGGGCCGAAGACGGCTGTAATGCCAGAAACCGGTCCCCGGGAGCTTGTTTCCTTCCCAGTGTAAGAATTGGCTTTTGTAGTTTGGTTTGCCCTGTTCCCATCATGCACTGGGACAGGAACAGACTAATTTGCATAAAGCTAGGTTCTGAAACTGGGATGGTGCAGTGAGCTAAAAAACGGTGTTGGATCTAGCCCTGATCTCTTGACTGGGTGAGAGCTTTCTGCTTAATTCAGAGACTCTGTCCCTCACCACCCCTTGTTGTAATTATTTTTGTCCACCCTAAGCGTGGAAGGGTATTCTCAGATGTGAGACCCTTGCTCATTGCACCATCAGGATTCAAGCAAACCGGGCCGAAGACGGCTGTAATGCCAGAAACCGGTCCCCGGGAGCTTGTTTCCTTCCCAGTGTAAGAATTGGCTTTTGTAGTTTGGTTTGCCCTGTTCCCATCATGCACTGGGACAGGAACAGACTAATTTGCATACAGCTAGGTTCTGAAACTGGGATGGTGCAGTGAGCTAAAAAACGGTGTTGGATCTAGCCCTGATCTCTTGACTGGGTGAGAGCTTTCTGCTTAATTCAGAGACTCTGTCCCTCACCACCCCTTGTTGTAATTATTTTTGTCCACCCTAAGCGTGGAAGGGTATTCTCAGATGTGAGACCCTTGCTCATTGCACCATCAGGATTCAAGCAAACCGGGCCGAAGACGGCTGTAATGCCAGAAACCGGTCCCCGGGAGCTTGTTTCCTTCCCAGTGTAAGAATTGGCTTTTGTAGTTTGGTTTGCCCTGTTCCCATCATGCACTGGGACAGGAACAGACTAATTTGCATACAGCTAGGTTCTGAAACTGGGATGGTGCAGTGAGCTAAAAAACGGTGTTGGATCTAGCCCTGATCTCTTGACTGGGTGAGAGCTTTCTGCTTAATTCAGAGACTCTGTCCCTCACCACCCCTTGTTGTAATTATTTTTGTCCACCCTAAGCGTGGAAGGGTATTCTCAGATGTGAGACCCTTGCTCATTGCACCATCAGGATTCAAGCAAACCGGGCCGAAGACGGCTGTAATGCCAGAAACCGGTCCCCGGGAGCTTGTTTCCTTCCCAGTGTAAGAATTGGCTTTTGTAGTTTGGTTTGCCCTGTGCCCATCATGCACTGAGACAGGAACAGACTAATTTGCATACAGCTAGGTTCTGAAACTGGGATGGTGCAGTGAGCTAAAAAACGGTGTTGGATCTAGCCCTGATCTCTTGACTGGGTGAGAGCTTTCTGCTTAATTCAGAGACTCTGTCCCTCACCACCCCTTGTTGTAATTATTTTTGTCCACCCTAAGCGTGGAAGGGTATTCTCAGATGTGAGACCCTTGCTCATTGCACCATCAGGATTCAAGCAAACCGGGCCGAAGACGGCTGTAATGCCAGAAACCGGTCCCCAGGAGCTTGTTTCCTTCCCAGTGTAAGAATTGGCTTTTGTAGTTTGGTTTGCCCTGTTCCCATCATGCACTGGGACAGGAACAGACTAATTTGCATACAGCTAGGTTCTGAAACTGGGATGGTGCAGTGAGCTAAAAAACGGTGTTGGATCTAGCCCTGATCTCTTGACTGGGTGAGAGCTTTCTGCTTAATTCAGAGACTCTGTCCCTCACCACCCCTTGTTGTAATTATTTTTGTCCACCCTAAGCGTGGAAGGGTATTCTCAGATGTGAGACCCTTGCTCATTGCACCATCAGGATTCAAGCAAACCGGGCCGAAGACGGCTGTAATGCCAGAAACCGGTCCCCGGGAGCTTGTTTCCTTCCCAGTGTAAGAATTGGCTTTTGTAGTTTGGTTTGCCCTGTTCCCATCATGCACTGGGACAGGAACAGACTAATTTGCATACAGCTAGGTTCTGAAACTGGGATGGTGCAGTGAGCTAAAAAACGGTGTTGGATCTAGCCCTGATCTCTTGACTGGGTGAGAGCTTTCTGCTTAATTCAGAGACTCTGTCCCTCACCACCCCTTGTTGTAATTATTTTTGTCCACCCTAAGCGTGGAAGGGTATTCTCAGATGTGAGACCCTTGCTCATTGCACCATCAGGATTCAAGCAAACCGGGCCGAAGACGGCTGTAATGCCAGAAACCGGTCCCCGGGAGCTTGTTTCCTTCCCAGTGTAAGAATTGGCTTTTGTAGTTTGGTTTGCCCTGTTCCCATCATGCACTGGGACAGGAACAGACTATTTTGCATACAGCTAGGTTCTGAAACTGGGATGGTGCAGTGAGCTAAAAAACGGTGTTGGATCTAGCCCTGATCTCTTGACTGGGTGAGAGCTTTCTGCTTAATTCAGAGACTCTGTCCCTCACCACCCCTTGTTGTAATTATTTTTGTCCACCCTAAGCGTGGAAGGGTATTCTCAGATGTGAGACCCTTGCTCATTGCACCATCAGGATTCAAGCAAACCGGGCCGAAGACGGCTGTAATGCCAGAAACCGGTCCCCGGGAGCTTGTTTCCTTCACAGTGTAAGAATTGGCTTTTGTAGTTTGGTTTGCCCTGTTCCCATCATGCACTGGGACAGGAACAGACTAATTTGCATACAGCTAGGTTCTGAAACTGGGATGGTGCAGTGAGCTAAAAAACGGTGTTGGATCTAGCCCTGATCTCTTGACTGGGTGAGAGCTTTCTGCTTAATTCAGAGACTCTGTCCCTCACCACCCCTTGTTGTAATTATTTTTGTCCACCCTAAGCGTGGAAGGGTATTCTCAGATGTGAGACCCTTGCTCATTGCACCATCAGGATTCAAGCAAACCGGGCCGAAGACGGCTGTAATGCCAGAAACCGGTCCCCGGGAGCTTGTTTCCTTCCCAGTGTAAGAATTGGCTTTTGTAGTTTGGTTTGCCCTGTTCCCATCATGCACTGGGACAGGAACAGACTAATTTGCATACAGCTAGGTTCTGAAACTGGGATGGTGCAGTGAGCTAAAAAACGGTGTTGGATCTAGCCCTGATCTCTTGACTGGGTGAGAGCTTTCTGCTTAATTCAGAGACTCTGTCCCTCACCACCCCTTGTTGTAATTATTTTTGTCCACCCTAAGCGTGGAAGGGTATTCTCAGATGTGAGACCCTTGCTCATTGCACCATCAGGATTCAAGCAAACCGGGCCGAAGACGGCTGTAATGCCAGAAACCGGTCCCCGGGAGCTTGTTTCCTTCCCAGTGTAAGAATTGGCTTTTGTAGTTTGGTTTGCCCTGTTCCCATCATGCACTGGGACAGGAACAGACTAATTTGCATACAGCTAGGTTCTGAAACTGGGATGGTGCAGTGAGCTAAAAAACGGTGTTGGATCTAGCCCTGATCTCTTGACTGGGTGAGAGCTTTCTGCTTAATTCAGAGACTCTGTCCCTCACCACCCCTTGTTGTAATTATTTTTGTCCACCCTAAGCGTGGAAGGGTATTCTCAGATGTGAGACCCTTGCTCATTGCACCATCAGGATTCAAGCAAACCGGGCCGAAGACGGCTGTAATGCCAGAAACCGGTCCCCGGGAGCTTGTTTCCTTCCCAGTGTAAGAATTGGCTTTTGTAGTTTGGTTTGCCCTGTTCCCATCATGCACTGGGACAGGAACAGAGTAATTTGCATACAGCTAGGTTCTGAAACTGGGATGGTGCAGTGAGCTAAAAAACGGTGTTGGATCTAGCCCTGATCTCTTGACTGGGTGAGAGCTTTCTGCTTAATTCAGAGACTCTGTCCCTCACCACCCCTTGTTGTAATTATTTTTGTCCACCCTAAGCGTGGAAGGGTATTCTCAGATGTGAGACCCTTGCTCATTGCACCATCAGGATTCAAGCAAACCGGGCCGAAGACGGCTGTAATGCCAGAAACCGGTCCCCGGGAGCTTGTTTCCTTCCCAGTGTAAGAATTGGCTTTTGTAGTTTGGTTTGCCCTGTTCCCATCATGCACTGGGACAGGAACAGACTAATTTGCATACAGCTAGGTTCTGAAACTGGGATGGTGCAGTGAGCTAAAAAACGGTGTTGGATCTAGCCCTGATCTCTTGACTGGGTGAGAGCTTTCTGCTTAATTCAGAGACTCTGTCCCTCACCACCCCTTGTTGTAATTATTTTTGTCCACCCTAAGCGTGGAAGGGTATTCTCAGATGTGAGACCCTTGCTCATTGCACCATCAGGATTCAAGCAAACCGGGCCGAAGACGGCTGTAATGCCAGTAACCGGTCCCCGGGAGCTTGTTTCCTTCCCAGTGTAAGAATTGGCTTTTGTAGTTTGGTTTGCCCTGTTCCCATCATGCACTGGGACAGGAACAGACTAATTTGCATACAGCTAGGTTCTGAAACTGGGATGGTGCAGTGAGCTAAAAAACGGTGTTGGATCTAGCCCTGATCTCTTGACTGGGTGAGAGCTTTCTGCTTAATTCAGAGACTCTGTCCCTCACCACCCCTTGTTGTAATTATTTTTGTCCACCCTAAGCGTGGAAGGGTATTCTCAGATGTGAGACCCTTGCTCATTGCACCATCAGGATTCAAGCAAACCGGGCCGAAGACGGCTGTAATGCCAGTAACCGGTCCCCGGGAGCTTGTTTCCTTCCCAGTGTAAGAATTGGCTTTTGTAGTTTGGTTTGCCCTGTTCCCATCATGCACTGGGACAGGAACAGACTAATTTGCATACAGCTAGGTTCTGAAACTGGGATGGTGCAGTGAGCTAAAAAACGGTGTTGGATCTAGCCCTGATCTCTTGACTGGGTGAGAGCTTTCTGCTTAATTCAGAGACTCTGTCCCTCACCACCCCTTGTTGTAATTATTTTCCAAAAGTGGCACTTTCAAACACACAATTTAAAAACCATCTTTACTGAAAGATGTTATGAAATTCTGGGTTCCGAGAGCCTAAACTAAATTTCTCCATCTTGTCCCAATGGGAAGTTATGCTTGTAAGATGTTACAAAGCATTTTCTATTCTATCCTATGGGGCAAGATAGCCTTTCAATAGCAAAAACGAAATTGGCAGTATTTCACTATCAGGACATGTCACACACACCAGTACATGCCCTACCTTTCACATACACTGCACCATGCCCATGGGGGTACCTTGGGCCTTGCATAGGGGTGCTGTACATGTAAGAAAAGGGAAGGTTAGGGCCTGGCAAGTGGGTGCACTTGCTAAGTCGGGGGCCGTAGGGAAGATTAAGCAAGCTATTGCCCAGAGTCACATGGTGCTGGGCTAATCTGCTGCCGGTGATCGAACCGTGATCCCCAGATTCCGGAGTCAGTCGTCGAAGCCAAGGCGCCACACCTCTTCCTCTTTGACACTGATCAGCATTGGCAAAGTGCCTAAAGCATCCAAGCCAGGAAAAAAAATCCATCAGAGCATCAAAAATACAGGAAGTAGAGGCAAAAAGTCAGGGAATTCCACGCCAAAGATGCCTAGTCTGACATATAGTAACTGATTTATTGCACATCTTTATTTATTATTGTGTATTGATTTCAAAAGCTCTCATAGACAGCTACAGCTATCTGCCAGACCAAAAACATGCAGAAGTACAAAAAACTATTTTGAGAAGACTGCCCACTGGAATTAACTCCATTTTATTTGATGTTTGTCAATCTTGATTACCCTATTCTCTGTTTATCAAAAAAGCTGGTCACATTAAATACATTATTTCTAACTGCAAATTAGGCAGGTGTAACTACTACGATTCGCCTGTAGCTGGTCAATATCCAGGAGATTTATACCTAATCTGCCACGGCCCGTGGAGGGAGTTCCGGTGGGATAGAAAGGTGGGGGAGGGGCAGGGTGGGGGGTGCTAAAAACTGGAATATGGATAATTGCAGGTAAGTAAACAATGTAATTAATAAAACGAATTTCGTAGCGCGCCCTGCATTGCATTTTGCGATGCAGGGCGCGCTACAAAATTCATTTTATTTATTTATTTATTTATTAATTTTTTTTACTTATATCGTGCAACAGCTACCTAACAAAGGGTTTCCCAGTGCTACTGATTCAGTGGTTTGTCTCTGAAAGTGTATGTTTCAGATGTTAAACAGCCAGGTCTTTAAGGCTTTCCTGAACTTAAAGTAGCTAGTCTCATTTGGCACAGAGAGTGGCATCGCATTCCACAGTGTGGGTCCGAGAAATGAAAAAGATTTTCCACCCACTCTTGACAATTTAATTTTGGGAATTACGAAATGCTTAGCTGAAGCAAATCGAAGGACACAGGAAGGGTAGTAAGGGTGCACTAGGTTTTGCAGGTATTTTGGGGCGGTTTTAGTGGAGATTTTGTGCATAAACCAGAGAGATTTAAATTTAATCCGGTTCTCCACTCTTAGCCAGTGAAGATCACGGATGTACTTAGAGGTTGGTGTCGTATATGGGATTTTAAATAGCAGTCTAGCCGCTGCATTTTGGACTGTCTGCAGTCTATGATTCGTTTCTTTCTTTGCCCCTAGATATAATATATTGCCGTAATCAAGCCTAGCTGTAATTAAAGCATTGATTACCGTTTTCTTTGTGGATTCTGGCAACATCCAGCAGATCTTCTTAAGCCATTTTAGAATCGCAAAGCAGGTAGCAGATGTCCTCACTGCTTGTTGGTGCATATTAAGGGAGGCATCAACAATGATACCAAGGTTTTTGGCCTGCATCACAGGAACTGGAAGAAGGCCCATTTCTTGTGGCCAATGTTGTGGGCCCCATAGTTCCTTATCTTTCCCTAGGATCATTACTTCGGTTTTATTACCATTCAATTTAAGAAAGTTCTCTTGCATCCATCCTGCAATTTCCATAAGTCCTTGTTTTAGATCGGATGGACTATCCTTTTTCGCAGAGGAAAGCGAGAAGAGTAGCTGTGAATCATCAGCATAGGAATACATTTGTAGTTCAGTCTCTTCCGCTACCTTTGCTAGTGGACTCATATATAAATTAAAAAGTAAAGGGCTTAATATGGAGCCCTGTGGTACTCCATGTTTAAAAATCTTAATGTCTGAACATGCAGACCAAGAGAAGACTTGGAAGGTACCTTTGTCCAGAAGCAACTTAATCCAATTGATGGCCGCTCCTCTAATGCCCATAGAATATAGTGTCTGCATTAACACAGTATGTGATACCGTGTCAAATGCGGCACTAAGGTCCAATAACACTAGTGCCACCGTTTCACCTTTGTCCAACATAGATCGAATGTTCTCTGTAACACCAAGTAAGGTTGTCTCCGTAGAGAAACCTGAACGAAAGCCTGACTGTTGGGGGGGGGAGTAGGTCTTGGGCTGTAATAAATTCGGTTAGAGCACGATGTACATGCTTTTCTAGGATTTTTGAAAATATAGGTAGCAGAGAGATCGGTCGAAAATTTTCGGGCAAGTTTGGGTCAGCTCCAGCTTTCTTTAATAAAGGATGAATCATAGCGTGTTTCCATTCACTCAGCACATATTCTTCCTGAAGAGATGCATTTAGAAGGTCTGTGATTATAGCCATAGACTTTTTATTAAGTTGTTTAAGCACTGAGCATGGCAGAGGGTCATTGGCGATACTGATTTGATGGAACTAAGTAGTTCAATGACAGTATCAGTGCTAAGCACAGGCCAACTTTCAAGTACCCTAGTAGGGGCATAGGGAAGCCGCTTATCAATATGATTACTTAGTGCATCAGCAGATGAATTAGGGGAAGTTGTGTTAGCCTTATTCTGAGCTTGTTCTATTCCTTGGTAAATTTAATCTACTTTATTGACAAAAAATGCAGCTAATAAGTCACATTGGTGTTTATTTAAATCTGGCGGAGTTTGTGTTGTTTTTAAGCCAGCTAACTCTTTCACTATTTTAAAGAGTGTTTTTGATTGATTTAGGGCCTCCGTAATGGTAGTACATGTAAAGTCTGCTCTGGCTTTACAACAGAGCACTTGGTATTTGGCTAATTTGATTTTATATTCTTTTTTGGCTTCTGCAGAATAAGTCTTTCTCCAGCTGCGTTCTGAGTTTTTGCAACTAGTTTTTTCTTGTTTCAATATATCATTAAACCATGGAGCAGGGGATCGATGATTTTTGCACTTTAGTTTAGTTTTCGGAAGACATGTATCAATGGCCGTCATAAGCCATTTTTTGAACTGTCCCAGACAAGTTTTGGACCGATGACTTAGAGCAAGGTAAGGGTGTGCCAAGAAAGGATTTTAAAGTGTCAATATCTAATTTCTTCCAATTTATAATAAGTTGAGTTTGCATAGATGTGTACCCTTTATTTGACAACGCATTTTGAATAGAAAATTTGATGAGATAATGGTCTGACCAAGGAATGGGTAGAGAAGGGGAGGTGACCATATCATTCATGTTTGAAAAGATCGGATCAAGAAAATGTTCGGCACTATGAGTTGGTCCAGTATTCCTCAAGGTTAAATTGAGGGATGCCAGGTCAGCTATGAATTCTGCAGCTTTTAGACAATTCAAATTGTTTAAATTAAGGTTCATATCACCAATAATAGTAAAGTTAGCCGTCTTCATAACCAAAGGACTTATAAATTCCGGGAGGCTTGCTACCCAATTTGTCGACATCCCTGGTGGACGATATATGAGTGCTCCTTATAGTGTATAATTGGGGGCGAGAGTGAGTCTAAAAGTGCCTGCTTCACAGCCAGGGCAAGGTAATTTAGTGAATTCACAGTTAAAATCTTTCTTAAAAATAATGGCAATCCCTCCACCCAAATGATTTTTACGATCTAGTCATAGAATGGCATACTGATCTGGGAGGGCTTTGGCGGTTTCAGGTCCTGAACTTTCCTGGAGCCATGTTTCCATTAGGAACAAGGCGTCAGGTTCTTCATATATCAGTAAGTTAAAAATCTCTGTTTTGTGTTTTGGTAGAGAACGACAGTTCAGACTCAAAAAGGAGAACGTTTTGAATTGGGCTCAGGGTACTTCTTTGTTCTATCTCTACTTTCCATAGCTTTGGTCTCGACTGGAGTTATAAGGAAATTGCAATTTGGACATACTGCCTTTTTTCGACCTAAGTGCAGTGGGCTGCATGTGGTTAACAAGGAGGGTCTTAAAGCCCGCAACTGCTCAGAGTTATATTTTGTGGGTTTGTGCGTGTCTTTCCGTATGCATACATCTATAAAAGCTGTTACCTGAATATGCTCATCATATAGAAATGGAAACTGGGCCATGGTCTTAGACTCGTCCAATGAGTGGACGGGAGCATTGTATTACATTGTTTACTTACCTCCAATTATTCATAATCCGGTTTTTACCCCCCCAATCCTGCCTCTCCCCCGCCCTGCCTTCCTGCCCCACCGTAACTCCCTCCATGGGCCGCGGCTGTACCTAAGACCTGAGACAAGCCTTGTTATAGTATCGGCTCTCATTTACTCAAAATATGCCTTGGATATCACAGCGTTCTATTAAAGAACCAGGGTGTTCACCTGAGTCACAAAACATGTCTGCGCTGACAGATAGGCTGCTATAAAAGACAGCTTTCGAATCATTCACTTCCCTGTGCAGAAGCATGAATATGCAAATTTCTGCTTCTGGAAGTTTCTCAAATAAATATAAATGAGTTCCAGAAAACACTGTTCATGTTTTAGTATTATATATTTAGTATCTTTCTTTGAAAATTGTTCAGTCTAGGACAGTTTTTAGTTTACTAGGGGCCTCATTCTGACTGATTTCAACTGCTCCTTATTTTAGAATATTTTAGTTAATTACCCCTGAAGTCATTTTTTATAAGAAACAGTCAGAGATTCTTTTTGTATAGACAATGAATAGTTTGCAACTGTTCTGACCATTTCCATGTATTCAACTCAAAGTAAAAAAGATTCAGAAACCAGTGTATTATATTGCAAGGAGATACAATCACCGACAAAATGAAGTGGGAGAAGGTAAAGAAAAATGAAATGCCCATTCAGCTACTAAAACCAGGGCCTCACCACCCATAGAAGTACAGATCGAATCATTTTAAATATGACATCTGTCTGCAAAAAACGTCCAGCTGCTCTATAAAATCTATGCCAATGCAATTCAATAAAAGATTTTTCAAAAATATATGGCAATCAAAATGGTGCTATTTTAAAATTAAGGAGTAAATCGTGACAGAGAGGATGGATAATGTAAGGAAACAGACATTGAAAAAGTGATGCTGGACATTAACGACAAGAGCTCCATGTTGGCCTTCAAATGCAATAAGAACATCACGGCTCCATTTTTGCATTTAAATGCAATAAGAACATCAAGGAACATCAAGGGCACAAAGAGAGCAGCCTGCAACGGACAGCATCACACAAAATTGGAGTTTAGCACTAATTGTAGGACACTTTAAATGTGGAAAATATTTAGCATGTCATTTCCAACACAACACCAAGGTTCTGCAACTAGGTAGTAAGAACTGCAAACCGACTTCCCATTTGAATTGCAACACAATCAATGTTATATATGCAACTAGCAGCCCGTCCCAGAGTTGCCTGGGACAGAAGGGGGCTGGGGGCAGCATTTCAGGCTTGCCCGTCCCTCGGCCCGTCCCTCGGCCCGTCTCACGGCCCGTCCCTCCGCCCGTCCCTCCGCCCGTTCCTCCACCCGTCCCTCCAGGTTCACTTACCTTACTCGCCGCTCCTCCTCGCGCTGCTGCTTTTACCGCTCCACTGCTCCTCCGCTTCTCGCTATTCACGTCCCTCGGCTCGTCCCTCCAGGTTCACATACCTTACTCGCCGCTCCTCCTCACGCTGCTGATTTTAACACTTGTCATTACCGCTTGTCCGCCGCTCCTCCTCACCTGTCCGCAGCTCCTCCCGCGATCATGTCCTCTGCTCTTCCTGTTGCTCCTGAACGCCGCTCCTCCCCGCGCTCTCGATGTCATGACGCAGACGTCGCGGCTGGCGCTTCTTTCAGGGGACTACTTTGTTTTTAAAGTTAATTTTTTTAATTTACGTTTTATTTTAATTTTATGTAGCCTATGTCCATCTACACACCCTGACAATTTCAAGGATGTATCGGGTGTGTAGATTGGCGCTGTGGTTCCCGAGTTTACCTTGCCAAAAGGGTTGTATTCTCTCTTTGTAATAGTAGTATAGATTATGTGCCCTTGCTAAATATTATATAAGTAGGATCTGGTGCAAGGTAGAGGAGATCCACTCCATAAAATACTACCTTGACTTTCGACGCATCTTGGACCAGATTGAATGGCAAGTGGTGGAAGTAGCCAAATTAGAGTCTCATGGTTGCAATATCACCACACAACTGATCAGTATTAAAGGCTGTTGGATAGACCGGCTCAGACGGTTGCAATTGGGACTCGATGATAAGAATGAATTAAGAACTGCATCTATACTTGCTCCTTAAAACGGCGATGATGTTGTAGATGGACATTACTTTGATAATATGTAGATGCACAGGTCACAACACATATGGTGTTGTCATGATATAACATAAGAGGGGGAGTTTCAAGACTCTTACATTGTACAATACTGGATGTGTAATGCTTTGTTCAATTTAATCCATGAATGAGTGTGGACTGTGCTGGTATTATGCTTACTAGAAGTAGAATCAAGTTGATAGCATATCCTTCATTCTGCAGGAACAATCAATAAGACACAGCTGATATACCTCAAGGGTAAGTGTAAGTGACACATGAGCCTGAGTAGCATAAGGCAATGCTGCTGTAGACCATGGGCGCATCACTCCAATATGGCAGTTAGCTTCAGCACTCTAGCCTTCAGTAGATTAAGGACGCGTATCTTACAGTGGAGAGGTGTGGAGGAATCTTCCCACGCATCTAGGAGTTCATATAAGTCAATAATACAATGCTTTATTTGTTTTTTTCAATAAAACAACATAAAAGTCAAAATTCTAAACAAAAATCAATACAAATCCATCAGGATACAAGAGCAAAACAATACAACCATTTTAGACCCATTGTTACAAAGTTTATGATTAAGGCCCCACCCTCACAAATAATGACAGCTGGACCTGAGTCTGATGGCAGCTCTTAAAAAGCTAAGGGTAAACAGTATTGAACATTTAAAAGAAGTTACAAAAAGATGAAAGCAGGTCTAACTCTCTTAAAACATGCTTTTTTAAGAACATATAAGTCACTCATAGGGTAGGCCATAAACTGCCCAGAGGGCAGGGTGCAGTGTGTTTAAAATGCTGGACATGTACTTTTAACTTTTACACGTCCTGGTAGTTCAAAACTCTTATATTCAGTTTTTACTACTGCAAGGTCTACCTCTCCAATAGGATAACATTGCGTTCCCTTATTACATTTAATAAGTGATAACTTTCAATTGGTAGCAGAGAGGAATATTGAGTTTTGTGTCTCAAGAATTGTAATTTAAAAACCTCTTCAATGGTAAAGTAAGATTTCAAGTCAGAATTCAGAAAATGCTACGTTTAGAAAATGTTCCTTTTCTTGCTCTAACCATTTCGTGACTGCAGCCTGTATCCTGGGTCACATGTCTCGGTGTTTATTGCAGATGGCTTTTGTTTATTGCTCTCAGACAGTGAGACAAAGGTAGAATAGGTGTTGGCAGGAGTTGCCACCTTTAATTTGATGAGGGGGAGCAGCTGTCACCTTCCACACTTGCACATCACAAAATCACAAAGCCTCTGCATGAACACTCCGACAAAAGGTTTGACACTAGTCTTTTGTGACCCCACACAAGCAGGGGGAGGGTAGAAGAGGGAGTCAAGAAATTCCAAGCCCCCCTGGGAGTGGAAGCCATCTAGAACCATCTCCTACTTTAAAGAAGGCATAGGTATAAATAATGGACCTCACCCCCCAACTTATCAGTACACCTCTGGACCTTTGATGACTCAGAAGGATTGCTGTGCTGCTCTGCAAGAAGTACTGCTACTGTGCTGCCCTGCTTTCCTGATGCCCTGCTGCCTGAGTGAGAAGGACTGGATCTGCATCTTGAACCCAGGACCACAAGAAAGGCTCCAAGGGCTAGTTGACTGGCCTCTCGATCAGAATCTCAGGGACAGAAATGGCTCCAAACACCTTGGTCACAGCAGTTGGACTCTGCCTGCTTGTCAGCTGTGAGTACTACTCCACAAGTGGGGTCATTACAGTCCCGTGCCCTTGGAAGCAGGCCTGAAAGTGCTGTGCCAGCCTGGCTGTGGTCCTGTGGACAGAACCAATGCAGAGCGATGCATCTCCTCACAGCTCCAACTCAGAACCGCTGCAAATTGATGCATTCCTAACATGGACCTTGCATCGCAGTCTCTAGCCTCCTCGGAACGTCCGCTGTGTGATGCAACCTCAACACATGCCTTCCCATCGCTAGCCCCTTGTCGACGGCATTCTCAACCTCGATGCAGGACTCTACATCATAGACCTGCAGCTTTGTCAGAACTGCCGGTGTGTGACACATCCTCACCACGGGATCTCTCAACACTCTGCAACCAGGATTTAAGGTACTTTAAGGTACTTTGTTCAGAATGCCTAACTAGGTCTGTGTCACAGGCCCATGCTCCATCGT
Organism: Lissotriton vulgaris; assembly: GCF_964263255.1. Classification (NCBI taxonomy): domain Eukaryota; kingdom Metazoa; phylum Chordata; class Amphibia; order Caudata; family Salamandridae; genus Lissotriton; species Lissotriton vulgaris. Next base: position 406,736,920 of record NC_141694.1, on the reverse strand, counting down.
GGTTGGCCTCAACTTGTGTCGACCACAAATGTGGGGACATTCAGTGTTTTGTAAAATACCCCTCACACACCAACAGGCCCCTTGGTGTCATGCTTCATCATTGGGGCCTTCGCACCCCTCTAACGGGATGCGGCGTACTGCAACCTACGACTACGCGGGAGCACTTGTAGTAGAGACTATGTGTGGTGCGTGTGGTGGAAGTGGTTGGGTATTTTATGTGAGTGGTGGGATATAGTGAAGGTTAAAAAGTACCTGGCTCGTAGGTATCAGAGAAATATTTTTATTCAACCTCAATCTGTGATTCTCCAAGAGTTAAGAAATGTACTGAGATGACCATAACAGGAACATCCAACTCCTTGAATTTACCACAGTCATACTTCTGTAAGCTCTTACAGAAGTATGACTTGCTCCTCTCCCTATACTGCTGCTATCTTCCTGGGGATCGCACTGCTGAATCAACTTGACGGTATCGCCTGCTTTAGACTAATTTGCGCCGTGTTTTAAATCTACTCGCCTGCATTTCACCAATTTGCGCAGTGTTTGTTTTTGATAATCTCATAGCCCTCAGCGCTTGTGACTATAGCGCCGCCCGCCCTGCACTACATTTAAACTGTATTGGCCCACATGGCAGCAACGTGCATTATTGGTTTAATTCTCGCTGGCGACCTACTGCCCCTGCCTCGCCTCCCCTCTGACCTCCATCTTGTTTGCTGTTGTTGTTTTCCCTGCCCCTCCTCCCCGCTACCGCCTCCCAGCTGCTGACCCTCCCACGCTCCGCCCCCTCCACCATCCATTTATGGCCAATGCCTCCACGCGCAGCGTCCACGCGCTTCGGACACGCCGAAGGTGCGCCAAAGGTAAGCCCGTCTACGCCCGTCCGCGCCTGGACCGCGCCTAGCGCCAGACCCCCTGCCTCTCGCGCTGCCCAGCCCCCCCGCGTTACCTACAATGCCGCCACCCTCCTAGCCCTTAACCCCGGTCGCGCCCCCAACTGCGTCCAAGCCGCTCCTGGACGCACCCATGGACTGTTCTCCTGCTCCTCCTGCAAATTTAGCGGCACCGACAACATCTCCGCTACGACCACACCACAGATTCCCGACCCCAACCACCTAGAATGCATCCTTCTCAACACCCGCTCGGTCCACAGGCACGCCATTGACCTTTGGAACCTACTAGACACCATCTCCCCTGACGTCGCCTTCCTAACGGAAACATGGATGAACGCTTCCTCCGCCCCTGACATCGCCATCGCTATCCCTGATGACTATAAGATCACACGCAAGGACCGCACCGACCATACAGGAGGTGGAATCGCTATCGTCCATAAGAAAACAATCCGCATCTCAACCAGCTCCGATGCCAACCTCGCCAACTCCGAACACCTTCACTTCCAGATCCACATCGACCCCAAGACCACACTCAGAGGCACCCTCCTCTACAGACCACCAGGACCACGCGCAAAATTCAGTGAAGACATCACAGACTTCATCACCCCACACGCGCTCCCCTCCAAAGATTACATCCTTCTGGGAGACCTCAACTTCCACCTTGAAAAGATCAACGACCGCAACACCGCCACCCTCTTGGACAACCTCGCCAACCTCGGACTTAAACAACTGGTCACCTCCCCCACCCACATCGCAGGTCACACTCTCGACCCCATCTTCACCTCCAGCAACCATGTCTCCTTCAGCCACACTACGGATCTCCTCTGGACTGACCACAGCTGCGTTCACTTCACCTACAACAAGCCGAAACCCATCAACCACCCCCAACCAACTCTGCAAAGAAACTGGAACAAAACCACCACAGAGCAGATCTCCACATCACTCCTTCAAACCTCCCCAGCCCTCTCTGCTAACGCCAACGAAGCCGCCTCCAACCTCACCCTTTGGCTATCCAACACCGCCGACACCTTAGCACCACTGAAAAAACGTCAACACAAACTTGGCTTCAAGAAGGCCTCATGGTTCAACGACAACCTCAAGAAATCCAAGAAACTGTGCCGCTCCCTTGAAAAGGCCTGGAAAAAAGACCCATCCACCAGCAACAAGGACGCCTTCAAAAGCGCCATCCGTACTCACCACCAACTGATCCGAAAAGCCAAGAAAACAGCATTCAAAGATCGACTTGACAACAACGCCCACAACAGCAAGGAACTTTTCAACATCGTCAAGGAATTTTCCAACCCCTCGGCCAACTCCAACGACATCACCCCCTCTCAAACCCTCTGCGATTCCCTAGCCTCTTTTTTCCACAACAAGATTGCTGACATCCACAACAGCTTTGACAACCAACCCGGAAGGCTACCCACCCTACCATCAGCTGACCATCTTCCCCCCGTTAACACCCTTAACGCCTGGAACCCAATCTCCACTGAGGACACCATCCGCCTGATGAATTCCATCCACTCTGGATCCCCCACAGACCCATGCCCCCACCACATCTTCAACAAAGCAGACTCCGTCATAGCTCCGCACCTCCGAGACGTCATCAACTGTTCCTTCAACTCCGCTACCTTCCCAGAAGAATGGAAACACGCTGAACTCACCGCCCTTCTGAAAAAACCAACAGCAGACCCCACCGAACTCAAAAACTACCGCCCCATCTCGCTTCTTCCATTCCCGGCCAAAGTCATCGAGAAAGCTGTCAACAACCAGCTCGCCGCCTTCCTCGAAGCCAACAAATCACTCGACCCCTCACAATCAGGCTTCCGAGCCAAACACAGCACTGAGACCGCACTCATCGCAGCAACAGACGACATTCGAACTCTACTGGACAATGGAGACACAGTCGCCCTCATCCTCCTCGACCTCTCTGCAGCCTTCGACACAGTCTGCCACAGCACCCTTTTACAACGCCTCAGAAACATCGGAATCCAAGGAAAGGCACTGGAATGGATCACCTCGTTCCTCACCGGAAGAACCCAGAGAGTCCGCCTCCCACCATTCAAGTCCGAGGCCTCTGAAATCATCTGCGGCGTACCACAAGGATCCTCACTCAGTCCCACCCTCTTCAACGTATACATGAGCCCCCTCGCGGCCATCGCCCGCCAACACAACCTCAACATCATCTCTTACGCGGATGACACTCAACTGATCCTATCTCTCACCAAGGACCCCAGCACCGCCAAAACTAACCTACACGAAGGAATGAAAGAAGTCGCCGAATGGATGAAACAAAGCCGTCTGAAACTGAACTCAGACAAAACAGAAGTCCTCATCTTAGGTAAATCCCCCTCTGCATGGGACGACTCCTGGTGGCCAGAAGCACTCGGAAATGCACCCATCCCGACAGACCACGCACGGAACCTTGGCGTCATCCTGGATTCTTCACTCTCATTGAACAGACAAGTCAGCGCCGTATCCTCTTCCTGCTTTAACATTCTTCGCATGCTCAGAAAAACATTTCGCTGGATCCCCTCCGAAACAAGGAAAACAGTCACCCACGCTCTAGTCACGAGCCGACTGGACTACGGAAACACCCTCTACGCAGGTACCACCGCTAAACTCCAGAAGAAACTACAACGAATCCAAAACGCCTCAGCCAGGCTCATATTAGACATCCCACGCAACGAACACATCTCTGGTCACCTTAAAGACCTCCACTGGCTACCCGTCAATAAGAGGATTACTTTCCGACTGCTTACCCACGCACACAAATCACTCTACGACATCGGACCAGATTGCCTCAACTCCCGACTGTCCTTCTACACCCCCTCCCGCCAACTTCGCTCTTCCAGACAAGCCTTCGCCACTGTACCTCGCATCAACAAGACCACCATGGGAGGCAGATCCTTCTCATACCTGGCTGCCAAAACATGGAACTCACTCCCCGCTTACCTTCGCCTCACCCAGAATCACCTAGCGTTCAGAAAGCAGCTTAAAACGTGGATATTTGACAAATAATCCACCTCCCCTTCCTAAGCGCCTTGAAACCCTCTGGGTATGTAGTGCGCTATATAAATATTATGACTTGACTGACTTGACTACGGGGCTTGAGGTGGTGTCAGGGTTGAGAATTGAGGGTGCTCGCTCAATTTAGGTGAAACCTATTATAGGTGTATTAGGGACTTATGGAATGGCCTCATGGAAAATTAAGTACTGTTGCCATGTATCGTACCATCCACGAGAAGTGGGGGACATTTTTTCACTCAACCGATCTCTGTGCAAGTGGCTATACAGAGAAAATATAAACATGTGTTGGCTTGTGTGATCCCCTTCTTATTGCTTTAATATTTCTAGGGCTAGATGTACAAAAGTTCCAATTAGCAATTATATAATTTCTATTTTTTGTGAATCTCAACAAGTAGCTTCTTTATTTTGAAAATCACATTTAGCGATTTCCTAAATTGCGAACGCAGTTGCAAATGTGGAAAAGTACTTTCTGATTCAGGGTGAAGACCCCATGACCAGGAAATGATATTCATTTTAAGCCTGAAAAGCAGCCAGAGTGGAGGAGGAGAACTGCTGTCTTTGAAAATTGTAACTGGGACCTCCAAGAAACAACAACCAACAACAGGAATAGGCAGCCAAAACCCACAAAAGGAGGCCGGGAGAAGAAAGAGAAAAACTTAAGATTTCTGAAAAAGAATAGGTTATACTCATAGAGGAGTGCTGCAATAATCATGACCTCCTGTTTGGGAGGGCATCTATAACTGTGCCTAAGACACAGAAGAGTTAAATCTTTCAGGAGATCCAGCAAAAACTAAATGCTGTATGTGTGGCACAGCGCTCCATAGAAGAAATACGGAAGAGGTGGTATGACCTCAAGTCCCAAATTAAAAAAGTAGTACTGCACATGAGTGATTCCCTCTACAGACCCCCACCAACTACACTGGAGTCAATGGTGGAGACAACCTTGGAGCCAGAAGTTGTTGTTGGTTTTAAAAACATTGAGACATCAGCAACAGCAACATTACAAAGTAAGTGTTTGTAATGTTAACATATGTTACCTTAAAACTGTCTTTTACAGCATGTATAATGAAACATAATTCAGACATATTAATACAGGATGTTTCCTTGGCAAAAACACTCTTTCTAGTACATATAGGACATGTAGTCAAGAAGTAACACAGTGTACTCAGTGTCAGACATTTATTCAAGAAATTATAATAATCAAACAGAAATATCTTCTCCATGTAACAACATTAAGTAGCACCTGAGGAAGAAGATGATAAAACAAATGTTGAGGGAAAAGAACAGGCACAAATGGTGGTGTGGAAAATACACCTTATGGCCACTCAAGCAATGTGTGTTTCTCGCCACAGCTGATAGAGCGCGCAGGTCACCCAGCTAGGAAATCTTTACTAATACTCACCCCGGCCCTTAATTTTCCATACACCTTAACATCACTTAGGTAACTCACGCTCTACTATCAGTATAATTTGAGATTATTTACTACTAATTCCTATATCTGTTAACCTAGTAACGTAGATACTAGGAATCAAAACACATGGGATCTGGGAGTTGAGTTATAAGCTAGGTACTCAAGAACATTTATAACATTTGTAAATATGAAATAACCACAGACTCTGGGTAGGTTCAAAGTTTTATCTAATCATCTTCATCATCATATGTCATGAGCATAAGGTTAAAACAGATTAAACTATCTATATTCAAAATCATGAACAACGTGCAGCTATGCAAGAGATAGAGAATACTAAGCATTTAAGAACTTACATTGAAAGGGAAGGTAAGAACAAGGAAAATGCTATATTTAGCAACTTGATTAAAGGAGAATAAGAAAAGGGAACCTGCTTAACTCAAGACTTTCGCAATCTAAAATGACTGTTAAAGAAGAACTTATTGTAATTCGAGATTTATAGTTTTAACATAATACTATAGGGAAGGTACGATTTGGAACATGCTATTAATTCAGCTTATCTCCTAAAAGGGAGGGTAAGAAAGGGACATATACTAAAATAGAACACGATTTAGCATTGACTAAAGGTGGGTTGAAAAGTGGAACATACTAATAGTCAACAATACATGAATATCTCATTTACCAAGGGACGGGGAAGAAAATGGAACATATGCAATCAAAGCTTTGCAATTTCAGGGAAGGTAAAGACAAGAATGCAATTAATAAGACAATTACCCACACAGACTTTATATTTACCTAGTATAGAGTGACCCTGGCCATGGGTCAGTTGGAAAAGACGGGAAGAACCCCAAGGACTTAGGTGCCAGTAGGCAAGCAGGTGCAGCTAATGGACAATCAGGACAGGATACCCCAGAATTCGGATCAGGACCGGTTCACCAAAGGTTAAGACCAACACCTCCAGCTTTGGTTGCAACGCCTGCGCTACAACTCTCTGCAAGGATTCTGCCAATAACCCTGATTGGGTTCTCGAACCTCCCAGCAAAGTGCTTCGCCAGCACTTTCAATTATCAAAAGCCCAAATGGGTTTCTCGAACCTCCCAACAGAGTGCTTCGCAGCTCTCTGCTTTCAGTCACCTATTGAATGTGTTGGGTCAGTGACAGGTCAGCTATTCAGACAAGTTGGACAATTTCTCTAGCTAAACCTACGCTAGTTATACTGTTTTTTCGGGTCAGTGTACCACCCCCCAATGTTGCAAGTGTAAGGATTCTCAATTTGGATTGGACAAAGGAGGAGGTTAGGTCATCACACCACCTAAATTTTAGACTTTCTCAGGCTTAATATTCAATTTCTGTACCCGCCCCTTAAATTCCAGGCTCTCATGACATATGCTTTTGTATAACAATAAATGTTCTATTTACAAAAACATTGTATTCGTTTAGAGTTCGTGAGGTGAGGTTCCCAGGAGCATCTTCTCAGTCAATCAGCTCCTTTGCGGAGATTCAAAGGTCAGCTGCTCTGGAGACTCGCAGATCTCGCACAGACGCAGTTTCATTCAAAATGGGGTACAGCATAATACAACGGGCCAAGTTTCAATGTGTACATGAAATGGAAAAGAAACAGTTTTAGAACATAGAATAAATGATTTCACTGTATACCATGAATTTCTATACTACTCCCATTACTTTATAATAAACTATAGCATTATGAGTATGCAGAACAAACAGCTTAGAGAAAGCGGCAATGCAAGCTTTGAGCATGTGAGAACACAGAGCAGCCATTTTAGCTTTATTGCGCATGTGCAACTATTTTCCCTCCAAGACATTGAATACGTCACGTCACATGGGTATGACCGACGCATGCGCAGTCTAAATTCCCGCATAGCAGCGGCCATTTTAGATTGCAAGCGTATTTTGATTAATAAACACATAAGCAAGCTTCACTCGGTCGCCCCGTATAATGAAAACATTTGCAAAATTAGTAACACGAACATGTTGGTTACGTTATTCGAGGTTCATGAGTACAAGCAAGTTGCTTAACGTGCGAATCCTTGCTCCATCAATCCCCTCTTTGATGATATTTACTATCATCACTATTAATGGAACCAGATGCCAACTTTTCACATTTCACCCATTTCAATCTTTCATTTCTTCTAATTCAAGCTCTTTGACATTTCTTTTAGTCCTCGCCTATTGACACTATATTTCTTTTTGTGCTTTCGACATTTGCAGCAAATTATTATAGTGAATACTAATATACCTATTCCCGCTATTGGCATCAGTATTTTACTCACAAGACTTTACCTAGATTAGAAAACCAACTACCTTCAGAGGAGAGACCATCAGTTAGTCTCTTCCAGGCACTATCAACCTCCAGTGGTTTGAGCTCTTTTTCCAAATTAGTGATGTTTTTCACATACTTTTTAATTTCAACACTTTTATTTAGAATATACGTGCAACAATGTTGCGCTTTCAAAATTCTACAGACTCCACCCTCTTTTGCCAATAGGGTGTCAAGAGCAAGTCGATTTTGTAAAACCATAGATCTGATCGCAACCAATTCGGTATTGACCATCAGGAAACCTCCAGCAGTGTCAGTTGATAACCGATCTACTGTGTATTCAGAGCCACTCCCACTGTGGGTATCAATGCACTAAATATATCACCTATTATTTCTCCTACACTTTCTCTTTTACTACGTAATAATCCATTAGTTCCTTCATTGCTTCCAGCGACTTCATTTACATGGTATATCTTTGGGAAGACAATACCAAAATAACGGCTTCCATACCAATGATCTGGTAATTTGAAATAAGCCTTGTTCCTACATATATAATAGATTCCGGGAAACACAGGTTCTTACCCATTTTTGAAACCCCAACCTCCAACTACCTTGTAATTGTGTTCGCATTCACTGGAACCAATGAATATGTTATTATAATTACTAGTCTTTTCTCTGTGAAGACAAAGTTTCCCCTTCTTTTCGAAATCCAGCAACATAGCAGCATTAGCTCCACCATTGAGGTGCTCCCTATGTTTTCAGCCCATTTAGGAGTTTTCTGCCTTTTGTCATTCGCTTTTCTTTGGATACTTTCTCTTCTTTTCTCTGCCATGTTTAGAAACATGTTCTCTTGTTCGTGTAATGAACATGTTAAGTTATCTCTGTGTGCTTCACCTAAATCTATTGTACCTATAGTTAGAAAGTATTCACCCATATAATGTGTTACATCACTCTTGGATTGTACAGGATTTAGATTTCCACGTATAGGAAGTTCAGAAAATATCACATCTAAAATAGAGTAATAATACTGTAAAGGTACTCTCTTATAGAATAAACCTGCTAAAATACTACAGGAAATTCCATATGTTAGTGGCAAGTGATGGTAGGTCACACCCTCAGCTACTGAAGTAGATAGCTTCATACAGACATAACAGTCTTCTATCTCCATTGCTTCTACGTAATGTACTAAAAGGTTTGCAAATACATTTAAATGAGTTCTATTCTTGATTCTATGATAATGCAGTCCTTCCTCATCTGGTGCATCTACGTCCATTCTAGTTTGTCTAAGGCTGAGTGCTTTCTCTTGTGTGTAGACTCTTTGTTTTGTATCTTTCGTTTGCAGCTTGTGTCCTTTGTCACTGATTTAGTAGGGTAGAAATTAGTATCTTTACTCATCATGTAAGGAATAGTTATTGTTAGTCCTAGCCATAATATAAGTACTAATGCTACACTACATAAACATACTTTGCAGCATGTTTTACAACAATTTCGTCTCAGTCTTCGATTCACAGTAGAATCAGACATTTTGACTTAAAAGAAGCTTCAACCCCTATTTGTAACTTTGCACAGGTTGCTTACTCAGGGCAACATTCAGGTTGGTTTCACTTCTTCATCAGTCTGGTCAGCAATCAATTCTTCATCACTTTCGTCACTTATTTCAAGGTTTTCAATGTCCTCCAGCACCAGATAAGTCCATTCAGGACTCTGATACTTGTTATTCAGTCTCTTTATTCGGGCATCTCTTCTCTTAGGTTTTATCACAGATGGATCAGTTTTACTGGAGTCTTGATGTTCTTGCTCAAGTTCTTCGTCAATAGTCTTTAGTCTTAGTCTCAGTCTTTTGACAAATCTAGGCACTTTATCTCCTTTTCTAAATTTTTTTACTGGAACTGTGTTTTCGCCTTCTTCAAGTGCTCTTTTATTCTCGTTCAGTTGTGGCACATCTACTTCATTGTCTTCTTTTTATTTTCCTGTCTGACTAGTTCCAGGTCTTATTTCAGCTTCTTCTGCCTGGTTGCTAACCTGGCCTTGTTCAGGTGTATGCTGGATTTGGCTTTGTTTTGTTTCAATTTCTTCTTCCTGAACACATTTATCTAGTTCTATCTGATCCTGCTCAAGCACTTCGAACTTTTGATTTTCTTCCACTTGAAATTCTGCTCTAATTTCTATCTGTCCCTTTTCAGGCTCAGGAGTTCTTGGAGGAGTGTCAATAATCTGTTCTTTCCCTATCTGGTCTTCCTCATCATCAGATTTGATTTGGATTTCGATGATCTGATTGTCTTCTTCTATTCCTGTTTCGTCCTCTCTATCCCACTCTCTATCTCAGTAGGTTTGTCTTCTTGTTCTTATTAAATCTAGAGTCAGGTTGAATTTTGGGACCCAATCATCTTGACTGGAGCTCGGTTGTTCTTCTTCAGCTACTTCAGGACCAATTTCTTGAGACCCCTCAGCTGCACAACCTTCAGCCTCAGTTTCTTCATATTCAGTCACTTTCTTCGTATGGCTGGCATGGATCCACCGTGGCACACCTGCACACTTCACAGCTGTTGTGGTAACAAGGATTACTTGTCTTGGTTTTACCCACTTTGGTGCAAGGCAACTCTTCCGAGTATGTTTCTTTATTACGACCCAATCACCTGGGTTCAAGTCATGTGCTGGAGTTGTTGGTCTGGCTACGGCGTCTTCCCCAATCTGGTGAGAGACTGAACGCACTTGGTCACCCAGTTGCTTGCAGTATTCTAGTACCAAATCATCAGATATGCTTATCAGTTTGTATCTTATTTATTTATTTTTACAATTTGTTAAGCGCGAACGAATACCCGTAGGCGTCTCGGCGCTAAATAATTCCCTAGTTTTCCCTGGAGGTTCATAATGAAAATTGTCATAAATTACTGATCGAAAAGCCAGGTCTTTAATCCTTTGCGAAACTGCAGAAGTGAATGGGACATCTTGATGTACTGCGGCAAAGTGTTCCATAATTTAGATGCCGCGACTAAGAAGCGACGATCACCCCACGAAACTGTTTTAGATCGAAGGACCACTAGTTGGTTAAGAGTGGCCGATCAAAGCTGCCGGTTTATAAGGTATCAGCTGATCCTTAAAATAGTATGGGCCTTGGTCATGCAGTGCTTTATGTACTATGCAAAGTGATTTAAATTTGATCCGATTACGGATCGTCAGCCAATGGTATTTCTTGATGGTATCTGATATAGGCGAAAACCTGGGTGTTCCCGAAAGCAGCCGTGCTGCTGCATTCTGTACTGTCTGAAGCTTATTTGTTTCCCTGACCTGGGCATTTAAAAATAGTCCATTACAATAATCAAGGGACGATAACACTAAGGAGATAATCAGTGTTTTGGCAGTGGTGTCAGGCAAAAACGGGATGATTTTTCTGATCAACCTTAATTTGTGATGGGCTGTTGCCGCTACCTTATTCGCATGTGCCACAACATTTAAATCCACATCAAAAGTTACTCCCAAGTTCCTAACCTTGAGAGCTGGCCTGGGGGGAACTCCCATGGCTGATGGCCACCAGGTTGTTGACCAATCTAGTCGAAGGGGTCCAAAGATAAGCACCTCTGTCTTATCGGAGTTAAGCTTAAGGCAATTAGATGCCATCCACTCTCCGATTGCAAGCATTCCGTGTTGGAAACGGTCTGCCACCTCAAGTCTGTTGTCTTTAATGGCCAAAACCAGTTGAGTGTCATCAGGGTAAGACGTTACGCTCATCCCATATGCTTTGATGACATTAGCAAGGTCCAACACATAGATATTAAATAGTGTCAGACTTAGGGATGAGCCTTGTGGAACCCCACACGGTAATGACAGCTTGGCAGATTGATATGGGCCCAGGGTGACTGCCTGTGATCTATCGGCCAGGAAAGATGCAATCAGGTTTCTTGCTAAATGGTGAATGGCTATCTTTTCGACACGGTCGACCAAGATCTTATGGTTGACCGTGTCAAAGGCCGCCAATAGGTCTAACAGTACAAGTACTGCTGTCCCTCCTTGGTCTCCAATTGCAGTGATGTCATCTGCAGCCTTGATTAAGGCGGTTTCTGTGCATGATATCTTCGAAAGCCAAATTGTGATTCATCCAGTAGAAGATGTTTTTCTACATACTCGACCAACTGTTGATTCATGGCCTTTTCGATCACCTTGGCTAAGAATGGCAGGCTCGCGATAGGCCTATAGTTCTTTAATTCGGCCTTATCTAGACTTGATTTCTTCAACAACGGCTTCACCAGCGTATTCTTTAAGGAATCTGGAAAAATTCCAGAGCCTAATATAGAGTTACAAACTGAGGTAATAACCGGGATAAGTGTATCCATCACCGGTGGGAGGACTGAGAATGGGCAGGGATCTAGTGTTGATCCAGTTTTAATAGAAGAGACGATAACTTTAGTCTGATCTACAGTAATCGCCTTGAAACTACTCAAGGTCTTGTCCAAGGCCAGATCAGAAGGAGCTGAAATTGTAGGATGCGGAGAAAAAGCCTGATAAATATAATTAACTTTGGAAAAAAAGAATTTGGCCAATGCATCACAAAATGATTGAGAAGCTGGCGAGATAAGATCAGGGGCATTACCTGACAATGTTCTAGTGATATCATATAATTTTCTGCTTGACTTTTTCTATTTTATCCGAAAAGAAGGTTTTTTAGCTTCTGTAATCATCGCTTTATAAACAGTGAGTGACTCTTTATATTTGGCCTTACCCTCAGGAGCATAATTTTTTCGCCACTGCCTTTCCCTGTTTCTATTCAGCTGTTTTTGCCTCCTTAGTTCCTCTGTATACCATGGGGCAGAAGGTGTGGTTCTGTTCCTAGATAAAGTTTTAGTTGGTACTAACATATTAGTGGCGTGGCCTAGCCAATCATGAAATTGTTGGGTAGCAGTACTAGGATCAGAGGACAGCAAAGGACAAGTACTGTCCAGTAGCTTAGTTAATTCAGTCTGGTTTATATTTTTCCAGACTTTGATCGATTCTAGGGTCGGAGTGGTAACCTTTTTCTTCGAGGTTTCCCTTATTGTCAGTTTGCTGAATATAGCCTAATGGTCATTCCAGGGCATAGGTAAGATGTTTAATATCTGTAAGCCCTCCACATTTGAAAAAATACCATCTAAAATGTGTCCGGCTTGGTGGGTCGGGGAGGTAATCATTTGTCTAAGCCCCAACGTATCCAGGTCCGTGATAAGAGCCCGTGTATCCTTATCATCCTCTTGATCCAGATGAAAGTTCATGTCACTCAAAACTGAAAAAGATTCCTCCATAACTAACGATTCCATTATTGTACCTAGATTGTTTAAAAACGCAGTTCTTGTACCAGGAGGTCGGTATAAAAGTAATCCCTTAAAATTATAAAGGGCACTAAACTTCCACCCATGCTTGCCGCATTGCTCCTCCCATCAGTATCTCATGGTGACTCAAGTCTGTGTTCCGGTCTGGAATACTTCTGAGTCTCATCAAAACAAGGGACAAAGCATCTGCCCATTCCATTTGAGTAGATTCACACATTTTTCTCAATCTTGACTTGATAGTGCCATTCAGTTGTTCTACCACTCCAGAAGCCTCTGGGCAATATGCACAGTGCAGTTTTTGCATAATTTTGAATGCTTCACAGATTTGTCTTATTATTTCACTATGGAAATGCCCACCTCTGTCTGATTCAATTGTGACTGTAAATCCGTACTGTGGTATCAGTTCCCTAAGTAACAGTTTGGCTACAGTGATGCTATCATTTCTGCGAGCAGGATAAGCTTCCAACCAGTTTGAAAATAGGCAACAATGACGAGGATGTACTATATTACTCGACAAGGGAGTAACTGAATAAAGTCAAGTTGTAATCGTATGAAAGGGCCTTCTGCCTTTCCAATCCTTCCTGGCAAAACTACAGTTTTCTTTCCGGAATTGAATTGCTGGCAAACTAGGCACCTTTGGCAGAGTGCCTCTGCTATGTTCCTGAATTTCGAGTTGAACCATGTCTGTCTAAAGATGCGTATCATGCGTCTCTTCCTAAATGTATGTCTCCATGTATCAGTTTAGCCATAGGAGCAAGCAGACAGTCTGGCAACACAGGCATACCATCAAGGTAAACACTGGGCCCGATTCACAGAATGAACTTAAGACTAAATCCTAAACTTACTACTATTTGGTATTCACAGAATGCACTTACTACTTTCCGGATTCACAAAGTGAACTTACTACTTTCAGGATTCACAGAATGAACTTACTACTTTCGGTATTCACAGAATAGATTTAAGACTACTAACTTTACGTCTGCACTCGGGCCGTAAATTCCGGCCCGGAGGCGGAGTTTACGGCTTGGGGACGGAGCTTACGGCCCGGAGGCAGAGCTTGCGGCTTGGAGGCGGAGCTTCCGGTTTGGAGGTGGGTATTTAGCCATGGCTGAAACCTCCACCTCTGGGCCGGAAGCTCCGCCTCCAAGCCACAAGCTCCGCCTCCGGGCCAGATGTTCTGCCTCCAGGCCGTAAGCTCTGCCCCCAAGCCGGAAACTCCGCCTCCGGGCCAGAATTTAAGGCCCGAGTGCGGACGTAAAGTTAGTAGTCTTAAATCTATTCTGTGAATACCGAAAGTAGTAAGTTCATTCTGTGAATCCCGAAAGTAGTAAGTTCACTCTGTGAATCCCAAAAATAGTAAGTGCATTCTGTGAATACCAACTAGTGGTAAGTTTAGGATTTAGTCTTAAGTTCATTCGGTGAATCGGCCCAATGACACCATCTTCATTCCTTCTCTGACAACCAAATTTTCTCCATCTTTCCCTTTCCTTTGGCTCTGTTGTATTCTGCAAATCTCTCACTTCTTCCCATGTTTTTATTCCTTCAAGCATCAGAAGTTGGCAGCTGTTTCCATTACTCCCATCTTTTTATTAATAGCCAATTTGTATTTTGCACAATGTTGGGCCAATTGGTCAGCATATCGATTACCTGCTGTCACTTTGTCATTGCCAGATTTGTGAACAGCACACTTGACCGCGGCCAATTCTTTTGGTAACTGGATTGCTTCCAGTAACTCTTGTACATCATTTCCATTTCTGATAGTGAGGTAATAGAAATTTCCAGGTAACCAATGTGTCCCCCACTCGCACCCTATCCATGCACCCATGTTCCTTGTATGTCGTGTAACTTCTTTTCTGTTCATGCTAGAGAGACGCAAATACATTTGCGTCCAACGTTAACATGTCAGCTATACAGCCATGCATAAATATTCCGTTAATTAGGCTTCTAGGCCTATGGTGCCAACGTCTTTACGGGGTGCACTTTCACGTTTTCCTCCACGTTTTCTGGCCCAGTCGAGTTAGGCCCTTAAACGAGGCTCCGAGTTCATTCTCCCTCTGAAAGCTGCCGTTTAGGTATGCATCCCTGACCTCTGTCTTACTTCCTGCCTCAGACGAGCGGTGCCCGGCTCGGCCTGGTTCGCTTGCCAAGATGATGTTTTACCTACAAGTTATCTGCTCAGCCTCCTCGAAAACACATTCCAGTCTAGTGAAATAGGTAAACATATTCCCGGCTGCAGAGCAAAGGGCCCTGCCTCCCTGCTTTCCTGTCTCCATGCAAGTAATTTACTGCTCCTGTTACCATGGTAGGCCCATGGCCCCCGCACTCTACATGAAGATCCGTATGCACGCACTAGCATTCAGTGTTGAACGGCCCCTGCCCGAGAGACCTTTTACTCCAGACACTACATCCTTAAAACATACGATATCAGATATGCTATAGGTACAGGTCGTTTTGACACCCCAGACATTAGTCTCCTCTACTCGTGCAAAAGTCAAAGCCCCAGCTTTCCCCAGTTACACGTCATGCTCAGCTGCGCGCGCATATAGGTCATAAGTTTCTGCTGATTCTGCAACTTTCTCTATGCATCCACCCACTTGTGACGTTTCATGTGACGATTCTCTGAAATGTCCAGTGCACGACCATGTGTACGCCTTCTTACACGCCTCCTGTTACGCACATGTGTTCCTATCACCTCTCTTTTCACCTGTTACGCCTACTGTATTCACTTCCATGTATACTGTTTTACTATATATAATGTGTGATGCTAATAAAATGTTGAATGTCCCTTCCTGAACCTGAGTGGTGATGGAACCTGATGTCCCATGCTTCAAAGCATTATATTAAAGCCCGTATGACTCAGATACCACGGACTCTGCCTCTCATTTGAGCTATCCTTATGACTTGTAATTATATGGCAAAAACTATGCGGTAATATGCAATTTACCACATAATTTGGCGCCCGAATAGGAACCCCCCCCCCTTCCCCATTCGCCGGCGATGTTTCGCAGGTTTTGACCCCTTCTACAGCCGCGACGGAACCGTACACGCCTGCGGGTTTTCCTGCTATCTCCCTCGGGCCCACGGAGGAGACGGAGACTGCGGTCCGGCATCCAGACGAGGCGGTGAGGAATGCGGAGGATCCCGACCAGAGCCCCTAGTCGAGAGAGCAAGGTCCGAGGTATTCAGAGGCCCACCTGTTCCGAAGCGCATGCGGCGTAGTAGCAGCCAGATGTTGTAGCAGTCCAGTCCAGTCCAGTCCAGTCCAGTTTCCGAGGCCTTCAGTTCTTGCTTCCCGGTGAGTACCGTTGTTGGGAACGCATCTAGACGGGTTCATTAATTTGTTCCCGGTCAAGACAGGTCTGGGTACACAGGCCTGGTCCAGACGTGTTCACTTAGGTGAATACGGTCCGACGTGTCTCTTTATGGGACCGGTATTGTCTGTACTGTTTTAGCAGTGCATCTAGTAATTCAGTAATTCAGTAATTCAGTGATTCAGTATTCTAGTGTTGCAACTCGAGATTTCAGTGCTTATGTGTTTTCTATGTATCAGGTAAAATGTTTTTATGTGGTTTTAATGTTGTGGTATGAATGACTGTTTTGCTATTCATTACTGTGTTTACTGTGTCCACGTTTAAAGTAATCCGACCATGCCACTGTTTTCGAAGTTACGTCAGATAGGGACCAGGAAAGGATACTCGAAGAAGCAGTTCCTGTCCCGCCTAGGGACACTCCTGGACATTTTATGTACAATAAGCATGGCTTAGATGCCAAACTGTATCTAGATTTATGGGCAGATTATACCAAGGGTCTGGAAGAAAAGTATAGATGGCCTGTCTCAGGGACATGGGATGCTGATTGCATCATGAGAGTAGAAGAAGCGTTATGGAAAAAGAAAGCCAGACAATCCCAGAAAAATGCCATAGAATTATGGCGTAAAGAAGCGCATAGACGAACAGAAAAAGAACTCAGAAAAGCAGATAGAAGTAGAGAAGAATCTGAAAAAGCTAGGGAAAAAGAGTTACTAGAAGAAGGAGAACGAGTCAGAATAGAGCAACAAGATAGACAGAGAAATGCACTTATTACAGGACTGTATCCAGTTCTTGCCGAGGGCCTGCCTAAGGCGACCCCGGAAGCACCCTGTAACTTGCCACCACCATTGGTTCCGACTAAACTCCGTCACAAACAGACCGCAGCGGACATTTTCCTTTCTTCCTATTTAGATGATGTAGTTCCTGCATATACCAATGTTCACGTACCTCCAGCTAATAATGTACCGCAACCTCTCCCACCTGTTCAAAACATACAGCAGCCTGCTCCATCCGTACAGTCTGTCCAAGACACGTCATCTGCACCCCCTCAAGACTCGACTTCCCCACCCGTTGTTATTCTCCCTCCTGTTACTACTGTCCCTGTCCCAACCATTCCTGTCACTACTAATACTACTGTTCCTACTACTGTTGGTCCTCATAATCCGTTCGGTATACCGGCAGCCCAGGGTCCGACATTACCTGCACCTACTTTCCAATTAATGACACCAGCAACATCATCACAACTAGGTGATGGTTACGCTTCCGCTTCAGGAGGCGCCGTAGGGGGTCATCTTCGTACCCCGCCACAGATAAAACGACTAACATGTAGAGAGTTAGCTTTACAACGTACACCCAGGGCAGCGACATTCGCAGCCCTTAAAGAGTATGTTACAGACTGCAGATATGACCCAGTACCCGGCGAGGACGGGATGGTTCTATACTCATTACGTTTACGGCGAGTTGCAAACTATTTGGTTCTTTTACCAGACATGGCTGACCATCTAGACAAAATATATCATTTTATAAGAACAGGAGAGAAACCAGAATGCATTCGCGAGGCCATGGCACATCAAAAAGTCGAGACACAAGGTATGATCTTACGGTTCCTGATAAATTGTCTAATACGGGAATGAGATCGGCCAGAGACAAGCAAAGAAGAAATGGATATGTTGGTATATTGGAGTAATAACATAACTGATGGCAAACATGATAGACAGAATAGCATAGAAGCCATGTACAGAAAGATTAGTAAAGTAATCTTAAAAATCCATGAATATGAGAAAGAAGCCAGGGGAGCCGAGAAAGAGAGTGATAATTCAGAGGAGGAGGTAGATAGCACTGAAGAAGAAACGCCAGAAACGATGGCGTACGTAGGTAGAGTGAAACTTCCTAAACAGTATTCTTTTGATAGACCTTTTGACAGACCCATTCGCCTAGAAAACAAGAAACGTTTCCTTTCTCCCATACCAGAACAATGTTCTCTTGAACATGTGTTTCAGAACACCGATAAAATACTGAAAAAAAGAATAGGTTACCATGAACTTAGTACAATGCGAGATCAGGAATTAGCACGGTCAGCAGTCCAATGGGCTGGAAATGACAGCATATATAAAGATGATTCAGTAGCACAAACGTTTTTGACCCTTTCCCCAGACGAACAGCGACTTGCTGGTATGTACATGATCCAGCATCTCATTTCACTATATGAGAGTCAGCATTCTGATCCAGGTCCCCTATATAATATATTGGAAGAATTACTCCTAAAAAGATGGAGAGGCCTAGGTACCGATTTAATTAATATCATTCTAGAACAACGACACAAATACAGAACTTTCTTGACTCCTCACTTCGTTTCTGTCCCACCCCCAGTAAGACAACCATTTCATATGGATAGACAGAATCCCTTACAAGAAGTGCACCCCGTCCAGGCCGCAGGGGGTACGCTTCAGCGAGTATTCGTATGCACACCCCTAAGCAAAATGGAACTATTAGAAATGAAGAAAATAGTGCCCTGTCATGATAAAGATCCGGCAGGTTTTCACCGTGAAATAAAAGACATGTTACTAATGGGAGATTATACATATTCCGACATTCTGAAAATGTTAAAGGCATTGTTGCCGGCTGGTATTTACGAAAAACTGAAAGAGAAAGAATGGGAGGTGGGAGATAAAAAGATTAATTGGGCTGAATTAGAAGGTGAAGAAAATACACGAGTCCCAGGTACTGGTCTTGGGGAAAAAGCTAAAGCATTACCAGGATTATTAGTACAGGTTTTGCCGAGGTTATTGACAATTAAAAAGGAAGACTGGGATGCAATCTCAGCTTGCAAACAGAAACAAGACGAAGACACTAGTGATTTTTATTCTAGATTCGAGAAATGTTTCATTATAAATAGTGGCCTGAAAACAAGTAGCGATTCATATCCACATCTTTTTGTAACCAAATTAGTCGAGAATTCCTTACCACAAGTTAAAAATAGAGTACTGAAAGTCGAGAGCACATGGCAAGCGAATACCCCTTCTCAAATGTTACAAATGTTACAGTACCACCAGAACAGAATTAGAGAGGAACATGATCATGAACAGAGACGTATGAGAGACACGAAAATGAAAGTACTAATTGCCCAATCTGTTCCAGCTGACGGTCATAAAAAGGGTACAGCACCGCCAGGTCAATCTGCAGCTCCCGTTAAAGGGAACTGCAACTATTGTAAGCAGCCAGGTCACTACATAAATGAATGTTTGGTTTTGAAACATAATATTGCTACAGGTAAAACGAAAGAGAGACCGCGTCGACCTAGACCAGAACACGTTCCACAGAATATTCCACAGAACACGCAACCACCTCCACAGCAAGCACAACAGACAGTAGCTGTGCCCCAACCCCAACCTATTGCTGCCACGCAACATGTCACACAGCAAATGTACCAGTATGCACAGTCAGATTACCCGGACTATCAGCAATACACATGAAACAGCCTAGAGAGGGAGGTTGGCTTGCCCCTCATCGAGGTTCCTGTAGATCAAGATGGTCCCTATGTACATAGTCAGGTATTAGGGAAGGACAGAAAATTTTTGATTGACACAGGGGCGAGCAGAACTACCATTAGTCATGACGAGGTTCCAGGGGCACCCCTCTCAGGCTCACAGAATGTTTCCCAGGGTTTTTCAGGAAAGCCTATTGTTAATGAAGTGTCAAAGCCAGTTTCCCTTGAAGTTGGTCCATTGTCCCGTACAGACTTGTTACTTACGAAAGCATGTCCTGAAAATCTGCTTGGTATTAAAACGTTGAAAGCACTAGGTGCTGTAATATGTTGTTCTCCGGAAGGAGTAAGATTGTTCCTACGTGACTTTAAAGGTCATTATGTGTTACGAGATTTTGATCCAAGATTGCAGAATGTACCAAAACATTTATGGGCACAAGGCCCAACTGATGTAGGTTGTATGCACATTACACCGTATCGTGTCACTCTCAAGCAAATAGTTGTACTGTCCCGAATCCGACAATACAAATTGCCACCCGAGGCTGTAACAGCCTTACTGAAGATTATTGATGAGCTCATTGCCCAAGGAGTAGTTATTGAAACTGATTCCAATGTATGCAATTCCCCGATCATTCCAATTCTTAAACGAACTGACCCAAATGCACCACCAGTCTACCGATTGGTGATTGATCTTCGTGAACTGAATAAATGCATTGTTCCACAGTACCCCGTAGTGCCAGACATATCTTCTCTTTTGACGGCTATTGATTCCGAAGCAGCGTTCTTTACTGTTATTGATCTCAAGAACGCTTTCTTTAGTGTCCCCATTCATCCTGAAAGCCAGTATTTGTTCGGATTCTCTTTAAATGGCCGAAGCTTCAAATTTGCACGTGCACCTCAAGGGTTCACGGAAAGTCCTAGCATCTATAGTCAAGCACTGAAAAGACAACTAGACAGTATCCACATGCCTGCTGACACTGCTCTGCTGCAATATGTAGATGACTTGTTAATTACTGCACGGACCGAACGTGACTGCGAGCGCGCGTCACTGACTGTTTTGTATTTCTTGGCCGAAAAGGGGCATAAAGTGTCCCCTTCGAAGCTACAATTCTGTGCCCAGCAAGTGGTATATCTTGGGCACTTGCTGTCCAAATGGGGAGACAGCTGACACCAGACCGCATTCAGTTAATCGCACATCTGCCACAACCCAAGACACAAAAGGAGGTACGGGCCTTTATTGGCCTCACTTCTTACTGCAGACAATGGCTTCCCCAGTATGCATATCTAGCTAAACCACTCATACAGTTGACAACACAGGAGGCAGCAACTTCGACTGTCCTCCCTTGGACTCAGGAACATACACAAGCTTTTGACGAGTTAAAGAAAGCCTTATGTCAAGCACCAGTTTTAGCGACACCATGTTACAGAAAACCTTTTACACTTTTTGTTACTGAACGTGATGGCACCGCATTATCTGTACTCACACAAGATCAAGCAGGACACCATAAGCCTTGTGCTTATTTTTCTAGTACATTGGATCCAGTGGCCCAGGCTCTGCCTGCGTGCCTCAAATCAGTTGCAGCGACAGCTCTAGCAATCAGACAAAGTGATTCCATAGTGTTAGGACATCCCCTGACAGTACAAGTTCCACATTTGGTGGAAGTTCTTCTGAACCGTACCCAGACTCAGCACTTGACCATAGCAAGACTGACAGGATATGAATTGACATTGTTTCAGCCACACATAGAGATCAGACGATGCAACACATTAAATCCTGCCACATTGTTACCCTCGAGCACAACTGATCCGACACCACATGACTGCGTAGAAGTCATCAATACTGTAACGAAGCCCAGACAAGACTTGACAGACATTGCATTACCCGAACCTGACCTGACACTTTACGTGGATGGTTCATGTATGAGAACAAGCACAGGAGAGTTAGTGGCCGCCTATGCAGTGACCACTGAAACTGAAGTCATAGAAACACATTGTATTGACACCTTGTCTGCTCAAGCAGCAGAACTCATTGCTCTGACCCAAGCATGTATACTAGCCAAGAACAAGAAAGTAAACATATACACAGATTTGCAGTATGCATTCGGAGTCGTTCACGACTTTGGTATTCTCTGGCAAGAGAGAGGTTTCTTAACTTCTCATGGCGCCAAGATACAGCATGGTCCCCTCATTCAAGCTCTGTTAGAAGCAATACACTTACCTGTATCCATTGCTATCATGAAGTGCAAAGCACATACTAAAGCCACCGACACTATTTCTCAGGGTAACGACCTGGCAGATCGAACAGCTAAACTCACAGCTCAGACAGACATCCCAACGGACATGACAAAGACTGACGTGATATCACAGACACATTGTATGACAGTGAAGGATCCCATTCTAGACGTACTCGACATACAGACACATGCTACTTCCGACGAAATAAAAAAATGGACTGAACAAGGAGGGATCCAGACAGATCAGGGATGGATGACGAAAGGAAGAGCCACATGGTTCCTCCCCGACTCTATGGTTCAAGTATTCATTAACACAGCACATAGTCCAGCACACTTAGGAGAAAAAGCCATGTTAGACAGCATTCAAAACCTCTGGTTCAATAAACATTTACGAGCAGCAGCAAAACAGAAAGTGCGTACTTGCATGATCTGTTGTCAGTTCAATCCAGGCAAAGGTGTTCCCGTGGAACAAGGTGGATTCCATCCTCCTGACCATCCTTTTGAAGTCCTCCAGATGGATTATATCCAGATGGACAGATGTAGAGGTTTTAAATATGTCCTCGTAGTTGTATGTGCCCTTTCCCGATGGACAGAAGCATATCCAGTCCCAGATTACACTGCCGCGACCACTGCCAAGCAGTTGGTTCATGAATTCTTCCCGCGATACGGCTTGCCCGTGTCGTATACTCAGATAATGGACAACCATTCTCGTCCGAGCTCATGAAACAGGTATCCCTCCTGTTAGGTTACCAGTGGAAGTTCCACTGCGTACGACACCCTGAAGCAGCTGGTCTCGTAGAGAGACATAATCAGACCCTGAAAACACTCTTAGCCAAAGTTTGTGCAGAAAAAGGAGTAGATTGGATAGTAGCTTTGCCAGTTGCCCTCTTCTATATGCGCATGGTTGCTCATTCCAGAACCGGACTATCTCCTTATGAGGTGGTTTTCGGGCGGCCTCCCAATATGTGGGGTACGCCTATGCCTCGTAAGATTACCGATGTTGACTGTAATATGCTGACAGATTACCTAGCTTCCTTGATGTCTGCACTACAATCATGTCGTTCACAGGTTGCAGCTGCCTTCCCGGACAACACCCAAGTAAAATCGCATGAAGTCGTTCCGGGTGATCTGGTGTTTGTGAAGAACTTTGATCGTTCAAGTCCGCTGGAGCCGAGGTGGAAACAGCCGAAGTTGGTGTTCATGACGACGAGGACCGCGGTCAAATTGGAAGGCCGGAAGGGGTGGCTGCATTCCAGCCACATTAAAAAATTTCACGGACTGTGTCCAGAAACTCCGGTTAAAGACTGCCCCCTATCGGACTCTGACTCTAAACTCCCCCTGATAGAGAAAACTCCTCAACAGGAGTATCGTTCCAAGCTAAGGTCTAGTAAGTCAGACAGCGTTTAATTGTTTAAGTCCTCCCCTGGGTGAAGCGGTTAGACAGGTTTCTGACATGTATAAGATAGACCCAAGTAGTCAGAGAGATAGGCGTATCAAGAAACGAGAACAATACTGTAAAGATTTGCACAGTCGATTTGTAATAACATTAATTTTCATGTTTCTTCTGAGTCTTACGATCATATGCATAAGTCTAATGCTACATATTTTTTTCCCTCTTGATTCACGTATACATGCTTCCTCTAATGACACTGTAGAGCACTCTTTTAGCGACCTGCCCCCACATGAACTTTCCTATCGATTAGCAATGCGCAACAATACATTCATTCGTATGTTACACCATACTCATCAGGCCAGCAATGCCACCAATTGCTGGGCATGTGGCCGACTCCCGCCTTATCAGAAATACAAGGGAGCTCTGCCTCTCTTTCCTTACCCGTTCACACATAATGGTTCATGTGGTGCATGGTTTCCTTTAATGTCCTCCGTAGACAGTAAGTCCAAAGTTTCCCAAGGCAATTGGATTTGGGGGAACCTGAATACAGTCATGCATAAAGCATGTTTCCCAGATGCAGATGGTCTTCCCCAAAGGAAAGGGACCGATCTAGAAAATGAAGTGTACAAATTAGGTAATTTTTCCCTCAATCTCATGATCCTGAACGTCCAGTCCGAGACTAATTCGAACTTGCCGTTTGTTATGGTTTTGCCAGTGAAAGGAGAATTATGCGTCAGAAAGAATGGCTCAGTACATCTAGGACACAGTGATTGTAATACTGTGGTTGAATTCAGTGACAAAGGCAAGTCTACTTTCAAAGCCTCTCGCCATTCTTATTTCATTTGTGGTCACACTGCTTATGTACATCTGCCCCTTGATTGGGATGGGACGTGTTATATTGCGTTCCTGTTGCCACCTGTTTTCCTAGCCCCACCTGATTATCATAGGAACTCACGGCTTGTGAATATTAGACATAGAAGGGAGATCAAGACCCCAATTGTCGATCAGACTGAGACAACATGGGAACAATACACAGATTTCAATAAAGGATTCTTTTTCTTTGTAGGTCCTGTTCAGAACAGTAAATTGATACGCAAATTAACTAGAACATTGGAAGCGGTAGTGAACGAAACTACTTCTGCTTTAGGTAATCTGACCGAAGAGCAATCTGCTATGAGACTTGTTGTTCTTCAAAATCGCCTTGTCCTTGACGTCATCCTGGCCGATAGGGGCGGGGCTTGTAGAGTCATCGGATCCAGTTGTTGCGTGTTTATTCCTAATAACGCGCCATCCGTGTATAAGGCCATCACACGGCTTCACGAAATTGCTCACCTGATTCACCAGAATCCAGGCTCCTGGACTTGGTCCTGTTGGCTCTGGAGTGTGATATCTGCTTGGGGATGGAAATTGTTATCATTCCTAGGAATAATATTGGTCATAGTATTCAGTTGTTGTCTCTGTCTGCAATGTGGGCCAGCGATTTGCGGCTTGTGCGCCACAGCTTGTATTCCAGGTCCAAGTTCCCGTTCCCGAATGATGAAAGATGAACAAATGATGTTATATGAACAGATAGATGGTCTTATGAATATAGATATATCTTAAAGGGTTTAGTAGGGGCCAAGGAGGGAATGAGGTAATAGAAATTTCCAGGTAACCAATGTGTCCCCCACTCGCACCCTATCCATGCACCCATGTTCCTTGTATGTTGTGTAACTTCTTTTCTGTTCATGCTAGAGAGACGCAAATACTTTTGCGTCCAACGTTAACATGTCAGCTATACAGCCATGCATAAATATCCCGTTAATTAGGCTTCTAGGCCTATGGTGCCAACATCTTTACGGGGTGCACTTTCACGTTTTCCTCCACGTTTTCTGGCCCAGTCGAGTTAGGCCCTTAAACGAGGCTCCGAGTTCATTCTCCCTCTGAAAGCTGCCGTTTAGGTATGCATCCCTGACCTCTGTCTTACTTCCTGCCTCAGACGAGCGGTGCCCGGCTCGGCCTGGTTCGCTTGCCAAGATGATGTTTTACCTACAAGTTATCTACTCAGCCTCCTCGAAAACACATTCCAGTCTAGTGAAATAGGTA
Organism: Lissotriton vulgaris; assembly: GCF_964263255.1. Classification (NCBI taxonomy): domain Eukaryota; kingdom Metazoa; phylum Chordata; class Amphibia; order Caudata; family Salamandridae; genus Lissotriton; species Lissotriton vulgaris. The sequence continues at coordinate 406,711,513 of NC_141694.1, read as the reverse complement.
AACATATTCCCAGCTGCAGAGCAAAGTGCCCTGCCTCCCTGCTTTCCTGTCTCCATGCAAGTAATTTACTGCTCCTGTTACCATGGTAGGCCCATGGCCCCCGCACTCTACATGAAGATCCGTATGCACGCACTAGCATTCAGTGTTGAACGGCCCCTGCCCGAGATACCTTTTACTCCAGACACTACATCCTTAAAACATACGATATCAGATATGCTATAGGTACAGGTCGTTTTGACACCCCAGACATTAGTCTCCTCTACTCGTGCAAAAGTCAAAGCCCCAGCTTTCCCCAGTTACACGTCATGCTCAGCTGCGCGCGCATATAGGTCATAAGTTTCTGCTGATTCTGCAACTTTCTCTATGCATCCACCCACTTGTGATGTTTCATGTGACGATTCTCTGACATGTCCAGTGCACGCCCATGTGTACGCCTTCTTACACGCCTCCTGTTACGCACATGTGTTCCTATCACCTCTCTTTTCACCTGTTACGCCTACTGTATTCACTTCCATGTATACTGTTTTACTATATATAATGTGTGATGCTAATAAAATGTTGAATGTCCCTTCCTGAACCTGAGTGGTGATGGAACCCGATGTCCCATGCTTCGAAGCATTATATTAAAGCCCGTATGCCTCTCATTTGAGCTATCCTTATGACTTGTAATTATATGGCAAAAACTATACGGTAATATACAATTTACCACAATAGGAGTACCTGAAGAAGTCAGAAACTCCCTTTGCCACTATAATTGGCATGCACAACACCATAACCATACTGGCTATCAGTGTATATGGTTATTTTCATGTTCCTCCCTAATTTACAGGCTTTTGCCAATGCAACCAATTCAGCTATTTGTGCAGACTTGACTCCATGCAAATAGGATGCTTCCACTGGACCTCCCAAAGTGCATACTGCATAAGCAGGCTTAAGCCTCCATCCTCATGTCTCTCCAGAGAGGGGTAGGTTTCGAATGTCTGCTGTTCTCACAGTAGAACGGGTAGAACAAGTATCCAACAAAAAGGTGACAACATTTCCTTCAACCTTTCCTTCAATGTATGGCCCTGACTGGTCTACCGGCAAGGAGGCGCCAAGCACGCACTCCTCGTCCTCCCCCCTCAGGCACCGTCAGTAAGGTTCGTCACAGAGGAAGGTATCATTTAACAGAAATTGCGAAGCTGCTGCATTTCTATCCTCCCTTCCTTCCTAAACTTCAGTGTCTTCACCCTGCTGCGCTTTGCTCCTATAATTTGGCCTAGGTGCACGAGGCAACTGATTCTGTTATACCTGTTGCTGGGTCTTCCGCTGTACCTCATTCTGCGCCTGTGGATTTAAATCATTAATTTGTACATTATCATTCTGCACAGCCTTACACTCGTCCCTCCAGTGCCCCATCTTTCCACACCCATGGCAGGGGAACTTTTTCCTGGCCTCTTCTGTGCTGATTTTTACCCTCGGTTTTCCCCCAGTCCCAGGGCTCTGATTCTGAGTATTTGTCATTTTGCTTAACTGCTGTTCTTGTTGCTCTGCTAATTTTACCTGTGCCCACATTACTTTTTCTTTTAACTCTTTTCACTTATTTTCTAGCTCATCTTCACAGTATTTAGCATATTTAAGGACTTCATCAATTGGTTTGGCTTGCCAACAGATTTTATTGTCTTTATCCACTGTGAAATTTCAGGCCTTAATCCTAACACAAATCGATAACTGAAGTGGGTCATGTCTTTCATTTCAATATTGTCCAGGCCACTATACGTTTTGAACACTTGTAACAGACGCTCATAATATGAATGTACAGTTTCATCTCAATTTTGAGTAGTTCTATCTATTCGGGTCCACTCTGTCTCTTTTGCAGGCACCTTTCCTTTCAGGTACAACATCACCTGATTGTACTTCCTCATGACATCTTCAGAAGGAGCCCCTGTCTTTGGGTCTCTAGGGTATTCCTCATTTGGCCAATCAACAGCAATGTTACATTCTGTCCACAGATCTACAGGAACTACAATGTCAAAGAAACCATCTAAATCTTTCAGGAGGCATTTTGAAACTTTCACAAATCTCTCGACCTGTCTGTACCACTCTACAGGTTTTTCTCGCAATTTTGGGAAATCATTTGTAAATGATACAATATCTTGTCCGGACCATGGCACATGTATATATCCTCCACCTGGTACTTCTGGCATGGGACATCATTTTTCTACCTTTTCTGCCTCTTTTAAGACATATTCAGGGGACAAGCACGCCCTGACACTAAAGGTTAGGACAGAGGAAAACATGGCGGCCGCCAGTTAGAGCGGCATGCACGTCTCGACTGTTCTCCTGACCCGCCACCCTTAATGTTTTCGAATTGATACCTGGTCAGCTTGCGAGTAGAGGTGGTGGGGCGCAGTAGCCTACAGGCGAAGTCGGAGTGTAGAGGTGCTCTCCGGGGACCCCCCGGTTCTCACGATTAGGTTGTGGCTGAGTCGGCGCTCGGCGTTCCTGGCGCCCGGACCGCGGGCGCATCTTTGCCGGAGCAGCCCATGTGTTTAGCTCTTGTACCGCCCGTGCCTTTCCGTTTGCTGGAGGCAGCCGTGGAGCTGCGGAACAGCCGTAGGGCAGCGGTCCAAGGACTTCCCAGAGGCGGAGGAGTGTTCAAGAGGTGTGGTAAGGGGGTTGCACGGGGGTCAGTAGTAACAAATTGTAGAGGGGCTGGGGCTGGGCCGGATATAAATAATGATAGTGGTACAGAGCCAGACACTGCAGTAAGCTCTCCCCAGGGCATACCAGCTAAACCCAGTTCCTGTCCTGAGTTTGCCCCAAAGTTGAGGGAAATCAGGAGCAAGCTACACTTAATTAAGACCACTGTGCTGGCTCAGAGGAGCGGGAAGGTTCCAGAGAAGGGGGGAACCCCGAGGGAAAAGAGAGGTTCCCAGCGGAGCTCTGGGGAAGCGAAGGGGCAAGAGCAGGAAGCAGGGGAAAAGCCTGTTGACTGACTCTATAAGGGACTCTGTCAGTGAAACTGAGCGTGAGCCAGGGGGAGAGCCTGAGTCTGAGCCGGTGCCGGTGCCTGGTCCTGAGCCTGAGCTATATTCAGTGTTGGCACCAGGAGACGATATCTTTGGTAAGGCAGGGGATGCAATAAAACCTGTATCTTGGGTTGTTAACCCAGGAGTGGAGGGGTCCGGACATCACATCACCCCAAATGAGCAGCTGCCAAAGCAGTCATTAAAGAAAGCCAAATCTAAAAACACAGTTAAAAGGGCTCCCCAAATAACCCCCTCTCTAAGGTCTTATTTTAAGGTCCTGCCTCAAGTCCTGAATATAGCTCAAGAATCCCAGGGCCCAGTGGTCGGATAAAGTGTACATAATCAGAGGATAAGCGCCACTATCGCCACCCCCAACGCCTTTTGCAGCAGTGATATTCGGACAGCAGGAGAAGTATTGGGGCAGATAGATATGATGGCTGCAGAAGCACCTGGACAAACAACAATCCCAGCAGCGGAAATGGAATCTGATTCGGTTGTTTTGGTGGGGCCTGATTCCAGAGGTGAGGCAAACGACACCAGCACGCCAGAGTTTTTTGCTGGAGGTAGCAGTGAGGGTTCCCTCCAGGATATTCTAACAGCTATGAGGAGTGAAATTAAAAGCGGCTTTGCGGAATCAAGACAAAATCAATCTGAGATCTGGGCAATGTGTGAAACTCTAGAGACGAAAGTGGATGGCCTCTCTGGGAGGACAGCGAGCCTGGAAGGCGCAGTAGGAGAGCTCAGGTTAAGCTTGAGCAAGCGGAAGTAAACATTCAGGAATTACAGAGAGAAGGGGAAGCAGTAAAAGACAGGGTTGAGTCCTTGGAAAATTATTCTAGGAGCAATAACCTCAGGTTTTTAAAGATCCCAGAAGGGAAGGAGGGAAGTGAAATCAAACAATATGTTGTTTCCCTTCTTAGAGATGCCCTCATTTGAGACGAGTCAGCTGCAGAGTTAGAACTGGATATACAAAGGATACACCGAGACCCATTCCGTCTGAATCCAGGGAGGACAAAGCCCAGAAAAATCCTTGTGAATTTCCTAACCTACGCAACAAAGGAGAAAATTCTGAATCTCGCACTCAAAGCTAAGACATTGATGGCCCCAGACTTCTCCTTCAAAGTAAGATCAGATCTGTCTAAAACCACATTAGAAAGGCAGTGGGAACTCGGGCAGAGAATGGAGAAGTTCAGGGCCGTGGGGGCCACAGTGCAGATGAGGTTCAACGCTTTTCTGAAAATAATGTTTAATAAAAAAATTTCATCAAGACTCCTCTAGAAGCAGATGAACTGCTAGTTTCTATCAATGAGTTTGCACAAAGGGGTCCCTCTTTTCCATGGTGTGATCCTTGTTTCTACGCTGACTTTTTTTCACATAAGGAGCTCAAAGGAGCTCAGTGAAGAGTACCACAAAAAAAAGGGGGAAAGGGGCTATCACTAAAGGGAAAAAAAAGAAAAAAAAATAATAAAAAGGTGGTGCACTAATGGGGAAAAAAGGAAAAGGAAAAGAAAAGAAAAGGGAAATTCAGAAAGGAATAGAAAAGAGTAAAATGGGGGAAGGAGAGGAATCAAACTGTAAGAGTGTGGATTAATAATAGTAAGAAAGAGAAGTGAAGACACTACAAAATAAAAGAATAATATGTATTTATTACATAAATAAAGAGGGGATAAAACACCAAAATTAATCTATAGGAACAAACTTTTTGCATATCTGGATCAATGGTCTTCTCCACTCTTTACCTTCTCTCCACATTATTTTTAAAAAAAATAAATTTTCTGATATCTTCTGCACACCACCTATATATATCTGATTCCTTTTCTCTAGCTTGCCAATAGTGACCCTCTAAGATTGATAGGAGTAGGGTTGGGAGTATGTCGGAGATATCAAACTGGCAAGACATCTGGCCCGAGTAAGTTGGGGCAAGGTTTCAAGGGGAAGGGGGTGTGTGGGGGGTGGGAGATAGCATTAAAAAGTCTTCATAAGCAGCTTTCGTTTTTTTTGCATTACGCAGTTTCCAAATATCATTCTAATCACCAGTTTGACAATATAGCCCAGGTTAGGCAGGAGACTGTTGGGAGAAGTACAGGATTCCCAAGGGTATGCAGGCCGGGAGATGGGAGGATGGCCGGTAAAGATAAATGAGGGAGATTATGTTTTTATCCTGGAATGGTAATGGCCTGCGCGTGAAGGGAAAGAGACATAAAATTATGCAATATATTAGGGACTCCCCCGCGCAGGTCATAATAATCCAGGAGACACACTCAGTAAGGCAAGAGGTCATTGATATAATGAAGAAATTGAAATGGGTGGACAAATTTCTCAGCACAGACCATAATGCTAACATTCGCGGGATAGCCATTATTGTAAAAAAAGAAGCCAAAGCTCAGATTGCGGACTACAGGGTGGATCCCAGCGGTAGATGGTTGATAGCCAACGTCCAGCTCGATGGGAGGGGGTTCACTCTGGTTGGGTACTACGGCCCCAACCAAGATGATCCCTCCCACCTTGATACAATACAGAACCATGTCATCATGACTCAGAACCCCGTGATATGGATGGGTGACTTCAACCTGGTCCTTGACCCGAAACTGGATAAATCCCCCAACTCTAGAGCAGTACCACACAGCAAAGCGAGGGATACCCTTTTGACTTGTATGTTGAACTTGGGGCTGGTTGATTTTTGGCAGGAGAGAGCAGGTAATATCTTGGGGGTTTCGTTTCATAATTACAAATACAAGCCTAAATCTCGCATTGACTACGCTCTATTCAGCTTCAACCTTAAGGATTCCATAAAAAGTTTGGTTTATCTTCCCCCCCTCTTGTCTGATCACTCGGCTATTCTCTTTTCATTAATATTAGGCCAGAATGTCACTCATACCTTGTGGTCCTTCGATCGCATCATTCTACTGGAAGAAGAGGAGAGGGAATTTCTTATATCTGAGTCCGCTGCTTTTTTGGAGCGCAATTTAAATTCTGCCCCCCTGGTGTCTGTGTGGGAGACTTGGAAGGCCTATCTAAGGGGGTGCATCACCAACAGCGCCTCCTATAGAAAGAGGAAATATAGAGAGGAGTTATAAAATATAGAGAGAGACCTGGTGCTCATAGACTCGGACGACCCCATATCCCCGGCAAATTCGGAAAGAAGGTCTGAGCTAAAAGATAAATTGGATGCTATATTGCAGGAGAGAGTGAATAAAAGGTTGCAGGCTAGCAAGCTTTCTCACTTCGAATATGGTGAGGCTGCAGGCAAACTGCTTGCCTGAAAAATCAAAGCAGACCAAGCCAGAAACTACATTAAAGAAGTGAGGGTAGAGGGCGAAGCCAACAGTAGGAACTCAGATTTGGAAATAGGGGACGCCTTTTGGGCCTTCTTTCAGAATATATATACGGAAGGAATCAGAGTCAATGCTGAGGAGAGAAATATGTGGTTGGAGAGGGTGAGCCTTCCAAAATTAACTAAGCAACAGAGTGAGCATCTAGACAAAAAAATAACAGAGGCAGAAGTCACAAGAGCTATTAAACAGCTGAAGCAGGGGAAGGCCACAGGGCCTGATGGCATACCCACCGAACTATATCGGGTACTAGACTCAACTATCATCTTAGTCTTGACGGATTTGTTTAACAACATATTAATCAACGGTGAGGCACCACCTAGGACATGGGGTGAGGCAAATATTGCCCTAGTTCCAAAACCAAGAAAGATCCAGCTGAGTGTGGGTCTTATCGTCCGATCTCGCTCCTAAACAATGATTATAAGATCTTTGCAGCAATTTTGGCAGCACGTTTGGGGAGTGAGATCAGTACGATCATCCATCAGGACCAAAAGGGTTTCATTCGGGGACGCCAGTTGGCCGATTTGACCTATGATTTGGTCGGGGCAATAGATATTGCTTTAACTTTTGCCCTGCCTCTCGCGATCATGACACTTGATGCCACGAAGGCATTTGATAGGGTCGATTGGCCATATCTCGATGCAGTAATGAAGAAATTCCAATTTGGTCCCAAATTTTGACGAGCAATCAGCCTGTTATACACTGATCTGAGGGCTAGCCTCTTGATTAATGGCATCCGCACAGAACCTTTCCAAATTCGTAGGGGGACAATACAGGGTTTTCCGCTTTCCCCCCTTCTGTTTAATCTTTATGCTGAGCCCTTTGTTCAGACCCTTAGAGATGATCGTAACATTCCGCCTTTCTCCTTTTATGGCTGGGAGAAAAAGGTTGGGTTGTATGCGGATGATATTCTCATATATAGAACCGACCCGACCAGGCTTTTCCCAGGGTTATAAAGAGGGCCGTGGAGTTCGGGAAGTTCTCGGGTTATGAAGTCAATGCCGGGAAAACCGATCTCATGGCTTGGAATATTGCACCCTCAATCCGATATCTGGGAATAAGAATTACAAACGACATAAGTATTTTGGCCCAAATTAATTTAGATCGGATTTTCCGCGAATCTAAGGCACTGATGAAAGCATGGTCCTTTCTCCCTCTTACTATTTATGGGAGAACGAGTTTAGTGAAAATGACTATTCTTCCTAAATATACATTTATCTTTAACACCATTCCGTTGGCATTGGATTCTAAGCAACTTTTTAAATGCCAACAGAACATTAACTCTTTCATCTGGGGTTTTAGATCTACCAGGTTGGCATGGAAAAAGATAAGAAGAAGGAGGGAGAGGGGGGCCTTGCACTGCCAGACCTGGAATATTATGCTTGGGCTTTTCACCTGTCCCACTCTAGGATGTTATTAAAGATCCCAGAAGACAACTCAAATGGATGCATGTTTAAGGCAATGTTATCTGGTTCTAATCTCCCACTTGACGTTTTTTTGTTTAAATTCGGGCACCAGAGATATTTCAAAAGAGTGAGGTTAAAGATCTTATATTTGATTGTAAAAGAATGGACTCAAATTAAATCCAGGGTTGGGCTGGCATACTTTTCTAACTTTGCTCCTATTTGGGATCTTCTGGGGCTCTCTACACACCTTGTTGATAGCTTTACATCTGTGCTATTGGAGGCAGGGGTATTAAGAAGGGGAGAGCTGGTGGCAGGAGGGATTTTAGTAGAATGGGATGCTTTCTCTGAGAGGGTCGGCTCGCCTTTATCCTGGTTTATATATATACAATTGTCAAGTTGGTTTCCAGAACAGATAAAGAAAAAGGTTAAACTCGGGGGATATAGTTCTTTAAAGAAAAAGTTAGTAGAGAAAGTAAGGGGTGGTAAGGAAGTTGCTTGTTTCTACTGGAACATTATGGAGGAAGTGGATGGAGACTTCAGCCTCCCGGCTGAACTGTGGGGAGGGAATCGAGAAGTCCAGGCGGAGGAGTTATGGACGAGATCTTTTAGTCTCCTGTATAAAGTCATCAAACCTGCCTGGCTGAGGCGCAACCATCTATTTACTTTGCATCGTGCATACTTCTCTCCCCAAAGACTTTCTAAATGACAACCAGGGAAGTGCTGTAATAGATGTCTCCTCCTAGCAGCCTCAGATGCCCATATGTTCTGGGAATGTCCCAACATTAGTAACTTCTGGTAGGAATTTAAGGCTTCTCTAGAATCAATCCTCAAAACCTCAATTCCTTTTTCTTGGTCCTTAGTTATTTTTGGACTAAGTGATAACATTGGGGGGTTAGAGAGGTCATTTCTGTTTTATGCTATTTTGGTAGCAAGAAGACAAATTTGTAAAAACTGGATCAATGCTAACCCCCCGACTCATTCAGAGTGGTTGACATCACTTTATGAAATATCTAAAGTAGACATGGTAAGGTCTTGTAGTTCTCGCAGTTTGGCTTTTTGGAATTTGCTACTTAAGTGGAGATAAAAACTATCAGAGATCCCGTTTTTTTTTTTTCCCCGGGTCCGATGATTAGGCCCAGTACTCCAGGTCCAACGGGAGGTTCCCCATGCCACGACGAAAGTGGGCCGACAGCCTGACTTAGGCTTTGATGGAGTAAGATCGTCCAGAAGGTACCTCCCGCCAAGATATTTGGTTTACTCCTGGAAGGAATGGGACTATTTTCCAAATACCTGCCTTTCAAGGACTTCTTTTCTTTGGTGGTTGGTTATTTCTTGGAACGATGAAGCTGCTAATGAGGACAAAAAAAAATATACATATTCGGAAGCCAATTGTCTTGATCGCACTTCCTCCTTTTTCTTTGCCCATCTTGCTTTCCATTTCTTTAGTTCACTCCATTTCTGCATTACATTCATCAGTTCTCTGATCTGGACCTTTTTCCCTGACACATTCATGTTTTCTAAATCTTTGTCTTAAAATTCTACTTGACAAGGTTTCTGCAACACTTTAGATTTGCCAATATCAATTCCCATGCTAGCTGCCATATCCATACATTTTTCGTGAAACACCCTTGTATTTCTAGTGAGTTATATAGGTCTAATGGCTTGGGCTGCATTTTTGGTCTCTCTATTTCTCAGGTCCATCTCTCTATTTCTTCAGGAGTTACTAGAGTGGCATTTCTCGTTCCTGATGAAGTCTCTATCAGTACTTCCCTTGCGGGTACAGGAGTGGTTTTTCTCATGGAACCACTTTCAGGTTCTTGTATTGGTAAATCCATTAAGGAGATTACTGATTCACATTCACTTGCCTGATCATCTACTATCATGGGTTCTTTTCTTGGTTGTACTACTGATGTAGTTATAACTGGAGCCTATGGACTAGCTTGTTTATTTCCATACAGTGGAACAACTGGGCCAATAGTTACTGGAATTGTCAAAGCCTCAGGACTGGTATTTAACCTGGAAATCTTCTAAATTAATTCACTTCTCTGTTTATTTAAAGCTTCCTTCTCTCTTTCTTGTAATACCCTCTCGATGGAGGTCTCATGAATCACTTGCGGAATTAAAGGTGGCTTAAAAAACGGAGCAGTCGGATTCGATGTGCTTGACCCCTCATTACAGGGAGGCCTAAAGAATGGGTTATTTGGGTTTACTATTCTCGTTTCTTCACTATACGGTGGTGGATTTTTCATTAATAAATGCTCCAGGTAATCATCATCGGAATCACCAGTATTCATTAAATGTCTAGTTTTCTCAGTCCTTTTACCTCCCACAGACTCCTCTACCATTAGGACTGGGTACAGTCCTTCCACTGGCATATTCTGTCTCCATTCTTTCATTATTTTTTCTTTGGTTTCTCTTTTAACTTTTGGGTAAAACTTACTTAACCCTTTGTCAATTCTTGGTCTGTCCCGCTCAAAAGCTTCTATTTCCCATTCCTCTAACGCCTCATATTGTGTCAATCTAGGTCTGGGATGTAAATCATTCATTCGGGTACTCAAGTTGAAGAAAATTCTTCCATTAAAGGTACTTCTAAAGGGAATGCTAAAATTCCGTCATCTTTGGTATTTTCCACCGAGTTCTCTAACCATACACAAGAATGGTAACCTTTATCAAACATCATGAAGGATGCGGCAGTGTTTGGTCGTGAAATAATAACTCCTTCTCTAGTTTTAATTGGCTTGTCTTTCTTGAAATAATTTTTAACTTTGTCTACGAAAGTCATTTTTCTCTTTCTTCCATACATTTTGCGAGGTCTACCTCGTATCGCCTGTTCTCTTGCAAACCCCTGGTATGTGGGATCAGGTCTAATCTCTGGAAAAGTTGGATACCGCATATACTTTCCGCAAAATTCCTTTGTTTACAAACTCACTTCCAATACTAGTGTGTCTTGCTTTTCTCAACAAACAATCAACACTGTGGTTGCAAGTAAATTTCAACCAAAGAATGCGCGGCTTTTCCCCGTGAGTCAAGTTCTCATGCTCCTGCGCTCACCCCTCCTTTACAATGCTATCTCAGCTACACGCCCGCTGTTTTGACCAATACCAGCGCGGCACTGAGTGATGTCAGCGCAGCTCTGCAACAGACTCCCTCCTTCACAAGGTAACGAAAACTCACTTTCTTTCTTTAAAGTGCAAGTGCTTTATTTAATTTACAACGTAAAACATTTGCCACTGTACTCCAGTGTCTAGAAAGGAAAGATTTATTTCACTGCAAGTAAACCTCTTCTGTCTACTTTTCATATACTGCGGATAAATCCCTTCTGCTTATCCTTCACACAAGCATTAGAGAACCTGCTACCCCCTCGACTCATCCACTCTGGGATATATACTAAGTCCAAAGTTTCACCAGCGAACTCTTTTGCTATCAATCAAGCTCCGACGAACCTGCTACTCCTTCCATGTGACCCTTACTAGGTTATATCACAATAGAAATTTTGCTAGCGAACTCGTTGCTATCATTTATTCAATCATTCATACAGAAAACCCTAATTAGTGCTTTCAGTTCTGCCTAACCATGCACTAATTTTCCTCGAGCCACTGACCTCACTGCGATGTGGCTTCTATTACCACCCGCTATTCTGGCCCCGGGGATTCCAGACAAAACATATAACAGGTACGCACAATTTTAGTTAGTACATAAACTTCAATATAGCAGCACCAAATAAACATTTCAAACATAGCACATTTTATCAATCAATAAAATATGAATCTTACCTTACTAATGGAAAGGCGGGATTTCTACTCTAGAATCAGAATAGCATTTTCTAGAATCCCGTCACATTTTCTAGAATCCCGTCACAGGTCGACTAGACCTTTTTACCTGTCATAGAGTGTAGAATGAAATCTATCCTAACAGTGTAATATAAACTTGAACGATCCCCATTGCTTTCCCCAAAGAACCACTGACTAAAGATCGAGTTTAAAGATTTATTACAAAGCCAAAAACAGTTGGGTATATAAACACCTCGGCAAAAGATTCAGAAGATAAACAGGCACTAATACAAACATAATTCTACGGAAAAGTCTTAATCGACTGAGAAACAATATAAGTATCAATTCCAAAATCATCAGGCTAACAAGAATTGCTATAACCTGGGTTTTAGTAGGCATCGGAAAAGGAAGGAATAAACCCAGATTACACTATACTAGACTACACTATACTAAGTGACATCCCTACTTAACAAAGTTCCCTCCTATTAAAGGTGTCAGCCGTGGTGACTTCCAAAGAAGCGCACTCACTTTGTTCGGACTTAGCCTAAGAATCCCTCTCGCATAGCAAAGCTCTCTGCCTGACCAACAGCTTCCTTCGCCCTCATGCGCATCTGCTCTGTCTCTCTTTCGGGGTGCTGTCCCTAATACAAAACCCCATAGGGTATACAGACAAAATATCGACTCCAAAATATCGACTGGACATAATATCGAGTTTTAAATATAGACTGGACAAAATATCGACTGGACATAATATCGACTACAAAAATATCGTTTTTCAGGTAAGTGAAGTAATATCGACTGTATAAAATATAGATAGCAAAAATATCGAATTTTTAATAATATATAATATTTTATAGTGTATTTTTATGTAATAATATGTGTGAATAGTGTGTATTAATGTTATAAAATATTTTATTAAATGAATTTTGGTTTTATAATAATTGCGTAATGTAATTCTGTAGCGGGTTGTGGGTTTATAGGGGAATAGGGTGGGAAGTAATTTAATAATAATTAATTAATATATGTTTGTTAATATTTTTAATTAATAATTAATTGATAATTAATTAATATTAATTAGTTAATTAATTAATATAATTTTGAACATATTTTGTATTAGTAATTAATTGTTAATTAATTAATTGTAATTAGTTAATTACATTAATTAGAGTACATTTTTAATATATATAATTTTGTGTTAATTTTAAGTAATTAATTTGGAAAAAATAATATTAATGTTTAAAATAATTACAGCTAATGTTCTAATATATTTACTTTATTGTTATTGTTAATTAATAATTAATTGGTAATTAAATAATATTGATAAATTTTGGGTAAAGGAGCATTTTTAGGGTTCAGGGTCAGTTTTCTGTTTTAGGGTAAAGGGGTATTTTTAGGATTCAGGGTCAGTTTTCAGTTCATGGGTAAAGGGGTATTTTTAGGGTTCAGGGTCAGTTTTCAGTTCATGGGTAAGGGGGTATTTTTAGGGTTCAGGGTCAGTTTTCAGTTCTTGGGTAAAGGGGTATTTTTAGGGTTCAGGGTCAGTTTTCAGTTTTTGGGTAAAGGGGCATTTTTAGGGTTCAGGGTCAGTTTTCAGTTTTTGGGTAAAGGGGTATTTTTAGGGTTCAGGGTCAGTTTTGGGTTTTTGGGTAAAGGGGTATTTTTAGGGTTCAGGGTCAGTTTTGGGTTTTTGGGTAAAAGGGGTATTTTTAGGGTTCAGGGTCAACAAATAAGATTGTAAAAAAATATTTTTATTATTTTCATTTATTATTTAATTATTATAATTTAATTTAAGTCGTTTTAAGTATATTTTAGTAATTAAAATGTAATATTAATTTAACACTGTTTTTAATAAAGTCGATATTTTTTACATCTATATTATTGTTAACGATATTTTGTACTCGATATTTTTGTACTTACCTGTTTGTAGATACAAACTCGATATTTTGACTGTCGATATTTTGTCCACGATATTTTGGCAAGTCGATATTTTGTCCCTCGATATTATTTCAGTGATCCCCCCACAATATGGATGACACGCCCTAAGGTACGCCCCTCTCAAAGGTGTTAACTTTCAGAAGTTTCCACTACGAGATCTTCATCCTTGTCCGTTGAAAACGTCCTTGGGTCCCAGAGCCTTCTTCTCTTGAAGTTGCTTCCCTAAATTCCGCAGTCACTCCTCCATGTCTGGGACTACCATCCTAACACTCATACACAATGGGCCCTTCTTCTACAATCTCTAGTTAACCTTGCACCTGCAAAAGAACGCACATAAATCGGCTCACAGTTCCATGCTGTTTGCAATTAACTGTCTAAAAGCAACCTTCTAGAAAAGACATTTCCATGATTTAATGTCAAGTGAAACATTCTCAATTCGGCCTACACAGTTTTTTTTCCACAACTGAGCCTCTGCACGTTTCTGTGTATCACATCCTAACATGAACAATACATTTTCGTTCATTATAGCAAAATACATCTTCTAAATACATTTTCTAACTTAGGCACTTCTATCTCATTATTTGAATACAATAATGAATTTCTAATAAAGCAGCTTAATACACTAATGACTTATTGACCATCCCTTAATTGGATTAATACTTCACTGCAAACAATATTTCTAGATTAACGTGGCATTAGTACTTTCAAAACACTTTACGTTACTCTATGTAAATTCTGGCACATTATTTCATAGCCCTACATCACATTTAAACATGATTATAGTCCTTTATATATGTGGGTGCTGATTATTCATGAATATGGTGCACCTCTTACAATTTCTAACTCAGTTTTGCGCTCTCTCAGTCCCCCCTTTGATGACCTGTGTCATCACCACCAACACAACATCTCTTAGGGTAGGGACCGAGCTACACAGATCCTGTCGCAAGTTTCCCTCGCATGAGCATCTCCAATGCCCTTAATCTTCGATATTGATTGTCTTGTAAGTTCTCCATTCTCTGCTCTTGTACTCTCATCGACCTTGCCAACCCATTTGACCTATCCCATTTATACAGTCTCAGCAAACCCCATATTGCGATCACACATGCCACTATGATGATAAGGGGTTTCAAAATGTATCCAAGGAAACTCCTCCCTAGATTTGCAAACCAGTTTCCAACATTTCCAAATCCTTTGGCGACTGTTTCCCGCACATTCTCTTGCGTCAAATCCTCAAGTTCATAATGAATAGCAGTAATGTTACGTATATATTTCTTCAGATCCTTGGAATTATCTGGAATATACGTGCAACATTCCTGAACCTTTAAAAGCTTACAGACTCCGCCCTCTTTTGCCAAAAGGACATCTAGAGCAAGACGGTTCTGCAAAACCATTGTCCTTATCAACAGCATCTCACCCTCAATCTACACCAATGACTTAGCTGTACTCATTGACAATTCATCCACCATAGTTGCCAACCGCCGTATCTTCACGTCATTCAAGATCACTCCCCACATTGGTATCGCAGCTCCAAACACATCACCCACTATTGCACCAGCACTCTCTCCTCGCTTTACCCTCGTCAAGTGTCCACCTTCCAAGAGAGCAAAGTCCTCAGTGTGGTATATCTTAGGAAAAATAATCGCCAGGTAACATGTCCCATACCACTTATCCGGCAACCTCACGTATGCATTTTTCCCACAGACAAAGTACACCGTAGGGATCACTTGTACCACACTCTTCAGGAAATCCTTGGTGTAATATTCCAATGTGAAAGTGTGTTCACAAGTTGTATGGCCCACATACACATTTTCATAATACTTCTGTGGTCTGTGAAGGCACAACTTCCCTTTCTGCACCTCGTCCAATGCTATCGGACCATAGCTTCCCCTTGTCTTATGCAACTTCTCCTCATCCGTCCAATCTACTTTACCTTGCCCTGATGCCTGCAACTGCTTTTGTTTTTGATACCTATCCTCTACCTGTTCTATGAACTTCTTCTCTACCTCTGCCAATGAGCAGGTCAAATTGTGTCGGTGAGCATATGAGGTGTCCAATTCTCGTGTTGGAATGAAAAAGTATCTAAGTCTATCCTCTGACTTATAATAATCCCACTTGTTCAAGTGTTTATAAGCAGGGACCTCTGGAAGCACAGCATCATAATTCGAAAAGAAATATTCAAAATGATTCCGCCCATAAAATATGTTAAGCAGCAAACTACATGAAATTCCATATGTCAATGGCAGGTGATGGTATCTAATACCCTCGTCTACTGAAGCCAGCAATTGCATACACACATAACAATCTTTTGCATCCATCGCATCAATGTACTCATACAACAACTTTGCATACGCATTCTTTCCAAAGTTTCGTTTAGACAAATCTGCATGTAATCTACGGCTTTCTTCTACTAGCAAAGCTTTCTCAGCTCCTATGTTGACCTCTTTCTGGCTAGGAGTGGTAGGTGTAGGCGTTCCCTCGACCTCCACTTCCTGCTTTTGTGGTGCTAAATAAGAAACCAAAACTACTAAAAATATAAAGAATATCATTACCCCTATAAGTGTGCCTATAATACACTTTGCCCTGCGAGTCGGGTTCCCAGCCTCCATGATCTCAGAACAGTGTGGTCAGTTTCCAGCAACAACACAAAGCCTCGTTTCTTTGCTTTTGAAAGTTCTTGAACCACCTCTGGAAGCAGGATTCCTTTTAGTTCTCCAATTGCACCAACGCCAGACACCCTAACCCTTCTCCGTTCTCTCAGGCAAGTCCCTAAATTTCTTCTTCGTCCTCTCGGCCCTAGATATATTCTGCAGCTATTTACAAAGTCTTTAATGATCAATGATGATATTTGCTCCAACTGCACATAGCACGTAATCCAAGAGTTCCATTCGAAGTACTACTGATTCATAAGCAGGTATCTCAAGACCAAATGTAGGAAAGATCAGTCTATTCAGGATTAAGTCACTTATCTTGCTTAGGTAAGGGGGATTAGGAATTGTGAGTGTCAGTATGCCTTCAATTTCCAGTCCAGGTACCAACAGTATTGATAGAGCGCGCAGGTCCCCCGACTCTTTTTCTCACCAGATTTCAGGCACTTGGGCCCATGACGTGTTTATGATAGTATTTTTGTGAATCGGGCGATTTTACACAACACCATCAGTAATTCTATGTGTTTTCCTTAACACTATGACCAAGATACCTGACTTACCACAGCCACCCACTTGCCTGATGGATCAGGAGCTAGCAGTGGACAAGAGATAAGAAGATACGTAATACTTTATACATTTAATAACACTTTTATACCTTTATAATGACCACAGACAGCTGAAGGGTTTTAACGAATTTATATAGTAAGTTTAAATCAGAATGACATGAGTATAAAACTAATACAGATTAGAATATCAATAATCAGGATTATAACGATAATATAACTGTGAATGAGAGCAAGCACCATTGAGTGCGAGTGAAGAATACTACTGGGTAAGGGTAACAGGGAACATGCTATTCAGTTTCAGGTTTATACTAAGATAGGCGAGTTTCAAGCACATTAGTCAGTGAATTTGCTAAAGTCCTACAAAGGATTCAAACTGATCTTAGTCTAACTGCTAATTCAAATCTATATTCTAAAACATGAGTTAAATTAGATCACACTAATTAAGTAAAACAGTTTCAATATGCCCTACAGGTAGGGGAAAAATGGAACATAGCTAATAAACAGTTTACATGTAAGTCTTTTGGAGATGACAGAGAGAATACCATGGGCAAGGATGCTTTATTTAAAGGAAAAGAAAGAAAGAGAATAGATAGACGGACACCCACAATTTTATATTTACCTAGGACAGGAATGAGGACTAACCCTGGCCACGGGTCAGTTTGGGAAAAGGCGAGGACAAGGACCCTCAAGGACCTAGGATGCCAGTAGGCGAGCAGGTACAGCTCATGGACAGTCAGGACAGGATACCCCTCAGGATTTGGGTCAGGACTGGGCTCACCAAAAGGGCACGACCAACACCTGCAGCTTCGGATGCAACGCCTGCGCTACTCCCTCACTGCACGGAATCCGCCAATAACCCTGATTGGGTTCTCGAATCTCCCAGTAAAGTGCTTCGCCAGCACTTAAGACTATTTCCACCCCTTGGAGTTTGTGGAAATTACGGACAGAGTGCTCCGCAGCTCTCTGTATCAATAACCTATAGAGTTCGTAGGGTCGGTGACAGGTCACCTACTCGGACAAGTCGGACAATTTCTCTAGCTAAAACTAGGCTAGTTATACCCTTTGCGGGTCCCTAGACCACCCACAATTGTTGCAAATGACAGGATCCCCAACATTGGATTGGTCAGGAGAGGTGGTTAGGTCATTGTCACCACCTAAAATTCTGGGTTCCCATATTTAATATTCAAATTTCGTACCCACCCCTTACATTCCAGTTCCCAGGGCATGAGAAAGGTGTAAAACAATAGGACACACATAAAGTAAATACATTTGTAACAATTTTAGGTACAGACGAAATCTTCTCTTGGGGCACGGAAGATTTTCCCAGGCGCATCTCAACTTCAGAAGCCAACTGGCTTGGTTTTGCTTCTGCACGGTTTGAGTTTTCCCTCATCACGTGATTGGGGTGTAATGGGTTTCAAAGATGGAGCGACTCACCACTCCCAGGCCCACAGATACGCGGTACATGAAAAGTAAGCGAAAACAAATTAGAAACACAGAAAAATGAATACACTGTACACCATGAATAGCTACACTACATCCCTTACTTTATAATATCTATAGCATTAGGATTTTAGGCAGAAATAGACAGCTAGACAAAAGCAGCAGTAGCAAGCGGCAAGCATGTTAGAGACAAAGCGGCCATATTAGCAGTAATGCGCATGAGCGAAAAGTCCCTCCAGAACTGCGAGTGCGTCACATCACATGGGTATGACCGACGCATGCACAGACTGGATTTCTGCGAAGCAGCGATTCTGTAGTATGCAAGCCTCATTACGATTAATAGACACATAGGCAAGCATCTTTGGGAAACCCGCGTGTAGTGTAAAAGTGCAATATTAATGACAAACAGGTTGATTAACGATATTACAGGTTAAACGAGGTTCTTGAATGTGAGCAAGGCGCTTTACGTGCAAATCCTTGCTCCATCAATCCCCTCTTTGATGATATTTACTATCATCACTATTAATGGAAACAGATGCCAACTTCCTTTCTCACATCTCACTCATTTCAATCTCGACAAATTTGTTGTTGAGCCTCTTCTCAGCATCCTTATTAGGATGGAAACTCTTAGCTTTCTTATAAATCTGGTTTCTCAGCTCCTCCAATTCAAGCTCATCTATATTCCTTTTCACTCCTCTTTTATTTACTGTGTACTTCTTTCTGCATTTTTGGCATTTGCAGCAAAATATTATAATCAATACAATCAGACTTATTCCAGCTATTGGCATCAGTATTTTTCCCACAATACTTCGACCTATGTTAGAAAACCAACTACCTACAGAGGAGAGTCCATCTGTTAGTCTCTTCCAGGCACTATCAACCTCCAGTGGTTTGAGTTCTCTTTCCAAATTAGTTATGTTTCGCACATATTTCTTAATTTCTACACTCTTATCAGGAATGTAAGTGCAACAATGTTGCGGCTTCAGCATCCTGCAGACTCCGCCCTCTTTTGCCAATAAGGTATCAAGAGCAAGTCGATTCTGTAAAACCATTGATCTGATCGCAACCATTTCAGTATTGACCAGCAGGAATCCGGCAGCAGTGTCAGTTGATAACCGAGCCACTACTGGAGATAATTTGCAAATACGGTGAGTATTCAGAACCACTCCCACTCCAGGTATTAGTGCACTAAATATACCACCTATAATTTCTCCTACACTTTCTCGTCTACTACGTACTAAACCATTAGTATTTTCATTGCTTCCAGCGGCGTTATTCACATGGTATATTTTCAGGAAGACAATGCCAAAATAGCAGCTTCCATACCAGTGATCTGGCAATTTGAAATAAGCCCGGTTTCCACATATATAGTAAATACCGGGAAACACAGGTTCTGACCCATTTTTGAAACCCCAACCTCCAATTACCCTGTAATTATGTTCGCATTCACTGGAACCGATGAATACATTGTTATAATAACTAGTCTTTTCTCTAAGAAGACAGAGTTTCCCTTTCCGTTCGAAGTCCAGCAACAGTGCAGGATTAGCTTCGGTATTTGAGGTGCTTTCCATGTTTTCAGCCCATTTAGGAGTTTTCTGTCTCTTATCATTTGCCTTTCTCAGGAAACTCTCCCTTCTCTTTTCTGCCATTTTCAAAAACATTTTCTCTTGCTCATGTAATGAACAAGTTAAATTATCTCTGTGTGCTTTATTTAAATCTATGTCACCTATAGTCAGGAAATATTCTCCCATGTAACGAGTCACTTCGCTTCTAACATGTACAATGTTCAGGTTTCCCCGAATAGGAAGTTCAGAAAAGATTACGTCAGTGTTTGAGTAGTAGTGCTGTAAGGTACTTCTGTAAAATAAACTTGCTAATATACTACAGGAAATTCCATAGGTCAGGGGTAGATGGTGATAGGTCACACGTTCAGCTACAGAAGTAGGTAGCTTCATGCAGACATAGCAATCTTCTATTTCCATGGCTTCTACATAATGCACTAAAAGATTTGCAAAAACATTTAAATGTGTTCTGTTTTTGATTCGGCGAAAATGTAGTCCTTCCTCATCTGATGCATCTAAGTCAGGTCTAGTTTGTTTCAGGCTAACTGCATTCTCACGTCTTTCTACACTTCGTGGTGTTTTTTCAGTTTGTACAACTTCTGTGTCTGGCGTCATTGATTTAGTAGGGTACAAGTTAGTATCTTTACTTATCATAAAAGGTATAAAGACTGTCAGTCCTATCCATACTATCAGTACTATTGCTAGGCTACAAAAGCATATTTTACAGCATGTTTTACAACAGTTTCCTCTAGGTCTTCCATTCAGATTTGAATCAGACATTCTGGCTCACAAGAAGCTTTCTAACCCCTCTTTGTAACTTTACACAAGAGGCTTACGCAGGTTTACTTTCAGGTTGGGTCTTCTTCTTCAGAACTCTGATCAGCAATCGAATCTTGGTCGCTTTTGTCGCTTATTTCAGGCTCATCAATTTCTTCCAACATCAAGTAAGTCCATTCAGGACTCCGATGATTTTTGTTTTGTCTTTTTATTCTGGTACTGCGTCTGTTTGGCTGCTTTCCTGCTCTCTGTCTTTCACTGGCAGCTGTTTTTCGGTCTTCTAATTTCTCTTCTACTGTCTTTAATCTTAGTTTCAGTCTTTTTATGTATCTGGGTTCATTTTTCTTCTTGAGCCGTTTAGCTGTCACTGTAGTTTGGCCCTCCTCACGAGCCCTTTTATTTTCGTTCAGTTGTGGCACTGTTACTTCGATGATATCTTTTTCCCTTCCTGTCTGACGAGTCCCAGGTCTTTCTTCAGTTTCTTCTGCCTGGTTTCTAAGCTGGCCTTGTTCAGGTATATTTTGGATTTGTCTTTGATTTTCAACTGTTTCAGGCTCTGCCTCCTGAACACGTTCGTCTATTTCTATCTGTTCCTGTTCATGCACTTCGAACCCTTGATTTTCTTCCGCATGAACTTCAGCCCTAATTACTATCTGTCCCTTTTCAGTTTCTGGTGTCTTCGGAGGTGTGTCGATAACTTGGTCTGTCCCTGCTTGACCTACTTCCTGATCAGGTCTGATGTGATTCTCGTTAACCTGATCTTCTCCTTCTATTCCTGTCTCATCCTCACTATCCCACTCTCTATCTAAGTAGGAATACTTTCTGGTTCTTATTGGATCAAGAATCAGATCGTCTGCTGGGAACCATTCGTCTTGACTGGTGCTCGGTAGTTCGATATCAGCTAGTTCCGGACCCTCATCTGGAGTCTCCTCAGCTGCACCACCTTCAGCTTCAGTCGCTTCTTCTCCGGTTACCCTCTTAGTATGGCTGGCATGGATCCACTTTGGCATGCCTGCGCACTTCACTGTAGTTGTAGTCACAAGGATCACTTGCCTCGGTTTTCCCCACTTTGGTTCAAGGCAACTCTTCCGGGTGTGTTTCTTCAACACAACCCAATTACCAGGTTTCAGTTTATGAGCTGGAGTTGTAGGCAAGGCGACGGCGTCCTCCCCAATCTGGTGAGAGATAGAACGCACTTGGTCACCCAGCTGCCTGCAGTATTCTAGTACCAAATCATCAGCAATACTTAGCAGTTTGTGTCCAGGTACCCATGCCTGCCGCATCACTCTTCCCAATAGTATCTCATGGGGACTCAGGCCTGTCTTTTGGTTTGGTATGCTTCTCTATCCCATCGGGACAAGGGGCAAGGCTTCTATCCAGTTCAATCTTGTAGAGTTGCACATTTTTGCCAATCTTGATTTTATAGTGCCATTCACCTGTTCGACTACTCCAGAAGCCTCTGGATGATATGCACAGTGCAGGTTTGGCTCAATCTTAAATGCCTTATAGAGTTCTGATAAGATTTTGTTGGCAAAATGCCCACCTCTGTCTGTTTCAATTGTTTCTGGAAAACCATACCTAGGTATTAGCTCCCTAAGTAACAATTTGGCTACAGTAATAGCATCATTTTTCTTTGCTGGGTAGGCCTCCACCCACCTTGAGAATAGGCAGACCATTACTAGGACATACCTATATCCTTTGCACATGGGTAACTGAATAAAATCAGCCTACAGTCTGACGAAGGGACCTTCTGCCTTTCCAATCGTACTCTGGTCCACTACTGTTCTTTTCCCTGGGTTAAATTGCTGACAAACCAAGCACCTTTGGCAAAGCGTCTCTGCAATGTTTCTGAACTTCGAATTGTAAATCACTTCTTAGAACATACGGCACATCGCATCCCTCCCTACATGTGTGTCTCCATGTATCAATCTGGTCATTGGAGCAACCATGCTGTCTGGTAATACAGGTATACCCTCCTTATTAACCATAACACCATCCCTGCCCCTGGGTTGACATCCATCTGCCTCCCATCTCTCCTTTTCCTCCTCCTCTGCTGCTTGCTGCAACTCTTTCAGTTCCCTCCAAGTAGATACATTCTCAAACACCATAAGTTGGCAGCTGTTTCCGCCTACCCATAATTTGATTTTTAGGGACATTTTGTATCGGGCCCAATATTGGGGAATTTGGTCAGCATATCGATTTCCGGCTGTCACATCGTCGTTGCCAGATTTGTGAGCAGCACATTTGACCACTGCCAATTCTTTGGGTAACTGGATTGCTTCCAGTAGGTTCTGTACCACTTTTCCATTTCTGATAGGGGTACCTGAGGAAGTCATGAATTCTCTTTGCAACCATAGCTGGCCGAAGTCATGCACAACCCCGTAACCATATTGACTGTCAGTGTATATGGTTACTTTCTTATTTTTCCCTTGTTTGCAAGCTCTGGCCAATGCAATTAATTCAGCTACTTGGGCAGATTTTATTTCACTTTAGTAGGATGCCTCTAGGGTCATTTCCAGTGTGACTACGGCGTAGGCAGCACTCAACCCTCCATCCTCATGTCTCAAGCAGGAGCCATCCGCAAACATCACAAGGTCTTTTACAGGTAAGGCTGTTTCTTTTATATCAGGACGTGGTTTGGTGCTAAACTCAGTTAAGTCAATGCAGTTATGTTCAATTTCAACCTCCACTTCTGCATTTTGGGTGATTGGTAACAAGGTTGCAGGGTTTAGAATATTACATCGGGAAATTATCACATTTTCTGCGCCTATAAGAATTCTCTCATACTTAGTCAGCCGACTAGGTGTGAGATACTGGGTCTTTGTTCGCGTCAGCAGAATCACAACTGAATGTGGAACATATACTGTTACAGGATGTCCCATCACAATATTTTCACTTTGTTCTAGACTAGTGCATGTTGCAGCTACTGCTTTCAGGCATCCAGGTAATCCAGCAGCCACTGGATCTAGAGTAGCCGAAAAGTAGGCCACTGGACGTCTGGTCAAACCATGCTCTTGAGTTAGGACTGAGAGGGCACAATTGTCTCGTGTATCACAAACCAACTCAAAATTCTTAGAATAGTCTGGCATTCCCAATGCAGGAGCTGAACACAGACAGTTCCACAATTTTATCCAGGCTGTCATGCTTTCGTCATCCCATGTAACTGGATCTTGTACTCCTTTCTTGGTCATTTTTATCAATGGTTTGGCTAAAACAGCAAATCCCACAATCCACTGTCTGCAGTATCCTACAACTCCTAGGAACATTCTGACTTCATTCTGGGTTCTTGGTAACTCCATATCTCGAATTATTCTAATCCTTTCTGAAGTGACCCTTCGGATACCTTTTTCTATCTGGGGCCCCAGATATTTCACTGAGTTTTTACAGAACTGCAATTTGTCAGGTGATACTTTATGTCCTCCCTTGCCTAGATGATTCAATAAGGCAATGGTATCAGTAACACAGTCGTTTCGACTTTTAGACGCCACCAGAAGGTCGTCAATGTACTGGACCAAAACAGATTCTTTAGGCAGGACTAGTAATTCAAGGCATCTTTTTAAAATCTGATTGAAAATCGAAGGACTTTCTGTGTACCCTTGAGGAACACGATTCCAGACGTATACGTGACTGTCAAACTCAAAAGAGAAAAGAAATTTGCTGTCTGGATGCAATGGGATGGAAAAGAATGCGTGACACAAGTCAATAACGGTAAACCATTCCGCATTCCATGGGATCTGGTACAAAATCACTGCAGGGTTCGGCACAATAGGACAGCAAGGTACAACAATCTGGTTTACCTTTCGCAGGTCTTGCACTACCCTGTACTTTCCGCTAGGCAGTTTAATTCCAATTAAGGGTGAATTACAAGGACTGCTCATTACTTCCTGTATTATGTTTGACTCTAGCAACCTTTTTACTTCAATTGTAACTCCAGCTTTCACTTCTGCACTCATTTTATACTGTCTGGTTTTTGGGTAAACAGCATTTGTTTTAATGGCTATTTTAACTGGGTCCACATTTGCCATTTATCCTACATCTCTCCCTGTGAAATCCCACACCTCTGGTATCACTTTTTGTTGGAGCTCTTCCGCTAAGTCCTGTATTGTCAGGGTCTTGATTTCTGTGTCAGGCCTTAGTAACATCAATTTGTACAGGCCATCTTCATCTGGGGTCTGAATTTCGACGCCTTTTGGTGTGCAAAAGATGGTGCAGTTCATTTTGTACAACAAATCACGTCCCAGTAGACTCACAGGATTAGAGTCACAGACAACAAATCTGTGCATTTCTTTGAAGTTCCCTATAGAAATCTCCATTGGTTCAGTTACTGGAGTACTGATTATCTGGTTTGACACACCCACTACTTGGATGGCTTCGCCCGAGAGGGGTAGGTTTGGAACGTCCACTGTTCTCACAGTAGAACGGGTAACAGAAAGGTGACATCATTTCCTTCAACCTTTCCTTCAATGTATGGCCCTGTCTGGTCTACCGGTAAGGAGGCGCCAAGTACGCACTCCTCGTCCTCCCCCCTCAGGCCCCGTCAGTATGGTTCATCACAGAGGAATTTATCATTTAACAGGAATTGCGAAGTTGCTGCATTTCTCTCATCCCCTCCTTCCCATACCTCGACCCCCTCATTCTGCTGAGTTTGATTCTTATAATTAGGTCTAGGAGCTCGAGGCAACGGATGCTGTTTTACCTGCTGCTGGTTCTTTCGTGGCCCCTCTTTCTGCACCTGTGGATTTAAACCATTTATGGGGGCATTACCAGCCTGCAAATGTTGCCACTCGTCTCTCCAGTGCCCTATCTGACCGCACCCGTGACAGGGGAATTTCTTTTTGGCCTCTTCTTTACTCATTTTTACTCGGGGCTTCCCTCCTTCCCCAGAATTAGTGTTTTGAGTATTATTATTCATTTTACTTAACTGTTTCTCTTGTTGTTCAGCCAATTTTACTTGTGCCCACATAACCTTCTCCTTTAGGGCTTTTCTTTTGTTCTCCAATTCATCCTCATAGTACTTGGCGTACTTAAGGACCTCATCTATGGGTTTGCCCTGCCAACAGATTTTATTATCTCTAATCCACTGGGATATTTCAGGTCTCAAACCCAACACGAATCGATAAAAGAAATGGGTCATATCCTTCATTTAAATATTATCGATTCCACTGTAGGTTTTGAATACCTGTAGCAATCTTTCATAATAGGAGTGCACTGTTTCATCACGATTTTGGGTAGTTCTATCTATTCGGGTCCAATCGGTTTCCTTTGCTGGCACTTTCTCTTTTAGGTATTGTATGTCTTTATCATACTTTCTCATTACATCTGGTGAAGGAGCTCCGGTTCTGGAGTCTCTCTCATATTCTTCATTGGACCAATCAACTGCAATCTTGCATTCTGTCCACAAGTCTACAGGAACTACAATGTCAAAGAACCCATCCAGGTCCTTCAGGAGACATTTTTGAACCTTCATGAACCTTTCAACCTGCCGATACCACTCTACGGGTTTCACTCGTAATTTTGGGAAGTCATTGGTAAAAGACACAATTTCCTGTCCGGACCATGGGACATGTACATATTTCCCACCCGGTACTTCTCTCATAGGATACAACTTTTCTGCCTTGCCCACTTCTTTTAGTACATATTCTGAAGTTTTTGGTTTGGCCTTACTGTCCTCCTTTTTCTTTGCCCACCTGGCTTTCCATTTGTCTAGATCTCCCCATTTCTGCAGGATATTCAGCAATTCTTTTATCTGTATTTTCTTTCCTGACACATTCATGTTTTCTAAATCTTTGTCTGAAAATTCTGCTCTGTAGGGTTTCTGTAATACCTTGGATCGACTAACATCTATTCCCATATCCGTGGCTGTGTCCATTAATTTTTCATGGAACACTCTGGTGTTCCGGGTAAGGCTTTTGCTGATAAACAGCAACTCCTCCTCACTAAAAGTATTCAATCTGTCTAATCCCACATTTCCAGCCATTAGTTCCTCCATTTCTATCCTTAGTTTGTAGATATCTAAAGGTTTGGTCTGGGGAGTTTCTTTTTCTATTTCTCGGGTCCATCGATTCAGTTCCTCCGGAGTCACTACTGTGGCACTCCGAGTCCCTGAAGCTGTTTCAATTTGGACTTCCTTTGCCTTGGTCTGATGTCCTGTCCACGGTATACTGGTTCCGGGTTCCCTTATGGACAGATCCATTAGGGAAATCACAGACTCACATTCACTTGCCTGATCATCAACTATGAGCGGTTATTTTCTTGGCGGGGCTACAATGGGTGTAATAACTGGGGTACTTGGACTAGCCTGTCTATCTCCATAAAGAGGAACAACAGGACCAATAGTCACTGGGATTGTTAGGGAGTCAGGACTGGGATTTATCTGGGCTATGGTCTGAATCCGTTCATTTCGCTATGTAATCAGTGCTTCTCTTTCTCGTTCATGCAAAACCCTTTCCATAGAGTTGTCATGCATTACTTGGGGTACTAAAGGAGGGTATATACTCGGGGCAGTTGGGATTGTTAACCCTGGTCTGTCCTCACCAAAAGGTCAGTAATTTGGGACCGCTGTGCCAGGTCTGCAAAATCCGTCACTATCACTGGGTTTGCTACCAGTACCAACTACATCTGTCTCACTGGCCCTTCTACTTATAGGATGTCAGAAGAACGGATTCTTCGAGATTAGGGACCCAGACTCTTCAGCATAAGGAGGTGGATTTTTCATTAACAAATCCTCCAGGTATTCATCCTCCGAATCCCCCATGGCCATTAGATGTCGAGATTTCTCTGCCCTTTTTCCTCCCCCTTGTTCAGTTACCCCGAACATTGGAAATAGTCCCTCAACCATCATATTCTGTCTCCACTGCTTCATCTTTTTCTCTTTTGTTTCCCGCTGCAATTTTGGATACCATTTGCTCACTCCCTTATCCATTCGGGGTCTATCTCGCTCTAGAGCCTCAATCTCCCATTCCTCTAAAGCTTCATATTGCGTTAATCTGGGTCGGGGGTGTAATTCATTCATTAGGGTCCTTAAGTTAAACAGGATTCTACCATTAAAGGTACCATCGAGGGGAAATGCTAGGACTCCGTCATCTTCAGTATACTTTACCCAATTTTCTAACCATACACAGGTATGATACCCTTTGTCAAACATCATAAACGATGCGGGAGAATTAGGTGGTGGAATGATCACACCCTCCCTAGTTCTAATAGGCTTGTCTTTCTTGAAATAATTCTTGATCTTTTCAGCAATGGTCAATTTTCTCTTTCCTCCGTACATATTGTAAGGTCTACCTCTTAGCATCCGCTCCTTATGAAAACCTAGATTTTTCGGATCAGGTAAAAATTCAGGATACCACATACACCTTTCCAAACTATCTTCAAGCTCGGATTGATTAACTTTGTTTACTAAGGTGCTTCCAATGCTAGCGCGTCTTTTAATTCACAGCAACCAATCAGCACAGAGGTTGCAAACACTCTCGACCAATGGGTGCGCGGCCCCTTCGTGAGACGCGGTCTCACTCTTCGGCGCTCACCCCTCCCTTACAATTCTAGCTTCAC
Source organism: Lissotriton vulgaris (assembly GCF_964263255.1). Classification (NCBI taxonomy): domain Eukaryota; kingdom Metazoa; phylum Chordata; class Amphibia; order Caudata; family Salamandridae; genus Lissotriton; species Lissotriton vulgaris. Next base: position 406,683,515 of record NC_141694.1, on the reverse strand, counting down.
TACACACCCGCGGGCTCAACCAATAACAGCGCGGCACGGAGTGACGTCAGTGCAGCCTTGTGACCGACTCCCTCCTTCACAAGGTAACGGAAACTTTGAATTTTTCTTAAAGTGCAAGTGCTCAGTTTAGTTAACAACGTATAACATTCGCCACTGTGCTTGAGGGGATTTAAAAAGAAAAAGGGTTTTTCTCTTACTGCAAGTACACCACTTCTGTCTACTTTTCATTCACTACGGATAGATCTCTCCTGCCTATCCTCTCACACAAGCATTAGAGAACCTGCTACTCCTTTGACTCATCCACTTCTTTCCGGGATATATACTAAGCCAAACTTTCACCAGCGGACTCCTCTGCTGTCACTCAAGCTCCGTAGAACCTATTACTCCTTCCGCATGTGACCCATACCAGGTGATATCACAACGGGAGTTCCAACAGGGTACTTGTAGCTATCATTTATTCAATAATTCATTAAAAAAAATCCTAATTAGCGCTTCCAGTTCTGCCTAACCATGCACTAATCTCCCTCCTAGCCAGTGACCTCACAGCCAAGTGGATTCTACTCACCACTTGCTATATTATTTCTCCGGGGATTCCCACAACAAGAAACAATCGCGAACAATTATGTTAATTACATGCAATAATATAGCAACATTTCATGAAAATATAATTTCAAATCTTTTATAACATTTAAATGCAAATAACAAAACTTATTTTAGCAGCAATAAATTTTAGCAGCACATTTTATTTTTCACAGTTCCTAAAATATCTTATCTACCTATCTTAACTAGTCCTAACCATCTATCTGCTACCAGAAAATTACTGACAGAGCGCGCAGGTCGCCCGACTCTTTATCTCACCAGATTTCACGCACTTGGGCCCATGACTGTGTTTATGACAGTATTTTTGTGAATCGGGCGATTTTACACGACACCATCAGTAATTCTATGTGTTTTCCTTAACACTATGACCAAGATACCTGACTTACCACAGGCACCCACTTTCCTGATAAATCAGGAGCTAGCAGTGGACAAGAGATAAGAAGATACTTAATACTTTATACATTTAATAACACTTTTATGCCTTTATAATGACCACAGACACCTGAAGGGTTTTAACGAATTTATATAGTAAGTTTAAATCAGAATGACATGAGTATAAAACTAATACAGATTAGAATATCAATAATCAGGATTATAACGATAATATAACTGTGAATGAGGGCAAGCACCATTGAGTGCGAGTGAAGAATACTACTGGGTAAGGGTAACAGGGAACATGCTATTCAGTTTCAGGTTTATACTAAGATAGGCGAGTTTCAAGCACATTAGTCAGTGAATTTGCTAAAGTCCTACAAGTGATTCAAACTGATCTTAGTCTAACTGCTAATTCAAACCTATATTCTAAAACATGAGTGAAATTAGATCACACTAATTAAGTAAAACAGTTTCAATATGCCCTACAGGTAGGGGAACAATGGAACATAGCTAATAAACAGTTTACATGTAAGTCTTTTGGAGATGACAGAGAGAATACCATGGGCAAGGATGCTTTATTTAAAGGAAAAGAAAGAAAGAGAATAGATAGACGGACACCCACAATTTTATATTTACCTAGGACAGGAATGAGGGCGAGGACAAGGACCATCAAGGACTTAGGATGCCAGTAGGCAAGCAGGTACAGCTCATGGACAGTCAGGACAGGATACCCCTCAGGATTTGGGTCAGGACTGGGCTCACCAAAAGGGCACGACCAACACCTGCAGCTTCGGATGCAACGCCTGCGCTACTCCCTCACTGCACGGAATCCGCCAATAACCCCGATTGGGTTCTCGAATCTCCCAGCAAAGTGCTTCGCCAGCACTTAAGACTATTTCCACCCCTTGGAGTTTGTGGAAGTTACGGACAGAGTGCTCCGCAGCTCTCTGTATCAATCACCTATAGAGTTCGTAGGGTCGGTGACAGGTCAGCTACTCGGACAAGTCGGACAATTCTCTAGCTAAAACTAGGCTAGTTATACCCTTTGCGGGTCCCTAGACCACCCACAATTGTTGCAAGTGACAGGATCCCCAACATTGGATTGGTCAGGAGAGGTGGTTAGGTCATTGTCACCACCTAAAATTCTGGGTTCCCATATTTAATATTCAAATTTCGTACCCACCCCTTACATTCCAGTTCCCAGGGCATGAGAAAGGTGTAAAACAATAGGACACACATAAAGTAAATACATTTGTAACAATTTTAGGTACAGCCGAAATCTTCTCTTGGGGCACGGAAGATTTTCCCAGGCGCATCCCAACTTCAGAAGCCAGCTGGCTTGGTTTTGCTTCTGCGCGGTTTGAGTTTTCCCTCATCACGTGATTGGGGAGTAATGGGTTTCAAAGATGGAGCGACTCCCCACTCCCAGGCCCACAGATATGCGGTACATGAAAAGTAAGCGAAAACAAATTAGAAACACAGAAAAATGAATACACTGTACACCATTAATAGCTACACTACATCCCTTACTTTATAATATCTATAGCATTAGGATTTTAGGCAGAAATAGACAGCTAGACAAAAGCAGCAGTAGCAAGCGGCAAGCATGTTAGAGACAAAGCGGCCATATTAGCAGTAATGCGCATGAGCGAAAAGTCCCTCCAGAACTGCGAGTGCGTCACATCACATGGGTATGACCGACGCATGCGCAGACTGGATTTCTGCGAAGCAGCGATTCTGTAGAATGCAAGCCTCATTACGATTAATAGACACATAGGCAAGCATCTCTGGGACACCCGCGTGTAGTGTAAAAGTGCAATATTAATGACAAACAGGTTGATTAATGATATTACAGGTTAAACGAGGTTCTTGAATGTGAGCAAGGCGCTTTACGTGCAAATCCTTGCTCCATCAGTATCACTTCCAACTTAACGTTGGGGATCGTACTGGTCACAGTCACTCACCTCGCCCTCCCGGACCTCAGTACACCTGGAATTTGTCAAAGGTTAGGTCCACTCCGGAGTGGCGTATCTTCGACAAGGTACTCTCACCCTCCTTGATCTCCTCGGACCTTTTTGCTCTGACTCTTGATTTCCCACTTCCGGGTCTGATTCTTCAGATACAGGTGCAAGATCTCTTTCAGAGGCCAGCCTCACGTTCAGTCTTCTTCGCCTCTCAGGCCAACTTGCCTCTGTGCTGTTAACTCCTCTGCTTCTCGTTGGCACACCCTGCTCATCACTGCCTTCAGCTTGTTCTGGGTTGAGATCACCTTCACATCAACTTCCCCATTCAGAGGCAGATTCCGTGTCACTGTCGTCATGATCTCCTTCAGCTCGGTCGGATGAATTACCAGCTTCTTCAGACACCCCCACAGCTTGACTTGTCCCCTCTAGTGGATCTTCCTCCACAGCTGGATTTCCATCAACGAGAGGAGCTGTTTCTTCCAGGGGTGCTGGAACTGTTCGGGTGTGAGAAGCATGTATCCAGTTCGGCAATCCACCACACTTCACGGCAGTGTTCGTCACCAGGATAACCTGAAACGGGCCTCGCCAGCGCACATCCAGGCAGCTCTTTCTCACGTGCTTCCGCACCAGGACCCAGTCACCTGGACACAGGTCGTGACAAAGGTCTCTAGAAGCCGGGATTTCAGCAGTCTGCACCTGAAGAGACACAGAATGGATGACATCAGATAGTCCCTTGCAGTAGTCAAGAATCAGATCATCTGTGATATTTAACAAGGCTGCTGAAGGGACGGACGGCAATCTCATAGCCCTCCCCATCAACACCTCATGGGATGAGATTCCTGTCCTCCTGTCTGGTGTACTACGTAAGCTCATTAGCACCAACGGTAAAGCATCTGGCCATTTCAGGGACGTGGATGAGCACACTTTCGCCTTCGAGCCTTGAGTGTTCCATTTATTTGCTCTACTATGCCAGAAGCCTCTGGTCGATAGCTACAATGCAGTCTCTGGTCAATGTTCAGTGCAGAGCAGAGCATTTTCACAACTTCACTGTTAAAATGCGTCCCTCTGTCCGATTCCAAAGAGGTCGGGACCCCGAATCTTGGCACTAACTCCCTCAACAATAATTTTGCTACTGTGAGTGTATCGCACCTACGAGTTGGGTATGCCTCAACCCACCTGGAAAACACACATACATCACCAAGACATATCTGAGGCGATTACACCTCGGAATTTCAATGAAATCCAGTTGCATCCTATTGAAAGGCCCACCAGACCTTCCAATGTGACTCAGTGTGACTGGTGTCCTTTTCCCAACATTCATTTGTTGACACGTAACACACCTCTGACATTCTGCTACCGCAGCTGTTCGAAACTTGGGATTGTACCAAGTATGCCTGAACACTCGCATCATTGCATCCCTTCCCACATGCACAGGACCATATATCTGTCGAGCCATCGGGCTCACCAGCTCATTCGGCAACACAGCTCTCCCATCAGCTGAAATCCACAAGTCCAATTCCCCTCTGACACAACCAGATGTCACCCACACTCTTTTCTCGAACTCTGACGCTTGTTCCTGCATCTTCCTCAATTCATCCCAGGTATCAGCCACTTCGAGTATCATGTTTAGCTCGGTCCCTCCCTGCGTCCCTTCGATAACTTGGTCAGTAAATGAGTAACCCTGTTCTGCACAATAGCGTGCAACTTCATCAGCATAACGATTACCCAAGGACAAAAAATCAGCACCTTTGATGTGTGCTGTACATTTCACCACAGCGATTTCTGCTGGACCCTGCAGAGCCTCCAGCAGTAACCCGACAAATTCTCCATTCCTGATAGGGGAACCTGACGATGTCATGTAACCCCTTTGAGACCACAACTGACCGAAGTCATGAACCACACCAAACCCATGTTGGCTGTCGGTGTATATGGTGATTCGAATTTTGTTGGCTGCCAAACAGGCACGCGTCAACGCAATTATCTCAACCACCTCAGTGGAGTGTACTCCTTCCAGGCAGGCAGCTTCGACTATCCCATGAACCGTGCAAACAGCAAAAGCCACTCTTAACTGTCCAGCACTGTCTCTTATGCATGAGCCATCAACAAAGTAAATTTCATCAGGGTCTACCAATGGCTCATTGACAATGTCTGGTCTAGGTTTGGTGCACAGTTCAGTCACCTCAAGGCAGTCGTGGTCTTCACAATCATCATCTAAGACATTTGGCAATGACATTACCGTAGCAGGGTTCAAAACCGAGCACCTCTTAAGGGTCACATTCTCCGCGGCAAGTATGACCTGCTCGTAGTGTGTGAGCCTATTATTGGTCAATTGCTGCGTTTTGGTCCTGGTCATCATCAGTTCTACCGAGTGTGGAACATGTACCATCAGTGGATGTCCCATTACAATGCTTTCATATCGCTCAATGCTGACACCTGTTGCAGCAACGGATTTGAGACATCCGGGCGACGCTGCGGCTACTGGGTCTAAGGTAGCCGAGAAATAAGCAACTGGTCTACGGACACCTCCATGATCTTGGGTTAATACTGCCAATGCGCAACCCTCTCGCTCGCAGCAGAACAATGAAAACAATTTGTTGTAATCAGGCATTCCCACGACATAAGTCCTCTCGCAACTCAAGGAAAACCATCATGCAGTCTGTGTCCCATGGTACCGGATCACTCACGTCCTTGTGCGTCAGTTTCTGCAATGATTTTGCCTTCAGGGAAAAATTGGCAATCCACTGGCGACAGTAGCCAACCATCCCCAGGAACATTCTAACCTCTCTTTGAGTCGAGGGCACCATCATTTTCATTATGGCCTCTATCCTGTCAGGAGACACTTTTCTTTTCCCCTTCTCTACTCTGTGCCCCAGATACTGTACCTCTGACAGACAGTACTGTAACTTGCTGGGTGATACCTTGTGTCCATTTTCTGCCAAATGGTTTAACAATGCAATGGTGTCAATTCTACAAGCATCCTCTGTCTCTGACGCAACAAGGAGGTCGTCTATGTACTGTACGAGAACCGAGTTCTGCGGCAGTACTAGACTCTCAAGATTTCTTTTCAACAATTGATTAAAAATTGATGGGCTCTCTGTATACCCCTGAGGGATACGGCACCATGTTAACACGCGATCTTCCAGCTTAAAAGCGAAAAGAAATTGGCTCACCTCATGTAATGGTATTGAGAAGAATGCCTGACACAAATCAATCACTGTGAACCACTCAGCCTGTGCCAGTATCTGAAACAATATCACTGAAGGATTCGGTACCACTGGACAGCATGGACCAACTATGTTGTTCACTTTTCGTAAATCCTGCACAATCCTGAACTTCCCGCTAGGCTTCTGCAAGCCCATGATCGGAGAGTTACATGGACTGCCCATTACTTCCTTCAGAATCCCCTGTCTAATCATGGATTCAATCACAGGTCTTATTCCCGCAATTGTTTCTGGAGTCAACTTGTATTGGGGTGTTCTTGGAAACTCTGCATAAGGTCTCACTTAAATCTTAACTGGCTCCACTCCTTTGATCAATCCAATCTCCTCTCCTGTAAAGTCCCAAACTTCCTGTCTGACTGCCTCTCTAAAATCCCAGGGGAGTTCTTCCACCGTTAGTGCAGGATACAGTTCTATGCACACATGTGTGTTAGCAACCTTAAAGGCGGCATCATCATCATTTGTCTGTAACTATACTCCCTTAGGTGTACAGTAGATGGTACAATTGAGTTTACACAAAAGATTCCTTCCTAACAGACACACAGGGGTAGAATCGCATACCACGAATTGGTGTCTGTCTCTGAAATTCCCTATTTTTACTGGGACTGGCTCGGTCAATGGGTTTGTCATTCTCCTATTTGCGACCCCTACAACTTGGATAGTCTGTCCGGAAAGTGGTAGGTTAGGAACTACTGTAGACCGTACCGTAGAATGGGTAGCACCCGTATCCACCAGAAAGGTGGTGGGGTGTCCAGCCACATCAGCTTCTACAAATGGTCCCCTCTGGTCTATCTCCAGTACTGCTCCTAGGGTACAATCCTCCTCTTCACTCAGGCACCGTCCTGTCACTGGGTCAAAGTGATAGTACTCGTCTCCTTCTACCATGAAAGGCATCTGCTGGTAAACCTTGTTCCCTGTCGCAATCTTCGGTGGCTGGGGAACCGGAGCTCTAGGAGCAGAAGTCCCCCCTTTTGCCGCCTTGAACTTAGTTACTGATGCCCTCGGTACTTGAGGGGCCTGACTCTCCTCTTCGCAGTGTACTTTCTGCACCGTAAATCTTCCCACTACTCTCGCTTCTGGGGACTGCTGAGATACCCCCTCTCCTTCCACTGAGCCGGACCTGTCCCCTACTGGGCCCAAGTCGCTCTCCCTTAAGACTCCACTCTCTATTACAGATGCCTCTCTTACCATTGGTGGTGCGGGCGTCCCTTCTACCTCCGGATTATATGGAGGTGGCCTCTCTGACAACAGTCTCTCTATCAGACTGTCATCCGTCTCGCTGTCGTCATCCTCTGTGTTCTTTCTTTGGGCATCTCCTACATTCTCCAGCAATGGGTATAACCTGTCTCCTTCGATGGCCTGCACTCTCCACCTCTTGGCCAGTGCATCCCATCTCGCATCCTGTACCGCCCTAACTGATCTCTTCACTCTCTCCTGTCGCCTATCTCTGTTCTTTTCGTAGGCTGCCCTGATCCATGCATTTAATGCTTCAAACTGTGCTGGTCTAGGCAACGGCCCCAAAGAAGCCATAGTCGCTTTTAACTGGTACAACACCTCCAATCTAAACGTTCCATATCTAGGAAAAGTCAATTCCTCACTTCCATCAATCATCTTACACCAGTTCTCAAGCCACAATATGGTATGCAACCCAACATTTGTAGCCATGTAATGGGCTGGCGTATCCTCGGGTGGAGCCTCTTCCCCACCCCGAGGTTCTAGCTTCTTTTCTCCCTTAAATAGCTTTGCAATCCTTTTAGACATTTCATGATGAAACCTACAACGTTTCCTCATTTACAGTGCTCGTTTACTTCCCAATGACAATCCACCAATCCCAGCGCGGCTTTACTCTAACTGCCCTATCCCAGCGCGGCTCTCTTCTGACGTCACTCGCTTCTCGCTAACCGCCCAATCTCAGCGCGGCTCCACACTAACCGTCCTATCCCAGCGCGGCTCTTTCTGACGTCACTCGCCTCCGCTTCGCAGCAGTTCCCCTCCTTTCTCTGCTCGTCTCTCGGTCATGCATGCGTCCCAATCATACACTTGAAATGATCACTTCCGACCAAGCAACCACTTCCTTGACTGTACGTCAACAGTCTGCCTGTAATTGTCACTGAACTGGCAAATGTCTGTCCACTTAACGACCAGACAATCGCCTCTCTGATAGGTTACGTACACACAGCAACTTCCGACCAGCGTCCGTTACCCACGCATTCACACATTCGTTCCCCCTATCTCGGTCCTGCGGGCGATCAATGGTACCTCATGACCCCCTTACAATGGTCGACAATTACTATAGGTGTTCGATACACCCGAACCACTGAAACTCTCCTTGAGTCTTAAGATTTTCACCGGTTGCGCGCGCTCACAACCTGATCTCTTTCACACTACAGGCACTCAACTCCGCTAGACAATACAATTCAACAACACAATGCACACCGCAATCTAACACGCATGACCCTTTTCATACTCACTCTCTTACGACCTGCTGCTTTCTGCCGCACCGTCACTCTCCGTCATTTTGCGTGGAACGCCATCCTCCGTCCGCGGTTCTGCGGACGCACATCTCCCGATCTCTATGGGCCTTGGGGAAATCTTAACCTAACCTAGATTACCCTCACTCCAGAAGATAAACCATCCTACTCTGCTACTAACTGGAAAGGCGGGATTTCTACTCTAGAATCAGAATAGCATTTTCTAGAATCCCGTCACAGGTTGACTAGGCCTTTTTACCTGTCATAGAGTGTAGAAGTCAATCTATCCTAACAGTGTAATATCAACTTGAACGATCCCCATTGCTTTCCCCAAAGAACCACTGACTAAAGATCGAGTTTAAAGATTTATTACAAAGCCAAAAACAGTTGGGTATATAAACACCTCAGCAAAAGATTCAGAAGATAAACAGGCACTAATACAAACATAATTCTACGGAAAAGTCTTAATCGACTAAGAAACAATACAAGTATCAATTCCAAAATCATCAGGCTAACAAGAATTGCTATAGCCTGGGTTTTAGTAGGCATCGGAAAAGGAAGGAATAAATCCAGATTAATCTGTCCCTACACTATACTAAGTGACATCCCTACTTAACAAAGTTCCCTCCTATCAAAGGTGTCAGCCGTGGTGACTTCCAAAGAAGCGCACTCACTTTGTTCGGACTTAGCCTAAGAATCCCTCTCGCATAGCAAAGCTCTCTGCCTGACCAACAGCTTCCTTCGCCCTCATGCGCATCTGCTCTGTCTCTCCTTCGGGGTGCTGTCCCTAATACAAAACCCCACAATATGACGACACGCCCGAAGGTACGCCCCTCTCAAAGGTGTTAACTTTCAGAAGTTTCCACTACGACATCTTCATCCTTGTCCGTTGAAAACGTCCTTGGGTCCCAGAGCCTCCTTCTCTTGAAGTTGCTTCCCTAAATTTCGTAGTCACTCCTCCATGTCTGGGACTACCATCCTAACACTCATACACAATGGGCCCTTCTTCTACAATCTCTAGTTAACCTTGCACCTGCAAAAGAACGCACATAAATCGGCTCACAGTTCCATGCTGTTTGCAATTAACTGTCTAAAAGCAACCTTCTAGAAAAGACATTTCCATGATTTAATGTCAAGTGAAACATTCTCAATTCGGCCTACACAGTTTTTTTTCCCCAACTGAGCCTCTGCACGTTTCTGTGTATCACATTAACATAAACAATACATTTTCGTTCATTAAGCCTTCATCATTATAGCAAAATACATCTTCTAAATACATTTTCTAACTTAGGCACTCTATCTCTTTATATGAATACAATAATGAATTTCTAATAAAGCAGCTTAATACACTAATGACTTATTGACCATCCCTTAATTGGATTAATACTTCACTGCAAACAATATTTCTAGATTAACGTGGCATTAGTACTTTCAAAACACTTTACGTTACTCTATGTAAATTCTGGCACATTATTTCATAGCCCTACATCACATTTAAACATGATTATACTCCTTTATATATGTGGGTGCTGATTATTCATGAATATGGTGCACCTCTTACAATTTCTAACTCAGTTTTGCGCTCTCTCACTAACTAACTAACTACCTAACTTTAACTAATCCCTAAGCATCCTCTGCTTACCAGAAAAGTATACAGATAGAGCGTGCAGGTCTGCCAGCTAGGAAATTTTTACTAATACTCACCCGGGCCCTTAATTTTCCATACACCTCAACATCATTTGGTAACTCACGCTCTACTATCAGTATAATTTGAGATTATTTACTACTAATTCCTATATCTGTTAACCTAGCAATGTAGGTACTAGGGGGCATATTTACAAGCCCCATGCGACACTTTTGCGTCATTTTTAACATGGAAAAAATGAAGCAAACGCGGCGCAAGGGGCTTGTAAATCTGCCCCTAGGAATCAAAACACATGGGATCAGGGAGTTGAGTTATAAGCTAGGTACTCAAGAACATTTATAACATTTGTAAATATGAAATAACCACAGACTCTGGGTAGGTTCAAAGTTTAATCTAATCATCTTCATCATCATATGTCATGAGCATAAGGTTAAAACAGATTAAACTATCTATAATCAAAATCATGAACAACGTATATCTATGCAAGAGATAGAGAATGCTAAGCATTTAAGAACTTAAACTGAAAGGGAAGGTAAGAACACGGAACATGCTATATTTAGATAACAATCTTTCACAACTTGATTAAAGGAGGGTAAGAAAAGGGAACATGCTAAACTCAAAGACTTTCGCAATTTAAAATGACAGTTAATGAAGAACTTATTGTAATTCGAGATTTATAGTTTTAGCATAATACTATAGGGAAGGTAAGATTTGGAACATGCTATCAATTCAGCTTATCTCCTAAAAGGGAGGGTAAGAAAAGGACATATACTAAAATAGAAAACGATTTAGCATTGACTAAAGGTGGGTTGAAAAGTGGAACATACTAATAGTCAACAATACATGAATATCTCATTTACCAAGGGATGGGGAAGAAAATGGAACATATGCAATCAAAGCTTTGAAATTTCAGGGAAGGTAAAGAGAACAATGCAATTAAAAAGACAATTACCCACACAGACTTTATATTTACCTAGGATAGAGTGACCCTGGCCATGGGTCAGTTGGAAAAGACGGGAAGAACCCCAAGGACTTAGGTGCCAGTAGGTAAGCAGGTGCAGCTCATGGACAATCAGGACAGGATACCCCAGAATTCGGATCAGGACCGGTTCACCAAAGGTTAAGACCAACACCTGCAGCTTCGGTTGCAATGCCTGCGCAACTCCCTTTCTGCAAGGAGTCTGCCAATAACCCCGATTGGGTTCTCGAACCTCCCAGCAAAGTGCTTCACCAGCACTTTCAATTATCAAAACCCCGAATGAGTTTCTCGAACCTCCCAACAGAGTGCTTCGCAGCTCTCTGCTTTCAGTCACCTATTGAGTGCGTTGGGTCAGTGACAGGTCAGTTATTCAGACAAGTCGGACAATTTCTCTAGCTAAACTTACGCTAGTTATACTGTTTTTCGGGTCAGTGTACCACCCCCCAATGTTGCAAGTGTTAGGATTCCCAATTTGGATTGGACAAAGGAGGAGGTTAGGTCATCACACCACCTACATTTTAGACTTTCTCAGGCTTAATATTCAATTTCTGTACCCGCCCCTTAAATTCCTGGTTCTCATGACATATGCTTTGGTATAACAATAAATGTTCTATTTACAAATACATTGTTTTTGTTTAGAGTTCGTGAGGTGAGGTTCCCAGAAGCATCTTCTCAGTCAATCAGCTCCTTGGCGGAGATTCAAAGGTCATCTTCTCTGGAGACTCGCAGATCTCGCGCAGACGCAGTTTCATCCAAAATCGGGTACAGCATAATACAACGGGCCAAGTTTCGAAGTGTACATGAAATGGAAAAGAAACAGTTTTAATACATAGAATAAATGATTTCACTGTATACTATGAATTTCTATACTACTCCCATTACTTTATAATAAACTATAGCATTAGGATTATGCAGACCAAACAGCTTAGCGAAAGCGGCAATGCAAGCTTTGAGCATGTGAGAACACAGAGCAGCCATCTTAGTTTTATTGCGCAGGTGCAACTATTTTCCCTCCAAGACATTAAATACGTCACGTCACATGGGTATGACCGCCCCATGTGCAGTCTAATTTCCTGCGTAGCAGTGGCCATTTTAGATTGCAAATGTATTAAGATTAATAAACACAGAAGCAAGCTTCACTCGGTCGCCCTGTATAATGAAAAGATGAGCAAAATTAGTAACAGGAACATGTTGGTTACTTTATTAACGTTATTCGAGGTTCATGAGTACAAGCAAGTCACTTAACGTGCAAATCCTTGCTCCATCACAGCCACCATCAGTGGTTGAAGACGATGATGTTATACTGCCACCTACTTCCATCCTGCACCCAGTTGTCAGGCCACAACAGCAGCATCTCTCAGTGTGTGCTTGTCAGTGCCGTAACACATCTCATGGCAAACAAGCTTCTGTATCTCAGCCAGCTGATAATAATCCACCATTGTTTGATGGGCTGGAGGCTTCCATGCTGCAAGTTCAGTGTCTGCAGCATAAATAAATGAAAATCATAACCCAAAAGTTTCAGAACACGCAGCAAACAATTTCTGTGGGATTGAATACTGTGGCCAATCAATTTGCAGATAATCAATTGTCACATGGCTAGGTTGAGCCTGGGAAGAAACACTACCAATTGCCTTCGTTTTAACACAATGACTTTAGTTTCTCTGATTCAACACTGCTTACAATTCCACTTCTTAAGTACACTATCGTGACACTTTGAATATTTAGTACAAGGCCCAGACACACATTGCGCAAATGCTGTTGTTTGTAATTTGTCCATGAGGAGACATGGCTATCTATCACAAAGGGAGTAAACAATGTCAGTCTGACTGAAGCCTCAACGTGGAAGCATGGATAATGTTATTATAAATACACATGACTTTCCGTGCTCAAATTAGAGGAACACTCTTCTCTTATTGCAATGTAATCACTGTGTCAGAGCCTCAGCCTAGCTGATTTCTGTTTACTCTCTGAGAAGAAGGATGCCCAACTTGTGACCAAGATGGGAACCTGCATACCTTGCCTTTATGTAATGGGCAGTTAAATCATCTAGTAAGGGATTCTTAGCAGAATACGTGCCCTAGGCAGCTAGGTCAGGGAACACATAGCTGGAGTACACTATACCCAGTACGTATATGCCAGCATATATACAGTTTTTAGCACGGTGGTAGAACAATTCATTCTTTTCACTGTACTTATATTGCAAATCACTTTTTTCTGCTTGTGTATATCGTTTATAGTAGTGCATACATTTTATACAAGAATCAGAATGTCTCAATAAATATTGAAAACTCCCCATTTTGTATTTCTTGTGTATCTCTCTGAGTGACCACGATTGACAGAGTAAAAGGGTTTTAGATCTTTTACAACTATCCCTTGGGAGTCAGGGTTGCCATATTCTGAGCTTTTTATAAACCAGTGGTTACCTTGCCATGTTTATGGGTACTTATGGTTACACTGTGAACAGGTCTAGAGGCTAACATATCCTGAGGGGGTGAATAGAAAACTTTCTGTCACAATCACGTTTATGTTGTCCGAACAAACAAAGAGTTCCTACTGAAAAGTGCAAATCAGACAACACAATCTAGAATGAGCACAAAAATGAACATCTTAATAAGTGCCCTTGAGAAATTATTCCAAACAGATGGCAGAGGACAATGCCCATCAAAGGCGAAGAGAGAGGAGCAGTGCAGCACGTTTGAATGCCTCAAAAAGGTCTATTGGAAGGTTAGCATATGCCATCTCTGCCTTGTCAAGGTGGACTGTAATGAAACAGGTGGAAATGGGACACTTCATTGTGGATGTATCTAGGGGTTGTTATGGAAGCTACAGAATCTGGCCAAATTGCAAGTGAGGTAGGTGGAGACCATCCTTTTAGTGAGGATATGTCCATCATCAGTAGAATCTCTGCCTCAGATGCACATGTGCTGTGACACAGTAGCAGCTATACTCCTACACCTCAACATGATGGCACATTTAATTTTGGACGCAGTAACAGGGAGCATTAAAGGGCACAGAACAGGGAGTATCTACATTGCTGTTTTTTTCTCGTGTCAGTGTTGTAGCCGATTTGCATATTGACATTATGTTATATTTCCATGTCACAGTTACAGATTGTTTCTGAACACATGCAAGACACCTGACAATAAAGAGATATTTACTTTGAAACATAAAACAAGTGTTGTACAATTTCTTAATTCCTGTACATTCAGATATAACTTACCTTGAGCAGTAATGTGTGGTGATGTAATCTCTGCGCTTTCTCTCCTCCGCTCATCTATTCTCATCTGCCTGCTGTTGAACAGGTGATCCAGGATATTCATCCTCTGATTCTGACTCTGAAACAACGATATGTAGGTCTTTCCTGGTTGCAATATTGTGTAGGATGACACAAGTTGCTACTGTCTTACACTTAATTTCAGGCACATATTGTAAGGTACCCCCACTCTTATGTAGGTACCGGAAACAAGCTTTCAGTAGGCCAAATGTCCTCTCAGTCACAGTCCTGGTGCAATGATGTGCATTGTTGTATCGGTGTAACTTTTGGGAGGTGAGAGTACGGTATGGTGTCAGAATTCAGGGATGTAGGGCTTACGCAAAATCACCTGAAACCTATACATTTGAGTGAGCATACATATATTTTGTAATAGATTGAAAAAAGCAAAACTTTATTTACATTTCATTACCTAATAAATACAAATGATCAAACTCCCCTCTTTCCAGCCATCTCTACACTCCACTGTGCCTAAACATGCAGGAGTTATGGGTGTCTCCTGGTTACTGTGGCTCAATATCAGTTATTAAATGGTGGGTGTCATATACAACTTGAATACTGAAGGAATGTGTATTTTTCCTGTTCCTATAAAGATATTCAAGATTGAACAGAGGTCAAAATGGGGAAATTTGGCAATCCTGAAAAATATAATTTGGCACTTTGCATTTCCTGAGCAGTTCTAGGTAGCAGTGGATATATTGAAGCATGTCATCTAGAAGTGCACAGGAAAAATGTGATAGCGCAGTTTGAGACACCCCGCTTGTAATAGCAATCCCACCTGGGTAACTGTTCGAGGCCAATAGGTGTAAGAAGCCCAACACCTGAACATGATTGGTGAGTGAAATGCTGAGCAGAGTACTGCTTTCTAGATTTGGTTTTAAAAGGGCAATAATCGCAAATACGACATTGCTACTTAGCCTGTTTTTGTTAAATATTTCTTTCTCTGTTTGAAAAAAGGCCAGCCTGACTGAAAATGTTCTGTTGTCTCCGCCTCCTCCTCTGTTCAGCGGACAGCATTTGAACCTTCCTTGTAGTCATATACAAAGCAATGATTGTGGAAATCCCTGCTGTATTTTGGGCCAATTTTTATATTTTGCACACAGTTACCACCTGATTTGAATTGGTGGGAAATTGCATGCGCAAACAGGCCTTTTTGTGAGTAGTCGCTTATTGCTTTGTAACATCTTAAAAGTATAACTTCTCATTGAGACAAGATAGAAACATTTTGTTTTGGCTCTCTGAACTCAGAATTTAATAACTCATCTTTAGAAAAGATGGTTTTAAATGGTGTGTTTGAAAATGCCACTTTTTGAAAGTGGGCATTTTATTGTTTAACACCTTGAATGGATGCTGACCTCTCTTGAATCCCATTGTTCATGACGAGCTCAGCTCATCATGAGCACACGAGCAGTGTACTGCATGACGAGCTGAGCTCATCATGAGCATGGAAGGGGTGAACCATTCCGGGTGCCTCTGCCTGTTTGTGAATTGACTGTCTGATTTTTGAGTGACAGGGGCGGGGATGTGTATTCACTGTAGACAGCCACTGGGAGTTTGAGGTGTTCCTAGCCCTTTCTGAATGACTCAGAGCTGAGCTGAATAGACCTTGGCTGCATTTAGAGTAGTGGGAGGAGATGTCCTTGTACCTGAACAGGGTCTGTCTCCCTTGCACAATGCTGTCTCTACCCCCAGTTGTCATTCTGCACCTGTGATGACAGAACTGGTTTGGACTGGGCTCAGAGACCCTTGCAAAAAGAGAACAAAGACCTTTTGGGGTATAAGTATTAGACCTGATACCCCAGAGATGTAGATTACCTCTGGAATCAAGAAGAACCTTTGCCAAGGAGACGAGCTTGAGAAACTGGAGAAGTACTGCCCCTTTGCTGTGTGCTGTCTGGGGTTAGCCTGCAGTAGCTGTTTCTGCCAAGGAAAGGACAAGGACTTTGCTGTGTGCTGTGTCCCCCTGCTTGAGGAAGATCTCCAAGTGCTTGAGTAGAGCTTGCCTTCTGTTCTGAAGTGTCAGGGACACAAAGACATCACTCCCAGCTCCCCTGAACTTCCTTCCTGTGTGTTCTGACCTGCTAAGAGGTGCCTGTGACTGTTTTGGTCCTCTGGAGGCTGTTCCTGCCTTTGGAAGCTGGGAAAGCAACGCAACAACAAAAGAATCGATGCATCGCTCTTCTTGCCGCTGTTTTTGCGACAGAGCACCGCTGTGCAAGAGAAATCTCCACGCATCGCTACATTGCTGCCGAAACCGACGCAGTACCTGTTGCTACTGCAAGAAGCAAAGCATTGAGGGATTGCGGTTTAAGAAACTGACACAGTGCCACTCAAAGCTCCTGCATCGATCACCGACGCATCCCAGATTTCCACACATCATACCTGTGTGGCACGTTTTCCCAATGCATCACCCGCAGACCAGAACCGTCACAGAATTGATGAATAAGTTCCCCCTACAGACCAGATTCCACACATCACTTCTCCTGAGTGCAGCGGAACTGTCGCATTACCTCCCCATGGTCTCAGGAACTGACGCATCTCTTTGTTTCTTTATGCTTCCCATCTCTGCGGCTGTTTGGCCTTGTGAATTTTGTTGCAGCTCCAGGTACTTTGAGAGAAATCATGCATCCATAGTTTTCTATGGGCTAAGTTGTTTAAATCCTTTTTAACAGTCATATTCTTATAACATGCATGTTGGATTTTTGTTGTTTTGGTCTTGTTGAGTTTATATAAAGATACTTTATTATTCTAAACTGGTGTGGTGCACATTTGTGGTGTTATCACTGTATAACTGTGTGTTTTTAGTACAGATACTTTACACATTGCATTAGGATAAGTCTGTCTGCTCGTACCAAGCTACCCAGGGAGTGAGCAGGGTTTATCTAAAGTGGGTATTCCCCTTAGCCTGCCTGGAAGCAAGGGTCCCTATTTGTACATAGGTACCTACCTCTGCCAACTAGAGGCCTCCATTTCTAACAGGGTTCAACTTGTGCAGGTGGACGATTCTTTTGCCTTTTCCATGGCGGTGCCTTAAAAACAGGCGGTGACGTCCACGCCATGCCGGAACTAGGGGCGTTGTGCCCCCCTGAATGCTTCCCGATTCGGTGGGCCTGGAACCCTGTAGGGCCTCCTTTGTTTCCAGTCCGGCAGCCTTTTCATGGCAGACTCAGGCCCATGAAAAGGCTAGCGGTAGGGAATCTCGTAACATGCTGGGTGAGACTGTGCCAGTCCCGCTCAGCATATTGCATTGGCCTTCGGCCACACCACCGCCAAGGATTGGCGGTTCCCTTGCACAACCGATGGTCCACTGCTGGAATGACTCAGAGAAAGCACCAACTCATGTGGCCAGTAGGGACACCCCCAAATGGTTTGATGCACAATGCTCACAGGCTTTAAAAGAGCTGAAAGTTGCCCTAAAGCACTCACTGTGGGACAGGGATCGGGTGACAGCTTGCCGTATAAAATATAAGCAAGCTGTCAAGGGGCGTAAGGGACAACTGCAGCAGCAAGTCTGGGAAGAACTCACAGAGGCAGTGGAGTTGAAGGATTCTACTTGCTTCTGGCGTGTTGTTAATAACCCTTGTTTTAAAGATGCACATAAGCCGGTATCATTTGGAGCAGAATGCCTCCCCAATTACATTTTCCCTGGATGAAGTGACTAGGGAAATTGAGGGCCTTAGTTGGAATAAGGCGCCAGGTTCAGATGGGATCCCACCGGATCTTTTTTGTAGTAATGCCGAGCTCTGGGCGCTCCTTCTAACAAGGGTCCTAAATTCAGCAGTGGGCACAATAATGCCGGCATCATAGTCCACTGCTACGATTGTCCCTATTTTCAAAAAAGGTAATGGAGACAGCCCCCATTGTTACCGTCCTATCTCCCTTATTGATGTATCGGCGAAGGTTTTGGGGTGGGTGGTTTTAAATCGACTGATGGATTGGGCACAGGAACAGCATGTCATAGCAGATGTCCAATTTGGATTTCGACCAGGAAAATCTACCACAGATCAATGTCTAAATTTATATCTTATTAGTGATAAATACACAGTAGTTAAATCAGGGACAAGGTATTTAGCATTTATGGATCTTACTGCAGCTTTTGAAAGAGTGAATCGTGGCAAATTTTGGTTAATTATGAGTAGGCTTGGGGTGGAACCGGGGGTATTTGATATTTTAACGTCTTTACATTGTAACACCACAGCAGTGGTTAGATATACCTAGGAGGGGAAAATAACAGGCCCCTTTAAATGTACCATTTAAATGTATTTAAATGTACCAGAAGAAACCACCCAAACCCTACAATTATAAAATAGGTTCCCACTGTCTAAGCAAAGTTCAGTCTTTTTCATATCTGGGTATATTATTTGACGGACATTTAAATTTTAAACATCAGTTAGAGGGGAAGTGTTTAGCTATGGTTAGGTCCACAGGATCAATATCAAACTTTGCACACAGGTTAGGACGGTGGACGCCAGAGCAGGTTTTAAAATTATATAGTTCAATGTGGTGTGGTAAAGTGTTATATGGAAGTGAGGTTTAGGGATTTAGTGACACTAATAAGCTGCAAGTCGAGGAGAACAAGTACCTGAGGCGCCTGCTGAAAGTTCCCCAGAGCACTCCGGTGCATATTATCCATGAAGAGCTGGTAGTTAGATATGTCGCCGATCTGGTGGCAGTCAAACCCCTTCTCTGCTTCGTAAAGATCTGGGCAAATGAGGAGGCAACATTCTGTAGACTAGTAATCCAAGACTGTCACTCTCTCGATCACAGGCTCAAAATTCCGTGGTTAAGGTATGTGATGGAGTCCTTGGAGAGTTTGGCCTGAGCAGAGTTATTTACTAACCCGCTCAATCTGAGCACTCAGGATAAGGGACTGGTTATGGACTGGTTCCTTAAGCATACTATGAGGCTACATGAGGCTAGAGAGTTTTCAAGCCAGTTGTGAGAGAATATCTAGTAGTTAAGTCCACTGATGGTATTGAACCTTACTTGTCTTTGACGAGCAGGGCTCATGATAGATTCTTAATTACCCGCTTTAGGTTAAATCTTCTGCACCATCTATTGGTGGTACTGGCAGGGTTTTTCGGTGACCACAGAACTGAAGGGACCCAGTGGCTGCGACAATAGGTCTCCACAGGATACCCTCCATTTTGTACTACTCTGCCCATTTTATGCATACCCCAGAAGATATTTTTTAAAGGGCCTTCTAAAGAAAGCCAGATTTAGACAGGGGTGTGTGGCCCTGGTATTTTTAAAATTGCCACCAGATGTTTTTACACTTCTTTGTATTACAAATGTTCTATGGTCTGCTTTTAGATTAAGGGCTACACGGGGTAGTTAAAGTATACAGCACACTTGCCTTTCATATTATGTATCGTTTTAAAAGGTAGCAATTTTATACTGATTATGTGTTACAGGTTTGAATCGAGCTGTAAAATAGCCATATGTTTCAGGTACTCGAATTATGAGATAAGTAAAACAACACAATTATGTGCTATTTTGGTGAGGTGCAGAGTTTTGCATGTCGTATTTTGCACAATGTCTGTAGTTTATGTGCCTTTTTTATATATTATATCTTTTATGGTATTATCAACTCCATTAAGTGATTAATGCACCTTGAAATGTATATATAGTGGGGAGTGTGGTAGGTCCTGTTTACAATCGCTGTTTCTGAGTTTTAAAGGCTAGGAATGATGCACCCTTACAGATGATTGATCAAACATATGGTACATGTACAGTTTTTTATTCACCACACCAGGAACATTTCTACAAACACTAGTTTCCAAACATGAAAATATATATTCATTGGAGCCTGAGGCATGAGATGTAAGTTTGCCGTGCCTGGTTTCCGAATCCATGAAAATGACACTCCCACATGCTGAAAAAGGCCCCGTCTGTAGATTTTCCAGTGGGATTCCAGATTTGAAAATCCAGTGGTGCCTTCTTTTGCTAAACTCTGGTACAGGTCAGACAGGAATGGCCTTTTGAAAAATGTCTAATTTGGACGTGCATGATATGTGATTAGTAGCAGCATGTTTTAAATAAAAAGGGAAACTTTATAGGGAGAGTACCATTTAGAATATGTCCGCTATTACTAACGCATAGCCTCTAAATCTCATCCATACGGTCCTATTGAAACTATACAAGTCTCTGGGCAGGGCACCACCAGTGGAAGAATATAAAATCCTACAGGAAGAGGTACCGCAGAGACCTAAGCAACCAGTGTGCATGGCCTGGAGAGGTTTCAAAGTATGTAAATATGCAATATCGATCGTCAGAGGAGAGATTTTAGAAAGGTCCTGGTTCCGTTATAGTTTAACAGTCCTTACACTCCCATTCCGCCTTTTACTCTTTAAGTGACAACTGAGCTCCAGGCCTTCCCTCGCCAAAGTCCTCAGTGAATAAAACATTATGCTTCAGTACACACACTCCTTAAAGGGGTCACATTCGGCAGGAAGATACATTGCATTACCGAAGTGTTCGGAATGAATGGTCTGCTATGATTATTTCCTATTGGGAGTTTCGCTTATAAAATGGGGCATAACATAGGGATGGATTTTGATGTTTATTGTACTAAAATCTGCTCGTCACGTTAGTTAATTTGCCGGGGTATTTCTCATTTGAAATTCCAGCAAGTTTGACGTGCTGAAATGTATTATGGGATACATATTTCATCGCACCAGGCTATGTACCGGGTGCAACAAAAAACACAAAACACATAATTCCGAGTTGTATGGTGACAGAAGTAAAGCACATGCTGGTAATAATCGTCCCACTCGTAATGAGAGCCTACATTGCGGTTTCCTACTCTGGAGAAAAAGTATCTCGATGTACATGCATTAATCTGTACGACCTCCATATTTAAAGATGCAAAAGACAATTGAAAAATTAACTGTGACGATGCTGTTATTAGATGTGTTTCCATGTTTACCACTAGGAAATATTTCGGTAATGGCCTAGGGGATATCCATCATTTGATGAGTCAAATACATTATCACACTATATAAAACTAGTGCTTCTACATTGAAATTTCAAATCCATGCAAATGAGAAGAATGAGCCCTACTTAGTTTCTGCACATTTGCCCTGTTAAATGCGGCTGTCATGACAAGACCCCCAGTACAAATGTCAAGTGAAGAGTGGCAGACATCACAAATTCAAAGTTAGAGGATAGTGTGCAGAGTTCACAGCAGAAGGGGGCACATATGTTCTTCTCCCCAACACTTAACAACTAATGAGAACCATATTTTTCACCTTGTTTTGTACACATAGAGCTATATAAATGTCCCTTATAATTAACTAATTCTGCTGCAGATGTCCTACTTACCAGCTAAACAATGATTGTTTAAAGGCGTTCTCCTCTCAGCAAACAATGTGAGTAAAAGCAGTACCCAAAGCAAGAGCATTTCCACAAGCCATTTATATTTTTGTTGACCCTCCCTGAATTGCCTCTGACTTAGAAATGACACAGTAGGCTTAGTTTAAATAACACACTCGAGTTTATTTTTATACTTTGCCTATTAAATCGCTGCTATTTGCGGTCTTGTTAGAGTGCTATTTTGCTGCGCTGGCACAGTTTATGGTGTCACCCTCATCCACTAGAAGCAATTAGAGCCTCATTATTCACAGTAGGTCCTATGCGAGTCATTGTGTCTGGTTTAATTTAAATCGGAAAAATAAGAAATGTAAATTGTCAAGGCTGCATCTCTAGCCACTCACTTCGTACTGTAACCTGAACTATTTTCATTCTTGCGACCTACTTTTTCTAGTGCCATACTGGTGTAAATGTTAAAATGGAGGACCACAACCCCAAATTCCTATTTTTATAGTGGAAATAACATGGATGGTACAACACTGGGCATCTGTCTCAAAAATAAATTTGTAAAGTGACCCTCATCAACGAATAATAATAATAGGAACGATACTCATCACACAGTTATCCAAGCTGGATGTAATAAAGTTTGCACGTTGAAGCTTTAGTAAATAAAAGTATTTTCTTGTATATCACTCAAGCTTGCTGAAACATGTCTATGTGTTTATGTGTATGTACGTATTTTCCGCGCTTCCAGTTACATGCTGTAAGGATGCAGTCCTTTTTTTCAGTTTATAGCGCTAACGCAATAGAAAGATAGGGGCATATTATCAAGCCCCAGAAAAGGTTGTATGTGGCTTTCCAATCGAAGCTCATGTTAGATGTCACATCTAACATGAGCTTCGATTGGAATTCCATAGAGCATATTATCAAGCCCATTATCCCCACTTTAGTGGCAGTTTCCTGCCGATAAAGCGGCGATAATTGTATCACCCAGGCTGATAATATGCCCCATAATTCTTTGCATTCAAGCGACAGTTTTACTATTATATCCATAGCACTATGAATATAATGCATTTCCTGTCAATATCTTGTCTAATACTGAGACACGTCATGGCCTTAGTTGTGTCTTCAAAACAGGCCCTAATGAAATATAGAAATCTAAAAGGAAAAAATATAGAAAGCCACATACAACCTTTTCTGGGGCACCAATACAAAACATAAAATGTTCATACTTAAACAAACTGTTAAATGAGTAAACACACAAATAAATGCAGCTTGTGAAGTTGTGCTAGTTCTCGTTAAGGCCCCATGGCGGAAACTGTCTTGGCAGTGTTGGCATCCTCTAGTTTGGATTTTAATTATTTTAAGAATACTATTATTTTTGCACGTAGTAATGTCTGTTCATTTTGACAGAACAGTTCAATTTGTATTGAGGTAATCTCCTGACATCATGACATTCATTAAGGGTTCAAAATGCTACCATGTTAGAAGGTGCTGACTTTGAATGCAGCAGAATAATTCAAATGGTAAAATAGTCCATCCAGACCAATGTCCTAAGAAGCTGCAATTATCACAGGCTGCAAGTTGGACTCCAACTCGCATCTCCATATTGAGCACACTCATTAATTTAATTAATTGATCTTCAATACACCTATGTTTAATTCACCCAGCACGTGATTGTGATCATTGCAGTTAAACCATTGGGAGTAATCCCTCAAAAAAGCATAGAATTTGAGTAAATCCTTCCCTAGAACTGCTTCCAACAGCAGTCTTGCGGTCATAATGTTATCCAAGATGAAACACCTTTTTCAAAACCAGTATAATTAAAGTGTAAGATGTAACTAGTTTGACACAACCAAATTAAGGGCGCAATTACGATTTTGGTGGTCTTGAGACCGGCGTTGCATCAGGCTCAAAGCCACACAGTTGGCAGTTTGCCTACTGCAGAAACAAATAGTAGAGAACTACCATTTGTTTCTGCCTTCTCGCACGGCGAGAAAGCAGAAGATTCTGCTTGAGACAGTGGGAGGGGTTACTCGAGGGCAGGGGGGAGTGGTTTTCCCCACTGTTGCTAATACTGTCTGTTTGGCAGCCTGAGAGGCTGTCCAAACAGACAGTATTAACTGTATTAATAACAGCGGGGAAAGCCGCTCCCCCCTGCCCTCGGGTAACCCCTCCCACTCTCCCTGTTCTCTGTATGCTGCAGCATACAGAGAAATGACGTGGTGTTGGAGCAGCCGGCCGAACCAATCACAGTGCTGTGCTGTGGTGGAGCCGGAGGGGAGGGAGGCTGCCTGGCTTCCTGCGTGACGAGTCTGACGACGAATTCAAGAACAGGACGGCGGCGGAAGTCGGAGCTAACTTGAAGGCGGGAAGCCAGGAGGTAAGGTAAGTAGTTAAGTTTATGGACTTATGACGTTGTTGTTTTATTATGGATTGGGCTCAAATCGGCATAAGGAAGGTGCAGAGTGCTGTGACCTTGGCTGCCCTTCAATCGAGACTCTGTTGGTCTGCTCTTGATTAACCCACTTTGCTGCTGTTAGCAAATATGCCTTCCTGTCCACATGAAGCGGGAGGCCCCTCTCCGTTTCCTGCCCTTTGATGCTCACTTTCCCTCCGTGTCCCTTCGAGTCAAACCGATATTCTCTGTGCCTCCTCTTGTATGACTTTGTGTTTGTGCTGCACTCTGCAGTTCCTGTGTTTGTGGTACTATGCCCGGGAGACGTAATATAAATAACTAAATAGGCCCTTCTGAAATGCGTCACTGTTACCGGGCAGTGGTTGCCTGTCAGATGCCAATATGCTTTTCCCACCCTGGACTCAGAGGTCACGCGACTGAAACTGACAGAGCGCCACTCGAGGGTCTCTCTGACCATAGATGGGGAAAAATCACACACTCCTATCTCTTTTTCCGGCCGCGGTCCTCAGGGATGACCAGTGGGAATACTGTCATCACGCCCGCCACTTTCAAATGTCACCTGCCGCAACTGTGTGTTACGATGTTGAAGGTTTGCTGAACAAAAGACCGCTGGAGCACCATCTCCACTGACAGCCATTCGCAAACCGCCTCATCGACAGTAGGGGGGAAGCAACTGCCAGAGGGTGGTACAGAAAAGTTTACCACTGTCCAAATTAAAAGTTGGCTTTCTGACCAGTCGAGCGTGGCAGAAAACTGCCTGCTTTGAGTCTGTGGAATCTAATGGATTGGGGTGCAAACTCACCCATTTTCTTTTCTTCTCTAAAGTCTCCTACATGAATTCCTTTCTCCAGAGCCCCCCTTTACAGCAGTTTCTTGAACCCGAAGAAAACTACCCTGTTGGTGCTGACATCCAGGTTAGTCCATTTTGCAGTATTTAACCATGGACGGGACTGGGCACTTATGGTCCAGACTCCAGCAATGGGAAAGTACTCTTGGTAAGTATTTTTTCACAAGTTATGCATATTTGTATGATGCAGTCAAAACATACACACATGAATCAACACATTTGGAAATATAATAATTGAATTGTGGAAAATGCTGACTGTGCGTATCGCTATGTCCAGACACAGTCTCAGACGTGTGGCATAGAACAGTTGCATGTCGAATTTGGATTATTGAATGGAGCCAGACTATACCAGTATAATAATGGATTAAGATCCAGACAATGATTACACGGTTAAGCTGAGCACTAAACGTGAGAAGACGGGATCACCCCACGTCTGTCGGATTAATGAATTAACCAGTCTTATTATGCCCTGAAGAAGCCCAAATCGTGGGCGAAATGCATTGACTGTGCAGAACTGTCTGTGTTACTTTGGAAGAAAGTGAATTAAATAAATACAAGATAACGGAACAAAGACCTCTTGAATCATCTCTATGTTGCTAAATACAGCTTTGGCTGCGTAAATTGTTTAAATTCTTTTGAAATTTGCCTCACTTTCAGTGTGTATACATATGGAAGTATATTTCCCACCATCAGAAACGTAGCTGCTGGCCGATCGCTGATATCTTAATTCCGCGGGAGACCACCGCCGAAGCTGTCATCTATGCACTGCCGCCACAGTGGTATGGCAGTGAGACCGCGGAGCCCTGAAGTTTTTCAGAAAGTGTACGCTGAACAGCTTTTACTATGACTTTGCTTGCTATGTTCATTATTTGAAACACTTCCTAAGATAACTTGATTTCCCTTATTTATGGTCTAAAACATATGACCTACCCACAAAAGAATAAGCAGATTGCTATTCACAAACAACTTTTCTAAATTTTCTAAAACCCTAAAGATGGCAAACTAACAAAACAGTAGTAAATATCCTCCACTTCAGCCTTCAAATAAGTCATGCACCATACATGGCCACACACAGATGCTGTTTTCAAAAGAGGTTGCACACTGCTCGTTCCATCAGCGTGTGACCCCAGAGCATGATGGTCGATGTAGTAGGTATCAGCGGGTGCGCTTCTAACCGAGTCTTGAGTCTTGAGGGTGTTCACTGGTGTGCTTGCCATCCCTGGACACGTGTTTGGAGGTCATTACCTCTCATCAGCAAGGATTAGGCGTGTGCACGGGGTTGCTGCGGGGGCTGCCGAAAATATTCATAGGTCCAGATACCTCTTATGGCGCGCAGGTGCGTTGTCTCGAGGTCGTCACCTCCACCGGCTCAAGGGAGCTTGTAAAAATAGTATTTTCAAAAGAGGTCGCACACTGCTCGTCCCATCAGCGTGTGACCCCGGAGCATGATGGTCGATGTAGTAGGTATCAGCGGGTGCGCTTCTACCCGAGTCGTGAGTCTTGAGGGTGTTCACTGGTGTGCTTGCCATCCCTGGACACGTGTTTCGAGGTCATTACCTCTAATCAGCAGGGGTTAGGCGTGCGCACGGGGGTTGCTGCGTGGGCTGCCGAAAATATTCATAGGTCAAGATACCTCTTATGGCGCGCAGGTGCGTTGTCTCGAGGTCGTCACCTCCACCGGCTCAAGGGAGCCTGTATAAATAGTATTTTCAAAAGAGGTTGCACACTGCTCGTCCCATCAGCGTGTGACCCCGGAGCATGATGGTCGATGTAGTAGGTATCAGCGGGTGCGCTTCTACCAGAGTCTTGAGTCTTGAGGGTGTTCACTGGTGTGCTTGCCATCCCTGGACACATGTTTCGAGGTCATTACCTCTCATCAGCAGGGATTAGGCGTGTGCCCAGGATTGCTGCGTGGGCTGCCGAAAATATTCATAGGTCCGGATACCTCTTATGGCGCGCAGGTCCGTTGCCTCGAGGTCGTCACCTCCACTGTCTCAAAGGAGCCTCTAAAAATAGTATTTTCAAAAGAGGTCGCACACGGCTCGTCCCATCCGCGTGTGACCCCAGAGCATGATGGTCCATGAAGTAGGTCTCAGCAGGTGCGCTTCAACCCGAGTCTTGAGTCTTGAGGGTGTTCACTGGTGTGCTTGCCATCCCTGGACATGTGTTTCGAAGTCATTACCTCTCATCAGCAGGGATTAGGTGTGTGCACAGGGTTGCTGCGTGGGCTTCCGAAAATATTCATAGGTCCAGATACCTCTTATGGCGCGCAGGTGCGTTGTCTCGAGGTCATCACCTCCACCGGCTCAAGGGAGCCTGTATAAATCGTATTTTCAAAAAAAGTCGCACACTGCTCGTCCCATCAGCGTGTGACCCCGGAGCATGATGGTCGATGTAGTAGGTATCAGCGGGTGCGCTTCTACCCGAGTCTTGAGTCTTGGGGGTGTTTACTGGTGTGCTTGCCATCCCTGGACACGTGTTTCGAGGTCATTACCTCTCATCAGCAGGGATTAGGCGTGTGCACGGGGGTTGTTGCGTGGGCTGCCGAAAATATTCATAGGTCAAGATACCTCTTATGGCGCGCAGGTGCGTTGTCTCGAGGTCATCACCTCCACCGGCTCAAGGGAGCCTGTATAAATAGTATTTTCAAAAGAGGTTGCACACTGCTCGTCCCATCAGAGTGTGACCCCGGAGCATGATGGTCGATGTAGTAGGTATCAGCGGGTGCGCTTCTACCAGAGTCTTGAGTCTTGAGGGTGTTCACTGGTGTGCCTGCCATCCCTGGACACATGTGTGGGGTCATTACCTCTCATCAGCAGGAATTAGGCGTGTGCCCAGGGTTGCTGCGTGGGCTTCCAAAAATATTCATAGGTCCAGATACCTCTTATGGCGCGCAGGTCCGTTGCCTCGAGGTCGTCACCTCCACTGTCTCAAAGGAGCCTCTAAAAATAGTATTTTCAAAAGAGGTCACACACGGCTCGTCCCATCCGCGTTTGACCCCAGAGCATGATGGTCGATGAAGTAGGTCTCAGCGGGTGCGCTTCTACCCGAGTCTTGAGTCCTGGGGGTGTTCACTGGTGTGCTTGCCATCCCTGGACACGTGTTTCGAGGTCGTTACCTCTCATCAGCAGGGATTAGGGGTGCGCATGGGGTTGCTGCGTGGGCTGCCAAAAATATTCATCAGTCAAGATACCTCTTATGGCACACAGGTGCGTTGTCTCGAGGTCGTCACCTCCACCGGCTCAAGGGAGCCTGTATAAATAGTATTTTCAAAAGAGGTTGCACACTGCTCGTCCCATCAGCGTGTGACCCCCGGAGCATGATCGTCGATGTAGTAGGTATCAGCGGGTGCACTTCTACCCGAGTCTTGAGTCTTGAGGGTGTTCACTGGTGTGCTTGCCATCCCTGGACACATGTTTCGAGGTCATTACCTCTCATAAGCTGGGATTAGGCGTGTCCATGGGGTTGCTGCGAGGGCTGCCGAAAATATTCATAGGTCCAGATACCTCTTATGGAGTGCAGGTGCGTTGTCTCGAGGTCGTCACCTCCACCGGCTCAAGGGAGCCTGTATAAATCGTATTTTCAAAAGAGGTCGCACACTGCTCGTCCCATCCGCGTGTGACCCCGGAGCATGATGGTCAATGTAGTAGGTATCAGCGGGTGCGCTTCTACCCAAGTCTTGAGTCTTGAGGGTGTTCACTGGTGTGCTTGCCACGTGTTTCGAGGTCATTACCTCTCATCAGCAGGGATATGCGTGTGCACAGATACTGCCACACAATTCTATAGATAACAATAGAGTAAAGGACTTAAAATATGATCCCATAGAAAATAAAGTTAAAAATCAATTTGGTATGTGTATATATATCCTTTTGAAAATAGCTGTGAAATTTACACTTGAGCTCACTCTCACAAAAGGAGCACCCGTCTCAAAGAAGTTGGGTGAAATCTGAGCAGAGGATATATATATATTGCCCTCGAACGAAGATACACTTACAGGTAGGTTTTCCTCTTTTTAAGGCTGACTGGAATCAGGCCATCAACTGACATCCCCATCTCCTTAAATGAAGACCTAAAGCATTTCGAGACTATCCAGCCCTTGCACACAGGCCAAGAAAGAGCCGATAAATACTGATTGCAACTACATGATGTATATAAATAGAAGTTCCGCCTACAGCAGGCCTTGCCGTAAGTTAAAGTGCGGTACAAAAGGGGGTGGTGATGGACGGAGCATCTGAATCAATCAAACACTCACACCCAGTCAAAAGATCTGGGTTTAATCCATCACCGTTCTTTAGTCCACTCTGCCACCCCAGTTCAGACATGGCTATATGCAAATCAGTCTGACCCTGTGCCTCATGGAAACAGTCCAACCCGAACTGCCAAGCCATGTCTTCCCTGGACCGGAAACAAGCTACAGAGGACCGGTTTCTGGCATTCCAGCCGTCTTCAGCCCGGCTTGCTTGAATCCAGTGGCAAAGTGAGCAAGGGACTCACGTCTGAGCATACCCTGACACACTTATGGCGGCCAAAAGCGGTACAAAAGGGGGTGGTGATGGACAGAGCATCTGAATCAATCAAGCACTCACACCCAGTCAAAAGATCTGGGTTTAATCCATCACCGTTCTTTAACCCACTCTGCCACCCCAGTTCAGACATGGCTATATGCAAATCAGTCTGACCCTGTGCCACATGGAAACAGTCCAACCCGAACTGCCAAGCCATGTCTTCCCTGGACCGGAAACAAGCTACAGAGGACCGGTTTCTGGCATTCCAGCCGTCTTCAGCCCGGCTTGCTTGAATCCAGTGGCAAAGTGAGCAAGGGACTAACGTCTGAGCATACCCTGACACACTTATGGCGGCCAAAAGCGGTACAAAAGGGGGTGGTGATGGACTTAGCATCTGAATCAATCAAACACTCACACCCAGTCAAAAGATCTGGGTTTAATCCATCACCGTTCTTTAGTCCACTCTGCCACCCCAGTTCAGACATGGCTATATGCAAATCAGTCTGACCCTGTGCCTCATGGAAACAGTCCAACCCGAACTGCCAAGCCATGTCTTCCCTGGACCGGAAACAAGCTACAGAGGACCGGTTTCTGGCATTCCAGCCGTCTTCAGCCCGGCTTGCTTGAATCCAGTGGCAAAGTGAGCAAGGGACTCACGTCTGAGCATACCCTGACACACTTATGGTGGCCAAAAGCGGTACAAAAGGGGGTGGTGTTGGACGGAGCATCTGAATCAATCAAACACTCACACCCAGTCAAAAGATCTGGGTTTAATCCATCACCGTTCTTTAGCCCACTCTGCCACCCCAGTTCAGACATGGCTATATGCAAATCAGTCTGACCCTGTGCCTCATGGGAACAGTCCAACCCGAACTGCCAAGCCATGTCTTCCCTGGATCGGAAACAAGCTACAGAGGACCGGTTTCTGTCATTCCAGCCGTCTTTAGCCCGGCTTGCTTGAATCCAGTGGCAAAGTGAGCAAGGGACTCACGTCTGAGCATACCCTGCCACACTTATGGCGGCCAAAAGCGGTACAAAAGGGGGTGGTGATGGACGGAGCATCTGAATCAATCAAACACTCACACCCACTCAAAAGATCTGGGTTTAATCCTTCACCGTTCTTTAGTCCACTCTGACACCCCAGTTCAGACATGGCCATATGCAAATCAGTCTGACCCTGTGCCTCATGGGAACAGTCCAACCCGAACTGCCAAGCCATGTCTTCCCTGGACCGGAAACAAGCTACCGAGGACCGGTTTCTGGCATTCCAGCTGTCTTCAGCCCGGCTTTCTTGAATCCAGTGGCAAAGTGAGCAAGGGACTCATGTCTGAGCATACCCTGCCACACTTATGGCGGCCAAAAGCGGCACAAAAGGGGGTGGTGATGAACGGAGCATCTGAATCAATCAAACACTCACACCCAGTCAAAAGATCTGGGTTTAATCCATCACCGTTCTTTAGCCCACTCTGCCACCCCAGTTCAGACATGGCTATATGCAAATCAGTCTGACCCTGTGCCTCATGGGAACAGTCCAACCCGAACTGCCAAGCCATGTCTTCCCTGGACCAGAAACAAGCTACCTAGGACCGGTTTCTGGCATTTCAGCCTTCTTCAGCCCGGCTTGCTTGAATCCAGTGGCAAAGTGAGCAAGGGACTCACGTCTGAGCATACCCTGCCACACTTATGGTGGCCAAAAGCGGTACAAAAAGGGGGGGTGATGGACGGAGCATCCGAATCAATCAAACACTAACACCCAATCAAAAGATCTGGGTTTAATCCATCACAGTTAAAGTGCAGCATGATATTTGTGGTACAGTACTCAATTTTAACCCAGGTGGGTCTGTTAATCACTTCAAAAATAAATGAAGGTTCAACTTCCCAAATGGATAGAATTAAATGTCATATTGCCGAATTGATTCAAATTACAAGTCATGCATTTCGGGCCTGCCGTTCTGTTGATGACTCTATAATACGTCACTGGAGATCCGCTGCTTCTGTATCAATGCATCCTCACGGCTGGACTGACTGTTAAACGTCAAAAGAAAGAAGAAGCCCTCGGAGGAAGATGCACTCACTGGTAGGTTTTCCACTTTTTAATGCAGACTGGAATCAGGCCATCAACTGACATCCCCATCTCTTTAAACGAAAGCCTAACACATTTCGGGTGTATCAAGCCCTTGCTCACAGGCCAAGAAAGAGCAGATAGCAAACTGATTGCAAACACATGATGTATTTAAATAGAAGTTCCACCCACAGTGGGCCTTGCTGTAAGTTACAGTGCATCATGGTATTTGTGGAGCAATACTCCATTTTAACCTACTGCAACACACTTGGATAGCTAACAGTAGAGTCAAGGACTTAAAATATGACCTGACCCCATAGGAAATAAAGTTTAAAAAATGTTGCTATGTGAATGTGCTATGTGTATGTATATCCTTTTGAATAGAGCTGTGCTATTTACACAGGAGTTCACTCTCCCAAATGGCTCACCCGTCTCAAAGGATTTGGGTGAAACCTGAGCAGAGGAGATATGTATATATCTCCCCTGTGATCGAAAACTTTGTTTGGAGTACGTTGGTGCTAGAGGGTGAGCCTCCACTGTGGTTATCAGGAAGAGCTATGAGGATGGCAGCAGTGGAAGATAGAGATCCGGTAGCGGGGTGGTTTTTTCGACTGCCAGCTCAGTTTCAATATTTCCCGGCTAGAAATGCCTCGCCCAGGAGTCTGATGCCCAGTGGTGATCGGGCACTGTTGAAGCCTATGACGAAGCAGTGAGGTTGATTTGGCATATCTGCAACTGTTTGAGCATCGGTCCCCCACCACCTTAAGTTGATGTCTGTTTCATGACATGTATTTCACGTTTTTTATCATTATAAGACATTAAGACTTTGGTGCCTGTGATGAACTGCATAATGCTCGTCAGACCCGATACTAAGGTTTAAGAGATGCTGACTTTTGAAGGTGACATTTGCCAAACTTTACCGGCATGATTGAGTTCGCCCATTTGCATCATGGGATTGGTAGTCATGACGCTGACATGTGCACATGCTGGATATTAGATTGTTGTCTCACATTGATACAATTGTGTATCCTAGGTCCTGTATCAAGCAAACAGTTACCTTACCGTAGTATGATGCTACTTGGGCCCAGAGTTCATGTTCATTGCAATTTATGTTTTGTCCCCGAAAAACCTTGTCTGCATTATGAGTTAGCATCGGATTATCGGTGTACTGTTTTGCATTTTTACAGCATTCCTTTGCCATTTCCGTTTTCAAGGGGGAACAGTGGCACCTCTATTCTCTATTATGATGTTATTGCAGCGTGCCTCTAAGTCAAATGTGTTCATTAGATTTTATTGATATCAGGCAACATATTTAGAGCATTTGGCGCCCCATTTGAAATCTATGCAAATTCCCACTTAGTTTTGGCTACATTATGATTTTATAAGATTCTGTACCCCCACTATATATATTTTATGCGATTTATTGCGCAAAGTGTTAGACATAGTTCTTATATAATTGGGAGGGTCAGAAGTGAGGCACGTAGTATGTTGTCTATTTTTACTAGTGCCATAAGTGGGAGTGACTATATATTTTGAAAATGATCTGGCGCCAAATAGGTTGACAAAGGCCTTCGCAGAAGCCGAAACGCATCTCTTTGGTCATGGGGTCGAGGGGGACCTGATACAATAAAAGAAGCATATACCGTCAACCTGAAGTCCATGCCTTTTTCAATTGGATTTTCCTGTTGAAGTTGGATGTTCTGTCCATATATATATATATATATATATATATATATATATATATATATATATATATATATATATATATATACACTGAAAAAACCACAGGTTTCACCCATGTTATAGTTAGCTGGACATTTCACTCATACAAAACCTTTGAAATTCCCCCGTTATAGTTAGTTTAGCTAACTATAACTCGCGCACCCGCAATGTACTGCTGATGACATCACATATTACATCACTCATGATATGGTTAGTTACATCATTCATGACATCACTGATGACATCTCAAATGACATTACTGATGTGTTTACTCTATCTCTATTCCTCATATATAACTAGTCTAACCCCACTAATTACCTACCCCTTCGACTTTCGAACTAGCCTCTGCTCTAGTATTTATCTGCAACCTTGTAGCTTGCGGTTCTTTATTTTTCTCACTGCTTACAACCTATAAATATGTAACATTAATTAACCTAGGCCTCTCAGTCTATTATCTAATTTTTATATTATTAATTTGCTTGTGTTCTTCTACTAACCTTTCTTTATGCAATTGCTTGTTATCTATTCTGTCAATCCTTGAATATCTTGTGTTTTTCAGTAATGTTCCTTCTTAATTCAAAAATCTTTCTAGTATTCCTTACTCAACGTGTTCTTTTCCCTTAAGACCTTGCTTAACAAGAATGTTATTGTTTCTTGTTTTAAGTTAGAGAAAATACATTGACTGAGTACATTCAATATTGTCTATAATGTCAGGTAAGTTTACTTACTCACTAACTTGTCATACAATGTTCTTTAACTCTCACAGAAATATTTGCACTTTCTCTTCAGGAATGTCTAAGGAGCCATTGAAAATGGGTCTGAACTCCGGAACGTCTTCGATGAAGTGCACACTCGTTAGTGAGCCCGCGCCTCACCAAGGATTCCCCACAAGTGTGTGGTAAATGACTCGATCGCCACTGCGTCTTCCTTGAGGCAGCCGTCTTAGAATTCCTCTGTTGCACTAAAGCACTCCAAGTCTGTTTCCTTGCAGATTCTTTATCTCTCCTGCGCCAGCTTGGGTTTAGATAAGTCATTATCATATCCACTGATTGATTAGGGGTTCTGACAGGTACACTCAGTATATCATGTTTGCAAATCTCTTTAAAAGTTATAAACCATCTTTAAACACTTATGTTCTCCATACATATTTTGTTACTTCACCTCGGTTGAAGCACATTCCATCAACAATTTTTCAATTTTTAACAGTTACTTGTACTTACCTTAAGCATAATAAATAATAAAAAAATTATACATTATAAAATTATCACCTGTGGAAGACACAAAAAAATACAGTTACAATATATATTTTACAACACAGAAAAATTTGTAAAGCATTTCATTTGCCTTTTTTGCTGTTCTCAATAAGATTATCTTTAAAAAAACATTCAACATTCTCACCCGATAACACTACAGGAGCCGACCCTCGGAGATGGTGCTCCCCAGGGCCATCAAAGGCTCAACAAAGGCCATCAAATATTTTGACCTTAGGGATCATTGTAAATCCCCCTAAGCAGTCCTTCGGGATCAGAACGTCCTATAGCAAATAGCAAACTTTTCCGATCAATCTACACGCTCATTGTACACACATATACAAATAAATAAAAAATCACATTTATTCCCACACACTTTTATATTGCTTGAACTTTTGCACCCTTTCCAACTGACAAAACTTTCAACCCTTACCCCATTCCACAATCTGCCAGTTACCATAGAAACCCTTCAGGGAACACCTAACTCAGCACATAGGTGAAAAGTTCATCATACATTGTTGCAAATTAAAACAGCAAGTATGCTTAACTTGAGAATATACCAGTTTGTCTTATGTAACGTTCTTTTCTATAATTTTTTCTTAACCAATAAAAAGAAGGCTTTTAAAAAACAGAAACATGCATCCTAGTTTTCTGTAAAATGTTGTCAAACAACCAATCATTTCTTTTCTTTTTTTAAAACTGCACGTTGTCCACCATTATAGAAAATATAGGAGAGATGGTGTGCATTTTACAGATGAGGGGAACAAAGTCTTTCTCATAAACTTAAGACTCTGCATCGGTACTTACTTGTAGGTACTAAAATCTAACAATAAACACAAGGGCTCTTTTTAGAGCCACACAACACATAAACAAATACACTTCATAACTATCTAAAAATATTTTTATTTTTCTTGTTTAGGTACGCTTATGGGACGACTTCCAATCTTCCAGCTGTACGTAGTCCATACGTGCTTGATACACGTACGATAAATCTACCATGAAAAAAAATTAACCTTTATCACTAATTTTCTATAATTCCCGAGGACCCCATCCCCCGGGGCTCAAATCTAACGTTGCGGACCATGGAAAAAGCCCTAAGGCCTCCACGATCCCACCCGGCTCCCCACTTCCGGCATTGCTATTCCTCACAGAGAGCACCTTACATGCTTCCATTCTAATTTCAAACATGATTTCAACAGTTTGTTGTACATTTTATAAAATAATATACTACTGCACGCTAAAGCAGAAGTCAGCACAATTATGATAGAATAGAAAAAATATATTTACTTCTACACTCAACAAACTCGTAAGCAGAGTACACAGTTTAATTTAAAAGCACCCTACCACAACTAGTTTTTGAAATGCATTGAACAATAAAATGCGTCACCAAATAGGCTACATACATGGTGACTCTAACGTCACATAGAAAAAAGAAAGCCACCCTTACGCTACCAGGAAAACACAACAAAAGTACAATGTCCAAACTTCCATTGTGGTGATTTCTTAGTTGCAGGTCTAGTTGTCAGATCGACACACACACTCCCTCATGGCTGGTATACACCCACACCACACCCATTCAGCGCATCTGTCACTACACACGTGACCCTATCTATAAAAAAGACGGAGCGCAGGTGTTGTAAGCCATTTTAGAGTTGTTCCCAAAGCACCGAACAAGGGGCCAACTACTACATGTGTGGCCTCTTTGGTCACTGAGTTAGTGGTGCCCGAAGCACTGAGCCGGTGAAGAACCTGCGATGATGATGATGATAGGAGCATGAGTATCTCGTTAGCCATAGAGATATCAAGACTCAGCATCATATATGAGACTTCTTTGTTGGAGATCGTGACTACATCATGAAGAAAATGCGACTTAATATTTTAGACGAACGCACTCCAATATAATGTATTAATTTACATGTTTACGTTTTTTTTCCCAATAGCACTAACGTTTTTATAATCACTTAAATGTCCAGAAAATATTCAGAATACAAATGGGGACAAATTATCAAGAACCGGTGTTAAAATTATCGCTGTTTTATCGGCAGGAAACTGCAGATAAAATGGCGATAATGGGCTTGATAATTTGCCATTGTTAATTCCCATAGAAGCCCATGTTAACACCAGAACATGGGCTTCTATGGGAATTAACAAGGGCGAATTATCAAGCCCATTATCGCCGTTTTATCAGCAGTTTCCTGCCGATAAAACGGCGATAATTTTATCACCGGTCCTTGATAATATGCCCCCTGGTACGTACAAATATGACAATGAACATCTATAAAATCGCGATATAATCTAACTCCAAATTAATATAGCAATATAGCAACAATTACCAATCATAACATGTTTCTTTTAATTTCTTTAAGATGTACAACTTCACAATGGATTATGTAACAAGGACGACGGTAATAGCACAAGGTGAGCAAAGAAGCTTGTTTCTGAAACAAGTTATCTGTAAAAGGAGACAATCTATAGTATGCAGCAGGCGCGCAAAACACACATTGGGCTAACGAGGCTTCAGCTAGGATGACATACCTTCCTGCGCCCACACACAGTCGTACCCGAGTACGTCACAGGTCTTTTAAAGACATTTTGCTTGTTAATGAGGCTTTGATGATCCCCCCGCTTACAGCCCCTGTAGCGCCACTCTTCTTTTTGTTTGAATTTAAGCCCCACCCAAAAAATAATTTCGACTGTGGTTGCGCCTCTGGCTTCAGGTACACCCCCCTGTCGTGTGTCTCCCACGTTTTAATGTCCTTTTTTTCTCTTTCTCTTTCTCTTTCTTACTCTCTCACATTGTTTCTCTTCCTTTTTTAAAGTTTTCGACGCTACTATCTCCACTCTGCTGTATACAGTCTTATTTGAATTCAACTAGTTAACTGTCTTGATTACATGCTTCTTCCACACGTGGAGCGCCATCTTTCAATCACCCCGATGGCACTAGGTGACGAAGAATTGAGGGCCATATTATCAAGCAATGGCGATACATTTTTGCTGCTTTTATCGTCAGGAAACTATCGATAAAGCGTCGCTAATGGGCTTCATATTATACCCTTGTGAATTCCCATAGCAGCCCAGGTTCTTGTGTTAACCAGGGCTGCTATGGGAATTCACAAGGGCATATTACCAAACCCATTATTGCTGCTATATCGGCAGTTTCCTGCCGATAAAAGAGGCGATAATGTATCGCCCTTGCTTGATAATATGGACCTTTCTTTCCGAAACAACAACTAAATATTTGTGAAAGGAAAGACTAGATAGTCTGCAGCATCAGGGGCGTGGCTTGGACTGCAGCTCCGCGCCCGATCCCGCAATTTCTCCTGATAAACCTCGCCTAAGCGTCGATCGAGGTGCAGCCACTCTGCTCAGAACACCGGGGGTAGCTAAGGAGCATACTTTCGAAGAAGTGGAATGCCGAATGGTGTGAGGAGAGCCGATTTCGGAGTTGGAGGTGTTGCGGTCTGAATACAAGATGGCGGCAGCGCCGAGACGAAGAGAATGAGAGGGGAGGTGCGGAGTGCCGCGACGGGAGAATAGCAGAGGAAAGCAGCTGAAAGGGCGAGCGGAGTGGGGTCCACACCACGAAGAGGCCGACAGACGAGGCCAGGAAAGAGTGGACTCCCCGCCACCTCAAAGGACTACAACTGCTGATACGACGTCTGCTACCTAAGATGGCGACCGAGAGAGGAAGGCCTAGTTCTCCGAGTGGAGCCCGAGACAGCTGCTGCTGAGGAGAGCCCGACTGCGGAAGGCTGCAGAGGGGTTGCAAAGAAGAGCACCGTCCTAGGGAGTACACGGAGGTGGGATCAACTGGAGCCGCCAATCCGGACTCATAGATGGTCGGTAGCACCGCGCCGAGGCCCCGATAAATCCTCCCACCCCTGTGCAGGGCAACGGATCACAGGAGTGACTATTAAGCTGTATGAAGGTGAGTCGCTGACAGGCCCACCCCGGTGAACGTGGTGGCACGAGCCGACGCCTGATAACAAGAGCAGCGATCTGAAGCGGCACTTTGGCGTGGCGTGATCGGACCGAGTGAAGTTGCATAAAGATCGGTCGGAGAGGAATGGCTGCACCCCGGGACCACATGGAGCAGCTCTCTGGGTGACAACAAGCAATTAATTACTGGTACTGAAACACTTAACCGGCATTCCCGCAATTGCATAGCTACTTAGGTGCTACTATACTGGGACCTACTCGAATATTGCATCTGGGGGGCGTAGAGGGCCCACAGAAGGGGCCAACCCAAATAAAAAAGGAGAAAGCTTGTGAGCCGCTGACTCCCTGCTGGAGTGAGGTGGAGAACTTTCTAGGGGTACGACTGATGGTGAGCAGCCATTTTGGACGCGGATGTGGAGCCCCCGAATTGAATGCACCTAGACCTACTACTGATTGGTAGATATAGCAGAGAGACCAAAGCTGAAGCGAAGAGCTGAATGCTAAGAAAGGGATAAGGCCTGCCTCACGGGTACCCCGGAAACCTGATAGGTGATCGCCCTTCCTAAGGTGGAGCGGAGGGAGAGGAGGGGACTTGTGGACAATTTAACCCCCTGAAGGGGTATCCGCGAGTTCAGGAAGTGGACAAGATCGACGCGGGAAAAATACTTGGAGAAATACCGCTCTGGTAATTGAAATAAGGACCGGTGAACTATTTGGAAGTGTAACGGAAACAGTGATTTTGGGGATCAAGATGGCCGCGAATAGTCGAGAACTGAAAGTGAAACAGGGGCAGGACCAGGTGAAAGGGCTGGAGACAGACTGCAAGGCCCAAACCGACCTGGAAGGTTAGGCGCAGGAGCAAAGACTGAACAAAAGGTTGGATGGGATACTGGAAGCCATATCAGCGACTAAGGAATCTCTACATCAAGATATAGTGCAGGTCGCCACAGGAGTGGGTCTCTTGAGGGCAGATCACGCTAAGCTAGCAGACAGAGTGAAGGAAAATGAGCAACTGCTCCCGGAACTCAAGCCAGCGGTGGTGACAGCGGAGCATAAGCTAAATGATATACTTGATCGCTTGGCGATATTGGAAAAGAGGGCAGAAGATTCCGAAAGCCGCAATAGGAGGAACAACGTACGAGTAGTAGGCCTACCGGAAAAAGCTGAAGGGGATGACGCAGTCGCTTATATGGAGAATTGGTTCAAAACGGTTGTGGCCCCGGAGGGCCTATCCCCTTTCTTTTCCTTGGAACGGGCGCATAGGCTTCACCTTTACCGGGCCGTCCGCCCCGACTAGTGGTGGTCAAGGTACTGCATTTCAAGGACAGAGATCTGCTGATACAGAGAGCGCGTTCGACGGGTCCTTTCCAGGTGGACAACAGTTCGGTCACGATCTTTCCGGACTATACGCAGGAGGTCCTAAAGCGTAGGGTCTCTTATCTGGCTTTGAAAAAAGAACTGAGAGATGAGGGTATACAGTATTCCTTACTCTTCCCAGCTAAGTTGCGAGTGATCATGGACGGATCGACCCATTTCTTTTAAACCCCCGACGAAACATGGACATAGTTTGAGTCGTACAGGGCGGGTACGGACCGCAGAGGTAGAAGGGATAGAGAGAGACAGAAACCTATCCAGGTGCGAAAATCACAACGCATTCGCAAGCGAAACAAACTCAAGAGAGCGATGCAGAATGATCAAATGGTAGCGGACAAAAAAGGGGCTCTGGCGGCAACTGCAGTGATAACGGGCTCACAACAAAAGGGGCAATCGGTGGGCTCAGAGTCTGAAGATGGAGGAGGAAAATCTGGGGGAGACCTCTCGGACGTGGACAGTGCTGGAGGGCCATGGATCACCCCCCAAACGGCGGATGGGATCTTTAATGAGTGACAATTTCGAGCATGGGCCACGATAACTAGCTCTGATGGGATTGTTTACCCTGGTGGTCTGCAGAGCAGCAGGTACTGTGGCGGGCCATTACATGGGATCTTGGGCTCAGGGTGAGGGCCTGGCCTGCCCCCGGTTGTCCCTGAGCCGCCCTCCTTTTGCCCTTAAGGCCATCTGTAACCACACTTCTTTGCTGTAGGTACAGAGTTGAGCACACACAGATTTTCAG
Organism: Lissotriton vulgaris; assembly: GCF_964263255.1. Lineage (NCBI taxonomy): Eukaryota > Metazoa > Chordata > Amphibia > Caudata > Salamandridae > Lissotriton > Lissotriton vulgaris. Next base: position 406,642,824 of record NC_141694.1, on the reverse strand, counting down.
GGGAGAGGTGCTTTATTAAATCACTCGGCATGACCTGTTTCGTCGTTTAGAACTCCATCAGATGCCTCAATCGCGTGAATTCTTTCAGCCCACACTTTCAAAATGCAATGTTCATCTGCGATTGGCTGGAAACACTGCTGGCACTGCTATGGGGAAAACCTGGCTCGGACTTCACCCTGTGAGTCCGTGCGAAACAGACACCAATGTAAGTACTTGCCCCAGTTGGTGGTGTCTGCTCCGTTCCCCCTGCTTGGCTATGATCTCTCGAGGGCTTGATCTTTCAATGGTAGCCGCTCACCCAATCCCTCACCTCACCACAGGATTCCTGGAGCAGGACCAGCAGGGACTTCTCGAGTGAGGAGCCATCTCCAACGAAGTCGCGGTCCATCTGCAATATATATATGTATCTCCTCTTTTCAGAGTAGATATATATATATTGACATTGATTTGATTATCATACGATAACTATAATAACGACCCTTTCGGTTTGAAATTAACTGAAATAACTTTCAGATATTAAGTCAGGACAGTGTAAAACTATCAGAATTATTCACTCGGCTGTGTCATACACATTTTTTTATTATATCATTTGTGGGTTATAATAATTATGAATTATGTTTTGAATCTGCACTTTTTGAAGCACTTTGACAACCGATAACAAAATCTATTTTATAAAAACATATCCCAACACGAAATTTACTCATATGCATACTTGATATAATTTTGTGATTAATACAGCAACTTGATCAATTGCATAAATAATAATATGAATTGTTTATATTAATTTTACCATTGACACTTGTCAAAATATACATTCATCTGCAATGCAAAAAATACCTTATTAAGACACTATGTCGTAATTATCTCTCTTTTTTTGCTGTGCAAAAGAGTTATTATCCTCTGCCTCAAATTAATTTATTTGCTAATAATTTAATCCATTTGCTTTAATGGGAATACTTTGAGTCGGTAAAATGTATAAATATTCATCAGCATTTTAATCGTTTTAAAATGGCGCCTAAAGTTTACATATTATGTGTATAGCCAAAGAAATTGGTCTGTCATTTATGTTTACACTTTCTTTCACTGTGAGGGCGTGCACTTTAGTTAATTTGTCCCACCACTATGTTTAGTATAGAATGTTCCATTTCCCTGAGCGTGGTATGTGATCAAGCTCCCTAGAGGAGTGAAACGCGTTGTCGGATGGGCATTTGTCCGTGAATGTAAATAAAATCTTTACTCTGCCACCTATTTGAGGTTTGGATCTGCTTTTGTAAGAATCCTTTCGCTGCTGTTACGAGGTTTGGAGGTCTGCACCTGGTGTTCCCGTCACCCATTGACGAGAGCAGGAACATTTTTTTCATTTGAAAGGCGGGATTTGCTGTTTCCGGTTTGTGGACCGTCAGCCATCAAGAGGCACAGTGTTGGCGCAGCTGCCTGCGTTTTCACGCACTCGGAATTGGATTCAAGAAATCTGCTTCGTACTGTGCCCCCCTGCTGAAACAAGGACGCTTCCAGGCTACGTTACACGTTGTGGAGGTCGGATCGAGTCTGACGGCGTGGTAGCTGATAGGCTAACCGGTCGGCCGACTGGCGGGCAGCCCAGCACCGATTCCGGTAAGACACTCCCCTTCCATTTCGTGTACTTGCCTGAGCTTAAAATTCAGTTAACTGTGAGTTGCGGGATATACCTCCAGTATTTGCTTGCAGCGACCCTTTTGATTTACATTGTGCAGAGCTTCGGTGACAATTTCTAAAGTCTAATAGATATACCAAAGAAAGACACCTTAAACATGATATCCAGTGACGCGCTCAGGAACAGAGTGGCCACAGCCGAGGCACGTTTTGACAGCCTTCCAGCCCCTACTCCTAATCAAAGCAATGCAGCATCTACTGTTATAAATAATGATGCCAAAACACTGAAGAGAACGTTGGAAAAGCTGCTTCGCAGCGAACTTTCCAAATGGTGGGAGAAAAAATCTCTTGAAAAGTACAGAGACGCTAACAGAGTTCCACGTAGACTGCGGGTACTAATTGTGCCCACATATGAGAATCCCAATCCCCAAACGCTTCAAGAATGGGCGGAAAACAATCTAAAGAGCTCAATGAATATGATTCACATACTCATTAAATATGCTGAATCTGACCGGGAAGCATTACTGGTGGAAATCGACCGCATAAATAATCTACTGGAAGCGACTGGTGAAACTGATTTCAGTACAAAAAGCAAGGCAGAAATTGATATTCGTATAAAAAAAACTAGAAGAAACGATCATTAAAAGAAAAATTACAAAGTTTGCACGGGATAAAAATGATTATACCACTGGTAGAATCTTCACTTTTTCCCGCAAGTATGACAACTTAAAACGCAAAGCTCTTTCCAACAGCGGTAAACCGGCAAATGATAAGGCCACAGTACTGAATGATACTTCTTCGTTACCTGCTGACAATACTGATGTTCTATCTGTGAACTCATTGACCTCCAACAGTGATGATGATGTTGCACCAGAAAGGTCTATACCAGGTCCAAGTGGTCGTGAGAACCTTTCCTTAATCGAGGAACTGAATTTTGTAAGCGAGGACTGACGTTATTCCCTACGCTCCCGGAATCCTCAAATAAAGCAAGGAAATCAATCAGCCAACGCAGGCGCGCAAGGAAGCAGATCTGTAAACAAATATACTACTCAAGGCAGAACAAAAAAGAGTTGGAAAAAGTAACAAGCACAACATAAAATACAGTCATTAATCTCACTGATCTTGTCTTATCAAAAGCTGAAAAACAACTACTTTCATTAGGACTTTCTTATTGCCCGCCAAACAGGTTTTCTTATATCAGACAAGAATAGATGTTTTTAAATTTATTCGAAAGATTAAACTTATTAAACATTTCCAACTTGAATCTAAACGTAAAAAACACAACTGATACTATCCCGGCTGAAGATTCGGCTACTATTCTTCAAGTACAGGACATCACTGGCTTACAAAACCTATATGATTTGGCCTATATGGATGACTCACAAGCCACTCCTACTGTGAGTCAAACCATTAATGTAAGTTGTCCAGTTACCAGTCCTTTTCGTCCAAAATCAACGTTTCTACCTGTAATGCCAAGAGATGCGGTGGATGTTTTTAGTGACAGAGTAACTACAGAACTGAAAGCTTTGAACAGACAAGTCATGACTCAAAAAAAAATAACATGATTATAACAACAGCCAATACCACCTGCTTGTAAAAAAACTACAGAACAACAATTATGTGGTAATAAAACATGCTGATAAGGGAGGAAATACGGTTTTATGGCAAGTAAAGGACTATGTGATTAAAGCAGAAAGACATCTATCTGACACTTCTTGTTATTTAATATCCACTCAATTCACAATGTCACAAAGCCATGACAAAACCCGAAAACAGATTGCTATTTGGGAAAGACTTGGGTTACTATCCAAGGATGAATCTAAATTTCTTAACAACGAGCATCCAATTACACCGAGTTTGTATTTCCTCCCTAAAATACATAAACAAGTCACACCGACTTCCAGCCATCCAATCATCTCTGCCATTGGGAGTATAAATGAAAACATTTCCAAATATGTAGACTTTTTTTCTGCAACCCCACATGATCAATTTAACATCATACCTGAAGGACACTACTGACTTTTTGACCAAAATTATGGATGTGAAATGGTGTGATGATTATCTGTTTCTAGTAATGGACATAGAATCACTTTATACATCGATTAAACCATCATCATGATATCAATGCTTGTGAATTTTATTTAAACAAACGTGATATAAGTTTTCGAGAGCATAACGCAATGTTGACAGACATGATTAGAATCTGTCTCACCTAAAACTTCTTCCGATTCTGAGGTCACATCTACCAACAACTTCGAGGCATGGCAATGGGCTCGTGCTTTTCCCCCAGTTACTCATGTTTACATGTGGGCTGGTGGGAGGAGCACAAGCTCAAAACCACGCACCAACGTTGGCTGCCTAATATTGTCAACTATTGATGATTTTTCGATGATGTGTGTATAATGTGGAGGGGGACAGTGGAGGAGGCATTAACATTTGTATCTGATTTGAACATGAATACTCTCAACTTGAAATTCACAGCTACTATAACTTCAGATAACGCTGAATTCTTGTACAGATGTTTATAAAATATGACAAACTTGAATCGTTTTCAAATGGCGTCTAAAGTTGAATCAAAACAACGCTTCCTGAATAGGGGTTATTCAAAATATATTCTGGAACAAGCTTTAACTAAAGCTAGGTCAAAAATGTATAAATATTTATCAGCATTTGAATCGTTTTCAAATGGCGTCTAAAGTTTACATATTATGTGTATAGCCAAAGAAATTGGTCTGTCATTTATGTTTACACTTTCTTTCACTGTGAGGGCATGCACTTTAGTTAATTTGTCCCACCACTATGTTTAGTATATAATGTTCCATTTCCCTGAGCGTGGTATGTGATCAAGCTCCCTAGAGGAGTGAAACGCGTTGTCGGATGGGCATTTGTCCGTGAATGTAAATAACATTTTTACTCTGCCACCTATCCACCTATTTGAGGTTTGGATCTGCTTTAAGAATCCTTTCGCTGCTGTTACGAGGTTTGGAGGTCTCCACCTGGTGTTCCCGTCACCCATTGACAAGAGCAGGAACATTCTTTTCATATATATATATTTTTTTTTTTCTGTATATAGGTATATGTATGTTTAAAACCATAACAATGCATTTATGCTGCTATATTGTGTGATTATAAATACGCCACACTTGAAAATCTTGTAAAATAAATCAGAGATGTAACTGAAGGCTGTTCAAATTGAAAAGGTGCCGTTCTTATCTCTAAAGACCAGTATATCTTCACTTTTTATTGTCACGTGGTGTGCAAATGATGAAAAAAATGAGTATTTAAAGACATCTCAGACGTCATGACTGTTATGTGATCAAGGGTAGTGTTTACCCGAAACGCGTCATGACCAAAGAAACAGAGAGATTATAATAAACTGACCTTTGTACCAGAAATCTGCCTGGTGGTACGTGATTTCTGCATGCCGCGTTGGGGAAGTAGAAAGTTGGTGCAATATACATTGTGAAAGTACAAACAGTCACGCTGGCACATGGCTAAAGGACTTAGTATAAGTGAGCTTTGTAATTCCGTGAATGTGCCAAGATATTCCTAGACGATACACGGCGTGATAACGTGACTGTAGCGCAATTGCTAAATTTCAATTTTTTGCGCTTACAAATTTTGATTACTTTTCCACTTTTTTGCTTGAATTGATTGAGAATGTCAAATGGAAGTGGATATGTACCGAAACAATGTGAGATGCACACTATGAACAACATCCAATATGGTGTACAAATTTTAGTCCCTTGTTTGTTTTTGCCATGAAATCACGTGAGAACGCTGCTAAAAACATGGCGCCCTCCATCAATGTTTGTAACATTGAGGAAGGCGGAGCGCCGAAATGCGTCTGTTGCGAACTCTAAATTAAACTATCTAAGAACTACCCCCGGAGTGCGTGGTTTCCTTTCTTTTGGCATACGTGGTGGAAACCTTGAGCTGGATATATATATATATATATATATATATATATATATATATATATATATATATATATATATATATATATATATATATATATATATATATATATATATATATATATATATATATATATATATATATATATATTCACTGAAAAAACCATAGGTTATAGACCATATATAGTTAGGGATTAGCATTTAAAAAACCTTATTTTATTTGCACAAAACCATTGAAATTCCATATATAGTTAGTTGCACTAACTATATATCGCGGACCCGCAATCCACTGCTAATGATGTCACATATTACATCATTCATGACATGGTCAGTGACATCACTGATGACATCACTGATGACATCTCAAATGACATCACTGATGACATCACTGATGACATCTCATTTGACATTACTGATCACATCACTGATGACATCATTCATGTGATTATACGATGAACCTCTTCAGACTCTGATATAACCTTAGATACACTCAGTGTAAACAGACACTCACAGACTGTCACTCATCCATGGAGTTACTCACACACCTAGTCAGTCATGCAAAGAATCAATCACACCTCCATTTCCTAAACTATACAGTTATACACACCTTACCTATTCGAACATATACTAACACATATTTACTCTTTTATACAATCTCTGATACAAGTTCACAATGATCCATACAGCCACTCACACATTCACTGGCTCTTATGCACAGTAATTTATATATGTGAACTCTCACATGTACTGTGTTTTACATATGTACTTACTTTGACATGTAGCACTGAGATATCCATTCGCTCACCAATACTCTCGTACACAGTCAACCACCCATACAGCTGTTTCCACATGCAGTTTTGAACCCATAGATCTAGTGAATCAACTGTTCACACATGTATGCACAGAGTCACACACCTCCCAGCCACCCCCACACACACACACTCACTCTCCCATACAAATACTTGGACAACCAATCAATAACCCATACAGTTACTCATATAGCTACTGATCAACACATGCAGCAGTTCATAGAACAACAGATATAATGATGCACAAATTAAGACAGTTTAGTCACTAACCCATGCACTCAGTGAGAGACATTTAATCACTCTCTCATACAGTCAGTCATGCACCTACTAAATCCTTCATCCAGACACTTATACATCCACTCATTCTTCAATATGTAAGACATATTTTAACTTTACAGAAACAGACAGTCACTGGATGATGTCATCAGTGATGTCATCAGTGATGTCATTTGAGATGTCATCAGTGATGTCATCAGTGATGTCACTGACCATGTCATGAATGATGTAATATGTGACATCATTAGCAGTGGATTGCGGGTCCGCGATATATAGTTAGTGCAACTAACTATATATGGAATTTCAATGGTTTTGTGCAAATAAAATAAGGTTTTTTTAAATGCTAATCCCTAACTATATATGGTCTATAACCTATGGTTTTTTCAGTGAATTTTCAAGGTTTTGTAAATGCAAATTCCTAACTATATATGGTCTATAACCTATGGTTTTTTCTGTGAATTTCATTGGTTTTTTAAAAGCTAATATCTATAGCTGTAAAATATATTCTTTATTAAGTGACGTATCACGTAGCCCGTGAGACGCCTCATGATGCATCGCATAACCGTGACGTATCGTCTCTGCAGCGCAAACCAAACCCAAAACGTAAGCGCGCCAGAACACGCTTAAAGATATATATATATTTTTTTAACCTTAATTAGACAAAATCCACACGTGCACATATCACAAACGTTCAAAAAACACAATATGTCGGACTCCCGTTACGCTGCCGGTTAGCTGCCCGGTTAACGTACCAGGAAGCACCTTTACCGCGAAAAATCGCAAATTTTTTTTTTTCACCCCCCAGGGAACTTTAATAGCCCCCTCATCAATCCTAGGGGTTCAGGAGGGGTCTGCCTTACCCCTTTCATTCATTTATACCTTTTTTTTATCCACCTCTTGTCTCTCGATCCCACAGAGAGACAAGATGGCGGCCGCTCCAGACTGTTTACAATGATAACAGCCAATCAGCTTCTCCTCAGACTCCCGTTACACTGCCGATTAGCTTCCCGGTAGCTGCCCGGTTAGCTGCCCATTTCGCGTACCAAGACGCGTCTCTACGGCGAAAAAATCGGATTTTTTTGTTTGTTTTTTTTTGGCCCCACGTGGCTTTATAATATCCCCCTCATCAATCCTAGGGGGTCAGAAGGGGTCTACCTTGCCCTCTTTCCTTCATTTCCCCCTTTGTTTTGGCCTCCTCTTGTCTCTCGATCCTACCGAGAGACAAGATGGCGGCCGCTCCGGACTGTTTACAATATTGACAGCCAATCAGCTACTCCTCAGACTCCCGTTACACTGCCGGTTAGCTTCCCGGTTAGCTGCCCGGTTAGCTGCCCGGTTCGCGTACCAAGACACGTCTCTACGGCGAAAAAATCTGATTTTTTTTTTTTTTGGGTTACACTGCCGGTTAGCTTCCCGGTTAGCTGCCCGGTTCGCGTACCAAGACGCGTCTCTACGGCGAAAAAATCGGATTTTTTTTTTTTTTTTTTGGGTTACACTGACGGTTAGCTTCCCGGTTAGCTGCCCGGTTAGCTGCCCGGTTCGCGAACCAAGACGCGTCTCTACGGCGAAAAAATCGGAATTTTTTTTTTTTTTTTTGGGTTACACTGACGGTTAGCTTCCCGGTTAGCTGCCCGGTTAGCTGCCCGGTTCGCGAACCAAGACGCGTCTCTACGGCGAAAAAATCGGATTTTTTTTTTTTTTTTTTTGGGCCCGGCGTGGCTCTATAATATCCCCCTCATCAATCCTAGGGGGTCAGAAGGGGTCTACCTTGCCCCCTTTACTTCATTTCCCCCTTTGTTTTGGCCTCCTCTTGTCTCTCGATCCTACCGAGAGACAAGATGGCGACCGCACCGGACTGTTTAGAATGTTGACAGACACCGGAGAGCCAATCAGCTTCGCTTCGCAAAGTTCCGATACGCGAAAAGTTCGCGAACCGGAGCGCTGCCCGGAGCGCTGTTACAGATATATATCTTGATTTAAACGTTAATTTCTCAAAATCCACTGAAGCACATATATTGAGACCTAGCAAAGGCACATCGGGCTAACAGTCCCTACAATTTTGCCAAGTTTCGTGCAAATCCATTCAGCCGTTCGAGCTAAAAGTGAGTCCAGCCGCCCTATGGAAAACTCAATGTTAAAAACGCGTTTTGGGACCCCCCTTTTTTCTCAGCCCCCCCTTGACGAAACCCCCCCAAATTTCCAGGAGCTGCTCAGAAACAAAATGTGCCATTTTCCTGAAAATTTCAGCCGATTCCGTCCACAAACGCCAAAGTTATTAGACATAGAATTTTCAGAAATCCCATAGGGAAAAAATCCTAACTATATATACCTACTGGCGACCGCCAGTAGGTAATATATATATATATATATATCCAGGCTCAAGGTTCGCATCAGCAATCCCGAGGCACTCGCAGGCGGATGCAGATTCTTGCGTCGATACTCGTGGTAAAAATCGTCCCTCAAACTCACTTCCGTTAAGAAATCGTTACACGCACTCCAGGGGTAAGTGGCAAAGATTTATTTAGCCCACAAACAAGTGTAACAGACGCGTTTCGGACAGAAGTCCTTCATCAATGTTTACAGTTTTGACTGCCTGGCAACATTATATATATGTCATCTAGATGTAACTGACGACGGACCAATGCGATAGTACATATGGCGGCCATTTTAAAAAGGTTAACAATGAATAATTCACAATGACTTTCATACCATATCAGATATGAAAGCCGCCATTGCCGGTGCGTCTTTATCAATATTGCCGTGTATCGGCATGTCACCGGCATTTTACACGTACATCATTAACTGGCCCGTTAGTTAATACAGTCAATAAATGAGCCCCTACAAGGTGATTCAGCATATATATGCAACAGCAACAGGCATTAATGGCTACAGATATTTTCTAAATCATAGTCAAAGTACATTCATCTGTTTGTTATGTACTATGGACTAAATGCCTAAAGAGAAAATGATGCAGTGTATTGGCTTTTTAAGAAAAGTGCCAACATGCCTTTATCTTAATCCTAATTACAAAACATTAAAGTTTATGAAAATTCTTATCACCACTCCCTACAGGGCTGGAGAGAAAGGAAAAAAGGGGGAGGATTAACACAATTATTTTCCTAAAATATGACATCACACAGTTCATTCCAAATCTGAAATCTAAATCATAACCTTCCACATCATATCATATCAAATCGGCAGGAACCATCTGCCGGACATGAGTTGAATCAACCATCACTACAGTTTTCAAGTATACATTCCCCTTTATGTATGTTAGTTTTACCTCCCTAAGTGGGCAGTAAGTTCTTCCCCACTGTTGAGATCTAGTGGGTGCTTTGTCTGCATGTCGATAATGTAACGGGACTCAAGTCTGTGGAGACTTAGTAATCTATCCCCCCCTCTAGGATTTTGGGGTATGTGATCCAAGCCAAAGTATTGTAACAGCTCCCTGTTACTTTTATGTACTTTGGCAAAATGTCGAGCTACCGGATATGCAATATCTTTAGTCATGATAGCTCTCTGATGTTTTAAGATACGCATTTTCACATTTTTGATAGTACTCCAGATGTATTTGAGTCCGCAGGGACAAATAAGACCGTAAACAACATAGGGAGTTGTGCATGTGATGAAATCCTTAATAGGCTTCGATTGGGCCATCCCTGGAATCTTATATGAGAATACCCGCTTGCTATTTTCGCAAGCACAGCATTTCCCACATGGGAAGAATCCCTTCATGTCCTTAAGTGTCCCACTCACTTTTGGTTTTACTGGTGTAAGATGGCTGTGAACAATTTTGTCTTTAATGGATCTTAGTTTTCTAAAGGTTATTGAGGGTTTCAGGGGAACATCATTCCCAACTATTGGATCAGTACGGAGGATATGCCAGTTTTTTTAGAGTAAATTTCTTAGGATATTAGCTTGATCTGAAAAAGTCGTAATCATACGGAACTTATTGCTAATCTCAGATAATTGGTCTTTCTTATTCTTACTCTCTAGTAGTTGTTTTCTGGGTATTCTAGCTACCTTCATGTGGGTCTTCACTAACTCTGCCTGATCATATCCCCTTATGCGGAATCTCATGACGCATTCTTCTGCTGCCTTTGCAAAATCTGAGTCTTGTGAACAATTGCGCCTCAACCTGAGAAGTTTGCCATAAGGTATACTTCGGATCAGACTTGGGGGGTTGCTACTTTTAGCATGGTGTATGCTATTCCCGGCCATCGGTTTTCTATACAGGGCCGTCTCCAACCTCTCCCTGTTCACAAAGACCCTCAAGTCTAGGTAGTGCACCTCCGAGGTGCTGATGTCAGCAGTAAATTTTAGGTTAAAATTATTTCTATTCAGGTCACTGATAAATACTTCAGCCTGTGCGGGGGAGCCCCTCCACACTAAAAAGAGATCGTCGATATATCAACGCCATACCACGATGTGTTCTGCCCACTTTGATGTTGGTTCCCGCTAGGGCCACCTGCTCCTCCCACCAGCCAACGAAGAGGTTCGCGTAGCTGGGGGCGAAGCAGGTTCCCATCGCAGTCCCTGAGATTTGCTTGAATAACTCGTTCTGGAACAAAAATATATTGTTCCTAAGATAGAACTCTAAAAGCTCAATCAACATGGTACTATGTTCCATGTTCTTAGCGGGTCTTTTGTTCAGGAAATACCTGACTGCCTTTATCCCTTGTGTGTGCTGAATACAAGTATAGAGACTTGTGATGTCTAATGTTATGAGCACATACGTGGTATCCCAAGTTATCAATTCCAGCTGTTCTATAAAGTGCTTGGTATCCCTTACATAGGACTTCAGATCAACAACAAATTTAGATAAAAAAGAATCAATATAGATAGATAAGTTCTCCGTCAGTCCTCCTTTTGAGGATACAATCGGTCTCCCCGGGGGACAATAAAGATCTTTGTGAACCTTGGAGAGCTGATAGAATGTCGGAATAACAGGTTCAGGCAATTAAACATGCACCGGCAATGGCAGCTTTCATATCTGATATGGTATGAAAGCCATTGTGAATTATTCATTGTTAACCTTTTTAAAATGGCCGCCATATTCACATGTACTATCGCATTGGTCCGTTGTCAGTTACATCTAGATGATGTATATATAATGTTGCTAGGTGGTCAAAACTGTAAACATTGACGAAGGGCTTCTGTCCGAAACGCATCTGTTACACTTGTTTGTGGGCTAATTAAATCTTTGCCGCTTACCCCTGGAGTGCGTGTAACGTTTTCTTAACGGAAGCGAGTTGGAGCAACGATATATATATATATATATATATATATATATATATAGCCTCTGCTCAGGTTTCACCCAACTCCTTTGAGACGGGTGAAACATTTGGGAGAGTGAACTCCTGTGTAAATAGCACAGCTCTATTCAAAAGGATATACATACACATAGCACATACACATAGCAAGATTTTTTGGGGGTTTTTATATATATATTTCCTCTGCTCAGATTCTCAAATGAGCTGGGTGAAATCTGACCCAACTCCTTCGAGACAGGTGCACCGTTTGTGAGGGTGAACTCACATTTTAACAGCTCCGTTCAAAATGAAAGTCGGGCACTCACTGGGTCAATAATCTGATTTTATTGTCCCAATGGGCAGACACGTTTCGGAAACTGTGCCTTTATCTTTTTTTATTGTTTTTATTGATTTTCTCCCATTATACAAAAAAAGGGAGATTAGATTGCTACAAGTCATGGCAGTTCATCAAAAAAGGAATACATTAGTCACTTTAAAGCCAACATATCCGATACCAAAGTCAAAAAAAGTAATACAAGATTCTTGATTAAAAGCCAAATAATTCATGCAAGATCCACAAAGAATAAAAACACATATCTCCCCAGCTGAATACCTTATAAAAAACAGGAAAGAAAGTGCATGTGCAATAAATACAGTGTTTTGTTATAAGCTTCAAAGATTCTCTTATTAACAAGATCATAAAGGGGAATCACAGGATAAGAAACAGAGTAACGTTGTCCCTACCTGTATCCCAAAACATCTCCATCTACATGTAAGGAGTTGTCTCTTTTTACTTTATCTACCTGATCCTTCCTTACTGTAACCATGAAACAATAGGGGCCCAGATTTTCAGGCCCAACTCCCTTTTCCTTTGTCCTCTTAATTTATATACAGATGTTTCTATATTATATATAGACAGAATCCTTGAACGCCAATTACTAAACATGGGGGGATCGGAGCTTATCCATTGGGAGGTAATACATAAACGGACAGTAGCCATAGCAATGAACAAGAATCCCATCTCGGGCCTTGGCCTTTCATGTTTTTTTAACTGGCAGCTCAGTTTGCAGAGTAGTGGAGAAAGGATCCTCTTAGTTGGGACCAAGGCTGAAATCATACCAGCTGCCAGACCAACTATATATGATATAGGGCTATGAAATGAGGCGAAGGGCTGTCTTGTTTGGATACCAGAACCCAGCTATTATAAAAAACTAAATTTAAAATACTCAAAGCAGCTTACAAAGTCTGGAGTCAGGCACGGCACTAACTGAAGATCCCAAATATGAATGTGTATACTCCATTCTCAGCTGGTGCCACCAATTTTTCAGGATCAAATATGTTTAGGTGGGGGAACAAAGGTATTCATTCCCTGGGTGATCTTTGTGATGAAGGTCAACTTACCTCACTTACAAGTTTACAGGAAAGGTTTGATCTGTCTAAACAAGACTTCTTTAAATATTTGCAGATCCAGCGCTTTTTGGGTGGAAATGCTCTGGGGACAGTTTTAAATTTTGAAAAGATTTCCCTAGTGGAAATAATTCAAATGAAATCCTGTATAGGGACCATTTATCAAACTTTACTGGTAGCTCTTCCTAATGATATCGGTGTCCAGAATACAAAATGGGAGAGCATGCTGGGGAAGGAAGGAATAAGGATTGAGGATGCATTGGAATTATCAAATCAGATTTTAATAACTGGAAGTCTTAGGAGTCAACAATTTATGTCAGTTTGTGACCTCTATTACACACCAGCAAAGATAACTAAATGGGGAGGAACAAGGGGGGGAACTATGCCTTCATCAATGCACCTGGTAACTGAGGATGACACTCTGACACTGTCATTTAAATTCACGAAACTGCGTTTCCATTTGTGCTTTTTACATGGCTGTTGAAGAAGGACAAGCGATCTAGTGTTAAATCCCCTGTTTATGGCCACCATGCCAGAAAATGCAATAGTCAATTAATGTCCAATGATGGTATTGGTGTTTAGTGGCTAATATTTTAACTTTTGCAGGGATATAGAGTCTTGCCATTAACAAACAATGCCTCTAAATGCATACCAATACCAAATAATATTGTACACTTACTGGAAATCCATATTGGGTCCTTCCTCACACAATTCATACTAAATGGGCTGCCACTCATGCAACCAGGAGCTATTTTTAATTGCACATCGGATGTGCTCTTTAATGATCTTCTAATACTATTTTTCATGCCTCTACAACAAATAAAATCCATATGACTACCCCTTGCCTGCCGCCTGCAATGTCATTTGAGATGTAATCAGTGATGTCACTAACCATGTAATGAGAGATCTAATTTGTGAGGTCAATAGGAGTGCATCACTGGGGTGTAAGTTATAGTTAGCTCACATAACTATAACTGCTGAATTCATTGGTTGTGTATGAGGGAAATCTGAGCATAAATCTATTTCCTAACTATAACATCCCTGCAACCTTTGCTTTTGTAAGTTAATTTCTATGCTTTTTAACGGGCAGCTCAGTTTGCAGAGTAGTGGAGAAAGGGTGCGGTTCTTCTGATCAGCTCTCTGGAATCCAGCTGTAAGGGACTTACTGAAGGTAATAGGAGGGTTTCCTGGCCCCCACGGTCCCTCAGCATCCAAGAGGACTTCATCCCCCAACCAGTATTGCTCCAGGAGGTGCGTTTGCATAGTGGTGGAGGAAAAGGGGATTATCTCCAAAGTCCTCAAAGACATCCCACTCTTTAGAACTTACTGGAGCTAACAGTAGGGGCAGTTTGCCCATGGACCCACTTATCCCCCAACCAGCAGTGCACCAAGAGGTGCTTTTGCAGAGGGGTGGATAAAGGTGCAAAGGTAATGCCTGGGTCATTGGATGAATGTATGAGTGCATGGGTAGTGCCTGAGTGAATGTCTGTGTGCAAAAGTAGTGCCTGAGTGATTGCCTGAGTGTATGTGCAGTGCCTGGGTGATTGCATAAGGGCTGGGGTACTGCCTGGGTGATTGGAGGAGTGCCTGGGTAGTGTGCAAGTGACTTCATAAGTGCAATGGTAATGTCTGGCTGCTTAGATCAGTGCATGGGTAGCACCTAAGTGAAAGGATGACTGCAAGAGTAATGCCTGGGTTATTGGATGAGTGCGCCGGTAGTGCCTGAAAGAATGGATGAGTGAATAGTTCAGTGCAAGAGTAGTTCCTGAGCGATTGCATCAGTACATGGGTAGTGCCTGGGTGATTGCACGAGTGCAGGAGTTGTGGCTGGGTGATTGCACAAGTGCATGGGAAGTACCTGAGTAAATGTGCGAGTGCAAGGCTAATGGCTGGGTCATTGGATGAGTTTATAGATAGTGCCTAAGGGAATGCATAAGTGTAGAAAGAGGGAAGAGGGCTGTTGAAGGAGGGGTGCAGAAAGAAACAAGAAATGTGCAAAAAAGCAATGGAAGGGCAGAATGAAGGAACAGAGGTGCAGAAAGAGGCAAGAGAGGTGCATAAAGACAGAAAAGGGGTGGAGAAAGAGGCAAGAGGGGTACAGAAAGAAGCAAGAGGAGTGCATAAAGAAGCAACAGAGGTGCAGTATGAGGCAAGAGAGGTAAAGAACCAGGCAAGAGAAGAACAGAAAAAGTCAAGAGAAGTACTGAAAGCAGCAACAAAGGCGCAGAAAGAAGCAAGAGTAGTGATAAAAGAGACAAGAGAGTTGCAGAAACAAACAAGAGAGGTGCATAAAAAGCAAGAGAAGTGCGGAAAGAAGAAAGTGAGATGCAGAAAGAGGCAAGCGAGGTGCAGAAAGAGGTAAGAGATATGTACAAACAGGCAAGAGAACTAAAGAAAGAAGCAAGAGAGTTGAAGAAACAGCCAAGAGAGGTGTAGAAAGGTCTAACAGGGGTACAGAAAGAGGCAAGAGAGGTACAGAATGAGATAGAAGGAGTGCAGAAAGAGGCAAGAGAGATGCAGAAACAGGCAAAAAGAGTGCAGAAAGAGGCAAAAGAGGTGTAGAAAGAGGCAAGAGAGATGCAGAAAAAGGCAAGTGAGGTACAAAAACACATAATAGGGGTGCAGAAAGAGGTAAGAGAAGTGCCAAAAGAAGCAAAAGAGATGCAGAAGGAGGCAAGAGAACTGTCGTAAGAGGCAAGTGAGTTGCAGAAACAGGCAAGAGAGGTGCAGATACAGGCAAGGGAGGTGCAAAAAGAGGAAGGAGGGGTGCAGAATGAAGCAAAAGAGGTACAGATGGAGGGAATAGGGGTGCAGAAAGAGGCAAGAGAGGTCCAGAAAGAGGGGTGCAGAAAGAGGCAATAGGGATGCAGAAAGAAGCAAGACAGGTACAGAAAGAAGCAAGAGAAGTACAGAAAGAGACAAGAAAGAAGCCGAAAGAGGCAAGAGAGGTGCATACAAAGGGTAGAGGGTGAAGAAAGAGGCAATAGGGGTGCAGAAAGAAGCAATACAGGTGCAAAAAGAAGCAAGAGAAGTGCATTAGGAGACAAGAGAGGTACAGTAAGAGTGAAGACGAGTGCAGAAAGAGGCAAATGGGGTGCAGAAAGAAGCAAAAGATTACAGAAAGAGGTAACAGAGATACAGAAACTAGCAAGAGAAGTACAGAAAGACGCAAGAGAAATGTAGAAATGGCAAGAGAGGTGCAGTAAGATCGAACAGGGGTGAGGAAGAGGCACCAGAGGTACAGAATGAGGGAAGAGGATGTAGAAAGAAGCAAGAGGGGTAAAGAAAAACACAAGAGGGGTGCAGAAATAAGTAATAGATGTGCAGTAAGAGGCAAGAGAGGTGCAGAAACAGTCAATAGAAGTGCAGCAAGAGGCAAGTGAAGTGCAGAAAGAGGCACAAGAAGTGCTGAAGGAAGCAACAGAGGTGCGGGAAAAAGCAACAGAAGTGATGAAAGAGACAGGAGACTTGCCAAAAGAAACAAGAGAGTTGCAGAAAAATCAAGAGAAGTGCAGATAGAGGCAAGTGAGGTGCAGAAAGAGGCAAGAGAGGTGCAGAAAGAGGCAAGGGAGGTGCAGAAAGAAGAAAGTGAGGTACAGAAACACACAATAGGGATGCATAAAGAGGCAAAAGAAGTGCAAAAAGAAACAACAGAGGCGCAGAAGGAGGCAAGAGAACTGTAGAACGTGGCAAGAGAGTTGCAGAAACTGGCAAGAGAGGTGCAGAAAGAAGGAACAGGGGTGAAGAAAGAGGCAAGAGATGTGTAGAAAGAGGCAATAAAGGTACCGAAAGAGGCAAGAGGGGTGCAGAAAAAGACACGAGGGGTACAGAAAGAAGCAACCGGGGTATAGAAAGAGGCAAGAGAAGTACAGAAACGGGCAAGGGAAGTACATAAAGAGGCAAGAGAGGTGCCGAAAGAAGCAACAGAGGTACAAAAATAAGCAGGAAAAGTGACAAAAGAGACAAAAGAGTTGCCGAAAAAAACAAGAACGGTGCAGAAAGAGACAAGTGAGGTGCAGAAAGAGGCAAGTGAGATACAAAAAACACGCAATAGGGGTACAGAAAGAGGCAAGAGAAGTGCAGAAAGAAGCAACAAAGGTGTAGAAGGAGACAAGAGAACTACAGAAAGTGGCAAGAGAGTTGCAGAAACAGGTAAGAGATGTGCAGAAAGAGAGAACAGGGTTGTAGAAAGAGGCAGAAGAGGTGCAGAAAAACAGGCAAGAGAAGTACACAAACACGCAAGAGAAATGCAGAAACAGGCAAGAGACGTGTAGAAAGATTGAACAGGGCTACAGAAAGAGGCAAGAGAGATACAGAATGAGGGAGAAGGGGCTCAGAAAGAGGCAAGAGGGGAGCAAAAAACACAAGAGGGGTGTAAAAAAGCAACAGAGGTGCAGAAAAAGGCAGGAGAGATGCAGAACCAGGCAAGAGAAGTGCAGAAAGAGGCAAGAGAAGTGCTGAAAGAAGCAACAGAGGTGTAAAAAGAAGCAAAAAACAAGAGGGGTGCAGACAGAGGCAAGAGAAGTGCAGAAAGAGGGGTGCAGAACGAATCAATAGGGATGTAGAAAGAAGCAAGACAGGTGCAGAAAGAAGCAGGAGAAGTGCAGAAAGAGACAAGAGAGGTGTAGAAAGAGGCAAGAGAGGTGCAGAAAGAGGAAAGAGGGATGCAGAAAGCGGCAATTTGGGTGCCCGAAGAGGCAAGAATGTTGAGGAAAGAGGCAAGAGAAGTACAGAAAGAAGCAACAGAGGTGCAGAAAGAGGGGTGCAGAAATAGGCAATAGGGATGCAGAAAGAAGCAAGACAGGTGCAGAAAGAAGCAAGAGAAGTGCAGAAAGAGACAAGAGAGGTGAAGCAAGAGGCAGGAGGGGTGCAGAAAGAGGTAAGAGGGATGCAGAAAGTAGCAATTAGGGTGCAAAAACAAGCAAGAGAGGTACAGTAAGAAGTAAGAGAAGTGTAGAAAGAAGCAACAGAGGTGCAGATAGAGGCAAGAATGTTGTAGCAAACCTCAGCTCGGCCTACTTAGTGCAAGGGGTTCACCCTTCTCTGCACGGAGTCCTCAGACCATAGAAAGAAGTTGGCAATGAAACTGGAAAATACAAAAGCAAAGTTTATCAAACCTTTAAAGGTTGTACTACAGTCCACCCAACACCCTTCAGTATTGTATAGAGTAGCACACTAAACTAAAACACATGGCCCCTTTTATGCTCAATGAGGGGGCTCAAAAGAAGGTGGTACAGAAGACGAGAGCAGCTTCATGACCATACAAGGACATATTGGAAGGCACAATCGATAGGTGGGCAAGGTTAACAGCCTTTGGAAACTAGTAAACACATTCCTATCTGGAACTAATTTGTAACGGCCGTAGACCCTAATGAGCATGTCTGGACATGCTGGAAGTGGGTAATGCTAAATATAGCCTGTTGCCGGGCAGACTTCAGCCGCAGTTAAGAAGGAGGTAGGACAAAGCCCACGATGAGCACATGGCGATGCATGGCATACAAAATGGCCGCTACAAATACAAAATGGAGTCGGTACATTTGCTACGATAATGGTCAAACACAGCATGTCTTCTGCTAATGCTTAACCCAATCGTCGTTGATTTACAACAGACGACCCATTCAGCATTAGCTGAAGACATTCGACTTCCTGGGATAGGCTAGATACTCATCCCTTATATCAATGACCATCATGCTAGCTATCTCTTTATTAAAATCATTCTGCATTTTGACTTCTGCAACATTTCTTTTGGTCGGTATGCAAGCAGTAATACACATAGAACATATCCCATCGGACTACACTGGATACATATGCAGCAAGTGAAGATTATTGCAATTATTATACATAGAGCAGTCAATACTTTCCAGCCCTAGGCAGATATTAGAGTCCAAAGCCACCCTGTAAAAGTCCACGTACCATTTTTTGTATGAAGATCTGCAGGGATTTTATGAAGTTTATTAATTGCTTTAGACACTGATGGGGTGTGATCTGGAATACACATGCAACAACTACTACCTATAACATGACATGCACCACCTCTATCTGCTAGCATAACATCCAGAACCATTCAGTTCTGTAAAGTCAAAATTCTAGCAATTTGCAATTCTTCAGTGAGGTTTCCTAGAGCTGCAGCTGTTTGATCTGTTACAGCTTCTACTACTCTAGTTAATTGTCACACTGTTCTGCTATTTAATGCAGCACCCACAAAAAAGAACAATCCTAAATTAAAATCTATATATTGTTGTAGACTAGTGTCAGTTTGGTCTACGTTATCAGTATTCAAGTATTCAAGGTTCTCTTATATCTATTTACAGTAATATTGTTGAACAAATTAAGATTTCGATGATACAATGGAGGTGCCAGAAACACAGGGGGCAACAAGAATGATACATAACAAATCCCTGTCCAACCAGCTGGCAATCGATAATATCCATGATTCCCACACACAAAATAGGTGTTATGTGAAGCCAAAAAGGTACTATTATTTAACCCATCTATTTTCAACACAGTAATACAGTGGCTGATCCCAACAGGGATATGTCCAATGCTCTGTATATATAGTTCTGCTTGTGTTTGAGTAACATAAATAACAAAATGTTCAGCACTGAAGGAGTCTTTTGTGTTGGTGAAGATATATGGCGTTGAAATATTGTCCGGTCAATATTCCTCCCACTCCCATTTAGTTCCATTCGCTTGGGGATACCCATCTTTGTCTCGATGGCACTCTTTATTCAACCGGAAAAGCAGTCTGCCCACTTTAGGCTTCCTAGTCGCAAAAAGCAAAGTATACCAGGCTCGATAGGAGCCATTATGCTAAAAAGGGAGGGTTATGAACGGTGTACCTTCTTTCTTTTGGTGTGCAGGCATCATCCCACAAATTCAACAGTTTGTGGCATTCGTAGCAATGTGGGTATGATGTAACATTTGAATGAAAGTGTTATTAAGGTAAGATTGTCGATGCTTTAATTCTTGATATGGGAGCGTAAAGAAATAATGCTCCTCTGGTGTCGGTGTAGTAACAACAAACAACTCACGAGCATGAGTTGTCTCCTCAACAGACCATGTTATTGTTGCCGCAATCACTACAACAAACCCTACAGCGCAAAAAATCTTCTTCTTTTCCATTTTAGTCACAACACAAAACAAATCTTCCTGAAACTAAAGTAGTTGTCAGAGCTCAAACCCCTGGGTAGCCGTTGATTTCTTCACCACGGGCCAAGACGGGTGTCACTACTCTAATGCAGGGCTGATCCCCCCCCTTGCCACATCAGCTCTCCGTCTCAGTGACCCAGGGAATGCTCAGACAACTTTTACAAGCGCTGCAGATTTTTCTGTTGGTCTCAAATGATATCTCGCTGCTCCAGGGACTGTCTGGTCCGGGAAGAACTCCTCAGATCCGTCAGGTGTCGCAGCACGGCCTTTCTCCGCAGTCAGAACCTCTCGATGGTTGGTCAACACA
This sequence comes from Lissotriton vulgaris, assembly GCF_964263255.1. Lineage (NCBI taxonomy): Eukaryota > Metazoa > Chordata > Amphibia > Caudata > Salamandridae > Lissotriton > Lissotriton vulgaris. The sequence continues at coordinate 406,622,075 of NC_141694.1, read as the reverse complement.
GCAGGCTCCACCAAAGTAGGAAGTACTCGCTGGCAATTGGTGCTTTGTATTCAATTTTTCCGGTTCGTGACTCAAACTGCTGTCCTCGTGGCAAGTAGCACTTGCTCTGGCCCACGCCACCTTGGCTCCAACTGCTCGATCTCTCAAAGGACTTCAGGAGAATGAAATCACCAGGTCGGAGATTATGACCTTCACCTGTGGATCTATCAGAAAGTGCGTCTCAAACCTGTTGATGAATAGAAACCAAGTTATCAGTTAACTGTGCCAAATAGTCATTCATTAAGACACAAGGTACATCATACACAGAACCCGGTTTAGGAATTCCCCAGATATTCATGGGCCTACCAAACAGGATCTCAAAAGGTGTGAGACCTGTTCGAGAATGAGGCACTGATCTAATAGACAACAATGCCAGTGGCGACGCATCTGGCCAAGTCAGAGAAGTAGAAGCCTGTATCTTGGCTAATTTTAGTTTCAGAGTAGCATTGTATCTTTCCACCATTCCTGCTGATTGTGGGTGGAACACTGCATGAAACTTTTGTTTGATCCCTAATCCTTTCAGGACATACTTGATAATGTCCCCTATAAAATGAGGTCCGTTATCACTCCACAAAAATCTACAAACACCATAGCAAGGGAAGAATTCCTTCAAAAGCCCCTTTGCTGTAGTAATTGCAGTGTTGTCCTTTGTGGGGTATGCCTCAATCCATTTACTGAAGGCACATACCACCACCGAGACGTACTTCAGATTATTACAGCGTTCAAGCTGAATATAATCCATCTGCAAAACTTCAAAAGGTGCAGTCGGTATAGCAAATCCTCCTGCTGGAGTTCGTGTCCCTTTTCCAGGATTAAATTGTAGGCAGATCATACAGGACTGTACTACTCTCTTAGTTGTTCTAGCAATTTCTGTATGCTCCCAAACTTGTATAAGCAATTTCACTATTGCTGAAGCCCCAACATATGCTAGCCCATGTGCCATCTGAACCATAGGTTGTACAAAAGCTATAGGCAACTTCCATCTATCCATCTGTTTATTTCGCCAAAAGCCTTCATCATCCAACTCTCCATCCTTGGACCATTGCTCCCGCTCTTTGTCAGAAGCGGTTCTCTGTATTTCTAATACTTCCTTCCTAGCATCGTGCCACCGCTCAGCTTGTGACTTCACTACATACATGGGAGAAGTGTCAGGCTGCATCGCAGTCTCATGTGCCACTCGATCTACAAACGGTACAAAAGGGGGTGGTGATGGACGGAGCATCTGAATAAATCAAACACTCACACCCAGTCAAAAGATCTGGGTTTAATCCATCACCGTACTATAGCCCACTCTTCCACCCCTGTTCAGACATGGCTATATGCAAATCAGTCTGACCCTGTGTTTGATTGATTCAGATGATCCGTCCATCACCACCCCCTTTTGTACCGCTTTGGGCCGCCATAAGTGTGGCAGGGTATGCTCAGACGGGAGTCCCTTGCTCACTTTGCCACTTGATTCAAGCAAGCCGGGCTGAAGACGGCAGGAATGCCAGAAACCGGTCCTCGGAAGCTTGTTTCCGGTCTAGGGAAGACATGGCTTGGCAGTTCGGGCTGGACTGTTCCCATGAGGCACAGGGCCAGACTGATTTGCATATAGCCATGTCTGAACTGGGGTGGCAGAGTGGGCTAAAGAACGGTGATGAATTAAACCCAGATCTTTTGACTGGGTGTGAGTGTTTGATTAATTCAGATGCTCTGTCCATCACCACCCCCTTTTGTACCACTTTTGGCCGCCATAAGTGTGGCAGGGTATGCTCAGACGTGAGTCCCTTGTTCACTTTGCCACTGGATTCAAGCAAGCCGGGCTGATGATGGCTGGAATGCCAGAAACCGGTCCTCGGAAGCTTGTTTCCGGTCCAGGGAAGACATGGGTTGGCAGTTCGGGCTGGACTGTTCCCATGAGGCACAGGGTCAGACTGATTTGCATATAACCATGTCTGAACTGGGGTGGCAGAGTGGGCTAAAGAACGGTGATGGATTAAACCCAGATCTTTTGACTGGGTGTGAGTGTTTGATTGATTCAGATGCTCCTTCCATCTCCACCCCCTTTTGTACCACTCGATCTACAAAAGCATTTCCTTGTCCCACCTTATCAGTCACTTTCTTATGCACACTACATTTCACAATAGCTATTTTCTTTGGATATGTTAATGCAGTCAGAAGACTATGCACTAGGTCTCCGTGCATTATCTGCATCCCGTGTGATGACAGAAAGCCTCTTTCCTTCCAGAGCAGGCCGAAATCATGCGCCACTCTAAAAGCATAGCGGCTATCTGTATAAATGTTCACACAAATCCTGTACTAAGCTCCCATGCTTGTGTCAAAGCTATTAGTTCCGCTGCTTGAGCTGACTTCTGTGGTATGCGAGCTGTCTCTACTATCGTGTGAAGCGTAGTAATTGCATATGCGGCTGAAGTTGTACCATCCAGTAACTTCAGACAAGACCCATCAACCCACAATTCTCCATCCACATCTGGAAGGGGCGTATCTTGCAAATCAATACGACCCTTTGTCTGTTCCTCAGTCAAGAAAATACAATCATGTCTTTCCTGCGCCTCAGGCTGAGTCGCTGGAAATGGCACAACGTGGCTGGGTTTAGTGTTGCACATCTCTTCAGTGTAATATGAGGAGCTAACAGTGTCAACTCATATCCTGTCAGACGAGCGCTAGTTAAGTGCTGCGTCTTTTTTTGGATCAAAAGGGCATCAACAGCATGGGGTACCAGCACCAACAGCTTATGTGATAAGACCATTCCTTCACTCTGGCGTATTGACACAGCTGTTGCTGCTACCGAGCGAAAACATCCGGGCAACGCTCGAGCAACAGGATCAAGTACTGCTGAAAAATATGCACTAGGACGTTGCTTGTTACCATGTGTCTGTATTAAAACTGACAATGCACATCCATCCCTCTCATGTATGTACAATGTAAAGAGCTTCGTGTAATCTGGTGTACCTAACACTGGTGCTAAACAAAGGGCTTGTCGTAGCTGTCAAAAAACATTCTCACATTCATCTGTCCAAGTGAGGGGTATTGGAGTATCTTTTGTCAAAAGCGCTAACAAGGGTTTAACAATGTATGAAAATCCCAATATCCATTGCCTACAAAAAGAAGTAAGACCTGAAAATCCTTGAACCTCTTTCTGTGTGGAAGATATTGGTGTATCTAGAATTGCCTGAATGCGATCTGATGTGAGTGCACGCCCCTCCTTAGACAAAAGGTGACCAAAGTTGGTTACCTTTGGTCTACAATACTGCAGTTTCTTTTTCGATACTTTGTGGTGATGTGAAGCAAGAAACGAAAGCAAAGACAGAGTACACTTCTCACATTGTTCAGGGGTATCAGCTGCCAACAAAATATCATCAACATACTGTATGAGCACCACACCCTCGGGTAGAACAAAAGAATCAAGTTGTCTTTTCAGCGCTTGGTTGTAAATACTAGGTCTCTCAGTATAGCCTTGAGGAACTCTACAAAATCTATACGATTGATTATTCAAAGTGAAACCGAACAGATATCGGCTATCAGGATGAATAGGGATCAAAAAGAAAGCGTTCTTCAAGACTATAACAGAGAACGTAGTTGCAGTAGGTGGAACTAAGGTAAGAAGTGTTGTGATGTCAGAAACCACTGGATATTGTGGCACCACTATCTTATTCACTTCCCGTGAGTCAATTATAAAATGATAAATCCTAGTGTCAGTATCTTTCTTCAAAATTGGGAGGATCGGACTGTTACAAATGTTAAATGGACCTTCTTCAACAACCCCAAATTCAATAAGATCTTGTACAATTCGTGTAAGTGCTTCCTCACCCTCCTGTGAAATTCGATATTGAGGCAAATGTGGCAACACAGCTCCCTCCTTTACACTAATATGCACCGGTAGAATAACCATCTGTCCCACATCAGTATCTGAAGTAGCCCACAAAGTTTTAGGTAGGGAGGCTAATGCAGTATCCTCTTGAACAATGCAAACTCTGTCTGTTACTGGATAATTGTCATTCAAAATCACACGCACTCCTTCAGGGGAACATCTTATTGTGGCTCTGAAATACTTGAGCATGTCAAGACCCACAATATTGTCTAGTGTATTTGGGGAGAGCAAAAACGGGCATGGAGCAGCAAACTTATCAACATGGAATGCAAGTGGTTGTGACAATGGGCTAAGGGAAGGTGTTCCATCGAACCCTATCGATGTAATCGTTAAGCCAGACAGGGGAGCCCTCGGAACCAATTGTTTAGACAAAGCGCTACGAGTAGCTCCTGTACTCACCAGAAACTGAACAGTAGAACCCAAAACATCTACCCTATTCCAGTGAGTATACACCCAATTATAAATAAAATAACCTTTAGCATCTTCAGAAATTTTATCGTCACTTGTACCCGTTCCTTTAGGAGGAACATATAAAGGCGCGGGCTCTCGCATAGGCTTTGCATGCACTAACGCGGTCTTATCTGTTTCAAAAATAGATGATTGTTTCCCATCGACCGATCCCGTCCGTCCATCTGCTTTAGCTTTCCGTTTCTCCTCCCGTAGACGAAGCGCCTCAGTTCGAAGTTTAAACAGCCGCCTGATCGTATCAGTCACCTGGGGAAGAGTAAAAAGACCTTTACGCAATTGGTTACAATCGGTTGCCACATCATCAGGTTCGAGAAGATCAGAAACTTTTTGGAACAGTTCAACAACTTTGTCTGCAAAATGCTCAGTAAAATATATTTGCTCTCTCTCTTGCCATCCCCTTAAAGTATCTAAGATACTAGAAACAGTGACAGTATCCTGAAGTGCCTGACGGGCGATTTTTCTAAGTTCGGCCGCACGGTCGGCCGACATCATGGAGCGAGTATCAGCTTTTGTTTTATCTGCGCCAGAATCCTCATCTTCACCTGATGGAGCGGACGGAATGGCATACGGAGGCGGAGGCCGATCTAACAAAGAAAAATCATCTTGCGGTTTATTAAGGACAGGATAAAGAGGTTGTCGAACAGCTTATTGGCCAGATATCTGTAATCTGCGTTCCTTCTCCTGTCTCTCTTCCAATTCTTTCGCCTCCTTCTTTCTTAGCTTTTGCGCTTTTTCATACACATTCTTCTGTTGCTCTTTTTCAATCAGCGCTTGCTCACTTTTCTAACACTCATGTACTTCCTTCACCCACATTCGTACACACTCAAACATGTCTTGTCTAAATTTTTGCTTGAACATACACTGTTCGACATACTCAATCTTTCGCATATCAAACGACCCATACTTTGGCCAACGCAACTCATGATCCTTTTGTGTGTATTTCCTCCACAATGTGCTGTACATTATAGAAGAATACTATACTTTAGGTACATGTCTCTATGAGGCGTCCCCTCCGGATGAGCCGGCTGCGATTCCTCAAGACTTAACCGGGTATTTCCACAAAAGCAGCACATCCTACGAAGTGCGCTAAGAGCAGGCATGCCAAAAATAGTGCAAAATATGCAGTATTATAATCAAAGTAGCATTCAAGGTATCTGTAATACGTTGTGCCGTTCAAATCAATATCACATTTTAGAGAAAAATCTCCTCATTACCTGCCTATATGTGTTGCAACGCAAATATTACACTTACAAATACACATTATTGACTAGTCATACCAAACCAAAATTGCCACAGCAAGCGTATCCTAAAACTGCCTTGCCAATCCCAGGCTTCCAAAACCCACAGCAAGTACCGTACAACGGTTCTTACCAATCACAGGGCGTCCAGATTCCAACTGCCAAGTTCTAAATTCGACCAAACGGCCACTGCACAGCAAGCCAACAGAAGAGATCTCAGTCGAGGACCGGCACCACCTGGATGGTCAAATCGGAAAGAAAGGAAAAAACCCCTTGGATGCCAAGACTCGGGTCTCTTCTGGCATGCGATCGCATCTGCAGTGAGATTCCAATCCTTCGTCACGACCACTCCTTCGGGCATCCAAGTTGCCGATGAGCCCCACATGTTGGGCGCCAATTTGTTGTAGCAATCTTCAGCTAGGCCTACTTAGTGCAAGGGGTTCGCCCTTCTCTGCACGGAGTCCTCAGACCATAGAAAGAAGTTGGCAATGAAACTGGAAAATACAAAAGCAAAGTTTATTAAACCTTTAAAGGTGGTACTACAGTTCACACATCACCCTTCAGTATTGTAAAGAGTAGCACACCGAACTAAACCACATGGCCCCTTTTATACTCAATGAGGGGGCTCAAAAGAAGGCAGTACAGAAGACAAGAGCAGTTTCATGACCATACAAGGACATATTGGAAGGCACAATCGATAGGTGGGCGGAGTTAAAAGTCTTCGGAAACTAGTAAACACATTCCTATCTGGAACTAATTAGTAACGGCCGTCGACCCTACTGAGCATGTCTGGAAGCGGGGGATGCTAAATATAGCCTGTTGTCGGGCAGACTTCAGGCGCAGTTAACCAAGAGGTAGGGCAAAGCACATGATGAGCACATGGCGATGTATGGCATACAAAATGGCCGCTACAAATACAAAATGGAGTCGGTACATTTGCTATGATAATGGTCAAACACAGCATGTCTTCTGCTAATGCTTAACCCAATCGCCGTTAATTTACAAGACTGTTGCAGAAAGTGGCAAGAGAAGTGTAGAGAGAAGCAACAGAAATATAAAACTAGGCAAGAGAAGTGCAGAAAGAAGCAACAGAGGTACAGAAACAGGCAAGAGAAGTACAGAAAGACGCAAGAGAAATATAGAAATAGGCAAGAGAGGTGCAGTAAGATCGAACAGGGGTGTAGTAAGAAGCACAAGAGGTACAGAATGAGGGAAGAGGATGCAGAAAGAAGCAAGAGGGGTACTGAAAAACACAGGAGGGATGTAGAAATAAGTAACAGATGTGCAGAAAGAATCAAGAGAGGTGCAGAAACAGGCAAGTGAAGTGCAGAAAGAGGCACGAGAAGTGCTGAAAGAAGCAATAGAGGTGCGGAAAAAAGCAACAGAAGTGATGAAAGAGACAGGACACTTGCCAAATGAAACAAGAGAGGTGAAGAAAAAAGCAAGAGAAGTGCAGATAGCGTCAAATGAGGTACAGAAAGAGGCAAGAGAAGTGCAGAAAGAGGCAAGGAAGGTGCAGAAAAAGCAAGTGAGGTACACAAACACACAATAGGGATGCATAAAGAGGCAAGAGAAGTGCAAAAAGAAACAACAGATTTGCAGACGGAGGCAAGAGAACTGTAGAACCAGACAGGAGAGTTTCAGAAACATTCAAAAAAAGGTGCAGAACAGGGGTGCAGAAAGAGGCAAGAGATGTGTAGAAAGAGTGAAGAGGGGTACAGAAAGAGGCAAGAGGTGGAGAACCGGGACTTATAGGCCTGGCGGCGCAGGGAAAGCCTTAAATCCCTGCGTTCCGCTGCCTTTTCGAACAGAAGCACGAGACACTCTGTTAGGCGTAGCAAACCAGGTTTATTAGCTGCAGCTAAGCACAGTTGTCCCAGAACTACAGAGTAGGTTCTCAGGAGACTGCCACTTTATTTCGTGGCGCACAATCTTTTATAGGACACATATTTACAACGTATACTCCCAATACTTACAAAGCAAGCCAAAAGGAAAAGTTGGAAAACAAACTATAAGGTGTCCCAAATACACCCCTCTTTCAGACCCTGTGTGTCACCCCTCCCCACAAATTAATCAGTGCTAGTGCCTACAATCCAATTTGCAGGTGGCAGGACGTATTTGTGTGCCTCAAAGGATAGTTGTGTAACAAGAGAATACAAGGAGAGAATAGCGAAGGCCAGTCGGAGAAGATAAAGTAAGGAAAGAATAGGGGAAGCCAAATAGTCAGTCGAGACAGGTATCAATCAACCCAGACATGGATTAGTGAACTCGGCCAGATCCTGACATCAGTTTCGTAAACAAGGGCAGGGGGTTACTTTTTAACAGAAGAGACACGTAGCAGCTGGGAAAGGCAAAATGACTCTGTTTGCCGTGCTGCCTGAGTGAGGGCAACACAAAATGGCGATGAGACACAAAATGGCGGCCAAATCCGGGACAAAGTCAGAAACCGAAGAACCTCAGACCCTACTTTTGCCATTACTCAGGCAAGACACAAAGGACTCAAGTTAATCTGAGTCGATGTCAATGGCCATGAGGTCATTGAGCTGTTACTGCTATATCATTTTGATGTTCTCTGTTTTCTGTGACACAGGCCTTGGGACACACATGGTGGCACAAAGACAGCAGATTTATTTATTTATTTATTTTGGAATTTTGTAAAGCGCATGGTTATGCGCTCCGGCATGTCCCCGCGTTGAGAGAGAGCCTGTAAGAGGGATAGGAGTTACAGCAGTGCTAGGCGGAAAAGGTGGGTTTTGAGAGCTTTACGCAATTTGGTCTCAGAGGGTTCGAGGCGCAATTCAGCTGGGAGAAGGTTCCAGTGCTTGGCTGCAAGGAGCCTGAAAGATCTGCCCTCCATCCGAGCTTTACGGATTCTGGGGACAACAGCCAGACCCATGCCAGAGGATCTAAGCATCCGCTCTGGTCTATAGGGGGTGATGAGGTTGTTCAAAGGGCCGGGTGCTCTACCTCCAAAGAAGCGATGGCACATGCATAAAGCTTTGAAGGTAATCCTTTCACGGATTGGAAGCCAGTGAAGGGACCTCAAGGCGGCTTTAGAGGGTGCTCTCCTAGGAAGACTCAGCACCAGCCGGGCTACGGCGTTTTGCAGTACTTGGAGACGGTTGAGACTTTTAGCCGTAATACCCAGATATAATAGGTTGGCATAATCAAGTCTCGATGTAACCAAGGCATGCACAAGAGTTTGTCTAGCACCGACCAGCAGTAGATCAAGGACCTTTCGTAGGCTCTTAAGCATGTCAAAACACATACCAACCACCCAATTTACCTGGGGAGCGAAAGACAGATCAGAGTCGAATAGAACCCCAAGATTTTTCGCTTGTTGACCCGGCACGGGAGTTGAGCCTAGACAATCAGGCCACCATGCTGAGGACCACACAGACGGCCCCCCCCCACATCAGAGCACTTCCGTTTTGGACCCATTCAACTTCAGGCAGTTGTTAGACATCCAGGAGGCAAGCTCCTGCATGCACGCACTGAAGTTGAGTGCCGCGGTTTCGGGTGCCCGTGACAGAGAGATGACCAGCTGTGTGCCGTCAGCGTACGATACCAGTTGGATACCATAACTTTCTACAATGGTGGCAACAGGGGAGGCGTAAAGGTTAAACAGGGTGGGGCTGAGGGCAGAGCCCTGGGGAACCCCTTGATCGAGATTGAACATACAGGAGTAGTGTTCTCCCTGTCTGACCTGAAAGCCCCTCTCAGTCAGGAAGGACTGCATCCAACTGAGTGCCACCCCATTTACTCCGCCATTGTTAAGACACTGTAGCAAGGTGGAGTGTGTTCTACAGTGTCGAATGCAGCTTTCAGGCTCCTTGCAGCCAAGCACTGGAACCTTCTCCCAGCTGAATTGCGCCTCGAACCCTCTGAGACCAAATTGCGTAAAGCTCTCAAAACCCACCTTTTCCGCCTAGCACTGCTGTAACTCCTATCCCTCTTACAGGCACTTAGCGCCTTGAGACCCTCTGGGTGAGCAGTGCGCTATACAAATGCCTTGATTGATTGATTGATTAGGTCGAGTAAGAAGAGAGCCATGGTATGCCCCTTATCTACTACTTGCCTAATGGTCTCAGTTGCCAGAAGCATCGCAGACTCCGTTGAGTGACGTGCGCGAAATCCAAACTGAGTCGGATGGAGAAGGTTGGCTTCTTCCACAAAAGTCATAAGTTGGAGATTGGCCACCTTCTCTGCCACATTGGCCATGTAGAGAAGAAGGGAAATAGGCCGAAGATTGTCTAGCCTATCCCAACTGAGATTAGTTTTTTTTTGGAGCGGGAACACAATTGCTTGCTTCCACTTTTTGGGTACGTTGCCGGTTTTAAAAGAAAGATCCAGAACATCTCTGATGTAAGGCTCCAGAGCTTCCATACTCCCTCCAAGGAGTTTCGGTGAGGCCGGATCACGGGGGGAACCTGACTTAATCGAGCGGCAGATTCGCCGAAGCTTATTAGATGGTGGAGTGACAAATTTGCCTAGCCTATTTACGCCCTCATCTAATGATGAGTTTTCACTGAACTCTATTGCCTTCTCCTTTCCCCCTGTGAAGGCAGGATAGATAGTGGCCACTTTGTCAAAGAAATAGGTGGCAATGCGGTTACAGGATTCCACTGAAACCAACGAGGGATCAACAGATGAGCTGCATAAAGAAATTTCTTTATAGATTTTAAAAAGCTCCTTCGTGGAGTTATGAGCTTCACCAATCCTAGTTTTGACGCGCCTAATTAGATTGTGGTATTCCCTGCGTTTGCCTATATATCTCAATTTAGCTTGGTCGAGGTAGGCCATCCTCCATTGCCTTTCTAATTGCTTACATTCAGTTTTGGCTAGGCGAAGTTCAGCATTAAACCAAAGGGCAGATTTGGGAGGTCTACTCCCGGGTTTCTTGTAGCACAGAGGGGCTATGCTGTCTAAGGCGTTGGTAATGCGCTCATCAAGTCTATCGGATGCTGTAGCAACATCCTCCCCTCCTGGGCTGCCACTGTTGGTGAGGGCGGAATCAAACCCAGCCTTAGAGAAAGCAGTCCATCTGCGACTCAGATATTTAGTGTTGGAAAACTTTTGGGCATTGCTGGCAGGAATAGTTATTGTAAAAGGTACTAAAAAGTGGTCAGACCAGGGCAGAGGTACTGGAGCCTGGGCTTCTACACCTGCCCAATTGGCAAAGATGGGATCCAGCAAATGACCTTTAAGATGTGTAGGGGCTTTAGATACATGTATGGGCCACACTGTAAACAAAGACAACAAGAGAAAATGATGGCCAAAACCATTCCAAGGAAGGTTAATACCTTCCATTCCCATGTGGACAGTAATCCCCAAAACCATCCTATCACAGTCCAATCTCCTGGTGTATAGACTCGGAAATTACATGCAATTTGGAGATTGCTTGGTATACCATAGGGGCATTATCAGAAATATAAATGCAGCAACTAGACCCGATCAATTTATAGACTCCTCCACGATCTGCAAGGACAATGTCTAAAACCATCCTATTCTGCAAAGTCATAAGGCGATCCGCCTGAAGTTCGGCTGTTAGATTACTCAAGGCTCCAGAAGTTACATTTATGGTAGCCTAAACAACGCATATTAACTGTCTAATGTTTCTACTATTGGCCATTGGGCCCCAGAAAGGAGGTAACCCTTTGATAAAGTCACCTCCTTCTTGTCCTGCTGTGTCCTTAGAATCAATAACCCCTCTGCCATGTCTTTTTCTATGATGACCTGAAGGAGCAGTATATGTCGAAGGGAGAAGAAAAGCCACATAACAAGTTCCTGAAAAGTAGGTAGGAAGCCACGTGTAGGCTCTGTCGTGACAGACAAAATATGTGCCTTGTGATGGCACTAACGGTGAATAAATCTGGGGTGAATAGATGTATGTATAGGAACAAACACTCTTTTCCTGTTGGTTTTTAATAATTTGGCCATTTATCTGCAGACAGAAATTACCTCGATGAGGTACAGTCCAAATTGATGGGGATCTCCTTCGTCTAGCCTTATCTGTAAGGCTAGTAACATAACGAGTCACATTCCAACCATCATACGCTTGTTTCTCATCAACGGGAATCTTACTAATTTCGGCAATTTTAGCCATGGCCACTATTCCCTTTATCAAAGAACTGTGACTAAAATCTGTTCCACCACCATATGGACTACCAGGAGGATATCAAAGTTGGTTCTGATATACATTAGAAAACATGGCCAAATAGGCCCAAGCAGAACCTTCGTAGGAAAATGGAAGGACTAAATATGGCATCCCTCTCTCTGTGTTATGGGGGATGAGCCCACAAACCCAACAGTCAGTAGTATTGACTACCAGTTGATGCTGATGTAACAACTGGATAACTGAATTGTTGAAGTATTCTGTTCTCCTAATTTGCTCATATTCTGGGAGTGTATGGAACTGATGCGGGGAGGCAGTAGTAGAAAAAGACAAGGAAACAGAAGTTGGAACAGGTGCTTGCTGCATAGTGTGAACAACCCAACCCACACAAGCCAATAATATACATGAACATATTAAAATACATAAGATTACGCCACATGGACTAACCAACAATTTCTTATATTTACTTTAAATTTTTTGCTTCTTGTCATTCTTTTCCACTTTAATATCCATTCTCTAAGGCGTTGCTCACGGCAATCTTCCTAGATCATTTAGCTGTGATTATTAGCTGTCCTATGACCCTGCAAGTCCTGCAGACCTACTGTCACTACTCAGGTCACAGCCTAAGACTCCTACCGTGACCCTGCAACTTGATGGCTAGTGAAAAGAAATGTCTCTCAAAAGTGTGACCAGAAAAAGAAAAAGGAAAAAGTTCAATCGTTCTTAATCGATCTGGGTCTTAAGTTGTACCGAGTCTTATCAGGTACCGTTTGTTCTCGAAACAAAGTCTCTGAATTTACTGTGTTTAATCGCAAATGTGATTGTACAGCTTCTTGCAACACGTCGTCGTCTTCTTTTTTAGAGTTTGTTCAATCCAGACGTGCACTACTGAAAGGTACAAACCGAGGGACCCTTTCACTCTCACTGTCACCTATACCCTTGCGGACCCACTGGTCAAAAGGCAAAGGCAAAGGTACCCTTCTGCAGTGCACGCCTTGAACCCAATTCTTCTTTCCGACGACCTTTACTGCTGTACATGTTGCCAGTTGAACTTGCCAAGGCGACCCCCAACGAGGTTCCAAATTCTTTTTCCTCTGAAAATTCTTCAGGCAAACCCAGTCTCCGGGTTGAATGGAATGACTTGGATCTGCAGAGGCCTCTGGGAAAGCGTTTTGAACCTGTTGGTGAAGAACACGCAATTTAGTGGTGAGGTCATGTAAATAGTCAATCAACATAGGATACGGGATGTCAGAGTACTTTTTAGGTCGAGGGACTCCCCAGATGTTAGCTGGGCACCCAAAAACGACCTCGTATGGGCTGAGCCCTAAACGAAAATGTACTGTTGTTCTCGTAGATAAAAGTGCCAAAGGTAAAGCGTCAGGCCAAGCAAGACCCGTGCTGGCTTGAATCTTTGCCAGTTTGAGCTTGAGAGTGATTTGCTTATGTATACAACTAATCCTGCAGAAGCTATTCCTAGACTAGTAGAGCAGGCTGAACTATTCGGGGAAATCTCGGGTCATAGAATGACTAGGGATAAGACTGAGATCATGGAATGGAATCAAGGCACCGAAACACAGGGGACCAAGCCCTGAATGAGATATCTTGGGATCCACCTAACACAGAAAATAGAATATATACCTAAGATTAACTGGAGTAGGGTCTTTAACCTCTTGGCTGCTAATGACAAGGGTAACTCGTCATGGACTTTCCATTGATTTCAATGGAAATTAAAGCAAAGCAATAATATTGCCTTAGCACTGAAGTGGTTAAAGATGTCTGTAGCTTACTACTGCAGTGGTCAAGCCTCCCTTTAAATATCTTTGGGAGGGTAAAAATTATAAAAATAATCATCCTGCCAAAGATAACCTTTTTATTTAACTCGATCCCATTATCTTTCAATGCTTCCGACATTGCAAAATTGCAGGGAAAAATCGTTTTTTTATCTTGGATACTAAGTCCCCTCGAATTGCGTGGAAAAAGCTTAGGAGAAATTTAAATATTGGTGGTCTAGCCCTACCAGACCTTCTTAACTATTGTCATGCGTTCCATTTTGAAACTACAGAATCTTGGCTAATAAGCTTGACCCGTCCGCAATGGGTCTACTGTTCCGGGCACTATTACCTGATAAGCCCCAGGGGCAGGACTTTTTTTAGAAAGAATCAAGACAGGTGAAGAAAGAAGCAAGAGAAGTGCAAAAGGAGACAAGAGAGGTGTAGAAAGAGGCAAGAGAGGGGCAGAAAGAGGAAAGAGGGATGCAGAAAGAGGTAACAGGGGTGCAGAAAGAGGCAATAGGGGTACAGAAAGAAGCAATACAGGTACTAAAAGAAGCAAGAGAAGTGCATTAAGAAACAAGAGAGGCGTTGTAAGAGTGAATATGAGTGCAGAAAGAGGCAACTGTGGTGCAGAAAGAAGAAAGAGATGTGCAGAAAGAAGCAAGAGAAGTGTAGAAAGAAGCAACAGAGGTACAGAAAGAGTCAAGATTTTGCAGAAAGTGGCAAGAGAAGTGCAGGGAGACGCAACAGAAATAGAAATAAGCAAGGGAAGTGCAGAAAGAAGCAACAGAAATGCAGAAATAGGCAAGAGAAGTACAGAAAGAAGCAACAGAGGTACAGAAACTGGCAAGGGAAGTATAGAAAGATGCAAGAGAAATGTAGAAATAGGCAAGAGAGGTGCAGGAAGGTCAAGCAGGGGCACAGGAAGAGGTTAGAGAGGTATAGAATGAGGGAAGAGGGTGCAGAAAGAAACAGGAGGGATACAGAAAAACAGAAGAGGGGTGCAGAAATAAGTAACAGAGGTGCAGAAACAGGCAAGAGCAGTGCAGAAAGAGGCAAGTGAAGTGCAGAAAGAGCACGAGAAGTGCTGAAAGAAGCAACAGAAGTGTGGAAAAAGGCTAGAGAAGTGATAAAAGAGACTTGCCAAAAGAAACAAGAGATGTGCAGAAACAAGCAAGAAAGTGCAGAATAAGGCAAGTGAGGTGCAGAAAGAGGCAAGAAAGGTGCAGAAAGAGGCAAGGAAGGTGCAGAAAGAAACAAGTGAGGTACAAAAACACACAATAGAGATGCAGAAAGAGGCAAGAGAAGTGCAGAAAAAACCAACAGAGGTGCAGAAGGAGGCAAGAGAACTGTACAAAGAGGCAAGAGAGTTGCAGAAACAGGCAAGAGAGGCGCAGAAAGATGGAACAGGGGTGTAGAAAGAGGCAAGAGATGTACAGAAAGAGTCAAGAGGGGTGCAGAAAAAGACAAGAGGGGTACAGAAAGAAACAACAGAGGTGCAAAAAGAGGCAAGAGAAGTATATAAACAGGCAAGGGAAATACTGAAAGAGGCAAGCGATGTGCTGAAAGAAGCAACAGAGGTACAGAAATTGAAGTGATGAAAAAGACAAGAGAGTTGCCGAAAGAAACAAGAGCGGTGCAGAAAAAAGCAAAGAAATGCAGAAAGAGAATTGAGGTGCAGAAAAAGTCAATTGAGATACAAAAACATGCAATAGGGGTACAGAAAGAGGCAAGGGAAGTGTAGAAAGAAGCAACAAAGGTGCAGAAGGAGACGGAACTGCAGAAAGTGGAAAGATAGTTGCAGAAACAGGTAAAATATGTGCAGAAAGAGAGAAAAAGGGTGCAGAAAGAGGCAGGAGAGGTGCAGAAACTGGCAGGAGAAGCGCACAAACACGCAAGAAAAATGCAGAAACAGGCAAGAGAAGTGTAGAAAGATTGAACAGGGGAGCAGAAAGAGGCAAGAGAGGTACAGAATTAGGGAGAAGGGGTGCAGAAAGAGGCAAGAGGGGTGCAGAAAAACACAAGAGGGGTGCAAAAAAAGCAACAGAGATGCAGAAAGAGACAAAGGAGATGCAGAAACAGGTAATAGAAGTGCAGAAAGAGGCAAGAGAAGTGCTGAAAGAAGCAACAGAGGTGAAAAAAGAAGCAATAAAGAATAGGGGTACCGAAAGAGGCAAGAGAGGTGCAGAAAGAGGGGTGCAGAATAAGGCAATAGGGATGCAGAAAGAAGCAAGACTGGTGCAGAAAGAAGCAGGAGACGAGCAGAAAGAGACAAGAGAGGTGTAGAAAGAAGCAAGAGAGGTGCAGAAAGAGGAAAGAGAGATGCAGAAAGAGGTATTACGGGTACAGAAAGAGTCAAGGATGTTGCATAAAGTGGCAAGAGAAGTACAGAAAGAAGCAACAGAGGTGCAGAAAGAGGCAAGAGAAGTACAGAAACAGGCAAGGGAATTACAGAAAGAGGCAAGAGATGTGCTGAAAGAAGCAAAAGTAGTACAGAAAGAAGCAGGAGAAGTACAGAAAGAGACACGTGAGGTGCAGAAAGAGGCACGTAAGATACAAAAACACATAATAGGGGTACAGAAAGAGGAAAGAGAAGTGCAGAAAAAAGCAACAAAGGCGCAGAAGGAGACAAGAAAACAGCAGAAAGGGGCAAGAGAGTTGCAGAAACAGGTAAGAGGTGTGCAGAAAGATAGAACAGGGGTGCAGAAAGAGGCAGTAGAGGTACAGAAACAGGCAAGAGAAGTGTGCAAACTTGCAAGAGAAATGCAGAAACAGGCAAGAGAAGTGCTGAAAGAAGCATAAGAGGTGCGTGAAGAGGCAAGAGAAGTGCACAAGAAGCAAAGGAGGTGCAGAAAGGGACAACATTAGTGCAGTAAAAGGCAAGAGAGGTTCACAAAGAGAGTAGAGAGGTATACAAAGAGACAAGAGATGTGCAGAACGAGGGAATACGCGTGCATAAAATGGGAAGGCAATTGCAGAAAGAGGCAACAGGGTGCAGAAAGAAGCAAGAAAGGTGCAGGAAGAAGCAAGAGAAGTGCAGAAAGAAGGTAGAGGGTTGGTGAAACAAGTAATAGTGGTGCAGTAAGGTGCAAGAGAAGTATAGAAAGACGCAAGAGAGGTACAGAAACAGGCAAAAGAGTTTCAGAAAGATGGAACAGGGATGCATAAAGAGGCAAGAGAGGTGCAGAAAGAGGGAAATGAGTGCAGAAAGAGAAAACAGGAGTGCAGAAAAAGGCAAGCGGTGCAGAAAGAAGCAAGAGCAATATAGAAAATATAACTGCAGTGCAGAAAGAGGCAAGGGAAGTGCAGAAAGATGCAAGAGAGACAAAAAGAAAGAAGAGGGGTGCTGAACAAAGGAACAGAGGTGCAGAAAGACCCAAGAGAGAAGTGCAGAAACAAGCAACAAAGGTGCAGAAAGAGGCAACAGAAGTTCAGAAAGAGGTGAAAGAGGTACAGAAAGAGACAAGAGAGGTACACAAAGAGATAAGAGAGGTGCAGAAAGAGGGAGGGACAAGTGTATAAAGAGGTTATAGGGGTGCTTAAAGAGGTAAGAGGGATAAATAAATGTGACCAAGAGCTGCAGAAAGAACCAACAGAGGTGCTGCAAGAGGCAAGAGGGGTGCAGAAAGAGGCAAGAGAAGTACAGAAGGAAGCAACAGAGGTGCAGAGAGAAGTAAGAGAAGTGTAGAAAGAGACAGGAGAAATGCAGAAAGACACAAGAGAGGTGCAGAAAGAAGGAAGAGGGTGCAGAAAGAGGACAGAGAGGTACAGAAAGAGGGAAGAGGGGTACAGAAAGAAGCAAAAGAGTTGCATAAAGAAGCAAGGGAAGTACAGAAAGAAGCAAGAGAAGTTTAGAAAGAAGTAACAGAACTGCAAAAATGAGGCAAGGGGGTACAGAAAGAGGCAATTGAAATGCTGAAAGAAGCAATAGAGATGCAGAAAGAGGCAAGATAAGTGCACAAGAAGTAACAGAGGTGCATAAAAGGACAATAGAAGTGCAGAAAAAGGCAAGAGAGGTTCACAGAGATAGAAGAGAGGTATATAAAGAGATAAGAGATGTGCAAGACAAGTGCATAAAAAAGGGAAGACACGTGCAGAAAGAGGCAACAGGGGTGCAGAAAGAAGCAAGCGAGGTGCAGGAAGAAGCAACAGTAGTGCAACAAAAACAACAGAGGTGCAGAAAGAGGCAAGAGTGGTACAGAAAGAGACAAGAGAGTTATAGAAGGAGGGAAGAGGGGTGCAGAAATAGGCAAGAGGGGTATAGAAAAACACAAGAGGGGTGCAGAAAGAAGCAACAGAGGTGCAGAAAGGAGCACAGGAGGTACAGAAAGAAGCAAGAGAAGTGCAAAAAGAAGCAACAGGGTATACAGAGTGAGGCAAGAGAAGTGCAGAAAGAGGGAAGAGGGGTGCAGAATGAAGCAAGAGGGGTGCAGAAAGGACAATAGAAGTGCAGAAAAAGGCAAGAGAGGTTCACAGAGATAGAAGAGAGGTATATAAAGAGATAAGAGATGTGCAAGACAAGTGCATAAAAAAGGGAAGACACGTGCAGAAAGAGGCAACAGGGGTGCAGAAAGAAGCAAGCGAGGTGCAGGAAGAAGCAACAGTAGTGCAACAAAAACAACAGAGGTGCAGAAAGAGGCAAGAGTGGTACAGAAAGAGACAAGAGAGTTGTAGAAGGAGGGAAGAGGGGTGCAGAAATAGGCAAGAGGGGTATAGAAAAACACAAGAGGGGTGCAGAAAGAAGCAACAGAGGTGCAGAAAGGAGCACAGGAGGTACAGAAAGAAGCAAGAGAAGTGCAAAAAGAAGCAACAGGGTATACAGAGTGAGGCAAGAGAAGTGCAGAAAGAGGGAAGAGGGGTGCAGAATGAAGCAAGAGGGGTGCAGAAAGGAGCACGAGAGGTACAGAAAGAAGCCAGAGAAGTTCAAAAATAAGCAAGAGGGGTACAAAAAGAGGCAAGAGGGGTGCAGAAATGGGCAAGCAAAGTGCAGAAAGAAGCAAGAGAGGTGCAGAAGGAGGCAAGGAAACTGTAGAAAGCAGCAATAAATTTGCAGAAACAGGCAAACAAGGTGCAGAAAGATAGAACAGAGATGTAGACAGAGGCAAGAGAGGTGCGGAAAGAGGGAACAGGGGTGCAGAAAGAGGCAAGAGTGTTACAGAAAGAGTCAAGAGAAGTTAATAAAGAAGCAACTAAAATGTAGACAGAGGCAAGAGAAGAACAGAAAGAAGAAACAGAGGTGCATAAAGAGGCAGGAGAGGTGCATAAACATTCATGAGAAGTGCATAAAGAGGCAAGAAAAGTTGTGAAAAAAGCAACAGAGGTGCGTAAAGAGGCAAGAGAAGTGCAGAAAAAGCAACAGAGGTGCATAAAGAGACAAAAGAAGTGCAGAAAATGGCAAGAGAGGTGACCAGAGACAGGGTATGTGCAGAAAGAGTGAAGACAAGTATAGACAGAGGAAAAGCAAATACAGAAAGAGGTAACAGGAGTGCAGAAAGAAGCAAGAGAGGTACAGAAAGAAGCAAGACAAGTGCAGAAAAATACAATAGTGGTGTAGAAAAAGGCAAGATAAGTGCCAAATGAGGCAATGGGGTGCAGAAAGAAGCAAGAGAGTTGCAGAAAGAAGCAACAGAGGTGCAGAAAGAGGCAAGGGAAGTGCAGAAAATGGGAAGAGGGGTGCAGATTAAAGCAAGAGGGGTGCAGAAAGGAGCACGAGAGGTACCGAAAGAAGCAAGAGATGTACAAAAACACGCAACAGGGACTTAGAAAGAGGGGTGTAGGCAAGCGAAGTGCAGAAAGAAGCAACAGAGGTGAAGGACTGGGTTCTTTAAGACCCAGCGGTGCCAGGGCACAACACCTGAAACCTTCGTGGGTAACCTGCTCCGGCGTACGAATCACAGAGACACGGGACACTTCCTTCGACGTCAAAGATTCAAGGTTTATTTGCTGCAGGGAACACAGAAGTCACGACAAGTACACCACGTGCAACTTGGGGAGACTGCTTCAAATTGGTTCTGTGGATCGCTCCTTTTATACAGTTTTTACCCATAGAATTACATTGAACACAAAAGTTTACAACCCGGTTCCCACCATTATCCCCCAGAGGGGTCGCTTTGGTCACTTTGAAACACATGAGGTCCGGAACATAAGTGCGGAAACATTTGGCGGTTCCCAACTGTAAAAACCCATCTTCCCACCATTAGCAAATTCCAATCAGCAATAAAACAGATCGAAATAGGAACAAGGACAGGTGTAGAGGAAGACGGAAACAGTGGGGAGATCGGAAAGGGTGTAAAAGGGGAGGTATCGGGAAACACGAGATACAGGCATCAAAGGGACGTGCCTAATGAGATGCACGGCTGAGACAATAAGTCCGTGCGGCAAGATGAGCCTCGAGCGGCACCATCTGCTTTACAGTAGCATCCCCCTTGTCATAAAGGCACTTACAAAGAACATGTGTCTTCCGCAGATATCTTGGGAGTCCCAGGGTCGCGAAGCGGACAACGTCCGTTCGCTGGTTACTTGAGGGCAAGAGACAAAATGGATGCCGTATCTAAGATGGAACCCGTGGGTACAGATGAAAAACCCACATAACAAACGAACGGTTTAAGTTAGCACAGCGAAACTGCGCACACTTATTAAACTCGTCATTTGCGGTTCATAGATACCAGACTCAACCATATTCGTGCGAGGCGAAAACACCACTTACAATTATCACGGAACCTCAGACGCTCCTTTTGCCCTCATGTAGGCAAGCACTAGTCGGAATCATATTCGATATTCATCAGACCATCGAGATGTTGCTGTAGCATAGCTCTGTCCAACCGAGTCCCCTTGGTAACAGATGGTTGTCTCATACACGTTGTAGCACAGAGGCCACATAAGGCAGGACCACACTGCACACAAAGGCAACACGTGAACAGGAACACTACAACGACTCCGATGATCATCAGAATCTTCCAACCCCAAGTCGACATCAGGCCCCAAAACCATCCAAGCAGCGTCCAATCCCCTACATCCACGTGTATGGATTCGGAGATCTTATGCAACCTCGAGATGGCTTGATAGACAGTAGGAGCGTTATCTGGAATGAAAATGCAGCAGCTCGAATGGATCACCTTACATACCCCACCTCGATCTGCTAAGATGACATCTAAAACCATACGGTTTTGTAACGTCATAAGTCTATCCGCCTGAAGTTCGGTGGTGATATTACCAAGGGCACTGGCAGTAATATTAGCTGTCGATTCTACCACTCGAGTCAACTGTCTCAGGTTCCTACTATTGACCATAGGTCCCCAAAACGGGAGGAAACCCTTGAAAAAGTCTCCTGCCTCTTGACCGGCAGTATCCTCTTCGCTAATTACGCCTCGCACAACTCTAGTCTTATGATAATCGGCATCTACAGTGAACGTCGGAGGCAACAAATTTGCAATGAAGCATGAGCCCATGAAGTCAGCGGGCAACCATGCATATGCACGATCATAACAGATAAAGTATGTACACTTGGCAGCCAGAAACACAGGGGACGAGACCATCGGCAGCATGTAATTTTCAGTGCAAGCACTTGCTCCAAGTCGGGCTTGCGATCTTCGACCACGACCCATGAGACAAAAATTTCCAGTGTGGGGTACGACCCATATCGGAGGCGAGCTTTTAAGCTGCTTTTCGCTAGTGAACGCACTATATTCACCTCTACTTATGACCCTATAGGCCTGTATCTCTTCTTCAGGAATAAGCGAAGGATCATAGATGTCACTATCTAAATCCTCTATTGCTATCGACAAAGGGTTTTGATACGAGGTAGGACCAGAGTAGGGGGAACGTGGTTCTCGAATGGGGTGGAAACCCAGTGCGCTTCGAAACATTGTTTGAAATGCTCGAGCTGACCCTTGGGAACTATACGGTAACACCAGATATGGAATTCCCTTATCCGTAGTATGTGGCATCAACCCACACACCCAACAATTAGTAGTGTTAACCACTAACTGATGCTGATGAAGGAGCTGAATAAAGGAATTGTTGCGGAATTCTACACGTCTAGCCTGCTCGTGTTCCGGTAACATATGAAAGGAATGGGGAGAAACAGTAGAGGTAAGTTTAGGGTCAGGAATAGGAGTAGGTGTAGCAGAAGGTAAGAAGTAAGACATCGTATAATACACCCCACTCGCCAATAATGCAGAAGCAGTCAGGAATAATACAAACAGTTGGAATATAAAACATTTGGTACGACTGAGTTGCTGCAGCTTGAATCTGTGAACCTGAGCTCCCTCCAAATCATTCAGCTTCGAGAATGCCATTCCCTACGACCGTCCGCAACGTTTCTTGACGCACTTCGTTCTGTGTAGCAATAGTCAATCCCTAGGAGTTCCCAGGAACCGGCGGCCTTTAACCTAGCGTCAAGACCTACTATCCAGAAGGAAGTACGCGCGCGGCCCTACGGCCTTTAATGCACAATATGTATGTATGCAAAAACAAAGTCTCTCAGCTGCAAAAGCAAAAGTATAAGGAATGAAGCTCAATATATGTACAAAATAATCACAGTAATATGAATGTTCAAAACTGATCACGGAAAACGGGATAATGCAGTTGTTAATACGGCAAAGCAAGATCTTTTTATTTGTCCTTAGTGCGAAATCGCAAAAAGTATCGGGTTTTCCCAGGACGTGTCTGCTCGTCAAACAAAGGATCCGTTGAAGAGACAGCGTCCTGCTGATCAGTTGAGTGTTCTGGTCTTGAGTCTTTTGATGCCAAATGTTCGACAGTATCTTTCTGCTGCGCTGAGGATTCTCCAACAGGCTGTGCGTCGCTAAAAGGCACAAACGCCGACAATGTTTCCGTTTCAGATGACGCAATGCCTCTCCTTACCCACGGGTCTGCCGGCAAAGGGATGGGGACTCTTTTGGTGTGGGTGGCATGCACCCAATTCTTACGTCCCTCGAGACGAACGGCAGTCCTCGTGGCCAGGAGCACTTGATAGGGTCCGGTAAACCTCGGGTCTAGGTTATTCTTGCGTGAAAAATTTCTCGTCACCACCCAGTCTCCGGGCTGAAGCTGGTGGCCTGGACCCTCCGTCTGCGTCGGCAATGCGTCGTAAACCTGTTGGTGAATTAACCTCAGTTTAGCAGTCAAGTCATGTAGATAATCGATCAACATTGGGTACTCAAGATCAGAAAACATTCCTGGCCTAGGAACCCCCCACACATTCGCAGGACGGCCGAACACTATTTCATAGGGGCTAAGCCCTACTCGGAAGTGTACAGTCGCCCTAGTTGACAGTAATGCTAAAGGTAAAGCGTCAGGCCACGAAAGACCAGTCGTAGCCTGAATCTTCGCTAACTTTAGTTTAAGGGTGCCGTTGTACCCTTCAACCAATCCAGCTGACTGGGGATGATTGGCGCTGTGGAATTTCTGGTTAATTCCAAGGCCCTTGCACACACTCTTCATCACACTACCCACAAACTCACTTCCGTTATCTGACCACACGACTCTAGGCATTCCATACCGAGGAAAATATTCCTTCAGTAGGATTTTCGCAGTAGACAAAGCAGTATTGTCTTTGAGGGGATAGGCCTCGATCCATCGGGAGAATGCGCAAACCACAACTAAAACGTATTTCAGGTTATTGCATCGCTCCATATGGATGAAGTCCAATTGAATCACCTCAAAGGGACATGAAGGGGGAGCAAAACTGCCAGGAGGAGTTGGGGTTCCTTTGCCAGGATTGTACATCATGCACACCATACAATTCTTCACCAGACGTTCAGCACATTTCGTAATGCCATCATTCTTCCACACCGGAGACAACAATTTACAAATACCTTTCACGCTAATATGTGCTAACCCATGCGCCATTGTCACAACGGCCAGCACATACGCATCAGGCAACATCCATCTTTTCTGATCAGTCAAATCAATCCAACAACCATTCGCATCCAACTTTCCCGCACTTTCTTTCCACTTCGTCTTTTCAGTGTCGGTGGCTTCATTCTGAATTGCTTTCACACTCTCGATAGTGTCCTCACACATACTCGATTCTGTAGGCCACCTAACCAAACTCGTCACATACATCCGAGTGCTAAGGTTCCGGGCAGTCTCCTTAGCAGTCTCATCCGCAAACGCATTACCACGACCAACATCATCCGTCACCTTACGATGCGCACTACATTTAACGATCGCAACTTGCGTAGGCAAAGTCAATGCATCCAAAAGATCATTCACAAGCTGGCCATGCTGTATCTTCGTACCGTGCGACGTCAAGAAACCTCTCTCTCTCCACAATCGTCCAAAACTGTGAGCGACGCCAAACGCGTATTGGCTGTCGGTAAACACATTCACACGTTTCCCTTTCGCTAACACACATGCTCTAGTAAGAGCAATCAGTTCTGCAGCTTGGGCAGAATTCTGATTTAATCTTGCAGTCTCAACAACAGTATTCAACGTTACAACAGCATAAGCAGTAGTCACATCACCATTCGGCAACTTAAAACATGACCCATCCACATACAAAGTACCATCCGGATCTTCCAATGGGGTGTTTTTAAGGTCCACTCGACCTTTTGTTTCCTCTTCAGTCCTCAAGTAGCAATCATGTTCTGCTACTTCGTCTGACTCTGTGCTAATTGGTAACAAAGTTGCCGGGTTCAGTACATTACAACGTTTTATCTGAATGTGGCTTGCCAATAGCGTCAACTTGTACCCAGACAACCTCGCACTCGTCAAGTGCTGAGTTTTCGTTCGATTCAAAAGAGTATCGACTGCATGCGGAACCATCACCGTAAGCATATTATCCATGACCAATCCTGCTGATTGTCGGATGGAGACCGCGGCTGCCGCTGTTGCTCGTAAACAACTCGGCAATGCTCTAGCTACTGGGTCCAAGGTCGAGGAAAAATATGCACATGGACGTTGCTTACCACCAAAAGGTTGCGTCAAGACACTCAAAGCACAACCTTCCCTCTCGTGAACATATAACGTAAACGGCTTACTGTAGTCAGGAGTACCTAACACAGGAGCCGAACACAATGAATCACGCAGTTCAGAAAAACTTTTCTGACATTCTTCCGTCCATGGTAAAGGAGTTGAAACATCCTTGCACGTAAGAGCCACCAATGGTTTCGCTAGCAATGAAAAATTAGGAATCCATTGCCTGCAGTACGATGTAATACCTAGAAAGGCACGCACATCTCTTTGGGTTTTCGGCACAGCCATTCGCGCAATTGCTGCAATTCTCTCTGGGGTCAACCTCCTTCCCTCCTTTGACAATAAGTGACCTAGATAGGTTACTTCTTGACAACAATATTGGAGTTTAGAAGGGGACACCTTATGATTCAGCTCACAGAGATGTTGCAGCAACGACACTGTAGCAAGTTTGCAAATGTCCTGAGTATCAGCAGATACCAATAAGTCGTCGACGTATTGGATTAAGGCCGCACCAACCGGCAACCTGAATGCGTCCAGTTGACCCTTCAAGGCTTGGCTGTAAATAGATGGACTTTCACAGTAGCCCTGAGGAGCGCGTTTGAACCGGAAGCTACGTCCACCGAGAGAGAAACCGAAAAGGTCTCTGCTCTCCTCGGCAATCGGGATGCTGAAAAACGCATTTTTCAAGTCAATCACCGAAAACCATGATGCAGAAGCTGGAATCAGAGTCAGTAGCGCCGTGATGTCAGGCACAACAGGAAATTGAGGAACTACAATTTTATTCACCTCCCGTAAATCGATAACAAAACGATAAACAGGCGGTTTAGAAGGATCAGTACGTTTAAGAATGGGCAGCACAGGGCTGTTGCACACGTTTCCCCGAGTCTCTTCAATAACATCTTTCTCGATCAAATCATAGATGATCGCTAACAATGCTCGTTCACCATCAAGGGAGATACGATATTGGGGAATACGTGGCAATCGCACATTAGATTTCAACTGAACAACATATGGTGAGATATCAAGTAGGCCCACATCATTTGGACCCGTTGCCCACAAAGACGCAGGAAGAGAACTCAATTCCGGTGGAAGCTTATCGAGAGACAAATACATGGGAGAGACAACCCTCTCTCCTAACGTAAGCTTTACACCCGCAGGAGAACAATACAAAGTCGCATACAAACGTTTAAGCAAATCCAGGCCCAAAAGATTTTCACCACAACCAGTAGTCAAAATCAACGGAGCTTCTAGCTCACGTGGCCCAATTTTAAGGGGCAGAGGGCGTGAAACTGGATTGCTAACAGGGGCGCCAGAGAATCCAACGGAAACATTTGTTAAGCCAGACAAAGGTGCGCCAGGGAGTTTCGAATGCATGATAGAACTTTTCGCTGCACCAGTGTCCAACAGAAAAGGCTCAACGACGCCCGATGTAGCAACTGCGACGTAAGGCCCTCTCTGATCAACCGGAACTGATACCACTCCCTCTCCTTGTCTATGGCTGTCCTAGTAATTACAGTCGTCAGTTCCCTGATCGACGTAATAATCGTCTACATTGTACTGCGCAGATCGTCCTTGCGACGATCCACGTTGATCGAAACAATTATTAGAATTGGATGAGTTATCTGAGCGATCGTTCTGAGCACCACGGCCTCTACCACGTGATGCCTGCTGCAAACCACCACGACCTCCTCTAGATGAGTTACCATTGTTACGTTCATTCAAAACAGGGCAATTGAATTTAATGTGACCCTCTTGTCTACAATAAGCACATTGATTGTACCCTAACGAAGATCTTTGGGAGGAGGAATCATTACGAGTTTGGGATCTATTCGATTGCGGCTGCGATCTATTCTGTTGTGAATTATTCTGATTCGAACGTGGAGGATACGCTTGCTGAAGCAACACTTTAGTTTTCAATTCCTTCGTCTTTTTGTCAGCACGGTCGTTCTCTTCTTTCTCCCTATTCTCATAATATTGCGCCGTAGCCAATATCTGTGCTGAAGTAGAAACGGCCCATGCACTTTCCGAATTCTTTAACTTATTGCTCAAATCGGGCAATAAATTCGACACAAATTTGTCCACAAACAATCTTTGACCACCCTCGGTACCCATATCCTGTCCACTATGATCAATGAATGCTTCCTCGAACCTCGTGAAGAAGTCAGAAACACTCTCATCTTTCTTCTGCTTACAAGCTGACAATTTGTCCCAGTTTACTCTCATAGCTGGCATAAGCGTTTTCATTAATGTTATTATTCTTTGGGGAAGAGCAGTAATCAACTGGTCGGGTTTAGTAGCAGCCACTTGTCCGGCATCTGCCGCTACAATAGCAGCCCAATCACCGCCTAATTCATTCGGATGATTTTCCTGCCGAATCTTAGCCCATACCGGTTGCGGTACGACATTGCCGAACAACATATCGATATCGGCAAGATTCATTACCGTAGCATCTACGAGCTGCGATAGTTCCTTATAATACCCTGTAGGATTTTTGCGTGGATCAGGCAAAGATTGCTTCACCTGTAGCACTTCCGATGGTTTCCATGGGAGATGAATCCACACTCTCTGGAAATGTGCCACTGTCGCAGGGTTAGCATTAGGATCAGCTGGTACCCAAACCGGTGGAACTTCTCGCATGGGAAATTGGCCAGACTCGTCTGGTTGTTTTTCAATATCCTCAACGAACAATGCATGAGGTATCGGAGCGGGACAAAGAGATAGCAACCGCTCAACAGCACGTCGGACGTTGGTATCCACTATCAGCCCATTTGCGAACTGAAGCCGAAGATCAGACAGAGCGGCGAGCACCTCGTCAGGCGCATCGGCCGCTATTTGATCATAAAGGAACTTACACATTTCATTAAACACATATCTCTGGGTTGGTATATTGAATTGACAAAATGTATCAAGGACAACACGGGGTGGACATCTAAGAGGATTTACCATCCAACCCATCGCCATATTATATAGCGCAACGCGTTCTCTGTTTCCAGGAAGCTGACTACGTCTCTGAGGACCATCGGAACCAGCGGACCCATGAACAGGTCCGAGCGAATGAAAGAAACTAGCCGCAAGAGGAGAATTGCGAGAACGAGTAGAAGGAGAAGCATACGATACAGGACTAACAAGAGAAGGAGTAGAAACAGTAGCAACAGCAGGAGTTAACAAAACAGGAGCAGTAGCAGGAGCAGTAGCGGGAGCAGGAGTATGTGGAAGCGGAGGAGCAGTAGGGATAGCAACAGGCAAAGGAGCAGGAACAGTCGGAAGGGCAGGTGCAGGTTGAGGAACAGGCGGAGGAAGAATAGGTGCATGAACAGGTACAGGGGGAATCACAGGGGCTGTGGTACCCTGTACGTACGGAGGTGGCGACTTCATAAGATAAGACATTAAAGAATCCTCAACTGGCTCTTCCTTCTTTTCCGACTCCGCAGGCAAAGCAGGATAACATTTATCTACAGTCATACGCTGTAGTCTATCAAACACTTCCTTATCCTTAACCTCCTTATCTCGCTGAAATTGCTCTGCTTTCTTAACTATGGTAGCGACATTATCTCGCTGAGTACGTTTATTCTGTCTGATTTCTTTCTGTCGGGCTTCTTTGCGCCACAACCGAAAGGCATCAAACATGGCCGGCCTTGACTTTCTTTCGAACAATTTAATCTCTATATTATCTAGGATCGGTGCCTCGAAGCTACCATGAGGTGGCCAGCGAAGGTCGCCGTCCTTCTTCGTGTATTTAATCCAATAATCGTTAAAGGTAATTGGGCCTAGCCCATGTTTACTATAGAGCTCATACGTGGGAGTTCCAACCGGAGGTATCGGACACGAGTCCTCCAGTCGGGAATCCGTTCCACAAGGTCTGAAACAACTAAACAAAGTACTGCGACCAGGCATCTTGCACACTAGCCGAGTTTCACAAACTTCAAGGGTTACGGGATTTACCAAGTCCCAGCAAAGAACAAAACCCTCGGTTTTTGGCGGCTGCAGTCGTCAAACAACACAACAAAGTACGCTAGCAAAGTGTCACCGACAAAAACACTCACACAGCGTTAACAACAAAAACACTCGCTAAAGTGTCAACAACCAAGAACTCTGGGAGCGACCCACAAATACTTAACTCAAAAATCGATGGCGTCACCAGGAAGGCCCGTCAATCGTCTCGCTATACCAAGGTCTACGCCAGGCGCCAAAACAGGTCTACAGTCAGGGCAGCAGTCCGTCGCAGCCGTCAGGAGGCGGGAATCTTCGCGGGAAAAGTCTTCGGGCCACTTATTTCGACAACAGGATCGATGAAGCGGAGTGCACCTTCCCTCGGAGATTTCACACGAAGTTCCTCACGATCGTCGGGCTTGGACCGGTACCACTGATGCAGCCCCACGTTGGGCGCCAACTGAAGGACTGGGTTCTTTAAGACCCAGCGGTGCCAGGGCACAACACCTGAAACCTTCGTGGGTAACCTGCTCCGGCGTACGAATCACAGAGACACGGGACACTTCCTTCGACGTCAAAGATTCAAGGTTTATTTGCTGCAGGGAACACAGAAGTCACGACAAGTACACCACGTGCAACTTGGGGAGACTGCTTCAAATTGGTTCTGTGGATCGCTCCTTTTATACAGTTTTTACCCATAGAATTACATTGAACACAAAAGTTTACAACCCGATTCCCACCATTATCCCCCAGAGGGGTCGCTTTGGTCACTTTGAAACACATGAGGTCCGGAACATAAGTGCGGAAACATTTGGCGGTTCCCAACTGTAAAAACCCATCTTCCCACCATTAGCAAATTCCAATCAGCAATAAAACAGATCGAAATAGGAACAAGGACAGGTGTAGAGGAAGACGGAAACAGTGGGGAGATCGGAAAGGGTGTAAAAGGGGAGGTATCGGGAAACACGAGATACAGGCATCAAAGGGACGTGCCTAATGAGATGCACGGCTGAGACAATAAGTCCGTGCGGCAAGATGAGCCTCGAGCGGCACCATCTGCTTTACAGTAGCATCCCCCTTGTCATAAAGGCACTTACAAAGAACATGTGTCTTCCGCAGATATCTTGGGAGTCCCAGGGTCGCGAAGCGGACAACGTCCGTTCGCTGGCTACTTGAGGGCAAGAGACAAAATGGATGCCGTATCTAAGATGGAACCCGTGGGTACAGATGAAAAACCCACATAACAAACGAACGGTTTAAGTTAGCACAGCGAAACTGCGCACACTTATTAAACTCGTCATTTGCGGTTCATAGATACCAGACTCAACCATATTCGTGCGAGGCGAAAACACCACTTACAATTATCACGGAACCTCAGAGGTGCAAGAAAACTGCAGAAAGTGGCGATAAAGTTGCTGAAACTGGCAAACAAGGTGCAGAAAGATGGACCAGGGATACAGACAGAGGCAAGAGAGGTGCAGAAAGAGGCAAGATAAGTGCAGAAAGAACAAACAGAGTTTGAAAAAGAGGCAGGAGTGTTCTAAAAATAGTCCAGATAAATGCAAAAAGACGCAACAGAAATGTGGAGAGAGGCAAGAGAAGTGCAGAAAGAAGCAACAGAGGTGCATAAAGAGGCAAGAGAAGTGCAGAAGACGCAACAGAGGTGCAGAAAGAGACAAAATAAGTATAGATAAAGGCAAGAGAGGTGCACAGAGACAAGAGAAGTGCAGAAAGAGGGAAGACGAGTACAGACAGAGGAAAGGTTAGTGCAGAAAGACGCAACAGGTGTGCAGAAATAAGCAAGAGAGATGCAGAAAGAAACAAGACAAGTGCATAAAAATACAACAGTGGTGCAGTAAGAGGCAAGAGAAGTGTAAAAAGAGGCAAGAGATGTGCAGAAAGAGACAATACAGGTGCAGAAGGAGGTAAGTGGTATGCTGAAAGAAGCAGCAGGGTTGCAGAGCGAGGCAACAAAACTGCGGAAAGAGGCAAGAGAGGTGCACAAAGAGATAAGAGAAGTACACAAACAGATGAGATAGGTGCAAAAAGAAGGACCACAATTGCAGAAAGAGGCAACAGGGGTGCAGAAAGAAGCAAGAGAGGTGCATAAAGAAGCAACAGGGTTGCAGCAAGAGGCAAGAGGGATACAGAAATCGGCAAGCGAATCGCAGAAAGAAGCAACAGAGGTGCAGAAAGAAGCAACAGAGGAGCAGAAGTGTAGTGTAGTTCCTATATCCCTGATAGGCTCTGCGCATTGGAATAATATACGCTGTAGTTTTGACATAGCTCTGAGGTCAGTATGTCTCTATTGAGTACATTAAAGGTAATTACTTGTGTGTGCCAGCTAACTCGACGTCACTAGAAACTTCTCGAATAAAGAAAAAGGGATTCTTTTCTGACAACCGCATAAACAAGACAACTTTGTTTCCCTTAGAATCAGAACAACGCCAAAATCATGGAAACAATAGATAACAGTTTCACTCAGTCAATCGTGCATGCTTCGTTTCTACAGAGTTGCACATAAATAAAGAGATGGGCATTTCAATAAAAAGGGTTTATTGACCAGTCTTATTTCTCATGCAAGAGATATGAACTGCTACAATCGTAAGACAAAATGTGAAGTATACTACGTACAGTGTTAGCAGTAAGATAAAATAATACTGCAAGAGCATGGTGTGTAGATGCAACATATATTCATAAAAATACATACATTAATAACACAGGCTAAAATGCTCATCTGGTGCTTCTAAAATATTCCAACCCCAGTGTTTCTAACCTAAGTGTAGTACAAGGGAAGAAGTAGGTGCTGTTTAGCTATAGTCTAGTTTAGCCAAGAGTTGCCAAAAGTTTCTCTAGGTTCTAGTCGGCTCCATATCTTAGAATTAGAGAGGTTGGAATCTCTTTCTGGGTCTTGATCTCTAACACCCCGCAAGGGGAGTCAGAAACAGAAGAGCTGGATTCTTGGCGAAGAGGATGACTGCGTTTGGTCAGCGCATCAGTTGGGAACTCGACATCCTTCTGAACTTGCCATGGCGAGCTGCGTCATGCAAGTAGGCAGCCGAACTGTGGTTTGCCATGGTAAGTGAAGGTATATTTATACCTTGAAGGTGTTTAGGAATGCCAGTATTAACATACAAGTCGGGCATAAGAACGTCATGAATGAACCCCTGAAGAATAGATGTTCATGCATAATAAATGAGTTATTAGAGAAATCAATATCCAGGCAAGGAGAAGTCCTAAAGGCTTAAGAGTCTGGTTTACCAAGAACTCGTTGTGATGAAGATAAACGGATGTAGTTGACCATGCCTGTATTAGGTTAGTATGGGCAATGCCTAAATAAGGGCTGGATTTCTATGCCTAAATAAGGGCAATGTGAATTGTACCTATATAAGGGGGTGAATCTGGAAATCTATATATGGTATCTAAATCAACACACAATAGAAGGAGGCAGGAAAACTGCAGAAAGAGGCAAACAAGGTGCAAAAAGGTGGAACAGTGGTGAAAACGGAGTCAAAAAATGTGCAGAAAGAGGTAAGAGGGGTGCAGAAATAGGTAAGAGGAATGCACAAAGAGAGAAGAGAGGTGTACAAAGAAACAAGAGATGTACAGGAAGAGGGAAGATGGGTGCATAAATGTGCAGAAAAGCTGCAGACAGAAGCAAGAGAAGTGCAGAAAGAACCGACAGAGGTACACTAAGAGACAAAGAGGGGTCTAGAAAGAGGCAAGACCAGTGCAGAAAGAAGCAACAGAGGTTTAGAAAGAAGCAAGAGACAGTGCATAAAGAGTGCAGAAAGAAGCAAGAGAGGTGTAAAAACAGGCAAGGGAGGTATAGAAAGAGGAAACAGGGGTGCAGAAAGAGGCAAGAGGGGTGCAGAAGGAAGGAAGGTGGGTACAGAAAGAGGCAAGAGAGGTGCAGAAAGAAGCAGGAGAAGTTCGGAAAGAAGCAACAGACGTGCAAAAAGAGGTAAGAGTTGTGCACAAAGAGGCATAAGTAGTGGTGAAAGAAGCAACAGAGGTGCATAAAGAGGCAAGAGAAGTGCAGAAAAAGGTGAGAGGTTTGCAAAGAGAGAAGCGAGGTGTACAAAGAGACAAGAATTGTGTAGAAAGAGGGAAGCCAGGTACAGTAAAATGAAGACAAGTGCAGACAGAGGCAACAGGGGTACAGAATGAAGCAAGAGAGGTGTAGAAAGAAGCAAGAGAAGTGCAGTAAGAAACAACAGAAGTGCAGAAAGGGGCAAGAAAGGTGCAGAAAGAAGGATGAGGGGTGCTGAAAGAAGCAAAAGAGGTGCAGAAAGAGGCAACAGAAGTGCATAGAAAGGCAAGAGAGTTGCACAAAGAGACAAGAGAGGTGCACAAAGAGAGAGGAGATGTGCAGAAATAAGGAAGACAAGTGCAGAAAGGTCGAAATAAGTGCAGAAAGAGGCAAGAGGGATTCCTAAAAAAGCAATAGAAGTGCATAAAAACACGAGAAGTGCAGAAAGAAGCAACAGAGGTGTAGAAAGATGCAACAGAAGTGCAGAAAAAGGGAAGAGAGGTGCTCAAAGAGACAAGAGAGGTGCACAAAGAGACAACAGATGTGCAGAAAGAGGGAAGATGAGGGCAGAAAGAGGGAAATGATTGCAGAAAGAGGCAACAGGGGTGCAGAAAGAAACAAGAGAAGTGCAGAAAATATAACTGCATTGCAGAAAGAGGTAAGTGAAGTGCAGAAAGATACAAGAAAGGTGCAGAAAGAAAGAAGAGGGGTGCTGAACAAAGGAACAGAGGTGCAGAAAGACACAAGAGAATTGCAGAAAGAAGCAACAGAGGTGCAGAAAGAGGCAACAGAAGTTCAGAAAGAGGCAAGAGAGGTGCAGAAAGAGACAAGAGAGGTACGCAAAGAGACAAGAGAGGGACAGAAAGAGGGAGGGCGAGTGCATAAAGAGGCAATAGGGGTGTAAAAAGAGGTAAGAGGGATACATAAATGTGAACAAGAGCTGCAGAATAAAGCAAGAGAAGTGCAGAAAGAACCAAAAGAGGTGCAGAAAGAGGCAACAGAGTTGCAGAAAGAGGCAAGAGAAGTGCAGAAAGAAGCAATAGAGGTGTAGAGAGAAGCAAGAGAAGTGCAGAAAGAGACAGGAGAAATGCAGATAGGTGCAAGAGAGGTGCAGAAAGAAGAAAGAGGGGTAGAGAAAGAGCATAGAGAGGTACAGAAAGAGGGGTGCAGAATGAAGCAAGAGAGGTGCAGAAAGAAGCAAGGGAGGTACAGAAAGAAGCAAGCGAAGTTTAGAAAGAAGCAACAGAAGTGCATAACGAGGCAAGGGGGTACAAAAAAGAGGCAAGAGAAGTGCTGAAAGAAGCATAAGAGGTACGTGAAGAGGCAAGAGAAGTGCACAAGAAGCAAAGGAGGTGCAGAAAGGGACAACATTAGTGCAGAAAAAGGCAAGAGAAGTTCACAAAGAGAGTAGAGAGGTATACAAAGAGACAAGAGATGTGCAGAACGAGGGAGGACGAGTGCATAAAAAGGGAAGGCAAGTGCAGAAAGAGGCAACAGGGTGCAGAAAGAAGCAAGAGATGGTGCAGGAAGAAGCAAGAGAAGTGCAGAAAGAAGGTAGAGGGTTGCTGAAACAAGCAATAGTGGTGCAGTAAGGTGCAAGAGAAGTATAGAAAGAGGCAAGAGAGGTACAGAAACAGGCAAAATAGTTTCAGAAAGATGGAACAGGGATGCAGAAAGAGGCAGGAGAGGTGCAGAAAGAGGGAAATGAGTGCAGAAAGAGACAACAGGAGTGCAGAAAAAGGCAAGCGGTGCAGAAAGAAGCAAGAGAAATTAAGAAAATATAACTTCAGTGCAGATAGAGGCAAGGGAAGTGCAGAAAGATGCAAGAGAGACACAGAAAGAAAGAAGAGGGGTGCTGAACAAAGAAACAAAGGTGCAGAAAGACCCAAGAGAGAAGTGCAGAAATAAGCAACAGAGGTGCAGAAAGAGGCAACAGAAGTTCAGAAAGAGGTGAAAGAGGTACAGAAAGAGACAAGAGAGGTACACAAAGAGACAAGAGAGGTGCAGAAATAGAGAGGGACGAGTGTATAAAGAGGCTATAGGGGTGCTGAAAAGAGGTAAGAGGGATAAATAAATGTGACCAAGAGCTGCAGAAAGAACCAACAGAGGTGCAGAAAGAGGCAAGAGGGGTGCAGAAATAGGCAAGAGAAGTACAGAAGGAAGCAACAGAGGTGCAGAGAGAATCAAGAGAAGTGCAGAAAGAGACAGGAGAAATGCAGAAAGACACAAGAGGGGTGCAGAAAGAAGGAAGAGGGTGCAGAAAGACGATAGAGAGGTACAGAAAGAGGGAAGAGGGGTACAGAAAGAAGCAATAGAGTTGCATAAAAAAGCAAGGGAGGTACAGAAAGAAGCAAGAGAAGTGTAGAAAGAAGTAACAGACTGCAGAAAGAGGCAAGGGGGTACAGAAAGAGGCAATTGAAGTGCTAAAAGAAGCAACAGAGATGCAGAAAGAGACAAGATAAGTGCGCAAGAAGCAACAGAGGTGCATAAAAACCCCAATAGAAGTGCAGAAAAAGGCAAGAGAGGTTCACGAAGAGAGGTATATAAAGAGGTAAGAGATATGCAAGACAAGTGCATAAAAAATTGAAGACAAGTGCAGAAAGAGGCAACAGCGGTGCAGAAAGAAGCAGGAGTGGAGCAGGAAGAAGCAAAAGTAGTGCAAAAAAACAACAGAGGTGCAGAAAGATGCAAGAGTGGTACAGAAAGAGGCAAGAGAGGTGCAGAAAGAAGGAAGAGGGGTGCTAAAACAAGCAATAGAGTTGCAGAAAGAGGGAACAGGGTTGCAGTAAGAGGCAAGAGATGCAGAAAGAAGCAAGAGAACTGCAGAAAGAGGTAAGAGGGGTACAGAAAGAAGCAAGAATTATCTGTGCCCTATTAGTACAAATTTAACACCCACATTTAACAATAAGTAACAGGTTACCTTTCCAGCTTTGCAAAGGGACTTCTACCATTCTGTGATACTTGTCAGTGCATTTTTGATAGCGTTTGAGCCGTTTGAGCGAGAAACACGTTTTTTTTGTTCAAATCTGCAGAATGTGCAGCAGATGATGGATTATGTGGGAAATGCGGACATTTTATAATTGTGCAAAAATCACTGCAGCCGAACAGTCACTTTATTCCATTGCCCCTGTTCATACCTCTGACTAGGGGTGAAAATTGCAAAAAACACAGTTGATGGACAGAATGTAGAAGGATCTGGGCCTAAATCCATCATTTTTTTGCACTCCACATCACCCTGGGTTAGACACTGGCTATATGCAAATCAACTCTGACCCTGTGCCTCATGGGAACAGTCCAGTCCGAACTATCAAGCCATGTCTTTCCCAGACCGGAATCAAGCATCCAAGGACCGGTTTCTGGCTATCAGCCTTCATCAGCCTGGATAGCTTGACTCCAGTGGTGTGGAGAGCCTGGGACTCACGTCTGAGTATACCCAGCACACTCGGGGGGAAAATTGCAAAAAACACAGTTGATGGACAGAATGTAGAACAATGTCATACATTCACCCCAGTTCAAGGATCTGGGCCTAAATCCATCATTTTTTTGCACTCCACACCACCCTGGGTTAGACACTGGCTATATGCAAATCAACTCTGATTCTGTGCCTCATGGGAACAGTCCAGTCCGAACTACCAAGCCATGTCTTTCCCAGACCGGAATCAAGCATCCAAGGACCGGTTTCTGGCTGTCAGCCTTAATCAGCCTGGATAGCTTGACTCCAGTGGTGTGGAGAGCCTGGGACTCACGTCTGAGTATACCCAGCACACTCGGGGTGAAAATTGCAAAAAACACAGTTGATGGACAGAATGTAGAACAATGTCATACATTCACCCCAGTACAAGGATCTGAGCCTAAATCCATTGTTTGTTTGCACTCCACACCACCCTGGGTTAGACACTGGTCCAGAAGCGCTCCTCAGTGGTTCCTTCTTTTTTTTGTCTGATTGAGTTTACAGTTTAGTTTCTCTAGAAACCACATAATTACTCTTCATAATACATAATCCCGCCCTACATAGTTCCTATACACTAAATACCATATACTGTCTATCCACATAATTTTACTGCACAACATGCCACACAATTCCTCCACACACAATGTACATCCACTCCACTCCGAAAAATGTTAGCAAAAAACTTTCACATTTATAATGCCAATAGCTCTACCTCTCTCAAATGTGAAACCTATTACATTGCAAATGCTTCTTTACTAGTAGTCATGTTTGCAGAATGGTGGAGAAAGGGGGCTGGGCTGCTGACCAGTGTTCCAGGAATTCTGCTGTGTAGGACTTACAGGAGGTAGCAGGAGGGCTTTGTGGCCTGCAAAGTCCCTCAGGAGTATAGCAGACTCCATCCTACAACCAGTAGTGTGCCAGGAGGCACATTTGCAGAGTGGTGGAGAAAGGGGGCGTGTCCTCTGAAGACCTCTTAGCAATCCCACTGTGTTGGATTTACTGGAGGTAACAGGAGGGGTAGTTGGCCCCAAGGACATCTTTGGGGCAAACTACTCCTCCTATTACCCACAGTTATTCACATACAGCAGGATTGATAAGTTCTCATTGCATGCCCTACCCTCTTTGCCTACCACTCTGCAAACGCGATTCCTGGCATGCTCTTGGTTGGGGATTGAAGTCCCCTTCGCTGTTCGGGGTCCTTTGGGGACAACAAGTCTATCTGTTACCTCTAGTAAGCCCCACCCAGCTGGATTGCTTTTTAGCTCATGTAAAGCCTCTTTGTTGGGGACAGCAGGGAGCCCCAATTCCCCGCAGTCCCTGTCTGTTCCCTGCCTCTTGCGGGAGCCGGTATTGCTTTTGGGCAAAGGGAGCTGCTGACATGCAGCTCCCTTTGCCCAAAAGCAATTCTGCTTCGCTTCATGGAAGCAAGAATAGTTTTCCTGCTTTCGCTGCCATGAAGCAAAGCAGAAGTTTGCTATGGCTAGGTGGGAGCAGTGCTCCCGTCTTGCCGTAGCAAACTGCACTGTCCCGGGGGTGGGCAACCCGGGACATTGTGGAGCCGGCCCTGGAGGGTGGTGGTCTTCAGGGCCAAAGAGGGCCCATCTTGTGGCCCCGGGGAGGTGGTGGTCCCTGGGGCAGTGTGGGAGGAGCAGGAGCCCCCCACACAATATTAACTTAGTTAAACAAGGCACGGGGAGGTGGATGTCCCCGATGCTGCATGGGGGCCACATGCCCCCCTTCGTTAATAATTATTGCCCCAGGAGAAGTCAGTCCCTTGGGCTGTGTGAGGGGCAGGAGCCCCCCATGCATTTGTTTAATAAAATAAAGCATTACACTTTCAAGATAGCAGCTGCAGTGAGTGGCAAACTAGTTTTGCAAATTTCCTAAAGATTCATCAAGCAGAGATAAAGTAAACAAAAAGTGCTTTTCTATGGAAACTAGATCCAAACTGTACCTACTGGTGACCGCCAGTAGGTAATATATTTATATCCATTGATTTTACCCCTTTGATCCTCCACGCATTGTTAAAATCAGACAGCACCACAGTCTCAGTTTTTATTGATATTATTCACCAACAGTGCATTTTACTGGGACAGTCAATGTGTTTCGTGTTTGCCTTCCACAAGACCGTAGAGCCAACTGTCTAGATTTTCCAATTAAAAGTGCCCTCAACCGTCAGTCCATTTTCATTTTTCCTTTAAAAACAATTAGACTGCATGCAAATTCATTTTTTTCATCCAAATAATATATGAGATGATCACTTGACTAAAATTAATTCAATGGCAGTCAAAATATAATTCCATGTTAACAATTCGCAATTATAATAGTTCAGTGAGATTTACCTTTTTTATTTTTTCTCTCTCATTACTCTCAATTTTTTTTAGCTTAATTTCAGTGAAGTACTTCAATTTAACGCGGCTCAATGGTTTACCTTGATTTCCCTTTAAGTCCCAAAACAGTATTCCTAAGCTTTTCCTACTTCTGTATATAGAAATAATTGTTCAGCATCTTTCATTCTTAGGGATATCAATAAGTTTATTCAGAGCAATCTAATAACCATTTAAAGAGCCAGGAAATAAACAGTAGTACAATAATGATAAATTAATCCTTGCATAATTAAAAGGGCATTGGGTGTCTCTAGTTGGCAGAGGTAGGTACCTTTGACCAAATAGGAACCCTTACTTCTAGTCAGGGTGAAGGGGTACACACTGTTGATAACCCCTGCTCACCCCCTTGGTAGCTTGGCACGAGCAGACAGACTTATCCCCAAGGCAATGTGTAAAGTATTTGCACCAACACCCACAATAACACTGTGAAACACCACAATAAAGTTCCTGGAAATGATGAGCAATAGGATAATGTGCGTCTACATTGGTGATGGCTCTGAGGTGTTCCTGTATGCGTTTCTTAACCTTACACAATGTACTGCCCACAAACCTGAGTTTACCCGGACATTCAAGTATGAGGACCACAAAGTTGGTATTGCATGTCAAAAACTGTTTGATAGGTTTACATTGAGAACTCCCTGGAAT
Organism: Lissotriton vulgaris; assembly: GCF_964263255.1. Taxonomy (NCBI): domain Eukaryota; kingdom Metazoa; phylum Chordata; class Amphibia; order Caudata; family Salamandridae; genus Lissotriton; species Lissotriton vulgaris. The sequence goes on along the minus strand of NC_141694.1, from coordinate 406,583,203 downwards.
GTCCACCTCTTTGACCATGTAGCTAGTTTTACAGGCCCTGCATTGTCCACAAGGATAGAAACCTTTTAAGCCTTGTATATGTTGTTTTTTAGTTTCCGTGATATCTCCTTTCATTAAAATATCTCTCAGGTTTTTGCCTCTTCTGTAAGTTGTCTGTGGTCTATCACTCAGTTTAGGACCATTGATTTATTTATTTTTTTAAATATGTTTATTGCAGATTCATAAACAAAGCATTGAAATAGTTCAACCATCCCGCTCCTGATCATCATAAAGCACATTTCCGTCATAAAATTGCACACATCCATTCAGCCCACATCCCGGAGGCTGGGCGGCGTACCTGCCCGATACATTGATGATGTCAAGGAAGCCACCTCACAGAGATGTCCGGTCAACAACATCATTTAATATCTGCTTTTCTATAACACCCCTCCCCTATACCCTCATCCGAATATAGCAATTCACCAGCGGTGAATGATGTCATTCTCAGCAGATCCCGCACCATCCAGTCACACTTCAGAATCCCCCCGTAGTAGTTCCCCCAAATTTCTATCGTGAAGCAATCTATGCGTTAACCGGAACTCCATACCCCGAATGTTCTTTCCTTCGCCTATAACCAAGGCTCTCTTCTGCGGGCATCCCTCCTATTTCTATATCAGATCCCTATTAACCCTCCCTCTATCCCCCCCCCAACTACTGCTGATGTGGGCAATAACTATAGGTTCTTACTCAAAACTTCGCTACCTGAGGGGTCTATGCATACGCTCCTTCATGTCCCATGGAACCTCCTACTCAGATCATCCCTTAGTCTTCATCCTCTGTCAAATAGTCCTTCAGAGCCTGTACTATTGCCTTCCAGGCCCTCCCCATCTCCAAGCCCTTCAAATTTGCTGTCCTAGTGGCTTGCCGCAGCCTAACCACGCCCTCACACCTGGACCATTTCTGCAGCTCATTCATCCATCTCCTGACTGATGAACCTTCCTTAGATTTCCAGTGCCAGGTGATCTCCCTCTGAGCCAGTATAAGTCCGAGGTCAATGAACTTACTTGTAATTTTTGTCTTGGCCGTGTGAGGGAACCAAAGCAGTAGACATGTCGCCGCCGTGCCACACTTCACTTGACGATCAGTGACTGCATTAAGAAGCTCCCCTACCTCCTTCTAATACGTCCCCAGTTTCGGGCAACCCCATAGCAAATGGTCCAGATCCACCTCAGGTGCCAAACATCTCAGGCATGCTGCATCCTGTACTCGGAAGTACCTTCTTATCTTTCCCGGGGTCAGATAGACCCTGTGTAGTACAAAGAAATGCACTTACTGAAAGCAGGCATTTCTGCATCCCTTCCATGTCCTCTTCAAAATATGCCCCAAACCGTGTCCGGTATGGGTTTGCCTATACTCTCCTCCCAAGTCCCTTTCATGGCTGTAAGCGGTTCCAGCCCCTCATGCAGCATTCTAGAGTAGAGGCATGTAACCGCCTTAATTGTACACGTAGCCATCACTACATATTGACAGGCCATAGTCGTGCTGGGTTCTGCCAACCCCCCTCTCCAGTGTTTCTGCATCGCCGCGACCACCGCCGCATGTAACAGGTAGCTCCCATCCGGGAGGCCAATTTGGTCTTGCAGTGCTCTAAAGGGGACCAGCACCCCATCAATATACAAGTCTCCCACCATCTGTAGGCCCAGATCCTCCCATTCCAATAGAGGAGACCGGTCTCCTCCATGTGGCAGCGCTGTCAGCATCCCCAGAGGAATCTCCGGCGCATAGGGGCGCGCCGCCTTCACTCTCTTCAAGCTCCTATGCCAACACATCTGGAGGGTTCTCTCCTCCATGGTCAAGCCCCTCAGCTCTAATTTCTGATGCATAATTATATATGATAGGATATGTCTTTGGATGCCTTTCCCCCTTTCGTGGTCTGGTCCTCTGAATTCTCTAGCAATGTTTTGGGTTAGTAGATATGTTCCTTCACGCAGCCTGAGATCAGTCCACAAAGACCTACTTGAGGTACCACGCTTTAAGAAAAAATGACAAGGAGGCAGCAGTTTCCATTTTTTAGCAGCTACCCTATGGAACTCTCTGCCACTAGCCCTCAGACAGAGTAAGGACCTCCTTGCCTTTAGAAAGGCATATAAGACTCACCTCTTCACACAGGCATACTTGAAATAAAGATTCTCGCAGACTCACCCCTTGTTATGTTTTTTATCTCTTTCCAGCGCCAAGAAGTTCTCAGCCGTATGTGCCCTTTATAAATTTTTAATAACATAACATAACATAACTGTGCAGCTAGGTAATATAATTCCAAATCGGGAACCGCCATCCCTCCTTCAAGTTTGGGTCACATCAGTGTATTCAGTGCCACCCTACGCCTCCCATGACCCCAAAGAAAATCAATAATCATCGTTCTCAATTCTCTAAAGATCCGCTGAGGAACCCACACCGGCAATGTGCGAAAGTAGTAGAGCAACCTGGGCAAAGCCACCATCTTTAGCAGTGCCACCCGGCCCTGCACCAATAGAGGTAGTGAGGCCCAAAAAGTCATGCACCCCCTCAGAGCCCTAATACAGCGTCCTATATTTCCTTCCAGCGTATCTATAGCATCATGATATATGCGGACCCCTAAATAGGTAAAGCAGGTTCCTTCTAGGTTCTGGATTAGCAAGTTTAGCCAGCAATGTACCCACCTTGTCCCCTTCTGCATGCACCTTGGTTATATACAACTTATAATCATAACACCGCAATCGTTCAGTTTCTGTCGCAACCAGTTCCCTTGCTTCCTGCAGCCGGGCCTGTAATTCCGGTCGCTCTGGTCTGTGCTGTTCTAGATCCCTCAATACACTTTCCGTGTTCCCCAAATCAGCCAGGACTGTCATTCTCTCATTCGAAAACCTACCAATGTAGAGGCCCCTCACCACCACCTTCATAGCATCCCATTTCACTGACCTAGTAGTGGCTGTGCCCTCATTCTCGCCAAAATAATGCTCAATACCCTGACGGACCGTATCACTGAACACCTGGTCCTCCAAAGTATCAGGCACAGCTGATCTCACTCGCTGCCACTGGACAGATATCAACAAGGGATTATGATCTGAGATGGTTCTAGCCAAGTATTCTGTGTGTGTTATCATGGCGGCCAAAGGTCCACTACATAATACAGAGTCTATCCGGACATGTAAAGCATGTATTGCCGAGAAGAAGGAATAGTCCCTAAAATCAGGATGTTGCTCCCGCCATACATCAATAAGGCCACACCTCTCTTGCCAATCCTTCCTATGTGTAGCTAATCTGAGCACTGAGGAGTCGGCCAGTGGTGGGTGTGACCTATCCATCAATACATCTGTAATGGAATTAAAGTCGCCTTCCAATATTATAGGACCCGCTAAAAAGTGAGCCAACGAACCAGTTAGGTTATCGAAAAAGCGGGCCTAATCCGTATTGGGAGCGTATACACTGCATAAAACCACATCAGGGCCATACAGCCTTCCCTCCACTGCTACAAATCCACCTTCAGGGTCCACCAGATGGTTGGTGGCCTGAAAAGGAAACCCCGCTCTCACCCATATCAACGCTTCCCTGGCAAACGCCGAGTAGGACGTGACAAACACCAGGCCATGCCACCTCCTCTGCAGTGCAGTACATTCCTGCTTGGTTAAATGAGTCTCTTGCAACAGCGCTATTTGAAAACCACGCCTCACCAGATATGCGTGCACCTTATAACGCCTTGACATAGTTCGAAGTCCACGGATGTTCCATGTAAGACATTTCAAGTTAGGTAACGTCCCCATTGCAGCCGTCCATCAACCACCCCAATAGTATCTCTCGACCACCCACATCATTGCAGCAAAGCCCCCCACTCAAAACTCCCCTGAAAACTCCCACAACCCCCTTCCCCAGAACAGGACCCAATAATGCATCATCAGCCCCCCTCCAAACTTGTAAAATAACACACATTCTTCAATTCCGTAGTCGTCACTACAGAAGGCCTTAAGGGCAATAGGAGGGTGACTCAGGGCCAACCGGGGGCAAGCCAGGCCCTCACCCCAAGCCCAAGATCCCATGTGATGGCCCGCCAGTACCTGCTGCTCTGCAGACCACCAGGGTCGACAATCCCATCAAAGCTAGTTATCGTGGTCCATGCTCGAAATTGTCACTCATTAAAGATCACATCTGCTGTTTGGGGGTGACCGATGGCCCCCCAGCACTGTCCACGTCCGAGAGGTCTCCCCCAGATTTTCCTCCTCCATCTTCAGACTCTGAGCCCACTGATTGCCCCTCCTGTTGTGAGCCTGTTATCATTGCCGTTGCCGCCAGAGCCCCTTTTTTGTCCGCTGCCATTTGATCATCCTGCATCGCTCTCCTGAGTTTGTTTCGCTTGCGAATGCGTTGTGATTTTCGCACCTGGATAGTTTTCTGTCTCTCTCTGTCCCCTCTACCTCTGCGGTCCGTACCAGCCCTATACGACTCAAGCCATGTCCATGCCTCGTCGGGGGTTTGAAAGAAATGGGTCGATCCGTCCATGATCACTCGCAACTTAGCTGGGAAGAGCAAGGAATAATGTATACCCTCATCTCTCAGTTCTTTTTTCACAGCCAGATAAGAGGCCCTACGCTTTTGGACCTCCTGCGTATAGTCCGGAAAGATCGTGACCGGACTGTTGTCCACCTGGAAAGGACCCATCGAACGCGCTCTCTGTATCAGCAGATCTCTGTCCCTGAAATGCAGTACCTTGACCACCAGTGGTCGGGGTGGGCGGCCCGGCAAAGGCCGGCGGGCCGGGACCCTATGCGCTCGTTCCAAGGAAAAGAAAGGGGATAGGCCCTCCGGGGCCACAACCGTTTTAAACCAATTCTCCATATAAGCTACTGCGTCATCCCCTTCAACTTTTTCCGGCAGGCCTACTACTCGTACGTTGTTCCACCTATTGCGGTTTTCAGAATCTTCTGCCCTCTTTTCCAATGTCGCCAAGCGATCAAATATATCATTTAGCTTATGTTCCGCTGTCACCACCGTCGGCTTGAGTTTCTGAAGCAGTAGCTCATTTTCTTTCATTCTATCTGCTAGCTTAGCGTGATTTGCCCTCAAGAGACCCAGTCCCGTGGCGACCTGCGCTATATCTTGATGTAGAGACTCCTTAGTCGCTGTTATTGCTTCCAGTATCCCATCCAACCTTTTGTTCCGTCTTTGCTCCTGCGCCGAACCTTCCAGGTCGGTTTGAGCCCTGCAGTCTGTCTCCGGCCCTTTCGCCTGGTCCTGCCCCTGTTTCACTTTCATTTCTCGACTATTCGTGGCCATCTTGATCACCAAAATCACCGTTTCCGTTTCACTTCCAACTAATTCACCGGTCCTTATTTCGATTACCAAAGCTGTATTTCTCCAAGTATTTTTTTCCCCGCGTTGATCTTGTCCACCTCCTGAACTCGCGGATACCACTTCAGGGGATTAAATCGTCCACAATTCACCTCCTCCCCCTCCGCTCCACCTTCGAAAGGGCGATCACCTTTGTGGCAGGCCTTATCCCTTTCTTAACATTCAGCTCTTCGCTTCAGCTTCGGTCTCTCTGTAATATCTACCGTTGAGATTCAGTAGCGGGTTTAGGCGCATTCAATTCGGGGGCTCCACATCCGCGTCCAAAATGACTGTTCACCATCAGTCGCGTCCTATTCCGGTGGGGCAACGATCACCCCTAGAAAGTTCTCCACCTCACTCCAGCAGGGATTCAGCGGCCCACGAGCCTTCTCCTTTTTTATCTGGGTTCGCCCCTTCTGTGGGCTCTCCGTGCCCCCAGATATTCGAGTAGATCCCAGTATAGTAGCACCGTAGTAGCTATGTAATTGCGGGAATGCCGGTTATGTGTTTCAGTACCAGTGATTAATTGCTCGTTGTCGCCCGGAGTACTGCTCAGTGTGATCCCGGGGTGCAACCCCTCCACTCCGGCCGATCTCTATGCAACTGCTCTCGGTCCGATCGTGCCGCACCAAAGTGCCGCTTCAGATCGTTGATCTCGTTATCAGGCGTCGGCCTGTACCACCACGTTCATCGGGGTGGGCCTTTCAACGACTCCTCTTCATACAGCTTAGCAGTCACTCCCGTGATCCGTTGCCCTGCTCAGGGGGTGAAGTTTTATTGGGGCATCGGCGCGGTGCTACCGACCATCTATGAGTCCAGATTGGCGGCTCTAGTGGATCCCACTTCCGTGTACTCCCTAGGACGGTGCTCTTCCTCACAACCCCTCTTCAGCCTTCCATGGTCGCGCTCTCCTCAGCAGCAGCCGTCTCGGGCTGCACTCGGAGAACAAGGCCTTCCTCACATGGTCGCTATCTTAGGTAGCAGGCATTGTATCAGCAGTCGTAGTTCTTTGAGGTGGCGTGGAGTACACTTTTTCGTAGCCTCGTCTGTCGGCCTCTTTGTGGTGTGGACCCCACTCCGCTCGCCCTTCCAGCTGCTTTCCTCTGCTATTCTCCCGCCGTGGCACTCCGCACCTCCCCATTCATTCTCTTTGTCTCGGGGCTGCCGCCATCTTGTATTCAGCCTGCAACACCTCCAACTCTGAAATCGGCTCTCCTTACACCATTCGGCCTTACGCTTCTTCAAAAGTATGCTCCTCAGCTACCCCCGGTGTTCCGGGCAGGGTGCCTGCACCGCCAGCGGCGCTTAGGCGAGGTTTATCAGGAGAAATTGCGGGATCGGGCACGGAGCTGCAGGCTCACGCCGCCATCCCTATCGGCGTCTAAACCACGCCCCCCAGTTTAGGACCATTGATAGTATCAGATTTAAGAATCTTCCAGTTGCTAGATAAAATCTTCTGAACATTATTAGATCCTTGGTTAAAGGGGGTAATGACCCTGGTAGTTGTGTTCGCTGTGTTAGTGTCTTGTTTGAGTAAGAGTGTCTCTGATCTTTCAATGCTCATGATTTTCCTAACCGCTTTTTTCAGGACCCAGTCAGGTTACACACGCTCTTTGAATCTTCCTAGCATGATTTCTTGTTCCAGAAGAAAACCCTTGTGGGGGCTGCAATTCCTTTTTGCCCTCAACAGCTCCCCAAAAGGTATACTCCATTTTAATGGATCTGGATGAGCACTGAGGGCATGTAGGAGACTGTTGCCTGCAGTTTCCTTTCTATGGAGACTAGATGTTAACACAGCATTGACGACCTTGATTTCAGTATCTAGAAAATCAACGCATTCCTTACTTATGTTGCATGTGAGAATAATGTTGTTCTCGTTATTATTCAGCTTACAGATGAAGTTCTCAGCCTCCTTTTCTGTTCCGCGCCAGATAATAAAGAGATCATCAATATATCTGATCCAGGTGTCAACCATAGCAAACTCATTCTCAAGATTCACATCCCTCCTGATCTCTTCCTCCCACTTGCCTAAGAAGAGATTCGCAAAACTCGGCGTGAAGCACAAACTCATCGCTGTGCCTCGCACCTGTTTGTAAATGTCTTCGTAAAACATGAAGATGTTGTTCCTCAAGCATATCTTTATCATTTCCATCAGCATGAAAGTATGTTCAAGAAAATTAATATCTCTGTTTTTAAGATAGTGTTAGCTTGCCTCCATACCCTGGATGTGGTCTATGATGGTATACAGAGAACTCACGTCCAGAGTTATGAGTAGCGATCCCTCTATCCATTGTATGTCTTTAATTTTATTCAGGACATCTGTAGTGTCTTTAATGTATGATGGTATAAAAGGCAAACATATTCTCTCAAAAAATGATCTTTGTATTTCGAAAGATTTTCATTCACGCTGCCTATTGAAGAAACAATTGGTCTGCCTGGAGGCTCTCTGGGATTTTTGTGGATCTTAGGAAGTAGGTTAAGAATAGGCAGTTTGGGGTAATCCTTCTTTAAAAAGCAGAATTCATGCCAGGAAATTAGACCTTCCGTGCGCCACTCATTCAATCTCTCCCATGTGAAAATAATACTATCATTAAACTCTCTGATTTTACTTTTGCAATAAAAATTACTTCCCTCTAGTTGATTTAGGGATTCTTTGACATACATGTCTCTTCCCCATAGGACAATATTGCCCCCTTTATCAGAGGGTCTCATGATTACATTATTGTCCTCCGCTAATGAAAAAATGAATTCCATTTGTTCTTTAGATAGGTTGAAATTACCTCTCGAGGCCTTTGCACATTTATGTTTAAATTTAGTAAGTTCTTTGGTCACTACCTCATGGAAGGTGTCAATAGAATCATGGGTCATCATGGGGTAAAAAACTGACTTTGGTTTGATTGTTTATAGACGCAGCTTTATCAGTTCTAGTTTCTCTAACACCCACCACTTGAGTGTCAGACTCCCCACTGGATGTGATACCTTCCAGTCAATATACAGTATGTAATATGTCTGTATCACCTACGTTTAACTCAGGGAGTGGATCTACCACAATTTCTTGTACTTGTCCCACATTAGTTCTGTTACTCATGAGTGTATGCCATTTAGACAATTTAAGTTTCCTTACAAATCTAAAAACATCAACCCTACTACTAGATTAATCACAAAGTTCAGTAGGACGAAATGTAAGTCCTAAGCAAAGACTCTTTTTCTCCTTCAAAGTCAATGTTCTGGATGACAGATTAATTATAGTTTTATTTACCATTTGTTCATCCATCATTATTTCCTTTACTTGTAGCCACCTTGTTTGGTTCCCACTGTCTTTTTGTTGCTTGAATCTCCTTTGCTTGATCTTGAGTCGTCTCTGTTGTGATCGCCCCTGCCTCTTGCTCTTCCCCTTCTTCGTCCTCGGGCTTGATTCTTTTGGAAGGGTGGGGGTTGAGTCATCTCTGCTTCTTTCTTGCGCCTTGTTCTTAATATACGAAACTTGTCTAAAAAAGACGCCGGTTTCATAGTCATTTTTGTAGTTTCAACTTTGGATGATGTACTTGCCTTTTGTATGGATGTGTCAATATCCGTATCACTCAGTCGAATAGATATAGCTTGAGGCCCTTCAGCGAGTGGCATGTCAGTGGTCTTGTTTACCTCTCCTTGTTGTTTGCAGAGATGGTCATACTTCTGACTATATGTTAGGATCTGTCCGCTCTCATAATCTCCACAGTCTCGGTGTAATTTCTGTTGTTTTCGATATTTAATGTCCTCCTCATATTTTTGGGGTCTGCTTTCCAACTCATCTTTAAATTTGTTTATCGTTTCCTGATCTAGACATTTTTTTAAATCATCCTTCAATTCTTTAATTTCCTTTAATATGCCCTCGCGATCTTCCCAGGCATATTTAATCAATATACACAGCATATTTTGTTAACTCATTGCGGAAATGCTGGCCCATTTTGGAGATTCGTGGGACGGAGTAATATATATTCTTAATCCTCGTGGGACCATTTCTTTCTCTACGTAATCCTGGAGAGAGGTTGCCTCCCACCACTTTGAGCATTCCTTTTTTTTCGGTTTCTCATATTTGCATAATTTCGAGCTCAGAATAGTACCCTCTGGTTTTCTGTTGTGGGTATAATACTTGCTCCTTTTCCTGGTGCTCTAGCAAATAATGCCATTGCCTCGCGGCATCTTTCACTATCTTATTCCATATTCTCACTAGATGTATGTCAAGATGGCCTGCGTACTGCAGTGTCTGTATTCCTAAGGATTTGCACGTGATGGTAAATCTTAGACTATGCGCGGTATAGCTGTTCCGCTTGTTTTGTTGATAATGTCAATGAATCTTTTCCAAGAATAACTCCCCCACCTGTTGTGGGCGGTTCCTGATGCCACTCGAAAATATATGTCTTGTTAAGAATGATAAAGGATCATGGTATAGTTCGTGATAGTCAGTGATACCAACTATTATTCCCTCCAGTGGAATACGTTTATTGTCCTCGCCTTTTCCTAGGTATACACCCACTCCCCGTAGTCAGCCGTGGTCACGAGAGTGCACCAGTGCCCGCCGGCACTGGCCTTTCTCTCGTTAAATGGCTTAAAGCGAAGAAGGGCTTACCGTCAGGAAAAAGCTGTCGTTCCAATCCTTATGTATTCAAAACAGCTTCTGCTACTCTCCTCGGTGGCCGGCACTCGATCCCTCTTCATTAGTCTATCAACAAGAAGGGTCCTTCCGGGGTCGGCTACCTCGTCAGTTGGCACATTAACCGTCAAGCTCAAAAGCTGGTTAAATTTAATTCCAATTCGCAACTTGCTTAATAAGCATAACACGCACTCAGGGGTTATTCTTTGCCATGAAGTTCTTTATTCCAAGAAAACGCTACACGTTTCGCCAAAAAGTTGGCTTGATCACACGATAACCAAACAAATAGTGCTAGCGATTTAAATAGTAAACATAGATGAGGTAGCTCATTGTTTGAATGTCATGTGACATTGAACTTGGCAGCCATTGTTAAATGGTAAAAATTATGATTCACAGTAATCAGTAATCAGTAGAATACATGTTATAGCGATTCAACCAGATTGTTACACAATATATAGTATCAATGCCCATGAGTTCTCTCATGGGCATGAAATGACATAAGAAGCACATAGGACACCTCATAGTTAGTCCTCATGCAGGTGAGTTGCTAGTTCTTCATCTAAATTGTGTCCCCCGGGGAATGAGGTTTCTAGTTCCATAATCCACTTCGGTATTTATAGAATAACATGCAGTAAAGTGAAGAAGTTAGATGCAATCATTGTTCTTTCTGATTCACGTCATAAAACCGAGCAAACCATTTGCATTATTATTTTTAATGGCTGCAGCGATGAGAGTCACCTTACACACTTTTTCTGGTGTCGATCTCATTTGAAAGTACAGAAGTAAACGGTATGACTTTTAATACTGAGAGAACTCATGGGCATTGATACTATATATTGTGTAACAATCTGGTTGAATCGCTATAACATGTATTCTACTGATTACTGTTTACTGTGAATCATAATTTTTACCATTTAACAATGGTTGCCAAGTTCAATGTCACATGACATACAAGCAATAAGCTACCTCATCTATGTTTACTATTTAAATCACTGGCACGGTTTGTTTGGTTATCGTGTGATCAAGCCAACTTTTTGGCGAAACGCGTAGCGTTTTTCTTGGAATAAAGAACTTCATGGCAAAGAATAACCCCTGAGTGCGCGCTATGATTATTAACCGTTGCGAATTGGAATATATATATATATATATATATATATATATATATATATATATATATATATATATATATATATATATATATATATATATATATATATATATATATATATATATATATATATATATATATATATATATATTACCTACTGGCTATCGCCAGTAGGTATATATAGTTAGGATTAATTCCCTATGGGATTTCTGAAAATTCTATGTCTAATAACTTTGGCGTTTGTGGACGGAATCGGCTGAAATTTTCAGGAAAATGGCACATTTTGTTTCTGAGCAGCCCCTGAAAATTTGGTGGGGTTTCGTCAAGGGGGGGCCGAGAAAAAAGGGGGGTCCCAAAACGCGTTTTTCCCATTCATTTTTCCATAGGGCCTTTGGCCTCACTTTTAGCTCGAACGGCTGAATGGATTTGCACGAAACTTGGCAAAATTGTAGGGACTGGTAGCCCGATGTGCCTTTGCTAGGTCTCAATATATGTGCTTCAGTGGATTTTGAGAAATTAACGTTTAAATCAAGATATATATCTGTAACAGCGCTCCGGGCAGCGATCCGGTCCGCTTACTTTTCGCTTATCGGAACTTTGCGCGCAGAAAGCTGATTGGCTCTCCGGTGTCTGTCAACATTCTAAACAGTCCGGAGCGGCCGCCATCTTGTCTCTCGGTAGGATCGAGAGAGAAGAAGAGGTGAAAGAGGTGAAAAACGAAGGGGGAATTTAATGAAAGGGGGCAAGGTATCCCCCTCTTGACCCCCTAGGAATGTTGTTGGGGTTATTAAAGGGTCCCGTGGGGAAAAGGAAAAAAAAATGATTTTTCACGGTAGAAGCGCTTCACGGGCCGCGAACTGGGCCGCAAACTGGTAGCGAAACGGGAATTCGCCATTTTGTGCTTCGTTAATTAAATTACTAGGTATAAGGGGGTGCGGGAGACGTATCCTAATCCCCTATGTTTCCTGAGGGTGGCTGAGGAGGCTGATATATGTTGATACATCTCTTCCAGCGGCTGTGCGTGAGCTTTTTTTTATTTTGCTGCGTGACAGTCCGGAGCGGCCGCCATCTTGTCTCTCGGTAGGATCGAGAGAGAAGAAGAGGTGAAAAACGAAAGGGGAATTTAATGAAAGGGGGCAAGGTATCCCCCTTTTGACCCCCTAGGAATGTTGTTGGGGTTATTAAAGGGTCCCGTGGGGAAAAGGAAAAAAAAATGATTTTTCACGGTAGAAGCGCTTCACGGGCCGCGAACTGGGCCGCAAACTGGTAGCGAAACGGGAATTCGCCATTTTGTGCTTCGTTAATTAAATTACTAGGTATAAGGGGGTGCGGGAGACGTATCCTAATCCCCTATGTTTCCTGAGGGTGGCTGAGGAGGCTGATATATGTTGATACATCTCTTCCAGCGGCTGTGCGTGAGCTTTTTTTTATTTTGCTGCGTGACAGTCCGGAGCGGCCGCCATCTTGTCTCTCGGTAGGATCGAGAGAGAAGAAGAGGTGAAAAACTAAGGGGGAATTTAATGAAAGGGGGCAAGGTATCCCCCTCTTGACCCCCTAGGAATGTTGTTGGGGTTATTAAAGGGTCCCGTGGGGAAAAGAAAAAAAAAATGATTTTTCACGGTAGAAGCGCTTCACGGGCCGCGAACTGGGCCGCAAACTGGTAGCGAAACGGGAATTCGCCATTTTGTGCTTCGTTAATTAAATTACTAGGTATAAGGGGGTGCGGGATACGTATCCTAATCCCCTATGTTTCCTGAGGGTGGCTGAGGAGGCTCATATATGTTGATACATCTCTTCCAGCGGCTGCGCCATCTTGCCTTTTTTCCAATGCCACAATTTTGTCGTGCACGGCATCCATTTTAGATTCCAGGCTGGTCCCAGGCTATCACCTACCCCTGCGGATGTAGTTTATGGCCCCAGCTGTAGAGAATTCAGACATGCCAACCCTCCCGATTCAGGCGTGTGACTACTGATTTCAGTGCTAGTCTCCCGCCTCCCGATTTCTGCAAGCAAAAACCCGGGGGCATATTACGAACAACTAGCGATAATTTTTGTCTCTAACTTGTTTAGAGACAAAAATTATCGCCGCACATCGGCGATTTTTATCGCAGATAAACCTTGCTATTATCGCAGAAAAGTCAGCGATATTCATGTATTATCGAGCAAATGCTCTTAGCCATGTTATCCACCTCCCATTGGATAACATGGCTAAGAACTGCTCAGGGCAGGTGTTAGATTTTGGAGATATTCGCGCTTAGCGCGAATATCTCCAAAAGTTGGTAATAGAAGATAGCGATGTTAGGGACTGTTTCCAGTCGCTAACATCTTGGTACGCCACTTTGCATGTCATTAGTGATAAGTATCACTGACATGCAAAGCGGGGCCCAAGATGGTCGCTATCTCCTTTTAGCTGTCACTAACTGGTGTTAGCGACAGCTTGGTAATAGGGAGATAATTTTATCTCCGCTTTCATGGCTTTTAAAGCCAAAAAAGCGGAGATAAACCCCCTTGATAATATGCCCCACGATTCCTTGGGGGTTTCAGCTGACAGGGCTTGGTATTGTGTTACATGGTAATTTTTCCAGGAAACGTCAGAGGGTCGATGCAGGGGTTCTAGAAGAGGTGATAAACCATTTAAGCCTCATGAACAAGCGCATGGTCTTTTAAAGATTTGTGAAGTACTCGGGGCGGCGGTGTGTGTGTGCCCTCTTTTAGGAGCGGGCGGGGAGGCACTGCCAGCAACTTGCCAGGTCAGGTAGTGTTCAACACGTGCATCACCCTTTCTCTGCCTGCTATTGCGCTCCATGCTTCGGAAAGGTAAGAAAAAGAACGTGCATTTGAGTTTGAAATGTCCGATCCTGCAGCAGCACACTTCCAAAGCCCACACATGACAAAACCCGATTCAAGGCCCCATTCACCCGTTTAAAAAAAAATAGATAACACTCCAACAAAGTAAGATTATAAAACTTTATTAACTATTAACTATAACGAACGGAACAAAAACTAAAAACATTTAAACATTTTTCAACACAAAAAGCAACAATGGTTAGAAGCTGTCTTTTGTGCGAATAGTCCCAAGGCAGCACAACGTGCAGAGTTCTGGACGGCACCCAGGTGATGTCGCCTGGGTGCCGCACTGGTTTTGGGATCCTACAATGCAGCACAGAAAAACAGCGTGGGGCGTCCCGGGTGGTGCGGTGGGAGGCCTCGTCAGTAGCGGTCTGTTGTGCGAATAGTCCCAAGGCAGCAGAACGCGCTGAGATGTTGATGGCACCCAGGTGATGTCCAGTAAACTGCCGCACTGGTTTTGGTATCCTACAATGCTGCTCCGAAAATTGGCGTGCGGAGGCCCGGGGGTGGGGGAGGCGGCGTGAACGGGCCTCCCCAGGTGGCGGCCATCTAGCTGAGTTGCGCCCGCTCTTGCGGCTACAGCGTCTCGCTCACCATGTTGTTGAGTTGCTCCCACTCTTGCAGTGCAGCGATAGGCGGCTGCCACATGGCTCTTAAAATGGCGGACGGCTCCTCGGTTTTGGGCCTGGTCCACTGAAATGGCCCTGGGACACCTTGGAACTCGGACGCTTGCCTGCTAGGGCTTGGGCTCCATTCTCGAAAAGCGTCCCCTCAGCCGTGAAGATTCTACAAAAGTCTTGGGGGCCCCCGACTCCCGCAGGCTTCCGGTGGGGAGCGGCTGCCATGATTGCTCGCGGAATGACCATGACGGAGCCACGAGATGGTGGTGCTCTCATGGTGACGCCAGCTTCAGTCTGAAACATCCAGAAACAAGGTGGGGCTTTCATCGTTTGGGAAAAAAAAATGTTCTAAACCAATGAAAAGTGTTATTTTTAGGTCATATGACCAAGCCTTCCATCTTTAGGAAACCAAAAGTAAAATGAACCAATGAAAAGTTTTATAAACAAGTCACATGACCTGTTATGCGGCATAGGGCTACAAAAAGCGTAGAAAATCCGTTGGCACGTGAGGCGGCGTCAGTAGCGGACCGATGTGCGAATAGGCCGAAGGCAGCACAACGCGCCGAGATTCGGATGGCACCGAGGTGGTGTCCAGCAAATTGCCGCACTGGTGTGGCCATCCTACAATGCTGCGCCGAAAGACGGCGTGTCCAGCTGAGTTGCGGTCACTGTTGCGGTACAGTGACTCGAACGCGCCGAGATTCGGATGGCACCGAGGTGGTGTCCAGCAAATTGCCGCACTGGTGTGGCCATCCTACAATGCTGCGCCGAAAGACGGCGTGTCCAGCTGAGTTGCGGTCACTGTTGCGGTACAGTGACTCGAACGCGCCGAGATCCGGATGGCACCGAGGTGGTGTCCAGCAAATTGCCGCACTGGTGTGGCCATCCTACAATGCTGCGCCAAAAGATGGCGTGTCCAGCTGAGTTGCGGTCACTCTTGCGGTACAGTGACTCGAACGCGCCGAGATCCGGATGGCACCGAGGTGGTGTCCAGCAAATTGCCGTACTGGTGTGGCCATCCTACAATGCTGCGCCGAAAGACGGCGTGTTCAGCTGAGTTCCGGTCACTCTTCCGGCACAGTGACTCGAACGCGCCGAGATCCGGATGGCACCGAGGTGGTGTCCAGCAAGTGGCCGCACTGGTGTGGCCATCCTACAATGCTGCGCCGAAAGTCGGCGTGGGGTGCCCCGTTGGCTTATGAGGTGATGTCAGTAGTGGACTGATGTGTGAATAGGTCGGAACCAGCACAAGGTGCCAAGATCCGAATGGCAAGTCCTGGATGTTGAGTGCCTCAGTTGAGAGTTCTGAGCAGTGCTTGTAAGACTGTCTGAAGCTTATTTGCACCTGCTGCAGCTTCACTATTGCCCTGGTGTGGCCAAAGGTGGCACATGACATAGGCGGCCGGCTCCCGAGGTGCGGCGGAACTTTTTTCCTTTTCCTTTCTGCTTCTTTTCCTACAATCCGTTTCATCTGAAGACACGACCAGGTCCCTGAATGTGTGCAGCGGGACGCTATTGATTGAATGAAAATGGCGGCTTGACACAAAGCTGACTCAAGCGTTACTGTTGATGCTATACAGACAAAAATTGGTTTTCAGTTTGTACATTCTTCAGGTTTTTTTTTTCCATCCAAGTCTGATTGAGAGTTTGTAGAAAAATGGCTTCAGATTTTCCACATACTACTCTTCAACATTCTTCCTAAATGTAACAATGTGAAACTCACTAGGAGAACGGCTGTTTCTGTTTCCTTTCAAAATGTTGCCAACAATATTTTCTGAATGGAAGACACCATCTTGTAGCATAAAGGGCCGAAAGGGGTTCTGGTCTGGCCGATGGTTGGTGGAGACATTTTGACTATATCTTGGACCTGCCCGGCCTCGCCCAAAATGGCGCCGGTATAAATGGGACTCGTAACTCCTTGCCCGCAAATGTATATCTAGAAAATGTTATTGTAAGTGGCTGTGTCGTATTTTAATTACAAAATGTACGTCCACCGATTCCGCAACTGTTAGACACCTTTGTTCTTGCAACCTAATGGCCCGCTCGTTACGTTCTTCTACAGTGTAAATGTCTCCTCATCATATACGATTTCAGTTTGCTCCGTGGCCGGCCCACGTGGTTATAGGCCCGTATTTGTATACTGACATTTTCACAATAAAGGTTTTTAAAACAAAACACGGTAGTAGTATTTACATTGGTAAAGTTTGTACTTTTAGTCACTGTTTTCGAATCAGTAAAGGCAAGTGAAATAAAGCAGTCCAATTACATGACGGATAAAAGGTATAATATGTAGGAACGCAGTAAAGATAAATGCTTAATAGCAGTTGTGTTTTTCATGTCTGCAATATAAAGTGATCGATAAGAATCTGATAATCAGGCGTATCAGCGACTAAGATAGCAGGCCAAATCTCTTTTACTCAACGGCTCCGTTATGGAAGGAAGAAACGCCCTTTTTCTCGAAAAAGGAATATATTTTACTTACAAGACAGTTGTAAATTTTCCGGGAAAGTACATTAGCCTGGAATATTATAACATATGTTTGAAAAAAAAATATTGTTCGAAAACAATAAAAAGCGTAATTTTTAGGTCATATGACCAAGCTTTTCATCATTAAATTAACAAAAGTAAAATGAACCAATGAAAAGTTTTATTAACAAGTCACATGTCCTGTTATGCTTACGTTGCGCGCCGCGCCGCGGATCACTTCCGGGTGCGGTAACGCGGCGTGTCATATAACGCATTACGCGACAACGTAGGTCAAGAATATAGTCAAAATGTCTCCACCAACCAGCGTTCGGAACACAACTCCTTTCAGCAGTCCAAAAAGTTCTGTTAAATGACAACAGAGGGGACAGGCAACAAGAACCATCAGTCAAAGAGGGGAGGGCAAGTTCTTCTCTTCCGGGTCATGTTGGGGCGCTACCGGAACTGATCGAATTGGTAGTCTACAGTGTTTCTGGATGTTTCAGACTAAAGCTGGCGTCAGCATGAGACCACTACCATCTCTTAGCTCCGTCGTGGCCATTCCACGAGCAATCATGGCAGCCGCTCCCCACCAGAAGCCTGCGGGAGTCGGAGGCCCCCAAGACTTTTGTAGAATCTTCACGGCTGAGGAGAGGCTTTTCGAGAATGGGACCCAAGCCCTATCAGGGAAGCGTCCGAGTTCAAAGGTGTCCCAGGGCCATTTTAGTGGACCAGGCCCAAAACCGAAGAGCCGGCCGCCATTTTGAGAGTCCTGTGGCAGTCGCCTATCGCTGCACCGCAAGAGTGGGCGCAATTCAGCTGGATGGTGGGCAAGACGCTGTAGCCGCAAGAGTGGGCGCAACTCAGCTGGATGGGACAAGGTTCAGAATTGAAGAGTCATCAAAAGGCAAAAAGTTCCGCCGGATCCCGGGAGCCGGCCGCCTATGTCGGGGGCGATCTCAGGCTACACCAGTGCTATAAGACTTGGGGAGGGTGTCGGAGCCAAGCGTCTTCTCCGAGTCCATGGCCATCACACCGCCCCTCAGGGGCCTTCGTCAAGCTGTTTAGGAAGGTAACATATCACATTGTTTTCTAATGCAGTCAGGTCCACAAACGACACTCACTTACTTTGAGAATAGTGAAGCTGCAGTAGGTGGAAATAAGCTTCAGACAGTGTTACAAACGCTGCTCAGAACTCTTAACTATGGCACCCAACATCCAGAACTTATGCTATTTGAGAATGGCAGTGACATCGAAGCATCTCAGGGACCAAAACCATTAACATACTTTCACGTATGAAAATCTTACTTGGGGAGGGGGCAGGAGCGAAGCGCCCCCTCCCAGTCAGCGCCACCACACCGTATGTTGAAAATTTGAAGCCATCGTTCTACAAAGTCAACCAAACTTGGATTAAAAATCTAGAAAAATGTACAAACTGAAAACCAGTTTTGGTCTGCATAGCATCAGTAGCAACGCTTGAGTTAGCTTTGTGTCAAGCCGCAAATTTGATTCAACAAAGCACAGACATTGAAAAAGGCTCAAATTCAGAACTCTAAACTATGGCACCCAACATCCAGGAGCTTGCCATCCGGATCTTGGAGCCTTGTGCTGCTTTCGATCTATTCACACATCGGTCCACTACTGACATCATCTTATAAACCAACGTTATGTAAATAGTTTTTTAATAAAATGTTTTACCCTGTTTCTTTGCTGGTGTGTTGTCTATATTTTTAATATTTGCATACGGTTTGTCGTTATTTTGTGCGGGGTGGGTGATGGAGCCGAGCTGTCTTGCAGCCCTCATGGTGTGGAGCTCAGTTCATCTCACTATTTTCGTATTTCTCATGAAGGGTTGTTCCTAATATTTCTATTTTAGCGAGGTCAAAAAGAGATCCAATTAGTGGCCTACTGATTTTGCTTGATTACTTTTATTTTTTTACACGATTTTTCACTATCTGCAAAGACTAAACAGAGTATTGCGACTTTGTGCTTGTTTGTAAATAGAGAATGATCCAAAGAGAACCAATTCTAAAACAGTAAATGCTTGGACAACAATCAATCAAATGGAGAGACAAGCAGCCACGACGGATTACAACGGGGGTAAAGGCCTGCGTTAACTACCCTTCAGTATCTGCAAAGAGAGAGTACTACTAAGACAAAAGAGGGGAGGGGGGGGGTGCAGCGTTCAAAGCACATCAGCGTGCATAAATACGAAAATGTTTTTATTCATCACGTACTTGACATTTTAAAGCTTTTCATATTTGCTATTAAAAAACCAATGAAATTCACAGAAAAAACCATAGGTTATAGTGGATATATAGTTAGGAATTTGCATTTACAAAACCTTGAAAATTCAATGAAAAAACCATTGGTTTTAGGCCATATATAGTTAGGGATTTGCATTTACAAAACCTTATTTTACTCGCATAAAACCATTGAAATTCCATATATAGTTATAAGCGCTAACTATATATCGCGCACCCGCAATCCACTGCTGATGATGTCACATATTACATCATTCATGACATGGTTAGTGACATCACTGATGACATCACTGATGACATCTCAAATGACATCACTGATGACATCACTGAAAACATCTCATTTGACATGACTGATAACATCACTGATGATATCATTCATGTGATAATACGATGAAGCTCTTCAGACTCTAATATAACCTTAGATACAATCAGTGTAAACAGACACTCACAGACTGTCACTCATCCATGGAGTTACTCACACACCTAGTCAGTCATGCAAAGAATCAATCACACCTCCATTTCCTCAAATATACAGTTATACAAACTTTACTTATTCAAACATATACTAACACATATTTACTCTCTTATACAATCCCTGATACAAGTTCACAATGATCCATACAGCCACTCACACATTCATTGGCTCTTATGCACAGTTATTTATATATGTCAACTCTCACATGTACTGTGTTTTACATATGTACTTACTTTGACATGTAGCACTGAGATATCCATTCACTCACCAATACACTCATGCACACAGTCAACCGCCCATACAGCTGTTTCCACATGCACTTTTGAAACCATACATCTAGTGAATCAACTGCTCACACATCTATGCACAGAGTCACACACCTCCCAGCTACCCACACACACTCACTCAGTATCCCATACAAATACTTGGGCAACCAATCAATAACCCATATAGTTACTCATATAGCTACTTATCAACACATGGAACAGTTTACAGAACAACAGACATAATGATGCACAAATTGAGACAGTTTAGTCATTAACCCATGCACTCAGTGAGACACATTTAATCACTCACTCATATAGTCAGTCATGCACCTACTAAATCCTTCATCCAGACACTTATATATCCACTCATTCTTCAATATGTAAGAGATATTTTAACTTTACAGAAACATACAGTTACTGGATGATGTCATTTGAGATGTCATCAGTGATGTCATCAGTGATGTCACTAACCATGTCATGAATGATGTAATATGTGACATCATCAGCAGTGGATTGCGGGTGCGCGATATATAGTTAGCGCTTATAACTATATATGGAATTTCAATGGTTTTATGCGAGTAAAATAAGGTTTTGTAAATGCAAATCCCTAACTATATATGGCCTAAAACCAATGGTTTTTTCATTGAATATATATATATATATATATATATATATATATATATATATATATATATATATATATATATCCGGTACACCGCGTCTCCACCCAGTGTTGAACTCCTCCACCGCAATAGAAACAGCACTGACACAGGCCAAGTAAGTGCTGAAGATCTTTATTTGTGCAAATTCAGCCGCTATATATATATTGCCCTGGTGAGGATGGCACTCCCGAAGTGTGAACTCATACACACGAAAGCCGCAGCAGTCTCTTCGTTCACCTATATTCAAATCTTGGCTTAATGCTTTTCAAGCAATGTGCTCTTGTTCATGAGCCCCGGCTGGTAAGGAAATAACAGTGGGCAACGGATAGAGGACACCTGCTTATTGGTAATAATGTTACGCCCATGTGGGCGTGTCCTGATTCACCATATGCCTCCATTGCATTCTGGTATATCCAGTACCAAAATCCAAAATGCTGCCCAAGTGGGTGGCACTGTCATCCCAACATACATAAAAATAAAGCTACAGTGGGGTGAAAAAAAATAAAACCAACGTAGTCTGTTGCCATATTATCGCTGTTCATGCGGCACACTCCGTTCCATTTGCACAGGTGTTCGAATCTTCCAACACCAAGGGATCCAAATCTTGTGGCGGGCCACCCTCGCTGCTAGACATAGCCCCTAAAATTCCACCAAACAAGTTACCCTGGTAAGGATGGCACTCCAGAAGTGTGAACTCATACACACGAAAGCTGCAGCAGTCTCTTGGTTCACCTTCATTCAAATCTTGGCTCAACGCGATTCAAGCAATCTGCTCTTGTTCACGAGCCCATCTGGTAAGGAAATAACAGCAGCCAACAGATAGAGCACACCTGCTCATTGTTAATAATGTTACACCCATGTGGGCATGTCCTGATTCACCATATGCCTCCCGTGCATTCTGGTATATGCAGTCCCACAATCCAAAATACTGCCCAAGTGGGTGGCACTGTAATCCCAACATCCATAAAAATAAAGCCACAGTGGGGTGAAGAAAAATAAAACCAACATAGTCTGTTGCCATATTAACGCTGTTCATGCGGCACACTCCATTCCCTTTGCACAGGTGTTTGAATCTTCCAACACCAAGGGATCCATATATTGTGGCGGGCCAAACTTGCGGCAGGACATAGGCGCTAAAATTCCATCAAACAAATTGCCCTGGTGAGGATGGCACTCCCGAAGAGTGAACTCATACACACTAAAGCCGCAGCAGTCTCTTGGTTCACCTTTATTCAAATCTTGGCTTAACGAGTTTCAAGCAATGTGCTCTTGTTCACGCGCCCCATCTGGTAAGGACATAACAGCAGCCAACTGATAGAGGATACCTGCTCATTGTTAATTATGTTATGCCCATGTGGGTGTGTCCTGATTCACCATATGCCTCCGGTGCATTCTGGTATTTGTAGTCCCAAAATCCAAAATACTTGTGATCAAGCTCACGCGATGTGAATGAACCGCGTCATGGCAGGCACTACAACCTGGTCACATGAAGGGACATCTCACACATAATGTAGCACTGTAACCTCTGTGGGGTGTTTAGGGTGTGCTATACAGAGAATGTGAAGTGAGGCATTCACCCCTACCCGTGTGAAAGTTCTGGGCTACGGAAATTAAGTGAGGTATTGCCTAGAGTCTGATGCTGCCAAGGTGAGCTGTTGCAGGTCTCAGGATTAAAGCATGAGCCCAAACAGTGTCTTATGCTGTGAAGCCATGTGCCCTGGCCGCTGCACCACACCTGTGGAAGTAGTGTCAGCATGTGTTTATACCTACTAGGATGAAATACTAACCCCTACTGGTCTGAAAGTGCTGGGGTACGGAAAATATGTGAAGTATTGTCTAGAGACTCATGGTGCTAAGCTGAGCTGCTGCCGGGATCGGGTATGAAAGCATGAGTCCAAACTGTGTGTCATATGCTGTGAAGTCATGTGCTCTGGCCACTGTGCCACATCTGTCCAAGTAGTGTCAGTATATATTTATACCTACTCAGAGGAACTTTTGTTTTGAACATTGTAACTTGTGTATTGTGCTTAGTGAGTATTATACAGGGAGTGCAAAGATAAATTTGCACGTATCCAATCAATTTGGTATTTGTAAAGTGCACACTACTCACTCCTACCGGTCTGATGGCGCTGGGGGTGTAAGCTGAGCTGCTGCCGGACTCAGGGATAAAGCCACTGAACTACTGACCCCTAACGGTCTGAAAGTGCTGGGTACTGAAATTAAGTGAGGTATTGCCTAGAGTGTCATGGTGCTAAATTGAGCTGCTGCTGGACTCGGGGATGAAACCTTGAGCTCAAACTGTGTGTCCTATGCTGTGAAGTCATCTGGTCTGAGCGCTGTGCCACACCTGTTCAACTTGTATATGGTACTTAGGTGGTATTATAGAGGGAGTGCAAAGGTAAATCAATACAGTATTTGTAAAGCGCAAAGTACTCACTCATATGGGTCTGAAGGTCCTTGAGGTCGGCGTGGAAATGATGTGAGCTATTGAGTTATTGCCCAGGTCACATGGTGCTGAGCTTAGGTGCTGCCGGAGCAGGGGATTAAATCGTGAGCCCTGTGCTCTGAACTCATGTTTTCTGGTTGCAGCGGCACACCTGTCCAAGTAGTGTCAGCATGTGTGCATACGTACTAAGAGGAACTTTTGTTTTAAACAGTGTGACGTCTGTAGGGTGATCGGGGGTGCTATAGAGGAAGTGTGAGGTTCTATTCTGCAGTTTTGAATTAATCCTTTATTTATGAAGTGCAAACTACTCACTCGTACGTGTCTGCAGGCGCTGGGGGCCAGCGTGGAAATTAAGTGAGATATTGCTCAGAGTCACAAGGTGCAATCCTGAGCTGTCGCTAGAGCCGGTTATCAAAGCGAGAGCTGTGTGCTTCAAAGTCAGATGGCCTGGCCGCTGTGCCACAGCTGTGTGGAGAATACATTTTGGCGAGGGTCCGGGAGTTGCCATTAACTGGCCCTAAAATAGTGGTCCTAAGTTGTCAGTTATAGGGTGGCTCTAAAAAGAGCCCTTGTGTTTATTAGTTGGAGCTACATGTACGAGTGGATGCACAGCTTCAGGTTTACTTGAAATGTGAAGTGTACTCCATCACTTCTGTAGATATCAGCCATATCAAAATGTATGTTGTTGTTGTAGATCAACCCCATTCTATATTCTCTGAGGTATGCAGAAACAGTTTTGTTGACATTCTTCGTAGATTTTTCAATCTGAGGACAAAATTGGTTTGACCATTTCCACTTCAGCCTTTGGCATATATTGGAATATAAAAAGACAGTTTGAGGCAAAAGTAACATCAATTGTCCAAAGGTGTCCTTCATAAGCATTTCCAAACCTACCCCAGTCAATGTTCCTAGGTCATTTTCATCACAATGCACAATCATGAGGTCAGGGTGTGGAAGATGCAAAGATGTTTTAACCAAAGGTAGCAATTGGTGCCACTTCAATCCTCTCTGTACAAACCATTTAATGTCCACATTTTGTAAACCTAGGTCTAAGTCAATACGTCATTGTTCTGCATACCTCTTGCACCAGAAAACATAGCTATTTCCTACGATCCACACTAGCACTTTGAAGGTATGGCTGGAAGGTATGGAAAGATGTCTGTAGCTCATGCAGTTCTTCGTAGAATAAGAGGTATGTTTAAAGATGGGGAACAATTTTTTTTGCCATACAAAATGATACCTGATTGGGAGATGAAAAGCATTGTTTTTTAAAAGTAGGGTGCACATTCAATTTGTGGAAAAGTATCTTTGTGATTGGTTAAGAAAAAGCAGTTTCAACGTGGAGTACATATCATAGGATAAAATTTGCTCAACTAAACCACACCTGCTACTTGCATTTGGAAGGCACTGTTCGTACTTAAAACAATCGTGAACTTTTAACCTGCATGTGCCGTTAAATGTTCGAGAAAATGTTGCAAAAAAATATCATTAGGTTGAAAAAAATTGATGAAGTTTTAACCTGCACGTGTTGTAGAATGTTCTAGAAAGTGTGTTGATGGAATACGTTGCACTTCTGACTTCTATGTGTCCTTTTAAAAAGCTGTTTATATGGAAAATTAAAAAGAAACCAGAGAAAAGTTTTGAAACCTGAAAGAATCAAAGAACTATTGTAATTTGTTCATTACATGTATTTATCTGTGTAGCAGCAAAATTATAGACACAACAGTACCAGGAAGACGAAGAAGCAGGGAGTGGGGAGACGGGGAAGATGGGCACAATGGCACACATGCACAATTAAAGTACAGCATAAGTATAGACAAACAATGGTCAAAATGAAACACACCAACAAGGAGCACAAGTCACACAACCCGCCAACATCACAACACTGAACGAGCATAGAAGTGAAAACCACAATGCCTGAAAGGGAGATGGGTGAACACAAACTCACATGAAGGGACATCTCACATGTAATGTAGCACACACACATACTAAGCAGAATATATCAACATCCAGCACAATGCTGTCCAAATACAAACATTCATACAATCGAACACAGGAGAGAAATGCACTCGCATGTGGCGGATAAGCGCCCAAAAGCGTCAGGACGAAAGAGGCACATGCGAATGCATAGGTAAAAAGCCATAGTCCGGATGGGGTAGCAATGTGCGTGACACACACATTGGCATACAAATCCAGACACAACAGATTTGGATGCAAGTGAAAATGTGGAAACGTTATTAAAAAAAAGTGTCAGTGCGGCCAAGAGAAATGCCACGATATGCAGACAAATGCAGCAGTGTGCCTAAATAATGAAAGAAGGAAAAGGTCCATGTTCACCTTGGGGTAGTCCATCACCAAAACACGTCAGTGTCAAGCAGCGTTGGTTGTCCACCCCTCGGACATAATTCAATGCCAATGCAGTCATGTCCACTGTTGTTTTGGGACATGTGACAGATGTACAACATGCAGGGATGCAACGGGACACGTGCAATGTGGCACATCGAGTCGTGGTTGCAGGTACCTTGTCACTCATCCATGAACCCGAGTGCAGCTGCATAAGGCACTATCTCTAATGAGTGATGGTTGGCCACAATATTTGCATATGTCATCGACGTAATCCATCAGGTGACTAGGACCGATGTGCTGACTCCAACCACTGTACCCAATGTGAACCAAAGCAGAATCGGGCTATCTCCCAGGTCCAGTTCCTAACATGCATGCCAAAAATCTATGACTGCCATAAACGGGCATCACCATGACACTCCTGGTCATAGGCCAACAGGGGGCGCACACATCCATTGTAATCCATGTCAGCTACCCACTTGTTTGAGAGGCACACATCCATGCACCATTCAGATAGGCACGTGCGACATTGCAATACAGGTTGAACGTAGGTGATGTTTGCAATGCGGAAGTTCAGCCAGTAAGTGATCCGCAGTACTGCCAAAGGGAGTGCACCCAGGACATGAAGCAGACATGCAAGGTATAGGTGGACGTGAATGGGGTTGAGCATGTGTTCGGGATGCCCTGCCGTTGCATCAGTGGCTCTGCTTGTAGCTGAACTGGCCTGCCATTTGCCAATGTTGTGGATAAAATGGCACAGCTTGGAGCATTGAGCCGGGTGTTTGTGCAATGGGTTCAGGGCAGGGGTGTGGTGGGAGTACATGTGAAGGCCATTTCATGCACGCTAACTACGACAAAGGACTTTTGAGTGTGGGATGTGTACTCATTGTTCTCAAATCGGGGAGAGCGTAGTGTGGGAGACATATGCAAAAATTATTGTATCTGTCAGGGGGAGCCGGCCACTTGCAAGTTCCTTCTCGGAGCAGCAGATGTGCTTGTGCAAGATAGCTCAGACAAAGAACCTTTCGCCCCTACAGTAACTTCTCCAGCTGCATTCATACAGGATGTGCACAAAGTCCGGTCATGGGTTTTGTGGAATGTCTGCGACCCTGGTCATCATGGATGAAATGCCCAGCATGAGACACATGGGAGGGTTCACTGTGTGGTACGTTGCCAAACAGCTGCTCCTCTCCCCTCATGGGTATCCCTGTATCATGCTAATTTACTCTATGGCACCTGTGGGTGTTCCGGTGTGGTTCTTGGCTGTGTTCCCTTTCATGCTGCAGGTAGTCATCCTGCTTAACACCAGCAGAAAGCAGGTATAAAATCCCTGGTGCTAACTTTGCTTACCGCCGGAATTTGTTGCACATTGCAGTTGTTGTGAACGTTGTGGGCAGTGTAGTCCGTCAAGATCCACCACCTGATGCACTCTTTTCAATCAATATAAATACAATGAGATTTTTTCATTGATTTTGTGTGTATACTGTAAGTGCAGCCACTCCCTCAGTGCAATTAAATACAGGATTTTAGTATTTCTAATAAATCGCAAAGGTGCACCTCGTGTCTTTTTGCACGGCACAGCTACTCTGCATTTTATTATCAGCACTTTAAGGCAACTAAAGTTGAGATAAATCTAACACACTATTCAAAAGTTGGTGCAAACTTCAGACATCACCAGTATTCCCACGATAAGTGCCCCAAAATTTAACACCATGGTGGACCCAACTAAATAACAGTAATAAGAACAAGAAAGAGTCACACAGCAGTTAAGAAAACAACCAAAAACGTTTTATTATTTTTTTCAAACTTTATTTTGTTATAAATATATATATATTCAATGAAAAAACCATAGGTTATAGTCCATATATAGTTAGGAATTAGCATTTACAAAACCTTATTTTACTCGCATAAAACCATTGAAATTCCATATATAGTTAGATGCGCTAACTATATATCGCGCACCCGCAAACCACTGCTGATGATGTCACATATTACATCATTCATGACATGGTCAGTGACATCACTGATGACATCACTGATCACAACATCCAGTGACTGTATGTTTCTGTAAAGTTAAAATATGTCTTACATATTGAAGAATGAGTGGATGTATAAATGTCTGGATGAAGGATTTAGTAGGTGCATGACTGATTGTATGAGGGAGTGATTAAATGTGTTTCACTGAGTGCATGGGTTAGTGAATAAACTATATTAGTTTGTGCATCATTATATCTGTTGTTCTGTAAACTGCTGCATGTGTTGATCAGTAGCTATATGAATAACTATATGGGTTATTGATTGGTTGCTCAAGTATTTGTATGGGAGACTGAGTATATGTGTGAGTGGCTGGGAGGTGTGTGACTCTGTGCATAGATGTGTGAGCAGTTGATTCACTAGATGTATGGTTTCAAAAGTGCATGTGGAAACAGCTGTATGGGCGGTTGACTGTGTGCATGAGTGTATTGGTGAGTGAATGGATATCTCAGTGCTACATGTCAAAGTAAGTACATATGTAAAACACAGTACATGTGAGAGTTAACATATATAAATAACTGTGCATTAGAGCCAGTGAATGTGTGAATGGCTGTATGGATCATTGTGAACTTTTATTAGGGATTATATAAGAGAGTAAATATGTGTTAGAATATGCTTCAATAAGTAAGGTGTGTATAACTGTATAGTTGAGGAATTGGAGGTGTGATTGATTCTTTGCATGACTGTCTAGGTGTATGAGTAACTCCATGGATGAGTGACAATCTGTGAGTGTCTGTTTTCACTGAGTGTATCTAAGGATATATCAGAGTCTGTAAAGGTTCATCGTATTAACACATGAATGATGTCATCTGTGATGTTGTCAGTGATGTCATTTGAGTTGTCATCAGTGATGTCATCAGTGATGTCATTTGAGATGTCATCAGTGATGTCATTTGAGTTATCATCAGTGATGTCATCAGTGATGTCATTTGAGATGTCATCAGTGATGTGATTTGAGTTGTCATCAGTGATGTCATCAGTGATGTCACTGACCATGTCATGAATGATGTAATATGTGACATCATCAGCAGTGGTTTGCGGGTGCGCGATATATAGTTAGCGCATTGTAATGGCTGGATTTTCTGTTTAGATGGGATCAGCCCCCAGGGGCCCCTGTGACCCAGCCAAAACGTACTCACCTTCCCTTCTTAGATCGTATTTACACTGAGTAGATATAACGATGAATATACAGGTCGCACCTAAGAATGGGGAATGACAATATACATATATGGATCTTCTACAATATCTTATTCACATCAGTTGGCCTCGCGGTCGCCTCGACCCAGACCGTTCTACCCCAGGGCAGATCTGACACACAATCCGGCGTGTCTACACACGGGCCTGCAGAACCCAATGCTCTCTTTTCCAGCGTTCGCGATCCTGCGAAACATCCACGGCAGTGTCCCCCCTGCCGCTCTCACTTAGTCTTTACCACAATCCGGTGGCTTTACACGGCAGTATCCCTCCTGCCGCTCTCATTAACGCCGCATATCAACGACGACCACATTCCTATGAAACATTATTGGGATGATATCTCGACAGTCTACTTAGGATAAAACTACAATAATAACTTTGGATATGGGTCCAGATTGTATAGTGTATTCGTTGCTTTTGACATCAGAGGTTCACTCACTCCCTATTTGTGTGATCACCACTTGCCTGATTGGGATTACTCGTCCATTCATGCGCCTAGCTTTCACCTAGGAGTTGCGTTTACCAAGATTGAACATAAGCACCAGGCACACGGTAATTCTATATGAATTAGGGCATTTATTAACCATAAACATAAATCACATTACTATGCAGCATTACATTTGCACAAGAAATAAAAGAGAAAGATTAGGGTGCACGCACTATAAGGACTGGTTGGACTTCACCTGGTTAATAGGAAATCGGGACTCGGCAGTCATCTAGGCTCCTGTCTCGTCTCTGGGTCCTGGCTCGCCTTGCAGTCACCCTCAGCCGTCACAGGTACACGTCTGCACCGCTAGGCTCAAACTCGTCTGCTCTCCCTCAGGACCTCGGAACCTTGCTGTTAATTAGCTACCGTCTCTCTCTCTCTCTGTATTTAGTGCGCTCCGCGCCACTTCTCGTTCAGTCTATGTTCAGAGAGTTTCGGTCTTAAATCTTTCTCCGACTTCAAAGATGGCGACTTGTCCACCATGAAAATGAATAATGGCAGAGATGCTAACGGCTAGATGCCGCCTACGGACTGACTGACTGAAAGACTAACACCTTCGCTAATATCAAAGCCCGTTCCTTCATGGAAATTCACGGCCAGTAACCTGCCGCCCACCAAATTCTTGTACCTCCCCGTACCAAGGACACTTTCCCAGCCGGCCGGCCTGAAGTTGTGTCTTCGGAGTGGAGAAAAATACATTCCTTCGATAAGGGTCAGCCTGAACCGGTTCTCTCCAAGCGAACAACAGCTTGAAACTAAAACATTACACTTCACCTAGAAAGCCTTCTCGAGCTACCAGGCAGAAAGCAAAATGGAGTCTGTCTCGCTTAAGGCCTACGGAGCCCATAATATACATAGCTCCATGAGAAACAGATCGGCATGTTAGCAAATGAATAAATCATGACTAATACCCATATATCTAACCCCTAACTTAAATTCATAAGCCTTACTCTAAGGGAAATGGCACGAAAATGCCCTTATATCTATAAGACAGGGTCCCTGTCTATCGGCCTAATCCCTATGCTATGAGGGTGATAGGCTGGAGTCACTCTCCATCATTCTCCTTCTCCAGAGGGCTGGCAGAAAGACAGCCATAACATTACACCCCTTGACTTCAGTCTATCATCCACAAACTAAATGGAACTAACGTCAGTAGACGAATAATATGAAACAAAACTAACTGATCTACGACTCTTTGTAACTCTAAAAAATTGTAGCAGGGAAGGGATACACTGAATGAAGCAGCAAATTACTATAAGGACACAGACAACAATAATAACCCCTCCCAAAATCTGTCGTAAAAAATGCATGTCAGGGAGCCAATTAAAAAGCCAGTCAAAGAAACCCTGATCTATGTGTTCCCTAATTTCTGCCGTCAAGTCGTGGAGTTTATTAATATGGGACTGGATATCTTTAGAATGGTCAGACAAATTAAAACAGCATAGACCCTCAAATTCAGAGCACTCATGCCCGTGTTTTAGCAACAAATAATCGATGGCTGCACGATTTTGTAAAATAGCTCTACGTTCACCTTGGGAATCTAATAATAAATCTGATAAAACGGTAGAAGTCTGGTTGATCGATTTAACCATCCAACAGGCCATTTTGCCGATTGTTTTGGCATTATAAACAGCTAATGCAGGAACACCAATAATAGAAAAAGCTAAACCAAGATATTCAGATTTGGAAAAAAGATGAACAGAGGAATCACAGTCTTCATGTAATGACATAGAGTCTCGAACAATACGGGAATGTGAAGGAGGATGTGAAGAAAACATTAGCAAACTTAATCTAGTGATGGCACATGGGCCACCAGAAATATTCGCAGGAATATAGGGCCAAGATGAATTCCCGCATGAAAAGAGCCATCCAGCCGGTAACAACATTGAACGATAATGGCTAGTGGCAACAACTAAACTTTTGCAAGTCATATTGTTCTTCACTGAAAAACATGAATTAGGAAGTCTTTTCATACATAACAAACGCTGATGAAATGAAAAAGTAGTAGCGGCTTGGAGTTTCAACCGCAAACATTCAGAGATGGCCTTAGGATTACAGGTCATCATGAAGCAAAGGTCACCAGGGGTAATATTAAAAGTAGTAATTCTGGAATTAAGTAGGACATCTTGGTCTGGAAGAAGAGTACATGAGGGACAATATTCATGGGCCAAAAAGTCGCCCAAAATGACATTAGGTCGGGCACTGGATATATTAAATACGTGACGAAGAGTTTCAGTAGATGCAGGGACAGCGACCAAACAGGTCGATAATATATCAGTAACGCTCTTCATGGGGGTAAGGCAAAAATGCGGAGAGTTCGTCACTCGCTTCGCGAGTGTGATCCAGAAGTTGGAGGACTTCTGCCACGCGGATCGCGTGGCTCTTGTTATCCCATCACTCGGCGTCGGTAGATCCTCTCCTCTCCCGGCGTAGCAGGCCAAAAGGAGTCCAGCGCCGACACATCCTGCAGCAGCAGTCCAGAGAATGATCTGAAAGAATACAAACACAGGCCTTAATCATTCTCGTAAATAACATTTGTCAGCTGGGACAGCTTCCCAGCCATCTTTCCCTGGCTTCATCACCAAAACGGTGTGGTCATGACCAGTCGCAATAATATCAGCCTGTTCAGGAGGATTTTTAGGCGATTGCACCCATATTTTAGCTCCAGGAAGATCAGAAGATCCGAAGCCTTTTTGTCCACGCACAGTTAGCAACGTTGGGGCAGAGCCTTTTTTGATCTCACCACTGAAGACAGGCATAATCAATAACTGAGCAACACGGTCAGACTTTTTGATAAACAGATCCATCTCACTGCTATTAAGCAAGAGAACCTTAATCTCTCCCTGATAATCACTGTCGATCACACCACCAAGGACTTGAACACCTTTCAGGGCCAGGCCAGATCTAGGGGCAATTAATCCAAAACTACCGGCAGGTATAGAGACACCAATGCCAGTTTCAACAATGATTCGATCTTTTCCTGGGAAGTGTACATCATTTAAAGCATGCAGGTCGAGGCCTGCGGAACCTGGAGTAGCTCTACACGGAGCCAAAGCACCGGGGGTAATTTCCCAATATGTGACCGTAGCAGCAACAGAATTAGGTTTTGCATCAACATGTGGAGGAAACAAACGCATCAAAGGAGATTCAGCATGCAACAAAGGGCGATTATTAAGAATTAATAAAGCTTGAAGTAAGACATCTCTCCACTGGCTGTAACGGTCATCAGTCAACTTGCGCAACTGTTCTTTCAACAAACCATTCATTCTCTCAATCAGTCCTGAAGCTTGTGGATAATATGGAATGTGAAATACCCAATCGATATTGTTTTCCATACAGAATTCCTGCACCAATCTTCCACGAAAGTGGGATGCATTGTCCGATTGAATTTGGAATGGGACACCATAATATAGAATAATCAGTTCCAGGGTTTTAATTGTATTCACTTGGGTAGCATTCTTGCAAGGGAAAGCGACCAAAAGGCCACTATAAGTATCAACTGCTGTACAAATGTATTGACAATTTCTGCTCATGGGGAGCGGACCAATATAATCAATCTGCCAAATTTGGGCGGGCAATTTACCTCGATGTAAGTGACCTCGAACAATTTGAGGCACCTCTTTCTTTCTAGAATGCTGGCAAATGGGACAATGTAGAATGGCATCTTTAATTAAAGAAAAGGGAATATGAATTCCTCTATCAGCAGCCCACCTGTTAGTGGCTTTCTCTCCAAAATGTCCTGCTTTCTGATGGGCCCATTTCGCCAATCCCGCCAAATCAGAATCTTGCATGTCAACCACTGCCTCAGAAATTTTAGACTGTTCATCTGCAATGTTATGGAAAAATTTGTCAAGGGAATCTATTGGAGTATGAGCATCCACGTGAAAGATTGTTACAGTACTGTGCGGAAGCAGTTCCCAAATTTCTTGCCACAATTCTTTACCCCATAATTCCTTGGAGTGCAATTCCCAATTGTGCGAATGCCATGTAGGCAACCACACCGCTAGTCCATTTGCAGTGGACCAAGAATCAGTGAAAATATGACATGTACCTGGTAACTCCTGTTTCAAAACTTGGTAAATCGCATAAAGTTCAGCATATTGACTACTCTTACCATCTCCAGTGGTGCTCAATAATTTCTTAGTAGTCGGGTTATAGGAGACAGCTTTCCAATGTCTCTTGTCACCAATGAATTTCGCAGAACCATCCGTAAACCACACATGTTTTCTATCCTCCACGGACAGATCATCAAATGATTTACCCCACTGCACGGGAGACTCCTGCACTACGGGAACCGAACGCTCACTCTCAGCTTCATTGGAGGGCGCCTGCGCCACTCGCTCATGTAAAACCGCCACACCTTTCGGACCCACACGTGCCCTATCCTGAATGTACCATTTCCATTTAATCACACTAGCCTCCTGAGCATGTCCAATTCGATGGGACTTCGGTGAACTCAAAACCCACTGCATGATGGGAATCTCAGGCCTCAAAATCACAGCATGGCCTAAAGTCAATTGCTCGGTGTCCACCAGAGCCCAATAACAAGCAAGCAACTGTTTTTCAAAAGGAGAATAACGCTCACCAGCCTCTGGTAACTTTTTGGTCCAAAAACCTAATGGCACTTTTTGTCTGCCCTGCTTTTGCCACAAACTCCAATTGGCATACAGACCTTCCACGGACACATTCAAATCCACATTACCCTCACTCACGGGCCACAAATCCAAAGCATACTGAATAGCTTCTTTAGCCAAATCAAAAGCAGTCTGTTGAGGTTCACCCCACTCAAACGCATTCTTTTTACGAGTGACTCGATACAGTGGAGCCAAGATTTGACTCAAATGTGGAATATGTTGGCGCCAAAATCCAAACAACCCAATAAAGGATTGCGCCTCTTTCCTATTTCTGGGAACAGCAAAATCAAGTATTTTACGTTTAACTTGTGGGATCACTTCTCTGTGACCTTCATGCCAATTAATTCCTAGAAATTTCACAGCTTGGGATGGAGTTTGTAATTTATCAGGATTAATTTCCCAGCCTTTTGCTCGCAAACAGTCAATGATCTGATCTAAATGAGACTGTACTTGGTCTTGCGTTTCACCTTGAATCAAAATGTCGTCAATATAATGACAAATCTGAACTTGTGGGATCGTAGGTACTTCAGACAAATGTTCCGCCACCAGCCGGTGACAGATTGTAGGGCTATGTACATAGCCTTGAGGAAGACTCCGGAACGTCATTTGACGTCCATTCCATGTAAAACTGAATTGATCTTGGCATTCGGGGGCAATTGGAATCGAAAAGAATGCATTAGCAATATCGATAGAAGCATACCATGTACCAGGATGCTTTTGAATTCTCTCAATCAATGTAACAATGTCGGGCACTGCCACAGTCAATTTAGGTGTATGTTTGTTCAATTCTCGATAATCAACAGTCATGCGCCAAGAGTTGTCACTTTTGCGCACGGGCCAAACAGGATTATTCCAAGCGGATGTGACCGGAGTAATGACTCCCGCGTCAACCAAATCCTGAATCGTAGCTGTAATTTCTTCATGACCACCTGGGATGCGATATTGTTTCTGAGAAATTACTTTCGTTGCTAAAGGGATCTTAATAGGTGGCATGCGTAAACGGCCAACCCGTACGGGTCTGGTCGAAATGTACTGTCTAGCACCAAACTGATAGTAACCATCATCCAAATGCAAAGTCATACCTTTCAAGATGTCAATTCCAATAATATATTCCAAAAGTGGCACAACCAACACAGAATATTCTCTACGAGGAATCCTACCAATTCTAATCTCAAGTGCAGTTTGAACTGCGGGCGTTTCTTTACCACCCAGGCCGGTAATTGTAAAAGATTGTCCATGAAATTTTCTCGACTTGCCATGAATTAAAGTGGCCTCCGCCCCAGTATCAACCAACGCTCGGGCCCTTTGGATATTACGATGTTTCCAAAAAATCTCAATATCTACATATGGTCTGTAATCTCTGTGGGCCCACCTGCGTACCGGAGCTTGACCTATTTCCTAGTCATTTTTCCTGCGTTCAGTCAACCAAGACAGATCAGGGTAGATGTTTTCAGTTCTCTTCGGTATCAGAATTTCTTGTTCATATCCGTCTCCAGTACGAAACGGATTAGTATCATGTTCAAAAAATTGTGAATTACGGTCAGAGAGTCTATTACGATCCTCCCTCCTTCGTACATCAGGGGAATAACTCCTTGCATCTCTATGTCTGCCAGAACCACGATCATCTCTTCCCCTTTCACGATCATCCTCTCTCCCCCTCCCGTCACTACGACGGGGGGAACCACCACGTTCTTGGCGCCGGTCATCACGGCGATCAGAATTCACACGTCGTCTCTCATCACCACTGTCATCCGAACCACGATCATAATCATTCTTTCGCACACGACGGGCACCTTCCTTCCGATCCAAACCACGCTTACGGAACATATCCCATAGGATATTATTGGGTTCACCATCGATCTCTTCCCTTTTCACACCATCAGCAACGAGAGCAAGAAACATGTCACGTCTAGAGAACTTATAGTCCCCAGCAGTACGACCCTCAGGTCGGGATTGTCTTTCAGGTTTAAACCATTCACCCAACTCACCAAGCTGACGAACAGACTCAAGCACAGCAGACAAAGGATTGCCAGTTTGATTAATCAATAAAGTCATCATGACCTGCTTGTAAGCAACAGGAGACGAACGGATAATGCGATTACGCACAGAAGATGTTAAAAGACCATCCAATAATCTGTCAGCAGTACTAAGGAAGATACAGGTTTTCATGACTTCTTCCTTTAAACGTTGCGACGCATCGCGTAGAGTATACCACGGCTTTTCATCAGAGGGCCAATCAGACTCAGTTGGATATTTATGATTACAGCCATCAGACGCAAGCTGGAGCAAAGAAGTTTGAACATTACCATTAAAATTCCGAAAATGGTCCTGAATAGTAGAATCAGAACTCAAAGAGCAAAATCGTAAGCAATCAACGGCATCGAGCATAATACCGGAAGCGCCAAGCTCATAAAGGCGCACCATCCAGGTAAGCAAAGACTCACCAGGTCGTTGTTTAAATCGTTGCAGGATGTCACTGATCTCCTGCTGAGTAAAATCTTCAATACAGTCAAGAGCGATACCACCCGGATTACCAGGGGCTTGTTGTAATTTCCGTCGAAAAATTGGGTGAGCAGAAACTGCGGGAAGAGCTTCCGAGGAAGCCCGCATCTTAGATTTAACATCACAATCAGGGCAAGCTACGTCGTCCGCACGGGAAGAACGAGCACGGTCACAATCGGGAGTTGAATCAATGCATGAAACAGATTTACAATCACGTCCGGAGCGAGAAGACTCGCGCTTGTCACCCTCCTCTGCCGAGGAGTCAGAAGTATGAGAATCCCAGATATTACCGTCCCACTCATCGGGGTTCCAATCCATTCCAGCTTTTGCTACAACCATACGCACTTTGCGTGAAGACACACGTCCACGACGATGTTTATACTTATATCGTGCAATACGGACCGCAGCCCTTTCGGCAATGGTCTGATATGTTTCAAGTTTATCGGCAAGCAATTTATTTTGACAACGCAACAAAGTGTGCGCATTTTGCAACTCGACACACTGTCCTTCCGAATCTTTAAACTGTTTCTGTAGTTGCACAACCCTCTCATGCATTATTCTGTATGCATTAAGAACAATCCACCCTCTGCGTCCTAAAATAGGAAGCTCATCACCCTTCACTACTGGCGCTTTCTGTAGGCACGAAATCACATCAGCAGGCTCCGCCTGCTCCAAGAATGAAGACCAATTTTCGCTCAAACCAGTAGAATCAGCCCACTCACGGGCCAAAGCCTCATAAGGCGTAGACTCCCAGCCGGGAATCTGAATCGGTAGTTTGAAAACCGACGATGATTTTTTCACAAACATAATGATACACAAAAAATATATACACAATTATAAACAAAATTTTATACGTACAAGCCGAGCGCAAACCAACGAGATGAAAACAACACAATGCACACAGGCTTCGTAAACAGTTCGTGACGCCAGATGTAATGGCTGGATTTTCTGTTTAGATGGGATCAGCCCCCAGGGGCCCCTGTGACCCAGCCAAAACGTACTCACCTTCCCTTCTTAGATCGTATTTACACTGAGTAGATATAACGATGAATATACAGGTCGCACCTAAGAATGGGGAATGACAATATACATATATGGATCTTCTACAATATCTTATTCACATCAGTTGGCCTCGCGGTCGCCTCGACCCAGACCGTTCTACCCCAGGGCAGATCTGACACACAATCCGGCGTGTCTACACACGGGCCTGCAGAACCCAATGCTCTCTTTTCCAGCGTTCGCGATCCTGCGAAACATCCACGGCAGTGTCCCCCCTGCCGCTCTCACTTAGTCTTTACCACAATCCGGTGGCTTTACACGGCAGTATCCCTCCTGCCGCTCTCATTAACGCCGCATATCAACGACGACCACATTCCTATGAAACATTATTGGGATGATATCTCGACAGTCTACTTAGGATAAAACTACAATAATAACTTTGGATATGGGTCCAGATTGTATAGTGTATTCGTTGCTTTTGACATCAGAGGTTCACTCACTCCCTATTTGTGTGATCACCACTTGCCTGATTGGGATTACTCGTCCATTCATGCGCCTAGCTTTCACCTAGGAGTTGCGTTTACCAAGATTGAACATAAGCACCAGGCACACGGTAATTCTATATGAATTAGGGCATTTATTAACCATAAACATAAATCACATTACTATGCAGCATTACATTTGCACAAGAAATAAAAGAGAAAGATTAGGGTGCACGCACTATAAGGACTGGTTGGACTTCACCTGGTTAATAGGAAATCGGGACTCGGCAGTCATCTAGGCTCCTGTCTCGTCTCTGGGTCCTGGCTCGCCTTGCAGTCACCCTCAGCCGTCACAGGTACACGTCTGCACC
The DNA here is from genome assembly GCF_964263255.1 of Lissotriton vulgaris. NCBI lineage: Eukaryota > Metazoa > Chordata > Amphibia > Caudata > Salamandridae > Lissotriton > Lissotriton vulgaris. Next base: position 406,545,030 of record NC_141694.1, on the reverse strand, counting down.
GCTAGGCTCAAACTCGTCTGCTCTCCCTCAGGACCTCGGAACCTTGCTGTTAATTAGCTACCGTCTCTCTCTCTCTCTGTATTTAGTGCGCTCCGCGCCACTTCTCGTTCAGTCTATGTTCAGAGAGTTTCGGTCTTAAATCTTTCTCCGACTTCAAAGATGGCGACTTGTCCACCATGAAAATGAATAATGGCAGAGATGCTAACGGCTAGATGCCGCCTACGGACTGACTGACTGAAAGACTAACACCTTCGCTAATATCAAAGCCCGTTCCTTCATGGAAATTCACGGCCAGTAACCTGCCGCCCACCAAATTCTTGTACCTCCCCGTACCAAGGACACTTTCCCAGCCGGCCGGCCTGAAGTTGTGTCTTCGGAGTGGAGAAAAATACATTCCTTCGATAAGGGTCAGCCTGAACCGGTTCTCTCCAAGCGAACAACAGCTTGAAACTAAAACATTACACTTCACCTAGAAAGCCTTCTCGAGCTACCAGGCAGAAAGCAAAATGGAGTCTGTCTCGCTTAAGGCCTACGGAGCCCATAATATACATAGCTCCATGAGAAACAGATCGGCATGTTAGCAAATGAATAAATCATGACTAATACCCATATATCTAACCCCTAACTTAAATTCATAAGCCTTACTCTAAGGGAAATGGCACGAAAATGCCCTTATATCTATAAGACAGGGTCCCTGTCTATCGGCCTAATCCCTATGCTATGAGGGTGATAGGCTGGAGTCACTCTCCATCATTCTCCTTCTCCAGAGGGCTGGCAGAAAGACAGCCATAACACGCATCTAACTATATATGGAATTTCAATGGTTTTATGCGGGTAAAATAAGGTTTTGTAAATGCTAATTCCTAACTATATATGGACTATAACCTATGGTTTTTTCATTGAATTTCAATGGTTTTTTGAAAGCTAATATTTGTATCTGTAAAATGTATTCTTCTTTAAATCATAAAATATATTGTACATGTTTTTTATACATTTTTAAAAAAAAAAAAATTTGTTCCGCTCCTAGTCCGCGAACTGGTCAGCTTCCCGTTAGCTGAATTCAAAGCCGCGACTTGGTGCGCGAGCCGGTAATCGTTCCTTAAGCGTAACTGTTACGTTATCATGACCTTTTGCGTTGTCGCGTAATACGTTATCCGACGCGCCAAGTTAGCGGACCCGGAAGCGGATTGGATAGTGGCGCAAAGCGCGAAACGTAAAGACAGCAGATCATGTGACTCGATAATAACACTTTTCATTAGTTCATTTCACTTTTGGTTTCCTAATGATGTAATACTAGGTCATGTGACCTAAAAATAACACTTTTCATTGGTTCAGAACTTTTGCTTTTCCCAAATCATGTAAACCCCTCCTTCTTTCCTCACTCTGACTTTCATCTTGGTGAGAGAAAGACCATTTACGTGAAGTTCAACAATGGCTTCCATTCTTGCTGCAGCTGGTACACCCCCACCACCACCTCCACCTCCTCATAAGAAGAGAGGACCACCAAGTCAATTTACCTCCAACAGAGAGCAGGAAGAGGAGGAAGAAGAAGAAGAGGATCCACATCAACAACAATTTATCCCAGAGTTGCCCCGTGTTTCAAAGAGAAAAACTAGTTTCATCTGGCAGTTTTTTTCCATCCCTCCAGGGGAGAAGAAAGTGAATGCGAAATATGTCACCTGCCTCATCTGTGATTACAGATTGTCAAGAGGCACAGAGAAGAAATATAGTATGGGCAACTATACTATGCATCGACATATGACCAGGTGGCATCCCTTGAACTACAGCCGGGCTGAGTTAAGGGACCTACAAGACAATCCCCCGACAACTCCTGTGGCCAGATCTACCTCATCAATGTCTTTGCCAGGAAGAGAGACACAGGAAACTGTGCCAAATATTCAACCAAATTTCCAACATATGAGGTTGACTTGTATATATTGCGGTGCAATGTTGTCGTATGGGAACATGAGCATCAATTTGAATAATATGGTGTTTGAAAACCATAAGTGCCCTAATGCACCCAAGAAGTAATTTTTTTTTTGCTCCTGTTGAGCCGTTTTCAATGCCTGTTTTTTTGTTGTTTCCCCTCCATAAAAAACACAAAAAAAACATAAAACTGTTCTAAAAATACAAAAAAATCAAAAAATGTTCAGAAAAAAAAAAATATATAAAACAAAAAAAAAAAAAAAAAAGTTCTTTTCAGAACTACCTCCCCTTTCAAATAAAATTGCTAGAATGTTTATCACTCTGGCAAGCTCTATTTCTTTTGGTTCGCTTCAAGTTCGCTGACCGGTTCGCGAACTTTAAGCGAACTAAAAAAATATTTTTTTTAAAAAAAAGAAGAGTTAGTATAAGGGAAGTAAACAGAGAATAATGTAAAAAGAAAGACAGCTCTAGAGAGTAAATGAGACATAGTGTCAGTGACATCATCAGCAGTGCATTGCGGGTAAAAAGAGTAGAAAACATTTACCTTATAATTCTTGTTACCTTTTTAAAATATTTTTTCATACTTTCAATCTGTAAAACAGAGAACAAACATTTCCAAAAATATTAAAACATGTACTTAAAAATTAGAAAAGACAAGGGAAAAGGTTCAAGAACAAACAGTTTATCAACAACTTTGACATTTACAGAAGTCTCTGCTTCTCTACGTCCCCTACACAATCCTAAATATATATATTTTACAAAAAACTGTATCTTGATGTTGAAGATGTAAAGCCATCATAAAATTGTCTCTAATATTTTAAATGATAGTTTTAGGATGCAAATAAGATGTCTGCTTTGAAGAGCTTTCTTTGAGGTGAGGCCTATTCCTTTTAAAAAAAACAGTACCCGGAAATACAGCACTATAAGCATTAAAATTGACACTTACAAAAGACTCAGTTTTTCCATATCTGCCTCACATTTCTAAATGTATATCATAAGTACAAACAGAAGAACATTAATTATACATGTTAAATGGTTTATTTTTGCTGTTCTCAGAATGTATCAAATTTCACTTAAATCAGTGACTTGAAGATATTCATCATGTAACAGCGGGGAAAAAAAAAACACAATCAAAATGACTGTGTTTAAAAAACCCATACAACCTAAGAAATCTGATTTCAAAACTCCTTAAAATTAACTTACTTTCAATGACGTCGAAGGATCTCCTATGAACAGCATCCACTCTGTTGTGCTATTAATATTTTCAGCCCGCCACTTTCTGAAAGAAAACCTCCATCGATACGAAAAATATGTTACATAGAAAAAAAGACTTCTCTCATTCTATCACATGTTTCCACTAGGCCAAATCATGTTGCCGCGATTCGCAAGTCTTGTAATTCTTCCAATCAAATCCCGACATTTTCTATTTTCGCAACTTGCAAAAAGAAAACATTTGAGATTATTTTCACAATCCTGGACTACTAATATCTTACTCTTCTTTGTCACTCATGTTCTCCTTTTCCTATGACACTGATACTGCTTACTATGAAGCAGACTTACTTGCATCAGGTTTATATAGTCGGATTTTACAAAATAACATTATAATTAAAAGTTTTGGACCAATAATCTAGACAGCATTGCAGACTTACATTCCCTCAACTTGATGAACCTTTTCCAATTCTTCACAGGAAATCTCGAGATTCTTTCTTTAAAATTTTGGTTTTAAAAACACCAGGTAAGAATTTTTAAGGTCAAACGGCAATTTTTTTTTGAAACTTACAACGGAATCATTGCAGAATGACCAGCCGTTTCGAGACTTTAAATAAGCTGTATAATGTCCTGAAGTTGTTGAAGGACCATCGTGATAGATAATTGCTACAGTTACAAAAGTCCTTCCTGATATTGAAAGCTGAGAAGCCACAAAATTTTTTATTAAAGTTGACAATTTTGATCCATCAGGCCTACATCGTTGGATCATTAAAATGACATACTGTCCAAAACTACGTATAAGTAATGTTGACATCATTTCAGATTTACATTGGCTACACTCCATGTTGTGATCCGCTGCATTTACTAGCTTATTAAAGGAGACTGATTTACTGTCTGGCAAAGTTAAATATATAAATCTTTCTGAGTCTACACTAGTAGTACTTGATACCATACAATTCTCGCAGTCATGCTGCCATTGATAAGAAAGCCCAAACAGGTGATCTACATCTACACCCTCAACTTGCAATATATCAAGCATATACATTAAAAACTCCTGACAATCTTGCTGATTATTTTCAGAGAAGTCTGTTTGACCTGAACATTCATCTAACAGATAACGAACTTCAGACACACTTTCTACTTTTGTTCGATCAGTGCTACATTTCTCGAAAACAGAATTCAACAAACAGCATAAAATTTGTTCAGAATTCAACAGAATCTGTTCTTTTAAACTCTCTAGTGAAAAGAGAACATTAACCACTACATTTGCATAGCAGTTGACACCAGAACTGTTTTCAAATTGAAAACCGACAACATCTTCAACAGAATCCACTTTCTTTCTGCTAACAATTTTCGGTTCATTGACTTTTAGTCTTTTTGCAACAACCTCCCTACTATTACTGCTATTTCTACGTTTGCGGCCTACCACACGTTTCTCAAACAAAGGATATTGAGGCAAATGTGGCGCATACTCTCTTCTTAACCTATTGTATTCCTTAACACAATCTAGATCCGCACAAATGTTTGTGACATCACAGTCAATCAAGTACAATCCCGATAACGTTCTAACTAGTGACAATGCCACATATGCCATACCCTCCTTGAACACAGAACTGCCAATATTCACCAATGCACAGTCTACACTTAAACCTTGCGATTTATGGATTGTCACCGCATATGCCAAGCAAACAGGAAACTGTTTACGGCGAACATATAAATCTTTAACAAGCAAAAACCTAGCAGAACAACGACCAATTTGCTGTACTTCCTCAATGCCATCAAATTTAATTCTTAAAAATTCTATTCCATCTCTATTTCTGTATTTCTCAAAATCAACAACATTACCCATTGATCCATTTACCAGACCTCTTTCTATATGTAAATTCCTTCTCAAAATAATTCGGCAATTTAAACACACATTCAAAGTCTTTTCAAAACCCGCTGTTTTAGATATAGTCTTCTCTAATGAATCCAATTTTGATTTCAAATTGTCTGACAAAATAATTGTTGATCCCATATGCTCTAATTTGTCGATAGCTTCAAGTTTCACAATCTCTTGCTTTTCTAAATTCAACATTTTGTTGTTGAAGATGGCACATTCTGCAAGAGTTGGCATGAGACATATCCCGGATTTCTTCTCAGTAATTTTCTGAAAAATATTCTCAGGCACAATCTCTTGTTTGGGATATAAATTTGACAGTAATCGTGCATTTAAAGCTTCTTTCCCATGCTCAGTCACTTTTCCAATTCTAATATCTTGTAGAATATTCTTGTAATCTTCATCCTTTGCCTGACGCATATTTTGATGCAGTTCTGCATAATTGAAGTTTAACCATATATTGACGTTGCCAATGCTCCCTAGGCACTTCCTGGTATCTTCATGCGTGAGTATTTTGAACACAGGTTGACCTTTTACTGGTGTCAGCTGCAGAAGATCTCCGAAAACAATGATGTGTTTCCCACCAAATAACACATCATATTCAGTTTTAAGTACTTCTTGCATTCTCAAATGCACAAAGGCAAGCATGACATTGGAAACCATGCTTACTTCGTCAATGATAAGTAGTTTCATTTTCCTCAAGACTCTTGAAACTTCACAGCAAGCATCTCCAGATAACTTGTTGTATTGTAATTTGTTGTCATGCTCCACAAGGCAGCATCAGTAGACGATGCAAAGTAATACCTTTAATGTTATGTGCTGCCAGTCCAGTAGGAGCGGTGACAACACAAGACAGCGATGACTCAGTCCTTTCCTTCAAATAACAAGAGATTGCTTTAATGAGGAAACTTTTTCCAGTTCCCGCTTCTCCACTCCCGTACAGTCGGACAGGCTTCAACGATGTACATGAGCACTTGTTCTTCTCATGACTTAATCCGTGCTCAATTTCCGTGGTAACTTCATCATATATTTTCCTCTGCTCAACGTTGAGTTGTTTTTCCAAGTCTTCTAAGTTAACTGAATCTTCCTGAGCATGTGCCATGGCTCTTTCCACTTCATTCATAGCAGTGGCAGCTTCATTTTCGATAAAAGGTCCTCCAAGTGGATCTTGACTCAATGAAACAGAACTCTGACTGTCCTGAGAACTGTCTCTGGCAATCTCGGCTGCAATCGTTGCTTCCTGCTCAATTTCCAAAGTTAGCATTTCTTGATATTTAGAAAAAGCAGGACATTCTATGGACTCCTTGGCTGCATTGAAAGAGTCTTCGTAACAGAGGAAATCTCCAAGCAGTTCCTCTTCTGCACGCCAAGGCTTGAAAAGTTGCAAAAGTGCTAAATAAAAAAACTCCTTTTTTTCTGGAGATTCACCACTCAATTTTCGATGGTTTACTAATTGGCATTTTCTTTGCTTGACCAGGCATCCCTCACTTCCAATTACAGCATACACTCCTTTCTCAATATCTTCTTTGATGTTCCTCTTGAATATATAATTTTGGAGAACCTCATATAGACAAACATTCTCAAGGTGACTGCTTCGATTTGGATAATATGTATCCAACATGTTGGTCTTCAAAATGTCGGTACTGTTTGGTTCCTTTTCTGCCAAATACTCAATTTCCCGGACAGGTTTTAGAACTCGATTTCGCGTTGCAGCAAGACCAAGACTCGCCCAAACTAGACTCCTGGATTTGGCATAGAGACTTGCTGAAGACAACCGGTCAGAACATTCGTAAGCTCCGATTTCTCGATGCGACAACATCTTCAGACTGAAACTGTACAACTTCTTGCTGAGGCTCTTTTCATGAGAAATATCCTCCCACATATCCTTCAGTTCGGTCTTTTCTTTTTTGGTGATGTAAGATGTCACATACCGAGCCACAGCCATACAGTTGTCAGCCACAAACTGTATATCCATGTTAGCATTCCACATGGACAAAATCACTGGGTTGTAGTCATTGATGTACTTGGACTCTTCGTTCCTTTTCAAATTGTATGTATTCTTGGGTGATTTCCTCGTCACATTATGTCGCAGCGAAGACATCAAACTGTTCACTCTTCCTTTAGAAATCACCGGTCGTGGAAAGTTGAAACGACATTTGGTGTAGAACTTGTCCTTGTTTCTGAATTCACGACGACAGTACTTTCCACAACGATGGCTTTGGAAACGTAGAACTTGTTCTCTTAGACTTTTCTTCTCCGTTGCGTTTGGAACAGCACACGTAGAATACTGTTCGATGAAATTCATCACTAAGTCATCCGGATCTGTTCCAAATTTAGGTGCATCCTTGATCCACAACAACATATGTATATGAGGGGCACCTCTTGCTTGGTACTCCTTTCTCCAGAAGAAATCCAACACCTCTCCAAGAGGTGGATTCTTTTTATTTGTGATGAAAGACATCATAGCTTCAAATCTATGATTGAAGTACCTGCATACATTCACTGGATCCAAAGAACACAGTTCTCCAGGTGTCTTGAATTCAATGTTTTCAATATTTCCATTTGCCTCTCGTAGAAATTCAAGTAAGTCTTCCCAGCCATACTCGGCACAGCTCAGAGTGAGGAACCATGTTGGAGTTCCTAAGTTCCTCAGCATACATTTTAAATCACCATGACGACGGTACCAGTACTCATTAGTACCACGCTGACACGCCATGAGATTAATTAAGTGAGAATCCAAAATACTGTCTTGGACATTGACTTTATGCATAAAGTCACTTGCCGAGATGTTTCGCATCTGTATACCACTTTTTAAGATGTGGTTCACTGCATATGACAGTCCAGACAGATCACTTTCAAACAGGAGATGAAACAAATAGGGAATGCATTGCCGAAACCTAGGATCTGCTGCATACAATCGTAAAGTCCGGTATTCAGACGCAGGAATTTGATGAGGTCGCTCATCATATCTTCCTCCTTGACCTGTGGGAAATAGCTGTGGGAAACACCGAGCTTCCAAACTTTCCTCCCAAACACTAATGGGACTCCCTTTGGCTTGTTTCATTTGAAACAACTCAATAGCATTCCCCATGACTTCCTTGGAATGCAAAGGATGAACACTATAATGTTCATATATTTCTTCACTTTTAGAGGCCTCTACTTTCTCAATTTGGCCAGCACACAAATCGCTATCCTCTTCATCACTTACTTCCTCTTCTGCAACATATACATTCTTATAGTACTTATTATTTTTCTTCAAATACACTGTTGCCTTTTTGACTTTCCTAACATCCACTAAATCTTGCCATATTTTCTTATTCTTTGTCGGAACCCCATTAACCAAGATAACCAGAGGTTCCTCTTCCACTTCTTCTATTCCAATTGTGTTAATGTTTTTGTTCAAATCTAGAGGCAAATAAACAACTCTTCCCTTTAATCCTCTCTGTAAATCTGCTGGAGGCAACTTCCCTGTCTTTGGCTCCATTCTTACAATAGCCTGAAAGGGATGGATACTTTGAATCAAAATAGATTCATAAGTATTTAAATCCTTCAATTCAGAAGGAATCTCAACCAATTCCAGATTATTATGAACTGCCCTAGCAGGCATCTGGTTTTGGTTTAATTTATTACAACAATAAGTACACACACGTTGATCCGATCCCAAATCAAAATAATTTTCTACCATCAAGTATGTGGCAAAATCCTTCCATTCACTATTATTTTCCCTTTCACTTTTTGCATATAAATCCACTACCTTAGTCTGATTCTTATAATAAGTGCGTCGACAACATACACAAGTGAAATTAGGCCTCTCACTTGATTTCATCTGAAACGTGGCAATTTCCTTCTGAAAATTATCTGTACTGGAAACCTGTACATTATCTTCCACATTACCCTCTACTTCTGGGTCAATTTGAACATTCTCATCTTTACTACCAAAGTAACAAAACTCAATTTCTTCACAAATATTCTTCACATCTATTTCAGAACCATGCAAAAGAGCAGCACATAATTGTTTAAGCATAATTGCTGGACTCTTAGCATAATACAACATTCTCACTAATTTTCTCACTTTATTATGATGCACTGCTAGCATCCTGAAATGATGAAAAACACTCTGGCATACTCTCCTAGAAAGACAAGCCAGTGAATGACCACGCAAACCTGTCATTTGTCTCACTCTGCAAGGATCTAAATCTTGCAACAACTTCATTTTCTGCTTCAAACTTTTCTTATTAAATGTCCGTATAAAATCACAAAGAAAATTGATGGAAACCTGTCGCACACTGCAAATAGAACTACACTTCCAAATGTACACAGGACCCTTAGGACGTCTTCCTAAAACCTCATCACTTAGCGCCTCTTCTGTCTCTGTTGTCACAAGTTGTTCTTTTTCAACTGGACAACCATCCTTCACTTCATAAGCTCGACCACTGATGTCAACTGCATGCACCAAATCATTATCCTGAAAATAAGTCTCCTCATTAAAAAATGCCTCAGAACTTGAACTATGCATCCATTCTCCGGAAAAAACTTCACAAAAGTTAGTACGATTTACTACTCTCTTCCATCTACTTTTTGTTTTGAAATCAGAAATTACCTTGCTTAGTTTCCTAATTCTATTGATTACCAAAATAAACAACTTTCGCTTAATTTCAAAAGCATGATCAATAATTTTCTCTACATTTTTCTTCTTCTTATAAAATGCCGCTTTCTGCTGACCTTTCTTTTTAATATTTTTCAATAAATTAACTAATATCCTATTACGGAACATTCGATTTCGAATGTCCCTAAACTGTTGTTTCCTTCTACTATCATGCACAGAGTTATCTCTTCCTCTACCAGTAACATTTGTGATGGGTCTCTCCTTTCCATTTAAATTACTTTTCTTTTTGTGAACTGAAACATTTTTTTGAGCAAAACTTTTTTTACTACAAATATTTCTTAAGAATGATTTTGTGCTCTTACCCGGACCTTTCTTGGTGTTTTGACAAGTATTTGGGGAAGAGGACTGCTGCAATAAAACATCATCCTGCTGTCTTTGACGTTTTCTAGCCTTTCTTACTCTACTTTTCGAAGGCATTTTACAAACTATGAAAGAATCTGCAGTTGAATCTGTGGAAAAATATAATATAAAATGTTATTAACCACTATTACCAAACAGTAAATAAATAACAGTCATCTAAAACTTAATGCCGTACTAATTATTTAACATAGCATTTGAGTGTCTAGTATGCTATTTTACGTTCTTCATGGTGCAAATTTATTGTAAATACGCACCCACCTGCGGTTGGCAAATTTAGATTTTGATTATGGGAGTTAGATAGGCATGTTAATAATTTCCCAAAAATGGTGTATAACCCCAAACAACCTTTGAAGCAAATGCTCATAGCCATGTTATCCACCTCCCATTGGATAACATGGCTAAGAAGTGCTTGCAAATGTGAAAATAAACGGCCGCAATGCATGAATATCGCAGAAAAATCAGCGATATTCATGCATTTTCCAGCAAATGCTCTTAGCAATGTTATCCACTTCCTATTAAATAACATGGCTAAGAACTGCTCAGGGCCCCATGAGGAACGCTTTCCATTTACAAAGGGAAAAATAACATCAAAAACACTAAAATGCCTTCTAAATATGACCCCAAACAACCTATGAAGCTCTAACAGTGCATATCCTGAAATTTATTTAATTTCAAAATTCGTTTTTAAACACAGCATATAAATCAATTGTATACCTGCATTCATAAAGAAATGACTAAAAATGTCCTTGAGACACATGAAAGTGTTTTCTGGAATGCCCTAGCACCATTTTTGGGACACTATTAACATGGCTAGGTAACTCCCATAATCAAAATCTAAATTTGCCAAGCGCAAGTGGGAGCGTATTTACAAGACACTTGCCCCAAGAGGAACACTTTCCATTTAAAAAGGTAAACATAACATCACAGAAAAGTCAGCGATATTCATGCATTTTCCAGCAAATGCTCTTAGCCATGTTATCCACTTCCTATTAAATAACATGGCTAAGAACTGCTCAGGGCCCCATGAGGAACGCTTTCCATTTACAAAGGGAAAAATAACATCAAAAACACTAAAATGCCTTCTAAATATGACCCCAAACAACCTATGAAGCTCTAACAGTGCATATCCTGAAATTTATTTGATTTCAAAATTCGTTTTAAAACACAGCATATAAATCAATTGTATACCTGCATTCATAAAGAAATGACTAAAAATGTCCTTGAGACACATGAAAGTGTTTTCTGGAATGCCCTAGCACCATTTTTGGGACACTATTAACATGGCTAGGTAACTCCCATAATCAAAATCTAATTTTGCCAAGCGCAAGTGGGAGCGTATTTACAAGACACTTGCCCCAAGAGGAACACTTTCCATTTAAAAAGGTAAACATAACATCACAGAAAAGTCAGCGATATTCATGCATTTTCCAGCAAATGCTCTTAGCCATGTTATCCACTTCCTATTAAATAACATGGCTAAGAACTGCTCAGGGCCCCATGAGGAACGCTTTCCATTTAAAAAGGGAAAAATTATATCAAAGACACTAAAATGCCTTCTAAATATGACCCCAAACAACCTATGAAACTAATGCTATTACTATATCACTAGAGACAAAACCACATTTTAAAAACACAGCTTTCTTCATCATTTTCTCCTTAAATCATACTATTCTCTATCTAAATTAAATAAATCTTTTCTCACCTTAGCAAATATTTTGAGTTTTGAAAACAGTCAAAGAAATACACCAAATTGTCTTCAGCAGAAGAAAAAGGATGCACTCCAAAGGCTGCAGCTATTGAAAGCACAGAAATACAGATATTCCTTTCACATATCTCTCATAGTAGCCAATCATACCTCTTCCCTCACTTTTTTCAAATCAAAACCCTTCCCCCCTCTGCCCTGTCTGCCTTGTTTCCATAGCAACCACCTCCTGGAAGACCTCTCATGTTTGCAAGTTCACACAACAATGTTTCAATTGAACTCTGAACTCTCAGTGCACCTGCGTATCCAGTGCAATCTTTCATTAAATGTTTCTTCCTTGACCATTCAAATTACATGTTTCAAAGAACACATCCATGCACCCTAACTTTCTGTTTTCAGAAATGGAAATGCACCAATCACTGCTAATGATTCATTAGCATTGTAAATCCACAGTTTTTTTTCTTTAGAAACTCCTACTGTTTCAACTGCCCTTTCATTACCACACTTCATCTGACTGCAGAACAACCTTCTCCCACCATGTTTAACGTCTGGATTGTTGGACATAGTTACATCCACTGGGCTCAAAGGTATGCTGAGAACAGAAATTTACCTAACCTCAATTTACAAGATGTGGAAATTAAGTGGTTGGGCCAAAGAGGATTAAAATGTCACCAATTGATACCATTGGTGAAAACCTTTATGCATTTGCCAAAACCTGACCTGTTAATTGTGCACTGTGGAGGTAATGATTTGGGCACTTTGACAGGGGTAGGTCTGGAAATGCTTTTAAAGGACACCTTTGAGCAATTAATGGCACTTTTTCCTCAAACTGCCTTGGTATATTCCAATATATGCCAAAGACAGAAATGGAAGTGGTCCAACCAATTTTGTCCACAAATTGAGAAAGCGAGGAAGCATGTAAACAAATCTGTTTCAGCTTTCATGAGAGACCATGGAATGGGCTCTCTGTACAACAATAACTTGCGTTACTACATGCAAGATATCTACAGAGGAGATGGAGTTCACTTCTCAGATGAGGGCAACAGAATTTTCATTCTGAATTTAAGACTGTGCATTGGTACCTACTTATAAGTACCTAAATGTACCATAAACCCAAAAGCTCTTCTCAGAGCTACCCTTCATCTGATCACTCACAATTATTATTTTTTTCTAATTTTTTTCATTAATTTTCCACAAAATACGCTCAAAGACCGCTACCCGGTTCGCGAACCGAAAGCTAACCTCGCGGAATTTTTTTTAAAAAAAATGTTTTTTTCCGCACATGTAAGCCTCCTCAGCCACCCTCAGAAAACCTAGAGGGTCAAGATAAGTCTACCATGACCCCTTCTACCCATTCTAAACATTATTTGCCCTCCATCTTGTATCTTAATGCGACCGAAACACAAAATGGTGGACTCCCGTGACGCTTAAGGTTCGCTAACCGGGCCGCTTCCCGGAAAGCGGTCCAAAAAAAAGGTGGGAAAGTAATTTACAGAAAAACGACTAGAGACACTCTCACCAAATATAGATTAGCTCATACTACATAACAATCCCTTCCATTCTCACAAATTTCATTGAAATTTCATTTAGACATTTAGCCTGTAGACCTCTCCAAGTACCGTGAGGTAAATTACTTCACAAAACACATCTGAAGTGTTGGAATTGACAACCAATGAAAATGTTACTTTCATTTTCTACTTTTATTACCTGACATTTGATTGGTTATATACCTGAATATATATAAAGGAAGAGAAGGAAACACAGCCATTTTGACTACTACTTGTTGTTGTATATATCATTTAGAATATCACTAATAACATCAACTTGTTTCTAAAGGTAAGTTGTTATTTTTAAAACTGAAGTATATTGTGCACTATAAGTAAATATGGTAAACTTTTTCAGATAGTTATATACTATCCCTCTGTAAGAGTTAGACATTGAGAAAGGCTTCTTTATTATAATTATGGACTGATTTAGGTTTCTGTGGTATAATTATGAATTTACTTAGGCTTCTTCACAGGCACTTTTTAATAGTACTACTTCACGCCTGAAACCATACAGTGCCCATAGATTACTTCTCTGTTATAAACTCACAAGTGCCTGTCTGAACTTAAACCCAACAGTGCCCTATCTCTACTGATATATTTATTTTTTATGCAAATTACAGCAATAAAATGGAAGGTGAGCAGAATGTTTCCTTCGAAATTGTTCTGGAGAACAACACAGAAAAAGTTATTGAGGACAATGATGACTCAGATTTCATGGATGAATCACGGGACCATGAATTAGTTCAATGTGTAGAATCTGTGGATCATTTACATCATTATGATGACGGTCAAATGTTGGAACTTATGTTCACTGAACAAGAACACATATCAGACAGTGAAATGCTAGACGTTGTATTAAATTTTGAAAAACAATCCGAAAAATAAAATTGTATGTAATATTAAAAAATTGTTTGAGTCTTTAATCATTTTTATATGTAATTCATAAACTAGTTAAATGTTAGAAATGTTATTAAATTTTGAAACACAAAAAAGCTCACGCACAGAGCAGTTTTTAGCCATGTTATCCAATGGAAGGTGGATAACATGGCTAAGAGCATTTGCTGGATAATGCATGAATATCGCTGACTTTTCAGCGATATTCATGCATTGTGGCCGATGTGCGGCGATAATTTTTGTCTCTAAACAATTAAAACGAAGCACAAAATGGCGAATTCCCGTTTCGCTACCAGTTTGCGGCCCAGTTCGCGGCCCGTGAAGCGCTTCTACCGTGAAAAATCTTTTTTTTTTTTATTTTCCCCACGGGACCCTTTAATAACCCCAACAACATTCCTAGGGGGTCAAGAGGGGGATACCTTGCCCCCTTTCATTAAATTCCCCTTTCGTTTTTCACCTCTTCTTCTCTCTCGATCCTACCGAGAGATAAGATGGCGGCCGCTCCGGACTGTTTAGAATGTTGACAGACACCGGAGAGCCAATCAGCTTTCTGCGCGCAAAGTTCCGATAAGCGAAAAGTAAGCGGACCGGATCGCTGCCCAGAGCGCTGTTACAGATATATATCTTGGTTTGAACGTTAATTTCTCAAAAACTACTGGAGCACATATATTGAGACCTAGCAAAGGCACATCGGGCTTATAGTTAGCTAACTATATATGGAATTTCAATGGTTTTATGCGAGTAAAATAAGGTTTTGTAAATGCTAATTCCTAACTATATATGGCCTATAACCTATGGTTTTTTCATTGAATTTTCAAGGTTTTGTAAATGCAAATTCCTAACTATATATCCACTATAACCTATGGTTTTTTCTGTGAATTTCATTGGTTTTTTAATAGCAAATATGAAAAGCTTTAAAATGTCAAGTACGTGATAGATAAAAACATTTTCGTATTTATGCACGCTGATGTGCTTTGAACGCTGCCCCCCCCCCCCTCCCCTCTTTTGCCTTAGTAGTACTCTCTCTTTGCAGATACTGAAGGGTAGTTAACGCAGGCCTTTACCCCCGTTGTAATCCGTCGTGCCTCCTTGTCTCTCCATTTGATTGATTGTTGTCCAAGCATTTACTGTTTTAGAATTGGTTCTCTTTGGATCATTCTCTATTTACAAACAAGCACAAAGTCGCAATACTCTGTTTAGTCTTTGCAGATAGTGAAAAATCGTGTAAAAAAATAAAAGTAATCGAGCAAAATCAGTAGGCCACTAATTGGATCTCTTTTTGACCTCGCTAAAATAGAAATATTAGGAACAACCCTTCTTGAGAAATACGAAAATAGTGAGATGAACTGAGCTCCACACCATGAGGGCTGCAAGACAGCTCGGCTCCATCACCCATCCCGCACAAAATAACGACAAACCCTATGCAAATATTAAAAATATAGACAACACACCAGCAAAGAAACAGGGTAAAACATTTTATTAAAAAACTATTTACATAACGTTGGTTTATAAGATGATGTCAGTAGTGGACCGATGTGTGAATAGATCGAAAACAGCACAAGGCTCCAAGATCCGGATAGCAAGCTCCTGGATGTTGGGTGCCATAGTTTAGAGTTCTGAATTTCAGCCTTTTTCAATGCCTGTGCTTTGTTGAATCAAAATGGCAGCTTGACACAAAGCTGACTCAAGCGTTGTTACTGATGCTATGCAGACCAAAACTGGTTTTCAGTTTGTACATTTTTCTAGATTTTTCAATCCAAGTTTGGTTGACTTTGTAGAACGATGGCTTCAGATTTTCAACATACGGTGTGGTGGCGCTGACTGGGAGGGGGCGCTTCGCTCCTGCCCCCTCCCCAAGTAAGATTTTCATACGTGAAAGTACGTTAATGGTTTCGGTCCCTGAGATGCTTCGATGTCACTACCATTCTCAAATAGCATAAGTTCTGGATGTTGGGTGCCATAGTTAAGAGTTCTGAGCAGTGCTTGTAACACTGTCTGAAGCTTATTTCCACCTACTGCAGCTTCACTATTCTCAAAGTAAGTGAGTGTCGTTTGTGGACCTGACTGCATTAGAAAACAATGTGATATGTTACCTTCCTAAACAGCTTGACGGAGGCCCCTGAGGGGCGGTGTGATGGCCATGGACTCGGAGAAGACGCTTGGCTCCGACACCCTCCCCAAGTCTTATAGCACTGGTGTACCCTGAGATCGCCCCCGACATAGGCGGCCGGCTCCCGGGGTCCGGCGGAACTTTTTGCCTTTTGATGACTCTTCAATTCTGGACCTTGTCCCACAATCCGTTTGACCTGAAGACAAGCTGTAGTGGGGCGCCCCTTTATCGTTTTAGTTGCCATTCCGCCCGCTTTTGCTACACTGTGCCTCTTCCGCCATTCAGCTGTTTTCCGCCCGCTCTTGCGACTACAGCGTCTCGCTCACCATGTAGTTGAGATGCGCCCGCTCTTGCGGTGCAGCGATAGGCGGCTGCCACAGGACTCTCAAAATGGCGGCCGGCTCTTCGGTTTTGGGCCTGGTCCACTAAAATGGCCCTGGGACACCTTGGAACTCGGACGCTTGTCTGCTAGGGCTTGGGTCCCATTCTCGAAAAGCGTCCCCTCAGCCGTGAAGATTCTACAAAAGTCTTGGGGGCCTCCGACTCCTGCAGGCTTCTGGTGGGGAGCGGCTGCCATGATTGCTCGTGGAATGGCCACGACGGAGCTACGAGATGGTAGTGGTCTCATGCTGACGCCAGCTTTAGTCTGAAACATCCAGAAACACTGTAGACTACCAATTCGATCAGTTCCGGTAGCGCCCCAACATGACCCGGAAGAGAAGAACTTGCCCTCCCCTCTTTGACTGATGGTTCTTGTTGCCTGTCCCCTCTGTTGTCATTTAACAGAACTTTTTGGACTGCTGAAAGGGGTTGTGTTCTGAACGCTGGTTGGTGGAGACATTTAGACTATATTCTTGACCTACGTTGTCGCGTAATGCGTTTTATGACACGCCGCGTTAGCGCACCCGGAAGTGATCCGAGGCGCGGCGCGCAGCGCGTAACGTAAGCATAACAGGTCATGTGACTTGTTAATAAAACTTTTCATTGGTTCATTTTACTTTTGTTAATTTAATGATGAAAAGCTTGGTCATATGACCTAAAAATTACGCTTTTTATTATTTTCGAACAATATTTTTTTTTCAAACATATATTATAATATTCCAGGCTAATGTACTTTCCCGGAAAATTTACAACTGTCTTGCAAGTAAAATATATTCCTTTTTCGAGAAAAAGGGCGTTTCTTCCTTCCATGACGGAGCCGTTGAGTAAAAGAGATTCGGCCTGCTGTCTTAGTCGCCGATACGCCTGATTATCAGATTCTTATCGATCACTTTATGTTGCAGACATGAAAAACACAACTGCCCTTCACCATTTATCTTTACTGCGTTCCTACATATTATACCTTTTATCCGTCATGTAATTGGACTGCTTTATTTCACTTGCCTTTTACTGATTCGAAAACAGTCACTAAAAGTAAAAACTTTACAAATGAAAATACTACTACCGTGTTTTGTTTTAAAAACCTTTATTGTGAAAATGTCAGTATACAAATACGGGCCTATAACCACGTGGGCCGGCCACGGAGCAAACTGAAATCGTATATGATGAGGAGACATTTACACTGTAGAAGAACGTAACGAGCGGGCCATTAGGTGACAAGAACAAAGGTGTCTAACAGTTGCGGAATCGGTGGACGTACATTTTGTAATTAAAATACGACAGGGCCACTTACAATAACATTTTCTAGATATACATTTGCGGGCAAAGAGTTACGAGTCCCATTTATACCGGCGCCATTTTGGGCGAGGCCGGGCAGGTCCAAGATATAGTCAAAATGTCTCCACCAACCATCGGCCAGACCAGAACCCCTTTCGGCCCTTTATGCTACAAGATGGTGTCTTCCATTCAGAAAATATTGGTGGCAGCATTTTGAAAGGAAACAGAAACAGCCGTTCTCCTAGTGAGTTTCACATTGTTACATTTAGGAAGAATGTTGAAGAGTAGTATGTGGAAAATCTGAAGCCATTTTTCTACAAACTCTCAATCAGACTTGGATGGAAAAAAAAAACCTGAAGAATGTACAAACTGAAAACCAATTTTTGTCTGTATAGCACCAACAGTAACGCTTGAGTCAGCTTTGTGTCAAGCCGCCATTTTCATTCAATCAATAGCGTCCCCCTGCACACATTCAGGGACCTGGTCGTGTCTTCAGATGAAACGCATTGTAGGAAAAGAAGCAGAAAGGAAAAGGAAAAAAGTTCCGCCGGACCTAGTGAAGCTGCAGCAGGTGCAAATAAGCTTCAGACAGTCTTACAAGCACTGCTCAGAACTCTCAACTGAGGCACTCAACATCCAGGACTTGCCATTCGGATCTTGGCGCCTTGTATTTTTGTTTTGTTTTTGATGGAGGGGAAACAACAAAAAACAGACATTGAAAAAGGCTCAACAGTGCAGGGCGCCTTGTGCTGGTTCCGACCTATTCACACATCGGTCCACTACTGACATCACCTCATAAACCAACGGGGCACCCCACGCCGACTTTCGGCGCAGCATTGTAGGATGGCCACACCAGTGCGCCAATTTGCTGGACACCACCTCGGTGCCATCCAGATCTCGGCGCGTTCATTCAATCAATAGCGTCCCCCTGCACACATTCAGGGACCTGGTCGTGTCTTCAGATGAAACGCATTGTAGGAAAAGAAGCAGAAAGGAAAAGGCAAAAAGTTCCGCCGGACCTAGTGAAGCTGCAGCAGGTGCAAATAAGCTTCAGACAGTCCTACAAGCACTGCTCAGAAATCTCAACTGAGGCACTCAACATCCAGGACTTGCCATTCGGATCTTGGCGCCTTGTGCTGGTT
The DNA here is from genome assembly GCF_964263255.1 of Lissotriton vulgaris. NCBI lineage: Eukaryota > Metazoa > Chordata > Amphibia > Caudata > Salamandridae > Lissotriton > Lissotriton vulgaris. Next base: position 406,525,939 of record NC_141694.1, on the reverse strand, counting down.
CCGACCTATTCACACATCAGTCCACTACTGACATCACCTCATAAGCCAACGGGGCACCCCACGCCGACTTTCGGCGCAGCATTGTAGGATGGCCACACCAGTGCAGCCACTTGCTGGACACCACCTCGGTGCCATCCGGATCTCAGCGCGTTCGAGTCACTGTGCCGGAAGAGTGACCGGAACTCAGCTGAACACGCCGTCTTTCGGCGCAGCATTGTAGGATGGCCACACCAGTACGGCAATTTGCTGGACACCACCTCGGCGCCATCCGGATCTCGGCGCGTTCGAGTCACTGTACCGCAACAGTGACCGCAATTCAGCTGGACACGCCGTCTTTCGGCGCAGCATTGTAGGATGGCCACACCAGTGCGGCAATTTGCTGGACACCACCTCGGTGCCATCCGGATCTCGGCGCGTTTGAGTCACTGTACCGCAACAGTGACCGCAATTCAGCTGGACACGCCGTCTTTCGGCGCAGCATTGTAGGATGGCCACACCAGTGCGGCAATTTGCTGGACACCACCTCGGTGCCATCCGGATCTCGGCGCGTTGTGCTGCCTTCGGCCTATTCGCACATCGGTCCGCTACTGACGCCGCCTCACGTGCCAACGGATTTTCTACGCTTTTTGTAGCCCTATGTCGCATAACAGGTCATGTGACTTGTTTATAAAACTTTTCATTGGTTCATTTTACTTTTGGTTTCCTAAAGATGGAAGGCTTGGTCATATGACCTAAAAATAACACTTTTCATTGGTTTAGAACATTTTTTTTTCCCAAACGATGAAAGCCCCACCTTGTTTCTGGATCATTCAGACTGAAGCTGGCGTCAGCATGAGAGCACCACCATCTCGTGGCTCCGTCGTGGTCATTCCGCGAGCAATCATGGCAGCCGCTCCCCACCGGAAGCCTGCGGGAGTCGGGGGCCCCCAAGACTTTTATACAATCTTCACGGCTGAGGGGACGCTTTTCGAGAATGGAGCCCAAGCCCTAGCAGGCAAGCGTCCGAGTTCCAAAGTGTCCCAGGGCCATTTCAGTGGACCAGGCCCAAAACCGAGGAGCCGTCCGCCATTTTAAGAGCCATGTGGCAGCCGCCTATCGCTGCACTGCAAGAGTGGGAGCAACTCAACAACATGGTGAGCGAGACGCTGTGGCCGCAAGAGCGAGCGCAACTCAGCTAGATGGCCGCCACCTGGGGAGGCCCGTTCACGCCGGCTCCCCCACGCCCCCCCCGGGCCGCCGCACGCCAATTTTCGGAGCAGCATTGTAGGATACCAAAACCAGTGTGGCAGTTTACTGGACATCACCTGGGTGCCTGTCGTACATGTTGTGTCAGCCATGTGACACTGGACACAGACCGCTACTGACGAGGCCTCCCCCCGCACCACCCGGGACGCCCCACGCTGTTTTTCTGTGCTGCATTGTAGGATCCCTAAACCAGTGCGGCACCCAGGCGACATCACCTGGGTGCCGTCCAGAACTCTGCACGTTGTGCTGCCTTGGGACTATTCGCATAACAGACCGCTACTGACGAGGCCTCCCCCCGCCCCACCCGGGACGCCCCACGCCAATTTTCGGAGCAGCATTGTAGGATCCCTAAACCAGTGCGGCACCCAGGCGACATCACCTGGGTGCCGTCCAGAACTCTGCACGTTGTGCTGCCTTGGGACTATTCGCACAAAAGACAGCTTCTAACCATTGTTGCTTTTTGCGTTGAGAAATGTTTAAATGTTTTTAGTTTTTGTTCCGTTTGTTAAAGTTAGTAGTTAATAAAGTTTTATAACCTTACTTTGTTGGAGTGTTATCTATTTTTTTAAAAACGGGTGAATGGGGCCTTGAATCGGGTTATTGTCATGTGTGGGCTTTGGAAGTGTGCTGCTGCAGGATCGGACATTTCAAACTCAAATGCACGTTCTTTTTCTTACCTTTCCGAAGCATGGAGCGCAATAGCAGGCAGAGAAAGGGTGATGCACGTGTTGAACACTACCTGACCTGGCAAGTTGCTGGCAGTGCCCCCCCGCCCGCTCCTGAAAGAGGGCACACACACACCGCCGCCCCGAGTACTTCACAAATCTTTAAAAGACCATGCGCTTGTTCATGAGGCTTAAATGGTTTATCACCTCTTCTAGAACCCCTGCATCGACCCTCTGACGTTTCATGGAAAAATTACCATGTAACACAATACCAAGCCCTGTCAGCTGAAACCCCCAAGGAATCGTGGGGCATATTATCAAGGGGGTTTATCTCCGCTTTTTTGGCTTTAAAAACCATGAAAGCGGAGATAAAATTATTTCCCTATTATCAAGCTGTCGCTAACACCAGTTAGTGACAGCTAAAAGGAGATAGCGACCATCTTGGGCCCCGCTTTGCATGTCAGTGATACTTATCACTAATGACATGCAAAGTGGCGTGCCAAGATGTTAGCGACTGGAAACAGTCCCTAACATCGCTACCTTCTATTACCAACTTTTGGAGATATTCGCGCTAAGCGCGAATATCTCCAAAATCTAACACCTGCCCTGAGCAGTTCTTAGCCATGTTATCCAATGGGAGGTGGATAACATGGCTAAGAGCATTAGGTCGATAATACATGAATATCGCTGACTTTTCTGCGATAATAGCAAGGTTTATCTGCGATAAAATTCGCCGATGTGCGGCGATAATTTTTGTCTCTAAACAAGTTAGAGACAAAAATTATCGCTAGTTGTTCGTAATATGCCCCCGGGTTTTTGCTTGCAGAAATCGGGAGGCGGGAGACTAGCACTGAAATCAGTACTCACACGCCTGAATCAGGAGGATTGGCATGTCTGAATTCTCTACAGCTGGGGCCATAAACTACATCCGCAGGGTTAGGTGATAGCCTGGAACCAGCCTGGCATCTAAAATGGCTGCCGTGCACGACAAAATTGTGGCATTCGAAAAAAGGCAAGATGGCGCAGCCGCTGGAAGAGATGTATCAACATATATCAGCCTCCTCAGCCACCCTCAGGAAACATAGGGGATTAGGATATGTCTCCCGCACCCCCTTATACCTAGTACTTTAATTAACGAAGCACAAAATGGCGAATTCCCGTTTCGCTACCAGTTTGCGGCCCAGTTCGCGGCCCGTGAAGCGCTTCTACCGTGAAAAATCATTTTTTTTTTATTTTCCCCACGGGACCCTTTAATAACCCCAACAACATTCCTAGGGGGTCAAGAGGGGGATACCTTGCCCCCCTTCATTAAATTCCCCCTTCGTTTTCCACCTCTTCTTCTCTCTCGATCCTACCGAGAGACAAGATGGCGTCCGCTCCGGACTGTTTAGAATGTTGACAGACACCGGAGAGCCAATCAGCTTTCTGCGCGCAAAGTTCCGATAAGCGAAAAGTAAGCGGACCGGATCGCTGCCCAGAGCGCTGTTACAGATATATATCTTGGTTTGAACGTTAATTTCTCAAAAACTACTGGAGCACATATATTGAGACCTAGCAAAGGCACATCGGGCTAACAGTCCCTACAATTTTGCCAAGTTTCGTGCAAATCCATTCAGCCGCCCTATGGAAAAATGAATGGGAAAAACGCGTTTTGGGACCCCCCTTTTTTCTCAGCCCCCCCTTGACGAAACCCCACCAAATTTTCAGGGGCTGCTCAGAAACAAAATGTGCCATTTTCCTGAAAATTTCAGCCGATTCCGTCCACAAACGCCAAAGTTATTAGACATAGAATTTTCAAAAGTCCCATAGGGAAAAAATTCTAACTATATATACCTACTGGCGATAGCCAGTAGGTAATATATATATCACCTACTGGCGGTCGCAAGTAGGTAGTTATAGTTAGGACCTAGTTTCCATAGGAAATCCTCAACATTCTATTTGGAATAACTTTGGCCCTGGTTGAAGAATCTTAGCGAATTTCTCAAAGAAGATGGCTCGGTCCACTGCGCTCCTTCCCTGAAAGTTTGGGGGGGATTGGTCAAGTGGGGGCTGAGATAAAAGGGGGGTCCCAAAACGTGTTTTCTCCATGTTATTTTCCATAGGACCTTTAGACTCGGCTACAGGTCGAACAGCTGAATGGATTTATAAGAAATTTGGCAAAACTGTAGAGTCCGGTTCACAGATTACGCTTTTTTGGAATGGTGTAAATCCGTTCAGTAGTTGCTGAGAAAATTAAAGTTAAAGTCAATTATATATCTATACGCGTGCACGGGTGCGCGCACCCAAGTGGCTGCGCGTGAGCGGAATTTTTTTCTGCTGCGTGACGTCTGTTAACGTTCGATTCGAAGGAAATCAGGAAGTGTTGACCGCCATTTTGTCACTGCGAGTAAATATATTGTTCATTTCAAAGCGTTGAAACATGGAAAGGGGAGAAGGTAGAGATAGTCTTGCTGCGTAGGTTTTCTCGGGGTGTGCAGTAAGGTCCGTAAACGCGAAAAGATATATATATTTTTTTTTTAAAGTTGCGGCGTGCGTGCACCCGGTCGCGCACACCTATTTACAAGAGTGTGAAAATGGAGATAAATCAGAAGTTTGAGTGCTTAGATATAAGGTGGCTATGAAAAGAGCCCTTGTGTTAATTGAGTTTTTTCTGCATTTATAAGTACCGATGCAGAGCCTGATGTTGCAGAGGAAGATTCTGTTTCCCTCATTTGTGAAATGAACACCGTCTCTCCTATAGACGTCTTGCATGTGGTAACGCAAGTTGTTGTGTTAAATAGAACCCATGCTATAATCTCTGAGGAAAGCAGGAACAGATTTATTTACATGTCTCCTTGCTTTCTCAATTTGCGCACAATGTTGATTGGACCAATTCCATTTCTGTCTTTGGCATATATTGGAATATACCAAGGCAGTTCGAGGAAAAAGTGTCATCAATTGTCGAAAGGTGTCTTTTAGAAGCATTTCCAGACCTACCCCAGTGATTGTGCCTAGATCGTTCCCACCACAGTGCACAATTATAAGGTCTGGTTCTGGGAGATGCATAAAAGTTTTCACCAATGGAATCAATTGGTGACATTTCAATCCTCTTTGCCCAATCCACGTTATGTGTACATTTGTTAAACCAAGGTTGCAAATTCGTCTGCTTGCTGCATATTTTTCACTCCAGTGAATATAACTGTGTCCTGTTAGCCAGACCTTCATTTTCAAGGGATATGTAGTCGTCCTCCGATCGGTTCTGGAAGTGGAATGGTAGTTAGAAGCTGAAAGTCAGGATAAAAAAAAGGATGAGGCTGGGTGTGGTTAAAAAAATTAAAATGATTGGTTGATTGTAATAAGTGGAGATTGAAGAGTACGTTCCATGTTAATGTTTATGTTAAACGAAAAGTACTATTGGGTGTGAAAAAAAATGACATGTAACAGAGCTGTGGATTGGCAGGTGTTTCTGGAGGGAAAACAGTCTTCTTAGTTTGCTGTAGAACGTTGAGACATGAACTTTTGACCTGTGCCTTCAGCCAGGTGCAGAATGAGGTGTTACCATGGAAACAGCCGGAGATGGCAGTTAGTGATGGGTGACTTTCACGTGAGATTGAAAATATTGTGAAGGACAACCAATTGAAATGTAAATTTGATTTTACAATTTTGCGTGACGAAATGTGATTGGCTGAAGAGAGTTATATGAGTGTGTATTGACTGGATATCTGTGCCATTGAATTTTGGTTGCAGTGATAGAAGCTTAATAGACAGTTCCGTCAAACGAATATCTGTTTTGTGTCTGTCACTGTTGTACATCGTACAAAGCATTGGTAAAGGTAATTCTGTAACAGTTTGTTTTGTCATGTACCGTAAAATATAGTTTAATCACAAGCAATGATTGATTTTCATCGTAATAACTAATTTTTGGCTGTCATAATGTGTTGTATTTCTAAAAGTAATTTTTTCATTTAAATGTTGAATACGCAGTAAAAAATATTTTTAATATAGAGAGTAATTATTTTTTACATTTTGAAGGGTTTATATATAAAGAGAGAAGTTGTTCAGGAAGTGAAGAAATGATATTAGCAGAGAGACAGATAATGCAGAAAGAGAGAGAAATGGTAAATTACTAGTGATACCGTCGTCAAAAAATGCTAATGGTTAATGAATTCGTAAACTTTTTGTCAGTCGACAACATTTCAGGCTGGTTGGTGGCCGTGGCCTGCACTGGTGGGGGTGGGGCGAGAGGGAGGGGGAAGGGGGCTAAAGTGGTAATGATTAAGGTATTCACAAAGTTTTTGTTAGACGACAAAATTAAAGTGCGGTTTGTGGTCGTGGTTTGCACTGGTGGGGTGAGAAAGGAAGGTGGTGGAGTGAAATAAAATGAAAAGTTTTGACCATGAGGTTGTACACAGATTTGTGCAGTAAATGTGTTCGTACATTGAGGTAGCAAACGGAGTATATAAATATCTCTCTCAGTCCTGCTGTTTGACTGCATCTTCATGTCCCTTCTGTTTTCCGTCTCCGTTGCCCTGTGTTATCTTATTGTCTGTGTGTCTGTCTGTGTCTGCCTTCAGTCCGGGCTGAGGAAGTTTGCTGTGGAGGCACACACAGATAGTCCTATCAAAGTAATTGGAACGTTTTCAAAAAAATAATTATATAATTGCATTGGTATTTTTAAAGCGCTACTGAATGTTTTCTTTCACAATTACCGCTTGGTTGCTTTCTCTGAGCAGAGGGTATGTCGTATTTCACTTGTTGGTGCCTCTGCATCTGACTCTCTTCTCTGGTGGCTGGCGGAGAACTGTTTGTTATTGTGGAGATGAAAGGGAGATAAGGAGTGAAATACGACATAGCGTCTGGCCTGTAGAAGCGTGGGAGCAGTGATTAACTCTGAGTCAAGCGGAACTGTGGCGGTGCTTGGTAACAGTAATACATTTTGTTTAACAGAGGTACAACTGTCTGTACGGTGCGCGACCTACTCAGAAAGAGTTCACGGGCCGTTATAGGCTTGCAGGTTCTAGTATCAGTGAGTGAGGTCGAGAAAAGAAAACATTCAGGGCTTTATTTATGAAGGCCTTGCGCCACCGGTGCGTCACTTTTTCCCATTTTAAAAAATGACGCACCGACGGCGCAAGGTCTTCATTAATAAGGTCCTCAGTTAGTACAGCTGAGGTTACGTGGAACACATGAATAGTTTTTCAATATATAATCATTTCAGTTGAGATTATGGATTAAAAGAGAGAACGTGAATATTTGAAATGTTTATTCAGAAATGCACTGTTTTGAAGGCAAATCATTATGTAATATGAGTACAGAAATTGAAAAAAACACAGTAATTGGTATTGTCAGTAGTACATGGAATACAAACGCTATAGTTGAAGAAAAATGAATATAGTTTGCAAAAAAAATTGTACACTCTTATAAGGAAGTATATTATATTTTAATAAATGGAAGCAGGTCTCTGGCCCTTCAGTTTAGGAACTATATATGAAAATGGTAGTGGTTATACATCATCAGTTTATCAATCAGCTGTGTACATGCGAAGCACTATCAAGTTTTTGTTATGTTACTGTGTGAGGGGAAAAAAAGGCGCCAAAAGCGACAAAATGGTGAGAGGTGCATGTATGTAATCTGTTGGATGGTGCGCAAATCACTATTGAGGAGGACTACGGTATTGAGATATCTTTTGAAGGTTGCAGTATTGCATTTGAAATACAGCACAAGAAACAATGGAAATATTGTTGAAAGAACATATTTTTCTGTTATGTATTTAAAAAAAAAAATTTTATAGAAAATTAAAGGAGCAGAGGCGTGTGAGGCGGAAATAAGCAGTTCAGAGGCGAAATGGCGTTTACAGTTATAAAAAACTTGTTTAATATTTACACATTAATTAGGGCACATGTAGCATATATTAGCGAGTTTTGCATTGAGTACGTTTGAAATAACATAAGATAAGGTATGCAATAGAATTGTTGAGATTAGAGTGTAAAAAAATAAAGTTGAAAATCGAGTAGCTGAAGAAAAAAATGTAGTCCACATAAAAGACCAAAATTTAAACAACACGAAATCATAATGTCCACTGTTAGTAAAGCCAATAGGTCTGTTCTTCATAAGAAAATATGGAAAAGAACGTGAAGAATATAGGGAGGCAAAAGGAAATGAGAACGTCAATGGCTTGCATAAGAGTTAGCGAAGCATTGTATAGGCAAAGTAGGTAGCTTCTGCTTCTAACAGGAAATCACTGTTATCATTTGAAAGTATGTCAGCTATCCAATGGAAAAGAGGAAAGCAGTATTCATGATCTGTAATTATCGGAGCCTCTATTACCATCAGAGGACAGCTCGGTGGGTTTTCGATGTAGCTCTCTGTTAGGAAAGAGTTATCCGTCCATTGTGTAGGCAAAGTAGGCAGCAAGTGCTTCTAACAGGAAATCACTTTTATTATCTGAAAACATGTCAGCCATCCAATTTAGAAGAGGAAAGCAGCATTCATGATCTGTCATTATCGGAACCTCTTTTACCATCAGAGGACAGCTCGGTGGGTTTTCGATGTAGCTCTCTGTTAGGAAATCTTGCGCCGCTGCGAATATATTCCAATGACCCAGAACTCCTTGTATCGCTGCAAAGGCCATAAACCCTCTGTTGTAACAAAGCTGTTCATGATCAATTAACGGATTCATGAGGTGATTGTAATTCGCTTCAGGAGGTACCAAATTGCAGAGACATAAGTCCAGGGCCCACGTGAAATCACAGCTCAGGCAATGAAATACAGGCTGCACACAGGTGAAATACGAATATCGAAATGATAATCGATATGAAGTATTCAAATTTGAGAGTGCTAAGGTGCCGTAGTAGAGGAGCATTCTTTGTCGAAATAGTTCTAAGTGGTCCGGCTCGTTTGCGAAGGCAGGAGGGACATCCATTTTGAATTTACCAAGATGGTAAAGGAAACGGTGCAGCACTGCCTGTTCTATAGCAACTCCACAGAAATAGGTCGCCGGCTATGCAGTGAAGAGGAGCAGAATGACTTGATAAATTTTCTAGCAGTCTAGTCACTTAAATATTGCTTAGTAGTTATCAAAAAAATAGCCTGTCTTGAAGTGGAGGATGCGTTAAAAAATAAGGGAGTCATTTGAGCAAATTGTAAAGGAAGGTCAATTTTTTTTTACACGAATGCTGTTTTCTGTGAATGTTAGCTAAGTGAAAGATATGTGTGTGAGCAGATGCTACGTTAAGTTTTAAATGTGACAATGGAGCTCTTGTTCATGTCTTCCGATTCAAGGTCGGTATTCGCTGCCAAATGCAAATATCATGAATCGCATGCGTGGGGTAGATAATCTACATTCTTAAAGGAAAGCAAATGGAGAGTTATTTTTACCGCGTTAGCTTTGTCGCTTGAAACATTACAGTGATTTTCATTATTTGTTAAGAAAGTATCACTGATGAAGAATGAAAACAAATCCTTATGAATAACAGGGACTGGTGTATTTTAGAAAAGGTGTGTAACATTACAGGAATTGTAAATAAATAAATAATGTAATTGAAAGTGTATGGTTTAAAAATGAAATGTAAAGGTTTATAGTTGGCGTTTTGAAAGCGGTTCTAGAGGGCCAGTTGCATGATAGATTTAAAAAAAATACTACATGTTTTTCAAAAGTATTATGTAAAAAATATCTGTCTTTATGTACTATTTAGTTTATCTGCCTGTTGCCTATTCTTTGAGTTTTAGTAATGCTGTGTCTTATAACTTTACCAGGGGCGGTTCGAGGCTCATGGTGGCCTTGGGCAGGGAGGGTAGGTAGGGGTTTTGTAATAGGGGGTCCGGGTGGGGTGGAATGCGGAGTTTAGTGAAGAGGGAGAGGGGGGGGTTAGGGTGTTTGGTAGTGGATCAGAGTCAGAAGACGCCAAATTTCTGTTATGGGCTGCCTCGCAAATATGTATCCATTCTCAGAGGTTTATTATATTAAGGATATATATTAACATGGTGGCCCTTGGGGTTTTGTGGTTCTGTGCAAGTGTACTGCTTGCATGTGTATAATGCTGGCCCTGTAGTTTTTGTCTATGGACATGGGGCCTTATTTATGACGGCCTTGCGCCACCCGTGCGTCACTTTTCCCATGCTAAAAGTGACGCACTGGCGGCGCAAGGTTCTCATAAATAAGGCTTTTGTTTTTTTGTGACTTGGCCTTTTAGTTATGAAAGCCTACTGTTGTAGGTGCATGGATTTTAACATGGGGAAAAGTGACATATCTGTGGCACAATGCTTTTATAAATGAGAAATTTTGTATTTAGTTTTAATGGAGAGGATTTTGGGGAACTTATTAGTTATGCTTGTTTAATGCTATAATGATTGTATATTGTGTAGGAAATAAGTTTGTAATAAGTTAATAACATTTTATTATTTCCATTTTTAGAGTGTTTGGTTCCTGAAAGCAACAACCTGCCATTTGAATTGATAATTTGAGAGTATATATTCTTTTTTTCAGGTGAGTTCCTTTTTTTGCTTTGGCAATTTCTGTGGGTGGTGATGAAACTAATAAAGAATATTTTTTGAAATGTTTAGAACATGATTTTATCTTAAATGTTTCACATGTGGTTCTATCTGCTTATACTACATATGTTTTTTGAGATGTTCTCCATTGACAGTAGTTTAAATTATCTTTTAATGAGCTTGGTGCATGTGTTCTTTTGAAAGGAGTTCAGATTTAGAAATCATTGGAGTATAATTCTTTCAGGTTTCTTTTAATTAATACTTGTGAAGTGCTCATTATTTTTGAAATCTTGTTGTATTATGTTTGGCAGTGTTTCACCTTTATTTACAGAGAGGTATTATGATATGGATCTAAATGTAATGCTCATGTTTCCTGCATATCTGTGAATATACTATGTATAGGCACTTTTTTACATATTAATGTAGAGCTTTATAATGAGGTGGTTGAAAATGGTTAGTATGACATTTTGCATATGCTAAGACATTTACATGGTGAGTATGCTGTTGTAACATAAATGTAACTGTCTCTGTGGGAAGTAGTAATCTGTTAAGTGAATTAAATGGTTTGTATAGTGTGATCCTTTTCTTCAGAGTGCATAAATTTATATTGCACTTTGTAGTGATGAAATAAAAAAATGGGTCTCTAAAATTTATTGTACAGGTAATAAATATTTCAAATATCTAGAAAATCTAAAAATAAATTTTACAGTGAAATGTCTTTAAACAACAGTAATTATTTAATCGTAAAAAAAGCTCAGTGTCAATGTTTAGAGTTATATTGCCAATTTCTTTTTCAAAACAAGAGGAATGTGGTATCTTACAATATATAGAGTTAATAAGTTAGAGATTATAAAAATATATGTAGTTTAAAAATTAGTAAAGGTACTTTTCAGTTATACACTTATGGAAAAAGATATAATTTAGTCTCTATATTTTTTTAAAAGGATAAAGAAGAATTTAATCAAAATAACTATGGAGAATTGGTCAGAAGAGAATCAAATTCATTTTGAAATCATTAATGAACTGATGGAGGAAATTTTAGACGCGGTTGTTCAAGAGGAAACTGATAAAATTATTGTTTCATGGACATATCCTTAGATTCAGCCTATTTAGAGCTGATAGAAGAAGATGAGGACAATGGACTTGAAGAAGTCCCTGATGAACTAATGATGGAAGTTCTTCTAAATTATGAACTTATGAATAAATAAAAAAAAAATTGATAGCAAAGCATTCGTGATGACAGTTTTCTTGATATATTCGTCGATGAAGTGCTTCATGAAAGCGATAAGATATGTTCTCATGAAGTGTAAAAGAGATCGTAGAAAAAAAGATTAAAACACTTATGATGACCGATAGTTCTTGAAAAAAGTGTACTGTTTGTATGCTATAATTTTTTTTTAAAAAAATTGTCTATAAAGTTAAAACAGATATGGAGTGTGATAAATTTACAAGAAACATTCACTACAGGATTTACTACTTTGTTCAGAGATTTTCTGTTATTATCTGTATTTCATTAGAAAATGAATGTGTGGTTTTAATTTGTACGGTATATGCTGGTAGTGAACTATAATATTTGTTATTTTTGTGTTTTACAGATTCACAATTTCATCAAAATTTTAAATTAAGATGCCGACCAGAATTGAAAAAAAGAAACTCTACAAACGGACTTACAGTTTGAAGAAGAAAAGTATTTTCAAAGAAGGAGAGGACGGATACAAAGAAGAGTGCTCCTGGTAAGCAAACTAAAACGTTTTTTAAAGGAATTTTGGGAAGGAAAAATGTAAATATTGAAGTTCAGAAGGAGAAAACGATATCAGTATCTAAAAGGAAATATGGAATCAAAGATAAAAATGTTTCTGGAATTAGGAGAGATGAAAGTGTGTACAGTAAAACCCGGAGTAATCAATTCAGCCAAATCAGGAAGCGTATGTTTTACAACAGAGTCGTTTCTAATTTATTACAAAAGGAGAAAGTTTCTAAAAGAAGATCTGCTTTTTTTAAGAAGAAACAATATATAGAGGGTATCGTTGAGCACGCATTTGAGACAAAAAGAAAATTATTTATTTTAATACTTAATAGAATAAATATTTTAAATAAGGCGATTAGAGTTTTCAAAGGTAAAAGTAAATGGAAGAGACACATAAATAGGAGTAATTTTTGTAAAGTGTTTTCTGGGAAGTGGATGCATACTTCAACTTCTGAGCCATTTTTTAATGAAGAGAGTTACTTTCAAAGTAATGATCTGTTGCATGCAGTTGACACCAGTGGTCGAGCGTATGAGGTGAAGGATGGTTGTGTTATTGAGAAAGAGAAAATTGTGGTTAGAAATGCAGAAGATGTTATGGCTAGAGAAGCTTTAGAGGGACGTCCTAATGCTCCTGTTTACAGTTGGAATTGTAGTAGCATTTGTAGTGTACGACAGGATTCAATTGATTTCTTTTGCAATTTCTTACGTAAGTACACTAAAGAAAGTCTAAAAAAAAAATTAAAATGTTGCAAGAATTAGATCAATGCAGAGTGCAAGAGAAAATAGGTCTGAAAGGCCATTCTCTGGCTTGTCTTTCTAAAAAAATATTCTAGAGTGTCTTTCATCACTTCCGGATGTTAGCAGTGCATCATACTAAAATGAGAAAATTGAGAAAGTTGTACTATGCAAAAAGTCCAGCACTTAAACTTAAACAGTTAAATAGTGCTCTTTTGTATGGATGTGAGTTAGATGTTAAGAAGATTTGTGCAGAAATTGAGGTAAGTTATTTTGGTCCAGAGGAAGATAATGCAGAAACTGATATAATTATAGAAGGAAATGTGTTAGAAAATGTTGGAAATGTAAATGTTGAAAATTTTGAACAGGAAATAATAAAGTTTAAGGTAATTGCAGGTGAGAAACCAAATTTTTCTTCTGTCTGTTGTCGACGCATTCATTACAAAAGTCAAACTAGGTTAGTTGATTTATATTTAAAAAGTGAAGATGAAAGTAATGGTCAATGGAAAGATTTTGCAACTTATTTGTTGGTGGAAAACTATTTTGATTTGGGTTTTGAGCAACATGTTTGTAAATATTGTTATAATAAATTAAATGAAAATAAAATGCCTGCTAGAGCTGTTCATAATAATCTAGAGTTGGTAAATATTCCATCAGAATTGATGGATTTAAATACTTATGAGACGATTCTGATTCAATGTGTACATCCTTTTCAGGCTATTGTTCGAATGGAGCCTAAGACTGGTAAATTAAATCCTTCAGATTTACAAAGAGGATTAAAGGGTAGAGTTGTGTATTTGCTTCTTGATTTAAAAAAACATATGGAAACAGTTGGTGTTGAAAATGTAGAAGAGGAACCTCTAGTTATTCTAGTTAATGGTGTACCTACAAAGAGTAAGAAAATCTGGCAAGATTTAGTGGATGTTAGGAAAGTGAAAAAGGCTACGTTGTATTTAGTGCAAAATAATAAGTATTACAAAGATGTATACGTAGAACAAGAAGATGTAAGTGAAGAAGAGGATAGTGATTTGTCTAGTGGACAAATTGAAAAAGTTGATGTATCCAGATCTGAAGAAATTTATGAACATTACAGTGTTCATCCACTGCATTCCAAAGAAGAAATAGGGAATGCTATTGAATTATTTCAGATGAAAAAGGCGAAAGGAAATCCTATTAGTGTGTGGGAAGAAAGTTTGGAAGGTCGTTGTTTTTCACAGTTATTTCCTACAGGTGAAGGTACACGATATGATGATAGACCTATGCAGATTCCTGCATCTGAGTACCGGACAACAAGATTATATGCGGAAGATCCAAGGTTTCGCCAATGCATTCCATATTTGTTTCATCTTCTGTTTGAGAGTGACTTATCTGGTCTGTCTTATGCAGTAAATCATATCTTAAAAAGTGGTGTACATCTGCAAAATATTTCAGCAAAGGAATTTATGGATAAAGTGCAACAGAAAGATAGTGTTTTGGATTCACATCTAATTAATTTAATGGCTTGTCAGCGGGGTACTAACGAGTATTGGTACCGTCGTCATAGAGATTTGAAGTGCATGCTTAGAAACCTAGGAGCACCAACATGGTTTTTAACTCTAAGCTGTGCAGAGTATGCTTGGGAAGATTTACTTGAATTTCTTCGGGAGGCAAATGCAAACATAGAAAACATAAACTACAAGACACCTGGAGAACTATGTTCATTAGATCCAGTTATTGTTTGCAGATATTTTAATCATAGATTTGAAGCTATGATGTCTTTCATTACAAACAAGAAAAATCCGCCTCTTGGTGAAGTACTGGATTTCTTTTGGAGAAAAGAATATCAAGCAAGAGGTGCTCCTCATATTCATATGCTGCTATGGATCAGGGATGCTCCTAAATTTGGAATAGACTCGGATGAGACTGTACTGTCTTTTATTGAACAGTATGCCACTTGTGACATACCTAATAGTACAACTGATAAGGACTTAAGAGGAAAAGTGTTACGTTTTCAAAGTCATCGCTGTGGAAAATATTGTCGGCGAAAATTCAAATCAAAGAGCAAATTTTACACCAAATGTCGCTTTGGATTTGCACGACCGGTACTTTCAAAAGGAAGAGTCAACAATTTGATGTCATGTTTGCGACATAATATCAGAAGGAGGTCACCTAAAAATATGTACAATTTAAGAAGAGGTGAAGAAACCAAATATATTAATGACTATAACCCAGTCATTTTTTCCATGTGGAATGCTAACATGGACATACAATATGTTGCTGACAACTCTATTGCTGTGGCTCGATATGTAACGTCTTACATCACGAAATCTGAAAAGACGGAACTGAAGGAGATATAGGAAGACATTTCTCATGAAAAGAGCCTAAGCAAGAAATTGTATACGTACAGTTTGAAGATGCTGTCTCATCGAGAAATTGGAGCATATGAATGTTGTGACAGATTATCATCAGCAAGTCTTTATGCGAAATCAAGGACTATTCTCTGGGTGAGTTTGGGCCTAGCAGAAACACGAAACCGTGTTCTGAAACCTGTGCAAGAAATTGAGTATTTAGCCCAGAAAGAACCAAACAGTACAGACATTTTGAAAACAAATATGTTGGATACATACTATCCAAATAGAAGTACTCTGCTTGAAAACATTTGTCTGTATGAAATACTTCAAAATTATACTTTTAATAGAAATGTTACGGAGAACATTGATAAAGGTGTACATGCTGTAATTGGACACGAAGGATGTCTGGTAAAACAAAGAAAAGGACACTTGATAAATCATCGGAAACTGAGTTGCAAAACACCTGATAAAAGAGAATTTTACTATTTTGCTCTTTTGCAACTCTTTAAACCATGGCGTAGAGAAGAGGAACTACTTGGAGACTTTGATAGTTATGAAGATTCAGTCGACGCATCTAAAAGTAGTATTGAATGTCCTGTTTTTAGTAATTATCTCCAAATGTTGAATGATGAAATAGAGCAAGAAGCGACAATTGCAGCAGAGATTGCTAGAGATAGTTCACAAGGTAGTCAAAGTTCGGCTTCATTAAGTCAAGATCCACTGGGACAACCAATTATTCAAAATGAAGCAGCCACCGCCATGGATGAGGTGGAAAGAGCAATGCAGCAAGGTCAAGAGGAAGTAATCGACTTAGAAGAATTAAAGAAGCAGTTTAATGTTGAGCAAAGACAGATATATGATGAAGTGACAGAGCACATTGAGCATGGCTTTCGTCATGAGAGAAAAGATTGCTCATGTATGTCATTTGAACCTATTCGATTATATGTAAGTGGAGAAGCTGGGACAGGTAAAAGTTTCTTAATTAAAGGAATTACTACATATTTACAGCAAACAACTCAGTCAACACTGTCATGTGTTGTTACTGCTCCAACTGGATTGGCAGCGCATAATATTAAAGGTGTTACTTTACATCGTTTACTGATGCTGCCAGTTGAACATGAAAATAAATTACAATATCAGAAGCTATCTGGAGAAGCTTGTTTTGAAGTTTCTAGAGTCCTTAAAAAAATGAAACTTCTTAATATTGATGAAGTAAGCATGGTATCCAATTTAATGCTTGCTTTTGTGCATTTAAGAATGCAACAGACACTTAAGACGGAGTATGATGTGTTATTTGGAGGTAAACATGTCATAGTTTTTGGAGATCTACTGCAGCTAACTCCCGTGAAAGGACAACCTGTATTTGAAACTGTTACACATGAGGAGACCAGAAAGTGCCTGGGCAGCATTGGAAATGTAAATATATGGTCACATTTCAAATATACTGAACTGATTCAAAATATGCGACAGGCAAAGGATACTAAATATGGAAGTATTCTTCAAGATATTAGGATTGGAAAATTAACTGAAGATGCGAAACACACTCTACGAACCCGATTACTTTCCAAGCTGTTTCCTGATGAAGATAATGTACCTGAGAAAATTTATAGTAAAGAGGTAGCAGATAAGTCAGTGATATGCTTGATGCAAACTCTGAAAGAATGTTCAGTTTTTAATGAGAAAATGTTGAATTTAGAAAATCAAGAAATTAAGAAACTGGAAGCTAAAGATAGAATAGAGCATGAAGGTAGTACTATTGTTTTGTCTGAAAAGTTGAAATTAAAATTGGATTCTCTTCAAAAAACTATATCTAAAACTGCTGGTTTAGAGAAAAATCTGTATGTATGTTTAAATTGTCAGATAATCTTAAGGAGAAATTTACATGTAGAAAGAGGATTGGTAAATGGAGCAATGGGTAATGTTGTTGGTGTTGTCAATTATACAAATAGAGATGAGATTGAATTTTTGAGGATAAAATTTGATGGGATTGAGGAAGTTCAACAAATTAGTCGATGTTCAACTCGTTTTTTGCTTGTGAAAGACTTATATGTCCGTCGTAAGCAATTTCCAATTTGTTTGGCATATGCAGTGACTATACATAAATCTCAAGGTTTAAGTGTAGATTGTGCTTTGGTAAATATTGGAAGCACTGTATTCAAAGAGGGTATGGCGTATGTTGCTCTATCGCGAGTTAGAACTTTATGTGGGCTTTATCTAATTGATTATGATGAGACAAAGATTAGTGCAGATTTAAATTGTGTGAAGGAGTATAATAGGTTAAGAAGAGAATATGCTCCAAGTTTACCTCAATATCCTTTAATTGAAAGGTGTACAGTTGGTCAGAAAAGGAAAAATGAGGACAAATGTGCTGAAGTAGTCGAGAAACGACGAAAAAAAGATGTAGCTGTTGTTGGTAGCCATAGCAAAACTGTTAGTATTGAAGAGATTGTTGGATTTAAGTTTGAAAATAGGTCTGGTGTCAACTGCTATGCAAATGTAGTAGTTAATGTTTTTTTCTTTTTGAAAAATGTTAAGGAACAGATTATAGAAAATCAGGAGCATATATTTTGCTATTCTTTAAATTCTATATTTGAATGTGTAGTAGTGGTGATAGTGAAGTAGCAAGTGTTTCAGAACTAAGGAATGTTTTAGACATATGTGCAGGAGTAAATCAATTTTCTCAGAATATTCAGCAAGATTGTCAGGAATTTATCATGTATATGTTTACAGTTTTGGAAGATGGAAGTGTAGATATTGATAGTCTTTTTGGCCTTTCTTATAAATGGGAACATAAGTGTGATAATTGTTCATTTTTAAGTAGTACTGAGATACCCAGTGAAAGATTTTTATATTTGACATTACCAGACTGTAAAGAAGTGCCTTTTAATAAACTAGTTAAAGATGCGCATCAGAACATGGTCTGTTCTCAATGCAACTCTGAAATGTTATCAACTTTATTTATCCATAGATACGGACAATATGTAATTTTAATGTTTCAACAATGCAGAGCTGATGGGAGTAAATTGTCAACTTTAATTAAAAGTTTTGTGGCTTCTCAAGTTTCTATTTCTAGAAGAACATTTGTAACTGTAGCCATCATTTTTCATGAAGAGCCTTCTACATCATCAGGACATTATACAGCTTATTTGAAGTGTGCTAGTGGCTGGACGCTTTGCAATGATAGCCAATTGACTTTTAAAAAACGTTTGCCTTTTGCCTTAACTAACTCTTTTTTGTTATTTTTGGAACCCAAATTTCAGTAGAATGACTTGCTGTAGGAAGATGTATACTGTAAAGATCTGAAACTTACTAGTTTACAAATATCATGTAAATGAGGGTGTACAAATCTATAAATGAAATTTGTGTTTGGTGTAGTGATAACATCAGGTACAAATTTACTTAATGTTTGATGGTATAAAACATGTTTCAAATTTTAATTGTGAAGGTTCAGAAAACAATAGATACGACTAAGATTAAATAATTTCAGAAAAAAACTACTTAACTCATAGTATTTGGCCACGTGGAAAAATATGAGAGAAGAAAATGAGTACTTTTCAAAATTATTTTAAAACTTTTATGGACGCAAGTTTTTGGGAGAGGTATTTAAAAGATAATGAGTTAGCTTATACAATTTAGCCACGCGGAAAGGTATGAGAGAAGAAACTGTGTCTTTCAAATAGATTTTTTATAGGAGATACATGCACGGGGCTTTGTTGAGATATCTTGAAAAATAAGTTGTATACTTTAATTAGTTTGTAACTGTGGAAGATGTAGTGTGCTTACTCAACAAATTGCGAATTTGAGGAAAACATTTAAGACATGTATTTATAATATGTATGCAGATTTTGTATGGGTTTTTTAAACACAATCATTTTGATTGTGTTTTTTTTTCCCCGCTGTTATATGATGATTAATATTGAAATCACTCTTGATAGTGAAAATCAATGTATTCTGAGGACAGCAAAAATAAACCATTTAATATGTTGTTTCACTTATTTTCTTACATTGCATTCAGAAATATGTATTATAACAGATTTCTTTTTACTCTCCTCCACAGATATTATATTTATCAGGTAAGTTCAATTAATAATATCTGAGAGTTTTCTCTGCATCTCTCTTATTGTCTCCTATTGTTTTTTCTTTAATACATATACTTTATAATCTTATTTTTAATTTTCTTCCACAGGTGCTACGTTTTAAAAAGAATTTTACTTTTTTTTTTGTTTAGGTAAGTATATATAATAAAGAAACTTTTACATCATTGTGTTATTTCTTTGTCTATCCTCGTTAAAGCAATGTCATCTTTTATATTAAACACTTCCACATAGGATTGGGTGCATTGTTAGAAGGCATGCTTTAAAAGTGATTTAATAAAATGAGCGACATTTCACTGAGTGAGTTTAGCAATACTGATATATGAAAACAATGGTGGATATGATATGAAATGTTACATGGTGTTCTTTGCAGGACTTAAAATCCTGTGTTGCAGTGCTAATTCTGCCTCAAGATTAGGGGGCTGGGAGGCTTAGTGGTACTTGTATAGTCATGATAGAGCTACTCCTTTCTGAGCCATGGTTGAGGTGCGTTCATAATAGAGTGGTTCCGTCATGGTTCTGCTTAGTGAATAGAACGTGTCACGGAAGCGCAATGTTAGTGTTGCGCAAGCACAGCGGCAAGTTCATCACAAATGTTGTCCGTCCTGAGCACAGCTGAGGCAATGCTCGTGATGGAGCGGCTTTGTGATGAGTATGGAAGGATTTAACAGCTGTTAAAAAAACCTGAGGGGTCTCTATAAAGAGGAGATATGTGTCATTCTAAAGCCTTGTATCATAAAGAAGAGTTCCTCTGAAGTAATGCGTCTTGAAAGTGGCTGACAGTAATTTATGAGATTTTACTCAGTGACTTTCAGGCCCATGCTGTTTCAAAACTGTGCATGTGCTTGAAGCAGGCGTAGGTCTTGACGCAGCAATTTGAATATAGGGGTATATTTTAAAGGGGGTTTATCTGTGTTTTTTGGCTTTAAAAGCCAAGAAAGCAGAGATAAAATTATCTCTCTATTACCTAGCTGCCGCTAACACCAGTTAGCGACAGCTAGTAGGAGATAGCGACCATTTTGGGCCCCACTATGCATGTCAGTTATTTTTATATCTAATGAGATGCAAAGTGGGCGTGCCAAGATGTCAGCAACTGAAAATAGTCTCTAACCTTGCTATTTCCTATTACTAGCTTTTGGAGATATTTGCGCTAAGTGGGAATATCTCTAAAAGGTAACACCTGCCCTGAGCAGTTCTTAGCCTTCTTATCCAATGGGAGGTGGATAACATGGCTAATAGCATTAGGTCGGTATTGCATGAATAATGCTGACTTTTCTGCGATATTCATGCTTGCAACGATTTTTACCACATTTCCGTTAAACCTTGTCAATACCAAGGTTTATTTGCGATAAAAATCGCCGCAGTGGTGCGGTAAATTTTTAGTCTATAACCAAGCAATAGAGATAATTTTCGCTATTGCTTGATAATATGCCCCAAAGTGCACTGGTGAGCCTTGTTGTAGCTGCATTACATTTGCCATACAACTCTAGTAATGTATTGCTTTTTCTGCACAGATATATTACACATGTATGCTGTCTTTCTGCCATGGTGCGCCTCATTTTAAATGTGGCACACCATGGGTTACGGAGCAACAGCATACTGTGGTGTACATTAACTGGTGGATATCCGGGTATGAAGTAGTTAACATAAATGTGCCCTTTATGTTACAAATCTGCATTTAGTAGAGATTTCGGCCTTTGCAGTGTTATGTTTTTATTCTGTTATTCTATGTAGATATATAATGTTGCAAGATTGTGGCGTGCGTGTTTCCTTTCTTTATATCTAACAGAATGCATTCTGTATGCTGTAGCAGGAGTACTACTACATACTTGAATATTCTACAGTGCATATTTTCATTGAGACCGTCACAGAAGTTCAATGGATCTGAGACGCTCTTCTTGTGGATCTTGGCGACTGCCAAGCCGTTGTAGGAGTGGGAGTGAGGCATCTCCAAGGGGCGCAGCGTAGCTCCTTTTGATGTTTACAATTGCAGATAGCAGGGTAGAGATGTCCGTGGAATTTATGGATGCTTAGTCACAGTAGAGTGTGCGTGGTGCTCTTAGCACCTCATTACGACACACAGGGGACCCGCGTTGCACAGTTGGAGATCAGAGACTTAGGAAATAAAACTTTATAATAGCAAGGGCTCTAAGCGATACAAATCGCCCGTTCTCGGTGTACAAAATATCACCACTATCGGTGGTATTTTTTACGGTGTTAGTGCTTGAAGGAGAATGGTAACATATATATGAAAGAAAATTCTGTAACAGGCTCAATATTTCACATTATCGCGTGAAAACAAAAGTTATTTTCACATAGCAATATGTCCCTTGTAATTAAGGGACGGAGTGCATCTAGTGTTATTTACTACACTGCTATGTGAACGATGTCGAATGTTTGATAAGAGAAGGGTTTAAAAGTTTTTAGATAAACTTTTTCTCCAGGGAAGTGGGTGGAGTGTTCCGTGTAAATTGGAGAATAGAAACTACTAAGAACCAATTGGAAGAGTTGTTTTCAAGTCACATGACTTCACATGCGCGTCTCGATGCCTGTACGCGATGGGTGGGTGCGCGCACCCGGTCGCGCACTAAAAGAAAGCGGCGAAAAACATCTCATAATATGCTCTTGGAGCTTGTTTTGGTACAAAGAGTTAGTTCTGAAAAGAACTTTTTTTTTTTTTTTTGGAAACAAGTGTTATGATGCTTTTGATTTCTTGAAGTTGCTACGACATTTTTTAGTATGTCATACTATCAAAATAAAGTGAAGAAATGTATCTTTTCTCGGAGCATTTATGACTCTCAATTTTGAGTTTAATTAGAATAAGGCTCTGCACTCCGTATAGAAGATGTTTTTCACAGTACTGGCATTTCATGTGCACGTTCGCAAGATATGGTCTCAAGTCCATCTCAGCACTCGATGGAGATACAGGTCGTCCTGCAGAAGATGTGCTGGCCACTTCTGATGGTAATAGCGTGGCCTCCTTTTTTCTTCTCAAAGGTGGTCGCTCATTTCCTTCAGATTCGGAAGATGAATGCGGAATGGCAGCCATTTCAGCAAAGTCTTCTGGAAGATTTTCGACGTTGTTCTCTCTTGAGAGTAGAAAAGAAAGTGTGGGAAGTGGGTGGAGTGCTGCGTGTAAATTCCAGAATAGAAACTACTATGAACCAATTGGAAGTGTTGTTTTGAAGTCACATGACTTCACATGCGCGTCTCAGGTCCTGTACGCGATAGGTGGGTGTGCGCGCCCGGTCGCGCACTAAAAGAAAGCGGTGAAAAACATCTCATAATATGCTCTTGGAGCTCGTTTTGGTACAAAGAGTTAGTTCTGAAAAGAATTTTTTTTTTTTTTTTTTGGAAACAAGTGTTATGATGCTTTTGATTTCTTAAAGTTGCAACGACATTTTTTAGTATGTCATACTATCAAAATGAAGTGATGAAATGTATCTTTTCTCGGAGCATTTATGACTTTCATTTTTGAGTTTAATTAGAATAAGGCTCTGCTCTCCGTATAGAAGAAGTTCTCCACAGTCGTTGCATTTCATGTGCACCTTCGCAAGATATGGTCTCAAGTCCATCTCAGCACTCGATGGAGATACAGGTCGTCCTGCAGAAGATGTGCTGGCCACTTCTGATGGTAATAGGGTGGCCAGAGCTGTTGTCGATGCCTTTGCAAACTCTATAGGGTGCCTTTGTTTGACATGCCGCTTCATGGTATGTATGGAAAAGGAATATTTTTTCCTTGGATTTCCTCTTAAGAGCTCCGATTTGCATATCGTGCAGGTTACTTTTGGCGCATTCACTTTCTTTTGATCTTCAGGATAAGTGAAAAATTGCCAAATGAAAGATTCCTTTTTTCTTCTTAAAGGTGGTCGCTCATTTCCTTCAGATTCGGAAGATGAATGCGGAACGGCAGCCATTTCAGCAAAGTCTTCTGGAAGATGTTCGACGTTGTTCTCTCTTGAGAGTAGAAAAAAAAGTGACGGAAGTGGGTGGAGTGCTGCGTGTAAATTCCAGAATAGAAACTACTAAGAACCAATTGGAAGTGTTGTTTTGAAGTCACATGACTTCACATGCGAGTCTCAGGTCCTGTACCTGATAGGTGGGTGCGCGCACCCGGTCGCGCACTAAAAGAAAGCGGCGAAAAACATCTCATAATATGCTCTTGGAGCTCGTTTTGGTACAAAGAGTTAGTTCTGAAAACAACTTTTTTTTTTTTTTTTTTTTTTTTTAAGCAAGTGTTATGATGCTTTTGATTTCTTAAAGTTGCTACGACATTTTTTAGTATGTCATACTATCAAAATGAAGTGAAGAAATGTATCTTTTCTTGGGGCATTTATGACTTTCTATTTTGAGTTTAATAAGAATGAGGCTCTGCTCTCCGTACAAAAGAATTTCTCCACACTCGTTGCATTTCATGTGCACCTTCGCAAGATATGGTCTCAAGTCCATCTCAGCACTCGATGGAGATACAGGTCGTCCACCAGAAAATGTGCTGGCCACCTCTGATGTTAATAGCGTGGCCAGGGCTCTTGTCGATGCTTTTGCATAATGCTCAGGGTGCCTTTGTTTAACATGCCGCTGCATGGTATGTATGGAAAAGGAATATTTTCTATTTGGATTTCCCCTTGAGAGCTCCGATTTGCATATCGTGCAGGTTACTTTTGGCGCATTCACTTTCTTTTGATCTTCAGGATAAGTGAAAAATTGCCAAATGAAAGATTCCTTTTTTCTTCTTAAAGGTGGTCGCTCATTTCCTTCAGATTCAGAAGACGAATGCGGAACGGCAGCCATTTCAGCAAAGTCTTCCGGAGGATGTTCGACGTTGTTGTCTCTTGAGAGTTGAAAAGATAGTGAGGAAAGTGGGTGGAGTGCTGCGTGTAAATTCCAGAATAGAAACTACTAAGAACCAATTGGAAGTGTTGTTTTCAAGTCACATGACTTCACATGCGCTTCTCAGGACGTGTACGCGGTGACACTATCTAGTTACGAACGTGATTTGGAAGTAGCAATCTTCTTCAGTGAAGTTTGAAAACGTGAAAAGAAGTGAATTCAAACACATACGCATTTTACATATTTTTAGAGCTCGATTTAAGTATACAATTGTTAAATTATAAAACCTTTAATATTTTTTAAAAAAATATTAAGGTGTATACATCCAGTCACGCATGAACGATTAAAAAGAAATTCGGCTCCATTTAATGAAAAGGTTTATATGCCAAAAAAAAAGCCTAGGTTCAGTGTCTTTAACGTACTATAAGTTCTTTCATTGGTCTATGAAGAAATTCATTAGGTTTAAATTGCAAAGCTTTCACGAAATAAATAGGTGGGTGCGCGCACTCGGTCGTGCACGTAAGATTGGTATGTCGATACTTATTTCAGGTATATCCTTCATACTTAGGAACTAGCATTCAAAAAACCTATGAAATTCACTGAAAAAACCATAGGTTTTACACACGTTATAGTTAGGAAGTAGCATTTGAAAAACCTATGAAATTTACTGAAAAAACCATAGGTTTTACACACGTTATAGTTAGGAAGTAGCATTTAAAAAACCTATGAAATTCACTGAAAAAACCATAGGTTTGACACATGTTATAGTTAGCTGGACATTTCACTCATATAAAACCAATGAAATTCCCCGTTATAGTTACTTCAGCTAACTATAACTCGCGCGCCCGCAATGCACTGCTGATGATGTTACATATTACATCACTCATCACATGGTTAGTGACATTACTCTTGATATCACTGATAATATCTAGTATCTCACATATGCTGCCTACAACATATAGGAATAGTATGTCACTGACTCTTGCATGAATGGAATATGTAAAATCTCCTAATGTAGCATATTAACACTTAGACACTGAGATACTTTTGGTAATAATAAAGAAACAATAACCTATATAGATATAATGTATCAGTGATAAAGCTACTTATCAACACATTTAGCCACTAAAATAGAAACTGATAGACAGACACAGATAGGTATATATTTAAATATTACTCAGTAACACATGTACTTATTAAGATATTTTTAATCAGTCAGTTATAGATCTATTTGTCACCCAAAAAGCAACCAATTATACACTTATATACTACAATTTTTTTTCAACCAACTTTCTGATCTACATATATAAAATATATGTAATTTTCAAAACTAACCCATTTAATAGATGATGTAATGAGTGATGTGATGTGTGACATCATCAGCAGTGCATTGCGGGCGCGTGAGTTATAGTTAGCTGAAGTAACTATAACGGGAAATTTCATTGGTTTTATCTGAGTGAAATGTCCAGCTAACTATAACATGTGTCAAACCCATGGTTTTTTCAGTGAATTTCATAGGTTTTTTAAATGCTACTTCCTAACTATAACGTGTGTAAAACCTATGTTTTTTTCATATATATATATATATATATATATATATATATGTGTGTATGTATGTATATATGTATATGTATATATATATATATATATTCAATGAAAAAACCATTGGTTTTAGGCCATATATAGTTAGGGATTTGCATTTACAAAACCTTATTTTACTCGCAAAAAACCATTGAAATTCCATATATAGTTATAAGCGCTAACTATATATCGCGCACCCGCAATCCACTGCTGATGATGTCACATATTACATCATTCATGACATGGTTAGTGGCATCACTGATGACATCACTGATGACATCTCAAATGACATCACTGATGACATCACTGATTACAACATCCAGTGACTGTATGTTTCTGTAAAGTTAAAATATGTTTTACATATTGAAGAATGAGTGGATATATAAGTGTCTGGATAAAGGATTTACTAGGTGCATGACTGACTGATTGAGTGAGTGATTAAATGTGTCTCACTGAGTGCATGGGTTAGTGAGTAAACTGTTTTAATTTGTGCATCATTATATCTGTTGTTCTACAAACTGCTGCATATGTTGATCAGTAGCTATATGAGTAACTGTATGGGTTATTGATTGGTTGTCCAAGTATTTGTATGGGAAACTGAGTGTGTGTGTATGGGTGGCTGGGAGGTGTGTGACTCTGTACATAGATGTGTGAGTAGTTGATTCACTATATGTATAGATTCAAAAGTGCATGTGCAAACAGCTGTATGGGCGGTTGACTGTGCATGAGTGTATTAGTGAGTGAATGGATATCTCAGTGCTACATGTCAAATTAAGTACATATGTAAAACACAGTACATGTGAGAGTTGACATCTATAAATAACTGTGCATAAGAGCCAGTGAATGTGTGAGTGGCTGTATGGATCATTGTGAACATGTATCAGAGATTGTATAAGAGAGTAAAGTAAATACGTGTTAGTATATGTTTGAATAAGTAAGGTGTGTATAACTGTATAGTTGAGAAAATGGAGGTGTGATAGATTTTTGGCATAACTGACTAGGTGTGTGAGTAACTCCATGGATGAGTGACAGTCTGTGACTGTCTGTTTACACTGATTGTATCTAAGGTTATATTAGAGTCTGAAGAGGTTTATGGTATTATCACATGAATGATATCATCAGTGATGTTATCAGTCATGTCAAATAAGATGTTTTCAGTGATGTCATCAGTGATGTCATTTGAGATGTCATCAGTGATGTCATCAGTGATGTCACTAACCATGTCATGAATGATGTAATATGTGACATCATCAGCAGTGGATTGCGGGTGCGCGATATATAGTTAGCGCTTATAACTATATATGGAATTTCAATGGTTTTATGCGAGTAAAATAAGGTTTTGTAAATGCAAATCCCTAACTATATATGGCCTAAAACCAATGGTTTTTTCATTGAATTTTCAAGGTTTTGTAAATGCAAATTCCTAACTATATATCCACTATAACCTATGGTTTTTTCTGTGAATTTCATTGGTTTTTTAATAGCAAATATTAAAAGCATTAAAATGTCAAGTACGTGATAGATCAAAACATTTTCGTATTTATGCACGCTGATGTGCTTTGAACGCTGCACCCCCCCCCTCTTTTCTCTTAGTAGTACTCTCTCTTTGCAGATAGTGAACGGTAGTTAACGCAGGCCTTTGCCCCCGTTGTAATCCGTCGT
Source organism: Lissotriton vulgaris (assembly GCF_964263255.1). Classification (NCBI taxonomy): domain Eukaryota; kingdom Metazoa; phylum Chordata; class Amphibia; order Caudata; family Salamandridae; genus Lissotriton; species Lissotriton vulgaris. Next base: position 406,498,581 of record NC_141694.1, on the reverse strand, counting down.
GCCTGCTTGTCTCTCCATTTGATTGATTGTTATCCAAGCATTTACTGTTTTAGAATTGGTTCTCTTTGGATCATTCTCTATTTACAAACAAGCACAAAGTCGCAATACTCTGTTTAGTCTTTGCAGATAGTGAAAAATCGTGTAAAAAAATAAAAGTAATCGAGCAAAATCAGTAGGCCACTAATTGGATCTCTTTTTGACCTCGCTAAAATAGAAATATTAGGAACAACCCTTCATGAGAAATACGAAAATAGTGAGATGAACTGAGCTCCACACCATGAGGGCTGCAAGACAGCTCGACTCCGTCACCCACCCCGCCCAAAATAACGACAAACCCTATGCAAATATTAAAAATATAGACAACACACCAGCAAAGAAACAGGGTAAAACATTTTATTAAATAACTATTTACATAACTATTTTATACTTTTTATTGCCCGATCCGGCTAGCTCAATCGATCGAGCATGAAACTCATGCACTCTGATAGCAAGCGTTGCTACTGATGCTATGCAGACCAAAACTGGTTTTCAGTTTGTACATTTTTCTAGATTTTTCAATCCAAGGTTGGTTGACTTTGTAGAACGATGGCTTCAGATTTTCAACATACGGTGTGGTGGCGCGGACTGGGAGGGGGCGCTTCGCTCCTGCCCCCTCCCCAAGTAAGATTTTCATACGTGAAAGTACGTTAATGGTTTTGGTCCCTGAGTTGCTTCAATGTCACTGCCATTCTCAAATGGCATAAGTTCTGGATGTTGGGTGCCATAGTTAAGAGTTCTGAGCAGTGCTTGTAACACTGTCTGAAGCTTATTTCCACCTACTGCAGCTTCACTATTCTCAAAGTAAGTGAGTGTCGTTTGTGGACCTGACTGCATTAGAAAACAATGTGATATGTTACCTTCCTAAACAGCTTGACGGAGGCCCCTGAGGGGCGGTGTGATGGCCATGGACTCGGAGAAGACGCTTGGCTCCGACACCCTCCCCAAGTCTTATAGCACTGGTGTAGCCTGAGATCGCCCCCGACATAGGCGGCCGGCTCCCGGGGTCCGGCGGAACTTTTTGCCTTTTGATGACTCTTCAATTCTGGACCTTGTCCCACAATCCGTTTGACCTGAAGACACGCTGTAGTGGGGCGCCCCTTTACCGTTTCAGTTGCCATTCCGCCCGCTTTTGCTACACTGTGCCTCTTCCGCCATTCAGCTGTTTACCACCCGCTCTTGCGACTACAGCGTCTCGCTCATCATGTAGTTGAGTTGCTCCCGCTCTTGCGGTGCAGCGATAGGCGGCTGCCACAGGACTCTCAAAATGGCGGCCGGCTCTTCGGTTTTGGGCCTGGTCCACTAAAATGGCCCTGGGACACCTTTGAACTCGGACGCTTCCCTGATAGGGCTTGGGTCCCATTCTCGAAAGCGTCCCCTCAGCCGTGAAGATTCTACAAAAGTCTTGGGGGCCCCCGACTCCCGCAGGCTTCTGGTGGGGAGCGGCTGCCATGATTGCTCGTGGAATGGCCACGACGGAGCTACGAGATGGTAGTGCTCTCATGCTGACGCCAGCTTTAGTCTGAAACATCCAGAAACACTGTAGACTACCAATTCGATCAGTTCCGGTAGCGCCCCAACATGACCCGGAAGAGAAGAACTTGCCCTCCCCTCTTTGACTGATGGTTCTTGTTGCCTGTCCCCTCTGTTGTCATTTAACAGAACTTTTTGGACTGCTGAAAGGGGTTGTGTTCCGAACGCTGGTTGGTGGAGACATTTTGACTATATTCTTGACCTACGTTGTCGCGTAATGCATTATATGACACGCCGCGTTAGCGCACCCGGAAGTGATCCGAGGCGCGGCGCGCAGCGCGTGACGTAAGCATAACAGGTCATGTGACTTGTTAATAAAACTTTTCATTGGTTCATTTTACTTTTGTTATTTTAATGATGAAAAGCTTGGTCATATGACCTAAAAATTACGCATTTTATTGTTTTCGAACATTATTTTTTTTTAAACATATGTTATAATATTCCAGGCTAATGTACTTTCCCGGAAAATTTACAACTGTCCTGCAAGTAAAATATATTCCTTTTTCGAGAAAAAGGGCGTTTCTTCCTTCCATGACGGAGCCGTTGAGTAAAAGAGATTCGGCCTGCTGTCTTAGTCGCCGATACGCCTGATTATCAGATTCTTATCGATCACTTTATGCTGCAGGAATGAAAAACACAACTGCCCTTGACCATTTATCTTTACTGCGTTCCTACATATTATACCTTTTATCCGTCATGTAATTGGACTGCTTTATTTCACTTGCCTTTTACTGATTCGAAAACAGTGACTAAAAGTAAAAACTTTACCAATGTAAATACTACTACCGTGTTTTGTTTTAAAAACCTTTATTGTGAAAATGTCAGTATACAAATACGGGCCTATAACCACGTGGGCCGGCCACGGAGCAAACTGAAATCGTATATGATGAGGAGACATTTACACTGTAGAGGAACGTAACGAGCGGGCCATTAGGTTGCAAGAACAAAGGTGTCTAACAGTTGCGGAATCGGTGAACGTACATTTTGTAATTAAAATACGACAGGGCCACTTACAATAACATTTTCTAGATATACATTTGCGGGCAAAGAGTTACGAGTCCCATTTATACCGGCGCCATTTTGGGCGAGGCCGGGCAGGTCCAAGATATAGTCAAAATGTCTCCACCAACCATCGGCCAGACCAGAACCCCTTTCGGCCCTTTATGCTACAAGATGGTGTCTTCCATTCAGAAAATATTGTTGGCAGCCTTTTTAAAGGAAACAGAAACAGCCGTTCTCCTAGTGAGTTTCACATTGTTACATTTAGGAAGAATGTTAAAGAGTAGTATGTGGAAAATCTGAAGCCATTTTTCTACAAACTCTCAATCAGACTTGGATGGAAAAAAAAATCCTGAAGAATGTACAAACTGAAAACCAATTTTTGTCTGTATAGCATCAACAGCAACGCTTGAGTCAGCTTTGTGTCAAGCCGCCATTTTCATTCAATCAATAGCGTCCCCCTGCACACATTCAGAGACCTGGTCGTGTCTTCAGATGAAACGGATTGTAGGAAAAGAAGCAGAAAGGAAAAGGAAAAAAGTTCCGCCGGACCTCGGGAGCCGGCCGCCTATGTCATGTGCGACCTTTGGCCACACCAGGGCAATAGTGAAGCTGCAGCAGGTGCAAATAAGCTTCAGACAGTCTTACAAGCACTGCTCAGAACTCTCAACTGAGGCACTCAACATCCAGGACTTGCCATTCGGATCTTGGCGCCTTGTGCTGGTTCCGACCTATTCACACATCGGTCCACTACTGACATCACCTCATAAGCCAACGGGGCACCCCACGCCGACTTTCGGCGCAGCATTGTAGGATGGCCACACCAGTGCGGCAACTTGCTGGACACAACCTCGGTGCCATCCGGATCTCGGCGCGTTCGAGTCACTGTACCGCAAGAGCGGGAGAAACTCAGCTGGACACGCCGTCTTTCGGTGCAGCATTGTAGGATGGCCACACCAGTGCGGCAATTTGCTGGACACCACCTCGGTGCCATCCGGATCTCGGCGCGTTCGAGTCACTGTACCGCAAGAGTGACCGCAACTCAGCTGGACACGCTGTCTTTCGGCGCAGCATTGTAGGATGGCCACACCAGTGCGGCAATTTGCTGGACACCACCTCGGTGCCATCCGGATCTCGGCGCGTTCGAGTCACTGTACCGCAAGAGTGACCGCAACTCAGCTGGACACGCCGTCTTTCGGCACAGCATTGTAGGATGGCCACACCAGTGCGGCAATTTGCTGGACACCACCTCGGTGCCATCCGGATCTCGACGCGTTGTGCTGCCTTCGGCCTATTCGCACATCGGTCCGCTACTGACGCCGCCTCACGTGCCAACGGATTTTCTACGCTTTTTGTAGCCCTATGCCGCATAACAGGTCATGTGACTTGTTTATAAAACTTTTCATTGGATCATTTTACTTTTGGTTTCCTAAAGATGGAAGGCTTGGTCATATGACCTAAAAATAACACTTTTCATTGGTTTAGAACATTTTTTTTCCCAAACGATGAAAGCCCCACCTTGTTTCTGGATCATTCAGACTGAAGCTGGCGTCAGCATGAGAGCACCACCATCTCGTGGCTCCGTCGTGGTCATTCCGTGAGCAATCATGGCAGCCGCTCCCCACCGTAAGCCTGCGGGAGTCGGGGGCCCCCAAGACTTTTGTAGAATCTTCACGGCTGAGGGGACGCTTTTCGAGAATGGAGCCCAAGCCCTAGCAGGCAAGCGTCCGAGTTCCAAGGTGTCCCAGGGCCATTTCAGTGGACCATGCCCAAAACCGAAGAGCCGTCCGCCATTTTAAGAGTCATGTGGCAGGCGCCTATCGCTGCACTGCAAGAGTGGGAGCAACTCAACAACATGGTGAGCGAGACGCTGTAGCCGCAAGAGCTGGCGCAACTCAGCTGGATGGCCGCCACCTGGGGAGGCCCGTTCACGCCGCCTCCCCCACGCCCCCCCTCCCCGGGCCGCCGCACGCAAATTTTCGGAGCAGCATTGTAGGATACCAAAACCAGTGCGGCAGTTTACTGGACATCACCTGGGTGCCATCAACATCTCAGCGCGTTCTGCTGCCTTGGGACTATTCGCACAACAGACCGCTACTGACGAGGCCTCCCCCCGCCCCACCCAGGACGCCCCACGCCAATTTTCGGAGCAGCATTGTAGGATCCCAAAACCAGTGCGGCACCCAGGCGACATCACCTGGGTGCCGTCCAGAACTCTGCACGTTGTGCTGCCTTGGGACTATTCGCACAAAAAACAGCTTCTGACCATTGTTGCTTTTTTGGGTGAAAAATGTTTAAATGTTTTTACAGCTTTTGTTCCGTTCATTATAGTTAAAAGTTAATAAAGTTTTAAAATCTAACTTTGTTGGAGTGCTATATATGTTTAAAAAATCGGGTGAATGGGGCCTTGAATCGGGTTATTGTCATGTGTGGGCTTTGCAAGTGTACTGCTACAAGATCGGACATTTCAAACTCAAATGCACGTTCTTTTTCTTACCTTTCCGAAGCATGGACCGCAATAGCAGGCAGAGAAAGGGTGATGCACGTGTTGAACACTGCCTGGCCTGGCAAGTTGCTGGCAGTGCCCCCCCCGCCCGCTCCTGAAAGAGGGCACACACACACCGCCGCCCGAGTACTTCACAGATCTTTAAAAGACCATGCGCTTGTTCATGAGGCTTAAATGGTTTATCACCCCTTTTAGAACCCCTGCATCGACCCTCTGACGTTTCCTGGAAGAATTAGCACGTAACACAATACCAAGCCCTGTCAGCTGAAACCCCCGAGAAATCATGGGGCATATTATCAAGGGGGTTTATTTCCGCTTTTTTGGCTTTAAAAGCCAAAAAAAAAAGAGATAAAATTATCTCCCTATTACCAAGCTGTCGCTAACACCAGTTAGTGACAGCTAAAAGGAGATAGCGACCATCTTGGGCCCCGCTTTGCATATCAGTGATATTTATCACTAATGACATGCAAAGTGGGCGTGCCAAGATTTTAACGACTGGAAACAGTCCCTAACCATCGCTATCTCCTATTACCAACTTTTGGAGATATTCGCGCTAAGCGCGAATATCTCCAAAACCTAACACCTGCCCTGAGCAGTTTTAGCCATGTTATCCAATGGGAAGTGGATAACATGGCTAAGAGCATTTGCTGGATAATGCATGAATATCGCTGACTTTTCAACGATATTCATGCATTGCGGCCGTTTTTTATCGCATTTGCGATAAACCTTGCTAATAGCAAGGTTTATGTGCGATAAAATTCGCCGATGTGCGGCGATAATTTTTGTCTCTAAACAAGTTAGAGACAAAAATTATCGCTAGTTGTTGGTAATATGCCCCCGGGTTTTTGCTTGCAGGAATCGGGAGGCGGGAGACTAGCACTGAAATCAGTAGTCTCACGCCTGAATCGGGAGGGTTGGCATGTCTGGATACTCTACAGCTGGGGCCATAAACTACATCCGCAGGGCTAGGTGATAGCCTAGGTCCGGCCTGGACAATCGGACACAGAGGAAGAGGAGTGTCAGAGGGTGCGGTAGTGAATAGGGTGAAAGGGAGGTGTCGGGCGGGCACAGGGTGTGATTCTCAGAGAAGAGCAGCGCAGATGGGGGAAGTATATGGCCCATGCATGAGAGAAAGAGCGGGGGTGACCAGTGCGTGGGGGAGATGCTTGCGAGGGTGGGGAGCCATGCTGAGGATCGGCGGCGTGCAGAGAGTGGCCCTGGTCAAGGCATCTAAAATGGCTGCCGTGCACGACAAAATTGTGGCATTGGACAAAAACGCAAGATGGCGCAGACAATGTTTATCAATAAGGATTCATTTATAACAAAATATTTACTCGCAGTGACAAAATGGTGGTCAACACTTCCTGATTTCCATCGAATCGAACGTTAACAAACGTCACGCAGCAAAAAAAAAAAAAAAAAGCTCACGCACAGAACAGTTTTTAGCCATGTTATCCAATGGAAGGTGGATAACATGGCTAAGAGCATTTGCTGGATAATGCATGAATATCGCTGACTTTTCAGCGATATTCATGCATTGTGGCCGATGTGCGGCGATAATTTTTGTCTCTAAACAATTAAAACGAAGCACAAAATGGCGAATTCCCGTTTCGCTACCAGTTTGCGGCCCAGTTCGCGGCCCGCGAAGCGCTTCTACCGTGAAAAATCATTTTTTTTTTATTTTCCCCACGGGACCCTTTAATAACCCCAACAACATTCCTAGGGGGTCAAGAGGGGTATACCTTGCCCCCTTTCAATAAATTCCCCCTTCGTTTTTCACCTCTTCTTCTCTCTCGATCCTACCGAGAGATAAGATGGCGGCCGCTCCGGACTGTTTAGAATGTTGACAGACACCGGAGAGCCAATCAGCTTTCTGCGCGCAAAGTTCCGTTTCGCGAAAAGTAAGCGGACCGGATCGCTGCCCGGAGCGATGTTACAGATATATATCTTGTTTTAAACGTTGATTTCTCAAAAACTACTGGAGCACATATATTGAGACCTAGCAAAGGCACATCGGGCTAACAGTCCCTACAATTTTGCCAAGTTTCGTGCAAATCCATTTAGCCGTTCGAGCTAAAAGTGAGTCCAACCGCCCTATGGAAATTAACATGGGGAAAACGCGTTTTGGGACCCCCCTTTTTTCTCGGCCCCCCCTTGATGAAACCCCCCCAAATTTTCAAGGTCTGCTCAGAAACAAAATGTGCCATTTTCCTGAAAATTTCAGCCGATTCCGTCCACAAACGCCAAAGTTATTAGACATAGAATTTTCAAAAATCCCACAGGGACAAAATCCTAACTATATATACCTACTGGCGACCGCCAGTAGGTAATATATATATATATATATATATATATATATATATATATATATATATATATATATATATATATATATATATATATATATATATATATATATATATATATATATATATATATATATATATATATACCTACTGGCGACCGCCAGTAGGTAATATATATATATATATATATATATATATATATATATATATATATATATATATATATATATATATATATATATATATATATATATTACCTACTGGCGGTCGCCAGTAGGTATATATAGTTAGGATTTTTTCTCTATGGGATTTTTGAAAATTCTATGTCTAATAACTTTGGCGTTTGTGGACGGAATTGGCTGAAATTTTCAGGAAAATGGAACATTTTGTTTCTGAGCAGCCCCTGACAATTTGGGGGGGTTTCATCAAGGGGGGGCCGAGAAAAAAGGGGGGTCCCAAAACGCGTTTTTCCCATGTTAATTAACATAGGGCAGTTGGCCTCACTTTTAGCTCGAACGGCTGAATGGATTTGCACGAAACTTGGCAAAATTGTAGGGACTGTTAGCCCGATGTGCCTTTGCTAGGTCTCAATATATGTGCTCCAGTGGATTTTGAGTAATTTAGGTTCAAAAAAAGATATATATCTGGGCGGAGCCTAACCACACATCTGATCTGATTGGCTGTCAGCACTTCATCCAAGAAGTGTTGGCAGCCATCTTGGGACCAATATACATGATAGCACCTCATTAAAAAGCATTGTAGTTAATAGAGGGTTTTAGGACTTTAGTTACATTATAAATCATTTGTTGATGGTATCATACTCGTTTTAGGAATTGTGGTGGGTTCTAAGGTGATTTTACCATGTGAAAAAACCTTCTGCTGTGATATCATGAATATTGTTTGAAAGAAAACTAATATCTCATGATTTTCCCACAGTGGTTTGGAAGAGGATCTATAAGCTAAACTGAAAGCATATTTTCTGTAAATTCACATTATCTTTCTCAGTCATGTGAAAATGAAGTCTGACATTCTCAGTAAAACATGTACATCCAACAAGGACAGAGACAGTCAGTTGATTCCTTTGTGTTCTACTGCAGCCTCCTAGAGTGTTCTAAAGAACAACTAGAGCGCTAACAGTCCTACTTATTACAGAGGTATGGCACACCTGAAGCCATCTTGATTGGAATAAAGTATAACTCTTAAAACATTTAATTTAAAAAGAAACAACATGAGGGGGTATATTTTGCCATAGAAAGTATGATTAGTGCTGCAGAATGAAAAATTAGGGCACATTTTGAGTGACTTCTCAAATCCTTTTCTATTTCATTAAAACATTCTGACATGCAGTCTCCCAAAATGGCCACCAGAGACAAAAGAGCCCAAATGTAGCCCAAATATCACCCAGATGTAGCCCAAGTATAGCCCAATGACAGAATGTCCCAGAGTGTTCTAAAGAACAACTAGAGCGCTAACAGTCCTACTTATTACAAAGGTATAGCACACCTGGAGCCATCGTGATGGGAATAAAGTGGTAACTCTTAAAACATTTAATTTAAAAAGGAACAAAATGAGGGGGTATATTATGCAATAGAAGGTATTATTAGTGCTGCAGAAAGAAAAATTAGGGCACATTTTGAGTGACTTTTCAAATCCTCTTCTATTTCATTAAAAAATTCTGACATGCAGTCTCCCAAAATGGCCACCAGAGACAAAAGAGCCCAAATGTAGCCCAAATATCACCCAGATGTAGCCCAAGTATAGCCCAATGACAGAATGTCCCAGAGTGTTCTAAAGAACAACTAGAGCGCTAACAGTCCTACTTATTACAAAGGTATGGCACACCTGAAGCCATCTTAATTGGAATAAAGTGGTAACTCTTAAAACATTTAATTTAAAAAGGAACAAAATGAGGGGGTTTATTTTGCCATATGAATTATGATTAGTGCTGCAGAAAGAAAAATTAGGGCACATTTTGAGTGACTTCTCAAACCCTCTTCAATTTCATTAAAAAATTCTGACACACAGTCTCCCAAGATGGCCACCAGAGACAAAAGAGCCTAAATGTAGCCCAAATATCACCCAGATGTACCCCAAGTATAGCCCAATGACAGAATGTCCCAGAGTGTTCTAAAGAACAACTAGAGCGCTAACAGTCTTACTTATGACAAAAGTATGGCACACCAGAAGCCATCTTGATTGGAACGAAGTGGTAAGTCTGAAAACACTCAATTTAAAAAGGAACAACATGAGGGGGTTAATTTTGCCATAGAAAGTATGATTAGTGCTTCAGAAAGAAAAATTAGGGATCATTTTGAGTGACTTCTCAAATCCTCTTCTATTTCATTAAAAAAATTCTGACATGCAGACTGAAACATGCACTTTGAATACCAGCAGCAGACGTCCCTGGTGAGCAGTAGCTTTACTACAGTGATCTAATGTGCAACTAGAGTGCTAACATTCAGAATTTATGGCAAATGTGTGACACATCTGAATGCCTTCTTGATGGAACCAAAGTAAACAAGCATTGAAAATGCAATAGATCTCGCCCTCGTTTAAGTTAAAGCCATTCTGTTTGTAATGAGGTGGCTTTTTAGCTTTGCTTTTATTAGTGTTTTTTCAACTTTCATGTAAATAACATGCATCTGTATGCATATAAGTATATGTATGCATGCATTTATGTTTGTATTTATATAGATATACAGATGATATATGTTTATATATGTATGTATATATATATATTCACTGAAAAAACCATAGGCTATAGACCATATATAGTTAGGAATTAGCATTTACAAAACCTTGAAAATTCACTGAAAAAACCATAGGTTATAGACCATATATAGTTAGGAATTAGCATTTACAAAACCTTGAAAATTCACTGAAAAAAACATAGGTTATAGACCATATATAGTTAGGAATTCGCATTTACAAAACCTTATTTTACTCACACAAGACCATTGAAATTCCATATATAGTTAGTTGCACTAACTATATATCGCGCACCCGCAATCCACTGCTGATGATGTCACATATTACATCATTCATGACATGGTCAGTGACATCACTGATGACATCACTGATGACATCACTGATGACAACATCCAGTGACTGTATGTTTCTGTAAAGTTAGAATATGTCTTACATATTGAAGAATGAGTGGATGTATAAGTGTCTGGATGAAGGATTTAGTAGGTGCATGACTGACTGTATGAGTGAGTGATTAAATGTGTCTCACTGAGTGCACGGGTTAGTGACTAAACTGTCTTAATTTGTGCATCATTATGTCTGTTGTTCTGTAAACTGTTGCATGTGTTGATAAGTAGCTATATGAGTAACTATATGGGTTATTGATTGGTTGCCCAAGTATTTGTATGGGAGACTGAGTGTGTGTGTGGGTGGCTGGGAGGTGTATGACTCTGTGCATAGATGTGTGAGCAGTTGATTCACTAGATGTATGGTTTCAAAAGTGCATGTGGAACCAGCTGTATGGGCGGTTGACTGTGTGCATGAGTGTATTGGTGAGTGAATGGATATCTCAGTGCTACATGTCAAAGTAAGTACATATGTAAAACACAGTACATGTGAGAGTTGACATATATAAATAACTGTGCATAAGAGCCAGTGAATGTGTGAGTGGCTGTATGGATCATTGTGAACTTGTATCAGGGATTGTATAAGAGAGTAAATATGTGTTAGTATATGTTTGAATAAGTAAAGTTTGTATAACTGTATAGTTGAGGAAATGGAGGTGTGATTGATTCTTTGCATGACTGACTAGGTGTGTGAGTAACTCCATGGATGAGTGACAGTCTGTGAGTGTCTGTTTACACTGATTGTATCTAAGGTTATATTAGAGTCTGAAGAGGTTCATCGTATTATCACTTGAATGATATCATCAGTGATGTGATCAGTAATGTCAAATGAGATGTCATCAGTGATGTCATCAGTGATGTCATTTGAGATGTCATCAGTGATGTCATTTGAGATGTCATCAGTGATGTCATCAGTGATGTCACTGACCATGTCATGAATGATGTAATATGTGACATCATCAGCAGTGGATTGCGGGTGCGCGATATATAGTTAGTGCAACTAACTATATATGGAATTTCAATGGTCTTGTGTGAGTAAAATAAGGTTTTGTAAATGCGAATTCCTAACTATATATGGTCTATAACCTATGGTTTTTTCAGTGAATATATATATATATATATACACTGAAAAAACCATAGGTTTGACACCAGTTATAGTTAGCTGGAAATTTTACTGACATAAAACCAATGAAATTCCACGTTATAGTTAGTTGGACTCACTATAACTTGCGCGTGTAATGCACTGCTGATGACATTACATATTACATCACTCATGACATGGTCAGTGACATCACTCATGACATCACTGATGACACCATCCAGTGAATGTGTATCTTACTGAAAAATAAAAAAAATTTATATATGTATATGTAAAGGTCGATGGAAGAATAAATGTTTAAATAAATGTTTTAATGAATGTTTTTTAAAAAAAAATGATTGGTTAACTGGCTTATTAAGTGTATCTTAGTGAATACATATATTAGCGAGTAATGTTAAAATATTTAAATATATGTATCAGTGTTTCACTTTGTGAATAAGTGGCTGCATGGGTTGATGAGTACCTACATGTGTGTGTATATGGGTTATTAGATGTTTTTTAGTATCAGTATGAGTGTCTCTATGGTTTGGTGGGTGTGTTACTTATCATATAGATCCATCAATGACTGACTCACTGTTTCTATATTTTTTGAAGACAGCATATGTGCAGGACTGTATGGGTGGATGAGTATGTATATGTGTGTGTTAGTGAGTGAATGCCTGCCTCACTAGTGTCTTTATCAGTAACGAGATATGTTTTAATTTAGTATATGTGAGTATTGATATATATCAATCAGTATATGTGAGACTAAGAGATAGAAAGAGTTCCTGTTTAAATAAGTATGTGTTTCTATAAGTGATTGTTTAAGAGAGTAAGTATGTATAAGTTTCCTTAGAAGTAACGTGGTAGTGTGTGTATAGTTGTATATGCAAATAAATGGATGTTCAATAGTTTATTTGCATGTGTGAGTATGTGTGTGAGTAACTTTTGGATGATTGTCGGTGTGTAACAGGATGTATAGGTGTATCACTACATATGATGAGTGAGGATTTGTATGAGTGACTATATAGAACTGTTGGTGAATGAGAGAATGTGTATATAGATGGTGGAATTACTGAATTGGTTGTTGTAACTGTTATGGGTATCTCCATTTTTTTGAAAATGTTAATTTCTATTTTCCAATATGTGTTTTAAGGGTTACATTACACGTAAAGGAGGTCTGTCATCAGTGATGTCATTAGTGATGTCACTGATCATGTCATGAGTGATGTAATATGTAATGTCATCAGCAGTGCATTACACGCGCAATTTATAGTGAGTCCAACTAACTATAACGTGGAATTTCATTCGTTTTATGTCAGTAAAATTTCCAGCTAACTATAACTGGTGTCAAACCTATGGTTTTTTCAGTGAATTTCATAGGTTTTTCAAATGCTATTTCCTAACTATAACGTGTGTAAAACCTATGGTTTTTTCAGTGAATTTCATAGGTTTTTTGAATGCTAGTTCCTAAGTATGAAATCACGTTCGTAACTAGATAGTGTCACCACCTACACGTCCTGAGAAGCGCATGTAAAGTCATGTGACTTGAAAACAAGACTTCCAATTGGTTCTTAGTAGTTTCTGTTCTGGATTTTACACGAAGCACTCCACCCACTTTCCTCACAATCTTTTCTACTCTCAAGAGACAACAACGTCGAGCATCTTCCGGAAAACTTTTCTGAAATGGCTGCCCTTTCGCATTCATCTTCCGAATCTGAAGGAAATGAGCGACCACCGTTAAGAAGAAAAAAGGAATCTTTCATTTGGCAATTTTTTACTTATCCTGAAGATCAAAAGAAAGTGAATGCGCCAAAAGTAACCTGCACGATATGCAATTCGGAGCTCTCAAGGGGAAATCCAAATAGAAATATTCTTTTTCTATACACACCATGCTGTGGCATGTTAAACAAAGGCACCCTGAGCATTATGCAAAAGCATCGACAAGAGCCCTGGCCACGCTATTACCATCAGAGGTGGCCAGCACATCTTCTGGTGGACGACCTGTATCTCCATCGAGTGCTGAGATGGACTTGAGACCATATCTTGCGAAGGTGCACATGAAATGCAACGAGTGTGGAAAAAGTCTTTTGTATGGAGAGCAGAGCCTCGTTCTTATTAAACTCAAAATTGAAAGTCATAAATGCCCCAAGAAAAGATACATTTCTTTACTTCATTTTCATAGTATTACATACTGAAAAATGTAGTAGCAACTTTAAGAAATCGAAAGCATCATAACACTTGTTTCCAAAAAAAAAAAAAAAAAAAGTTCTTTTCAGAACTAACTATTTCCACCAAAACGTGCTCCAAGAGCATATTATGAAATGTGTTTTCGCCACTTTATTTTAGTGCGAGACCGGGTGCGCGCACCCTCCTATAGCGTACAGGACCTGACACTTGCATGTGACTTCAAAACAACACTTCTAATTGGTTCTTGGTAGTTTCTATTCTGGAATTTACACGCAGCACTCCACCCACTTCCATCACTTTCTTTTCTACTCTCAAGAGAGAACAACGTCGAACATCTTCCCGAACACTTCGCTGCAATGGCTACCGTTCCGCATTCATCTTCCGAATCTGAAGGAAATGAGCGACCACCTTTGACAAGAAAAACGGAGGCCACGCTATTACCATCAGAAGTAATCAGCACATCTTCCGGTGGACGACCTGTATCTCCATCGAGTGCTGAAATTGATTTGAAACCATATCTGGCGAACGTGCACATGAAATGCACGAACTGTGGAAAACTTCTTGTATACGGAGAGCAAAGCTTTACTCTAATTAAACACAAAATTGAGAGTCATAAATGCTCCAAGAAAAGTTAAATTTCTTCACTTTATTTGGATAGTATGACATATTGAAAAATGTCGTAGCAACTTTAAGAAATCAAAAGCATCATAACACTTGTTTCAAAAAAAAAAAAAAAAAAAAAAAGTTCTTTTCAGAACTAACTCTTTCTACCAAAACGTGCTCCAAGAGCATATTATAAGATGTTTTTTCACCGCTTACATTTAGTGCGCGACCGGGTGCGCGCACCCACCTATCGCGTACAGGTGTCGAGACACGCATGTGCAGTCATGTGACTTTAAAACAACACTTCCAATTGGTTCTTACTAGTTTCTATTCTGCAATTTACACGGAACACTCCACCCACTTCCCTGGAAAACCAGTTTATCAAAAAACTTTTAAAGCCTCCTCTTATGAAATATTCGACATCGTTCACATAGCAGAGTAGTAAATAGCACTATATACACTCCGTCCCTTAATTATAAGAGACTTATTGCTATGTGAGAACAACTTTTGTTTTCACGCGATAATGTGAAATGCTGAGCCTGTTACATAATTTTCTTTCACATATATGTTACTATTCTCCTTCGAGCACTAACACCGTAGAAAATACCACCAATAGCGGTGATATTTTTTACACCGAGAACGGGCGATTTGTATCGCTTAGAGCCCTTACAATTATAAAGTTTTATTTCCTAAGTCTCTGATCTCCAACTGTGCAACGTGGCTCCCCTGTGTGTCGTAATAAGGTCCATAAACAAAAACTACAGGGCCAGCATTATACACATGCACAGAACCACAAAACGACAAGAGCCACCATGTTAATATATATCCTTAATATAATAAACCTCTGAGAATAAATACATATTTCCGTGGCACCCCATAAAAGAAATTTGGCGTCCTCTGACTCTGCATCATTACCAAACACCCTAACCCCCGCCCCCCTCACTCTTCACTAAACTCCACACTCCACCCCACCCGGACCCCCTATTACAAACCCCCAACCTACCCTCCCTGCCCAAGCCCACCATGAACCTCAAACCGCCCCTGGAAAACTTATAAGACACAGGATTACTAAAACTCAAAGAATAGGCAACAGGCAGATAATCTAAATAGTACATAAAGGCACATATTTTTTCCATAATACTATTGAAAAACATGTTCTATTTTTTATAAATCTATCATGCATCTGACCCTCTAGAACCGCTTTCAAAACGTGAACTATAAACCTCTACTTTTCATTTTCAAACCATACACTTTCAATTACATTATTTTTTTTGTTTACAATTCATGTAATGTTACACACCTTTTCTAAAATACACCAGTCCCTGACACTTTCTTAACATATAATGAAAATCACTGTAACTTTTTAAACGACAATGCTATCGCGGTAAAAATAACCCTCCATTTGCTTTCCTTTAAGAATGCAGACTATCTACCCCACGCATGCGTTTCTTGATCTTTGTATTTGGCAGCGAATACCGACCTTGAATCGGAAGACATGAACAAGAGCTCCATTGTCACATTTAAAACTGAACGTTGCATCTGCTCACACACATATCTTTCACTTAGCTAACATTCACAGAAAACAGCATTGATGTAAAAAACAAATTGACCTTGCTTTACAACTTGCTCAAATGACTCCCTTATTTTTTAACGCATCCTCCACTTCAAGAAAAGCTACTTTTTTGATAATTACTAAGCAATATATAAGTGACTAGACTCCTAGAAAATTTATCAAGTCATTCTGCTCCTCTACACTGCATAGCCGGCGACCTAATTCTGTGGAGTTGCTATACAACCGGCAGTGCTGCGCCGTTTCATTTACCATCTTGGGAAATTCAAAATGGATGTCCCTCCTGCCTTCGCAAACGAGCCGGACCACTTAGAACTATTTCGACAGAGAATGCTTCTGTACTACCGCACCTTACCACTCTCAACTTTGAATACTTCATATCGATTATCATTTCGATATTCGTATTTCACCTGTGTGCAGCCTGTATTTCATTGCCTGAGCTGTGATTTCACGTGGGCCCTGGATTTATGTCTCTGCAATTTGGTACCTCCTGAAGCGAATTATAATCTCCTCATGAATCCATTACTTGATCATGAACAGCTTTGTTACAACGGAGGGTTTATGGCCTTTGCAGCGATACAAGGAGTTCTGGGTCATTGGAATATATTCGCAGCGGCGCAAGATTTCCTAACAGAGAGCTACATCGAAAACCCACCGAGCTGCCCTATGATGGTAAAAGACGCTCCAATAATGACAGATCATGAATGCTCCTTTCATCTTCTCAATTGGATGGCTGACATGTTTTCAGATGATAACAGTGATTTCCTGTTAGAAGCACTTGCTGCATACTTTGCCTACACAATGGACGGTTAACTCTTTCCTAACAGAGAACTACATCGAAAACCCACGAGCTGCCCTCTGATAATAAAAGAGGCTCCGATTTTAACAGATCATGAGTACTGCTTTACTCTTTTCCATTGGATAGCTGACATACTTTCAAATGATAAAAGTGATTTCCTGTTACAAGCAGAAGCTACCTATTTTGCCTAAACAATGCTTCAATAACTCTTATACAAGCCATTGACGTCCTCATTTCCTTTTGCTTCCCTATATTCTTCACATTCTTTTCCATATTTTCTTTTGAAGAACAGACCTATTGGCTTTACTAACAGTGGACATTATGATTTCGTGTTGTTTAAATTTTGGTCTTTTATGTGGACTACATTTGTTTCTTCAGCTACTCGATTTTCAACTTTATTTTTTTACAGTCTAATCTCAACAATTCTATTGCATATCTTATCTAAGGTTATTTCAAACGTTCTCGATGCAAAACTCGCTAATATATGCTACATGTACCCTAATTAATGTGTAAATTTTAAACGAGTTTTTTATAACTGTAAACGCCATTTCGCATCTCAACTGCTTATTTCCGCCTCACACGCCTCTGCTCCTTTAATTTTCTATAAAATTATTAATTTAAAATACTTTACAGAAAAATATGTTCTTTCAACAATATTTCCATTGTTACTTGTACTGTATTTCAAATGCAATACTGCAACTTTCAAAAGATATCTCAATACAGTAGTTCTCCTCAATAGTGATTTGCGCAGCATCCAACAGATTACATACATGCACCTCTCGCCATTTTGTCGCTTTTGGCGCCTTTTTTTCCCCGTACACAGTAACATAACACAAACTTGATAGTGCTTCGCATGTAGACAGCTGATTGATAAAGTAATGATGTATAACCACTTGCATTTTCATATATCGTTCCTAAACTGAAAGGCCAGAGACCTTCTTCCATTTATTAAAATATAATATACTTACTTATAAGAGTGTACAATGTTTTTTTCCAACTATATTCATTTTTCTTCAACTATAGCGTTTGTATTCCATGTACTACTGACAATACCAATTACTGTGTTTTTTGCAAATTCTGTACTCATATTACATAATGATTTGCCTTTAAAACAGTACATTTCTAAATAAACATTTCAAATATTCACGGTTTCTCTTTTAATCCATAATCTCAACTGAAATGATTTCATATTGAAAAACTATTCATGGGTTCCAAATAACCTTAACTGTAGTCACTGAGGACCTTATTTATGAAGACCTTCCGCCGCCGGTGCCTCATTTTTTAAAATGGGAAACAGTGACGCACCGGTGGCGCAAGGCCTTCATAAATAAAGTCCTGAATGTTTTCTTTTCTCGACCTCACTTACTGATACTAGAACCTGCAAGCCAATTACGGCCCGTGAAATCTTTCTTAGTAGGTCGCGCACCGTAGAGACAGTTATACCACTGTTTAACATTTTTTTTTACTGTTACCAAGCACCGCCACAGTTCCGCTTCACTCAGACTTAATCACTGCTCCCACGCTTCTACAGGCCAAACGCTATGTCGTATTTCTCTCCTTATCACCCTTTCATCTCCACAATAACAAACAGTTGTGCGCCTGCCACCACAGAACAGAGTCAGATACAGAGGCACCAAAGAGTGAACCCATCACCAACTGCCATCTCCGGCTGTTTCCATGGTTACACCTCATTCTGCACAATGCTGAAGGCACAGGTCAAAAGTTAATGTCTCAACGTTCTACAACAAATTAAGAAGACTATTTTCCCTCCAGAAACACCTGCCAATCCACAGCTCTGTTACATGTCTTGTTTTTTCACACCCAATAGTACTTTTCGTTTAACATAAACATTAACATGCAACGTACTGTTCAATCTCCACTTATTACAATCAACCAATCATTTTTATTTTTTTAACCACACCCAGCCTCTTCATTTTTCTTTATTTAGAATTTCAACTTCTAACTACCATTCCACTTCCAGAACCGATCGGAGGACGACTACAAATCCCTTGAAAATGAAGGTCTGGCTTATAGGACACAGTTATATTCACTGGAGTGAAAAATATGCAGTAAGCAGACGAATTTGCAACCTCGGCTTACCAAATGTACACATAACATGGATTGCCAAAAGAGGATTGAAATGTCACCAATTGATTCCATTGGTGAAAACTTTTATGCATCTCCCAGAACCAGACCTTATAATTGTGCACTGTGGTGGGAACGATCTAGGCACAATCACTGGGGTAGGTCTGGAAATGCTTCTAAAGGACACCTTTCGACAATTGATGACACTTTTTCCTCGATCTGCCTTGGTATATTCCAATATATGCCAAAGACAGAAATGGAATTGGTCCAATCAACATTGTGCACAATTTGAGAAAGCAAGGAGACATGTAAATAAATCTGTTTCTGCGTTCCTCAGAGATTATAGCAGGGTTCTATTTACCACAACAACTTGCGATACCACATGCAAGACGTCTATAGGAGAGACGGTGTTCATTTCACGAATGAGGGAAACAGAATCTTCCTCTGCAACATCAGGCTCTGCATCGGTACTTACTTATAAATGCAGAAAACACTCAATTAACACAATGGCTCTTTTCAGAGCCACCTTATATCTAAGCACTCAAACTTCTGATTTATCTCCATTTTCACACTCTTGTAAATAGGTGTGCGCACCCCGTATTTTTTTTCGGGAAAAAATTATATCTTTTTGCGTTTAAGGGCCTTACTGCACACCCCGAGAAAAGCTACGCAGCAAAACAATCTCTACCTTCTCCCCTTTCCATGTTTCAACGCTTTGAAATGAACAATATCTTTACTGGCAGTGACAAAATGGCAAACAAAACTTCCTGATTTCCTTCAAATCGAACGTTAACAGACGTCACGCAGCAAAAAAAAATTCTGCTCACGCGCAGCCGCTTGAGTGCGCTCACGCGTGCGCGCCTATAGATATATAATTGACTTTAACTTTAATTTTCTCAACAACTACTGAACGGATTTACACCATTCCAAAAAAAGCGTAATCTGCGAACCGGACTCTACAGTTTTGCCAACTTTCTTATAAATCCATTCAGCCGTTCGACCTGTAGCCGAGTCTAAAGGTCCTATGGAAAATAACATGCAGAAAACACCTTTTAGGACCCCCCTTATATCTCAGCCCCCACTTGACCAATCCCCCCCAAACTTTCAGGGAAGGAGCGCAGCGGACCGAGCCATCTTCTTTGAGATATTCGCTAAGATTCTTCAACCAGGACCAAAGTTATTCCAAATAGAATGTTGAGGATTTCCTATGGAAAACAATCCTAACTATAACTACCTACTGGCGACCGCCAGTAGGTAATATATATATATATATATATATATGTATATATATATATATATATATATATATATATATATATATATATATATATATATATATATATATATATATATATATATCTATAGATATATATATTCACTGAAAAAAACATAGGTTTCACACCAGTTATAGTTAGCTGGATATTTTACTGACATAAAACCATTGAAATTCCCACGTTATAGTTAGTTGGACTCACTATAACTTGCGCGCCTGCAGTGCACTGCTGATGACGTCACATATTACATCACTCATGACATGGTCAGTGACATCACTCATGACATCACTGATGACACCATCCAGTGAATGTGTGTCTTTCTGAAAAATAAATTTGTTTTATATATGTATTTGTAAAGGTCGATGGAAGAATAAATGTTTAAATAAGTGTGTAAATGGATGTTTTTTTAATAAAATATTGATTGGTTAACTGGCTTATTAAGTGTATCTTAGTGAATACATATATTAGCGAGTAATTTTTAAATATTTAAATATATGTATCAATGTTTCACTTTGTGTATAAGTGGCTGCATGGGTTGGTGACTGACTCACTGTTTGTATGTGTTTTGAAGACTGCATATGTGCAGGACTGTATGGGCGAATGAGTGTGTATATGTGTGTGTTAGTGAGTGAATGCCTGCCTCACTAGTGTCTTTATGAGTAACTACATATGTTTTTATCTAGTATATGTGAGTATTGATTTATATATGTGAGTATATGTGAGAGTGAGAGATTGAAAGAGTTCCTGTTTAAATAAGTATGTGTTTCTATAAGTGATTGTTTAAGAGAGTAAGTATGTGTAAGTTTCCTTAGAAGTAATCTGCTAGTGTGTGTATAGTTGTATATGCAAATAAATGGATGTTCAATAGTTTATTTGCATGTGTGAGTATGTGTGTGAGTAACTTTTGGATGACTGTCGGTGTGTAACAGGATGTATATGTGTATCACTACATATGATGAGTGAGTATATGTATGAGTGACTATATAGAACTGTTGCTGAATGAGAGGATGTGTATATAGATGGTGGAATTACTGAATTGGTTGTTGTAACTGGTATGGGTATCTCCATTTTTTTGAAAATGTTAGTTTCTATTTTTAAATATGTGTTTCAATGGTTACATTACACTGAAAGGAGGTCTGTCAGTCTGTCACATGGATGGTGTCATCAGTGATGTCATGAGTGATGTCACTGACCATGTCATGAGTGATGTAATATGTGACATCATCAGTAGTGCATTGCAGGTGCACAAGTTATAGTGAGTCCAACTAACTATAACGTGGGAATTTCAATGGTTTTATGTCAGTAAAATATCCAGCTAACTATAACTTGTGAGAAACCTATGGTTTTTTCAGTGAATATGTCTATATATATATTTATATATATATATATATATATATATATATATATATATATATATATATATATATATATATATATATATATATATAATATGTCTATATATATATATATATATATATATATATATATATATATATATATATATATATATATATATATATATATATAGATATATTCACTGAAAAAAACCATAAGTTTCACACATGTTATCTGGACATTTCACTCACACAAAACCATTGAAATTCACCTGTTATAGTTAGTTCATCTAACTATAACTTGTGCGCCCACAATGCACTGCTGATGACGTTACATATTAGATCACTCATGACATGGTCAGTGACATCACTCATGACATCACTGATGACATCTCAAATTGCATCACTGATGCATTTCTGAAAAATAAATATTTTTTATATATGTATATCTACAGGTCAATGGAAGAATAAATGGGTAAATAAGTGTCTAAATGGATGCTTTTTTTGTAAAATTGATTGACTAATTAAGTGTATCTTAGTGAATACATGTATTAGCGAGTAATGTTTAAATATTTAAATAGCTGTAATGGTGTCTCACTTTGTGTATAGGTTGCTGCATGGGTTGGTGAGTAGCTACATGAGTGTGTATATGGGTTATTAGTTTTTTTTGAGTATCAGTATGAGTGTCTGTATGGTTCGGTTGAGGATATTACTTAGCGCATAGATGCATGAATGAGTGACTCACTGCTTATATGTGTTTTGAAGACAGCATGTGTGCAGGACTGTATTGGTGGATGAGTGTGTGTATGTATGAGTTAGTGAGTGAATGACTGTCTCAATAGTGTCTTTATGAGTGAGTACATATGTTTTAAACTAGTATATGTGAGTATTGATGTATATAGGTGAGCATATGTGAGAGTGAGAGATTGGAAGAGTTCCTGTAAAAATAAGTATGTCTTTCTATAAGTGATTTTTAAGAGAGTAAGTATGTGTATGTTTCTGTAGAAGTAAGTGTAGTGGTGTGTGTATAGCACTATATGCAAGTGTGAGTATGTGTGTGAGGTAACTCTATGTATGAGTGTAGGTGTGTAACAGGATGTACAGGTGTATGAGTAAAGATGATGAGTGAGTACATGTATGAGTGACTATAAAGAACTGTTGGTGAATGAGTGGCTATGTATGTAGATTTTGGAATTACTGAATAGTTGTTCTAACTGGTATTGGTATCTCCATTGTTTTGAACATTTTAGTTTCTATTTTTAATGTGTGTATCAAAGGTTATTTTAGGGTGAGAGGAGGTCTGCCACTCTTTCACAAGAATTATGTCATCAGTGATGTCATGAGTGATGTCATTTGAAATGTCATCAGTGATGTCATGGGTGATGTCACTGACCATGTCATGAGTGATGTAATATGTGACGTCATCAGCAGTGCATTGCGGGCACGCGAGTTATAGTTCTCTGAACTTACTTTACTGGGGAATTTCAATGGTATTTGTATGAGTGAAATATCCAGCTAACTATAATATATGTAAAACCTATGGTTTTTTCAGTGAATTTCTAAGGTTTTTTAAATGCTAATTCCTAACTATAACATGGCTGAAACCTATGGTTTTTTCAGTGAATATATATATATACGATAAACAGTTTTCAAACTGTATTTTTTTATTAACATATATAAACGATAAACTAAAAAAACGAATTTAACAAAAAATAATACAAAACAACAAGGCGGAACACTCCTGTGTGGACCATGGATGTTGACGACAGAGTCTGGAAAAAAAAAGTACAAAATAAAGACGTGTGTAATGCGCATATGAAAGGAGTGAGATACAGAGAAACAGAGAAGGAAAAAAAGCCAGAGATAAAAAGAGAGGCAATGAAAGAAAGGGAGTGAGAAAGGGAGAAGGAAGAGAGAGATAGAAGGAAAGGAATATAGAGCGTGAGAGAGAGTGAAGAGAGGGAAGTGAGAGAGAGCGAGAGAGAGACAGAGACAGTGCCGCCTTCACGCATCCATGAGCAAATATTTACCTGGTGCCACCGGATTGTGCAGCAGTGGGCACTCCACGTGTCTTTCTAAACTCTGCGGATCTCAGAGATGTCTCTAAGTCCTGAGTAATGAATGGCAGAGACCACATCAGCTTGTATGCAGATCTCACAGATGTCACTGAGTCCTGAGTCATGAATGGCGGAGACCACATCATCTCCTGCATGGCGTGGTAGATCTCACACATGTCGCTGAGTCCTGAGTCATCAATGGCGGAGACCACATCAGCTTTTGGCACCGCGAAGTCTATGGAACTAAAGTCCGTGCCAAGTGGTGGTAGGCTTCTGATGGCCACATGAGCTTTGGGTTGCACTAACCCTGTGCATCTGAAGTCTGCGCCAAGAGGATGGTAGGCTCCTGACGGCCATACATGTCAGGGTGCGACTAACCTTCTACGCAACATTTCATGGACTCTTCATGATTCAGACCCGTGGAGCATCCTCCATGCAGTCAGCACCAGCAATAAAGGATGTGACATTGTCGATCCATTATATTTGCATGGTCACATGGCCTGTGACGCATGTGCCGGATGGGTGAGGTGTGTGTGCAAAACTGCCCTCAGAGAGTGGCTGTGAGATGTTGAGAACTAGACCACTGACCTGCACACCAACAGCGAGTACACCTGCGACAGGTAGCTATGTGGGGCCAACGTCGGAGCGTAATCGCAGTGGCGTGGCATATGATGGAACAGGGCAGGGATAGCCACAATGACACTGACGGCTTGCAGTACTGCATGTGTGAATCGAGAGGACGGGCCGCAGCTGTCTCTTTGTGAGTCTGGGTGCGAACTGTTTAAAACTCACACTACATAAGTATTGAAGAATCATTTTGTGATTCAGTCCATCAGCTGGCATTTGTCCGAGGCATTTGCGAAAACATATCAGAGTTCTTTCTGTGAGAGATACCACTTTAACGCTGCCTCTCCCCACATCAGCAGTTAACGCACCGCCTTCCCACATTACCCAACATACCCCCTAGAACCTTCTTGGGCCTGGGAGGGTCCCTGTGTGGTTGGACAAAGAAGAATCTTGGTCATGTAAAGATTTATATATAAAAATTATTTAAAGAAAAGAACCACAAATAAGACTGAAGGGAGTCTGGTGCTGTGGTCGCTGCCACGAAGTTGGGGTCACAGCCATTCAGGACTCTGGACACAGTTACACAGTGGGATTGGCTTGTGTTAAATAGGATTAGTGGCACCAAAAACATTGAGACTATCTGAGCCTGTGATGGTGCTTGGTGTGGACGACCACACTGAGAGCAATGTGTCTTGCCTAATGGACTGCGTCATGTGGAATTAGGACTCTATCTGAATTGTGAGGTATGCTGACAGTAGTGTAGGCCAGAGGTACCGGTGAGCAAAGGCCTACAGCCACATGCATACATTGGTGTCCCCACCGGCCTGCATAGTGCTGCTATTGCGTTTATTGCACACTTTGTTTTAAAATAGTTTAGGAACTAATTTAACTGTGACAAAAGACTTCACTAATCTGTTGATTCTCGCGCCTCACTGCTAAATCGTGTTATTTTGCAAAAACTTCATTAGAATTGGTTTTAGGAATTGTTTTAAACTGTGATAGAAATTGCACTCAACCTTCATGATAAAGTGTTAAAATCGTTCGGCCGGAGACCTGCGGTGTCGTCTGTAAGAGTGAGCCCGCCATTTTGAGGGTCACTTGTCTAGTCATTCACCTCCGATGACTATAAGGAGCACGCTGGGCAGAACGTGCAGCCTGTGATATGTGGCTATTGCAGTCACTCTGAAAGCTCGTGTTTCGCTACTATTGCGTTTATTGCACACTTTGTTTTAAAATTGTTTAGGGACTGTTTTAACTGTAACAAACAACTGCACTAATCTGTTGCTGCTCGCGCCTCACTGCTAAATTGCGTTATTTTGCACAATCTTCATTAAAATTGGTTTTAGGTATTGTTTTAAGCTGTGAAAGAAATTGCACTCACCCTTGATAAAGTGTTAAAATCGATCGGCCGGAGACTTGCAATGCCATCTGTCAGAGCGAGCCTGCCATTTTGAGGGTTAGTGGTCTAGTCATTCACTTCCTATGACTATAAGGAGCACGCTGGGCCGACCGCGCCAAAGGCTAGCCCGACTGCATCCGTCGGCGCACGGACAGCGCCCAGTGCCAAGACCCTGGTCTATTTCCCTTCCATAAATATAACCAACAGCAACTCTATGACATGCAGATTGGTGAGTGCTTGGCATGCAATTGCTGGCAGGGGGGGGACAAGACCGGATTCCTGTAAATGTGAGGGGTGTGGGTTCTGCTTTGTTTCACTCTCCGGGAGAAAGGGAAATGAGTACATTATATTAGGCATAGGGAGCAAAGATTCCTTTAAAGATAATAAGCCAGGGTAATCGCCGAGTTAACCCTACACCGATCAGGTGGCAATAGTGGGCAGAATAAGGGAAATAAAACTGCAAAACCAGTACAAACTCTGTTGTGTATATTACTGAATACCTGCTTACTTGTAAAACATAAACACCAACTATATTGCCTACTCCATTTGGACCACCCAGATATTGTTTTTGTAACTGAGACCTGGACTGATGCCAGTTCCGACCCAGACTGAAACATGGCCCTTCCCTCAGGTTAGGTGATGGTGCAACACGATAGGATAGAAGGCAGAGGTGGGGGTATAGACTTGATATATCGAGAGAATCTAAAATTGCCTCATGAGGCTACAATGATGCTTTCCGCAGAGGCGCTTCTATTTTAATTTAAAATTAATGACCCCTTTACATTTCAAGGGCTACTTGTCTACAGGCCCCCAGGACCCAGAATGGCATTCTCACAGGCCCTTTAAAATTTCCTAGAATCAAGTGCGGACTCAGATTATTTCACTATTTTGGGAGATTTGAATTATCACCTTGAATTAGAGACTATTTCAGATACATTAGGACTTGTGGATAATCTAGCAGCGTATGGGCTCTCATAAATAAGACTTGTGGATAATCTAGTAGAGTATGGGCTCTCACAAATAATACAGGAACCCACCCACTCAGCAGTTCATACCTTAGATGGTATCTTCACAAATCAACTAGATATCACTATAATAAAGATTCTACCGCTACCATGGACTGACCATAGAGCCATTTATTTTGACGTGACTAACAAAACGCCTACCTTATTCAAACACCCCTAGTTACAAAACAGACGGTTCGGAAATGGAATAGGGTAAAAAAGGAAGATCTGGAACATGTGTCGATTGTGGGCCTGCCTGCATTAGATAGTGATAATGATATAGCAGCCAACCAATTTGATGATTGGAGAGAACAGCTGCATATGGTGCCGCCCCTGAAATTAATAAAACTATTACAAGAGCAACAGTAACAGCTCCCTAGTATAGTCCAGAGCTAAAAATAATTAAAATGAAATTGAGATGGTCAGAATGGATTTGGAGGGCGGACTACACTGTGGAGCACAAGCAAGCCTATAATCAATAGCTTGACGAATATCAGCAAGCCATTATTAAAGGGAAAAAGGTATACTTCACCACTAAAATAGGAGATGCTACACACTCCTCAAAAGAACTTTTCTAAACTGTGTATACTCTTGCTAAACCTCAGGATACAGCAAAGTTTAGACCTGATCAAGCTTTCTGTGAGGTGATGGCCAAAGTTTTCCAAAGTAAAGTACAAGTGATTTATGATGATCTTTCAAATTCAGCCACTAAGATTCCTGGTAACGCTCCTCCAAATACAACCGTATGGGCAGTCACTAGCAAACGTGCACGCTTCAGGGCACTTACTGTGGAGGAGGTCCATGACCTCCTTATAGCCACAAAATCTGGCGCCCCAAATGACCCTTGCCCCAGCAGTTATTCACTTGGTACCTAAGACTGTTAGTGCACGTCTCACTCCTCTCCTGAACCAAGTTCTTGAAACGGGTAAATATCCCAACGTCTGTAAAAGGCCTGTATAAGGCCATTTCTTCAAAAAACAGCTTTGGACCCGCTAGAACTAAAAAACTACCAGCCAATATCTCGGCTACCCCTACCAGCTAAGATTTTGGTAAGAGCTGTAAATAGGGAGCTGATACATTACCTAGAAGATAATCTTCTGTTGGATTTCACACAACATGGCTTTAGGCCTTGTCATTCGACAGAAACAGCCTTAGTGTTAGCAACAGAGGGGATTCGGAGGATAGTGGATGGGGTGGCAGAGCAATCCTGGTTTTATTGAATCTCTCAGCAGCTTTTGACACCATAAACCACAAGGTGCTGGTGCAGTGGGTGAGAGATGTGTGGGTGGAGGATGCGGCTTTAACTCTCCTCTCCTCCTTTTTAGAAAACAGAGAACAAAATATATACTGGGAGAATATACAATCTGGAACGTTTCAACTCCCATGTGGTGTTCCACAAGGATCTGCTGTGTCACCAACCCTCTTTAACATTTATGTGTCCTCCTTGGCTAACTCAGTAAGGAAACATGGTTTTTCCTTGATTATGTATGCCGATGACTCGCAGCTCACCATTTTGGTCTCCGCACCATCAGAGTCAGTAGCCATCAGCTTTCATGCATGTCTGAAAGACAGCATGAGCTGGATGAGCTCAAATTTCCTGAAAATAAACACCAACAAAACCAAGGTTTTGGAATTCGGCAAAGGACCATTATTGTATAACACTAACTGGTGGCCTTCAGAGGCAGGAGTTTTTCCCCACTCCGCTTACTAAAGTCAAAAACTTGGGGGTGATCCTGGATGAACAGCTCAATCTGTCGGCCTATGTCAACCAACTTACCTCCTCCTGCTTTTTCCTCTTAAAAACTCTGAGGAAATTGTTCCCTTTCATTGCATATGAACTTCAAAAAACTGTTGTAGTTGCACTCTTTTTAACTAAATTAGATTACAGCAACGCACTTTTTCTGGGAATTGATAAGGCACAGGAGAGGAAGTTACAATCATTACAAAATACTGCCGCTAGATTATGAACATCCCAAAAGGTCGTCCCACCTCAGAGGCCATCAGAGCACTACATTGGCTCCTGGTTCTTCAAAGAGCCAACTTGAAGTCGCTTTGTTTAGTACACAAGGCCCTCTACGGAGGAACATCCGGGGAGGTTCATAAACTTTTTACCAGGTACTCTCCAGCAAGAACTCTTAGATCCTCTACTGAGGGCTTTGTCTGTGTTCCAAGAACATACAAGGTAACATGGGGAGGTCACACAGTGTCTTTTTGTGCAGCAAAACTCTGGAATCAGATGCCATCCACTCTACGTCTTCAATCAAACCACATAGGGTTTAGGAAAGGACTAAAAACCTGGCTGTTTGTTAAAACCTAATCATTAGAGTCAGGTTAACTGCAGTAGCTTATGTATCACAGTTAGCGCCAAGAAGCCTCGGCATTCACTGCGCACTATAAATAACAATTCAAATCAAATCAATTCAGTGGCACCACGTGTCACTGGTCTTTCATATGCAAATACCTCTCAAAAATTGAAGGGAGTGTGGTGCTGTCGTCACTATCACGAAGTTCGGGTCACTATCATTCAGGACTTAGGGCACAGTTACACATGTGGGATCGGCTTGTGTTAAAGAGGGTTAGTGGGACTACGTGTCGCCGGCCTTGCATATCGAAATATGCCTCACAAATCAAAGGGTGTATGGTGCTGTGGTCGCTGCCACGGACTTGGGGTCACTGACATTCAGGACTCAGGACACAGTTACACATGTGGGATTGGCTTGTGTTAAAGAGGGTTAGTGGGAGTACGTCTCACCGGCCTTGAATATCGAAATATTCCTCACTGATCGAAGGGAGTGTGGTGCTGTGATCGGTGCCACTGACTTGGGGTCGCCGCCATTCAGGACTCAGGACACAGTTACACATGTTGGATCGGCTTTTGTTGAAGACGGTTGGTGGCACCATGTGTCGCCGGTCTTCCACAGTGTAGGCCAGAGGAAGCTGTGAGCAAGGGTCCACAGCCACGTGCATGTGTTGGTGGCCCGACCGGCCTGCATAGTGCAGGTTCAGTGGCACCACGTTTCGCTCGTTTTCCAAATGCAAATATCCCTCACTGATTGAAGAGAGTCTGGTGCTATGGTCGGTGCCACGCAGGTGGGGTCGCTGCCATTCAGGACTCAGGACACAGTTACACATGTGGGAATGCCCTTGTGTTGAACAGGGTTAGTTGGCACCGCGTGTCGCCGGTCTTCCACAGTGTAGGCTGGAGGCAGCGGTCAGCAAAGGCCCACAGGCATCTGACGTTGACTTGAGCTGCACAGATTGGGATCATTTGGTCTTCTTAACCCATTATAGTCTTTTACACAATTTGCATTGCTACTAATCTTTGATTGTGAACCGTGCTAACCCCAGTGTAGGACAGAGGCAGCGGTCAGGATGGGCGCACAGACACGTGGGGTTGAGTTGAGCTGCACAGTTAGTGGCACCTGGAGCACTCAGCATGTGCACACCCTGCGAGGATACGTGGTCCCGACAGGCCGCACTGGGAGCAATGTCTTTTGGCTAATGAATTCTGCCTTGATAAGGCCACGTGGCGATGACTTATGGTGCAGTGAGTTAGTAGCACCTGAAGCACCCTGCGATGATGCATGGTCCGGGCGGGCCTCCCTGGGAGCAACGTTTCTTGCGAACTTGACTTTGTCATCTACAATGGCCACTGCATCTGAATTGTGAGCCCTGCTGTCCGCAGTGTAGATCAAAGACAGTAGTCTGTACAGACATAAGTCTGCGGTGCTGGGTTCGCAGGGGGCTTGTGTGGAGGAGGCCCGCAGGCATGGCAGAAGCCATGTGCCAGGGTGAGGGCCGCTGCTCTGCAGACTCATAGGTCTTCCCACAAGTGAACCACACCCAGGGCCTGGCTATTTTTTCATACTCCCACACTGGAGTGGCGTACGTTGGAATAGCCCAATCTGCTTCCGCTTCCAGGGGAGGACAACAAAGCTACATGACCAAGATCTTCCCCACTGCCTGAGGTAACATGGTTGCACCCACTGTGCACTACACTACAAGTATCAATAGTATAGCTGCACATGGAGAGGTTTGTGCTTTGCATAGTGAGGTCTGTGCAGCACATCAGCATTACACTTGGCATTGTGTACATTAATATTGATGGGTGACTTGCCTCCTTCATATATAGTTGGTTGCCACATCTCCCAACATTCAGCTATTGTGCGGCGGAGGGGCCATGGCATTTTGGAAAGGTCCGTTGTCCTGTTTTGCGCTGCCTCTGTGGTAGTAGGGGGGTGGTTCTGGTGATGGTGGTGCTGGGTGTTGTGGCCTTGTTGGGTGTCCGAGCTGCATGATCAGTAGCTTTATCACATATTGATCTTTAGATGTGGCTGTGAGTTTTGTACAAATCATGCAGTAGATACTCGACCTCCCTACACCAGTTAAAGGCTGATGTTAATTTGTTACTGCTAACTCGGGTTATCGCCTGCTTTTTGGATCCCATTGCAGATTTGGCTGGTCGCTGAAAATATGGGAAAGTGGTGTTTTTGTGTTTTTTTTGCACAGGAACACCTACTTTGCATATCATTAGCGTTGGTTGTGGCTCTGGTTTATGGCAAATTTGTTGGCGGAAGGTATCGATGGAAGTGGGTGAGATTTGCAGTTTTCACCAGGTTGAGAATGGGATGATAGTTAAAAAACACTGAACAAAAAGATAGATTTAATGAACATTATAATTAGAAATTAGCAATTAAAAAACCTTTGAAATTCACTGAAACAAACTACAGGTTTTAGGTACGTTATAGTTAGACATGGTTTCGAAAATTATATTCTGCATTTTAGAGTGGGTGTATTAAGTGTTACATTAGGGTCTGATGAGGTGCATCAGATTTTCACGTGGATGATGTAATCAGTGATGTCATTTGAGATGTCATCAGTGATGTCATCAGTGATGTAACTGACCATGTCATGAATGATGTAATATGTGACATCATCAGCAGTGCAATGCGGGGGCACGAGTTTTAGTTAGCTCAACTAACTATAACAGGTGAATTTCTAACTATAACGTCCCTGAAACCTATGGTTTTTCAGTGAATTTCTAAGGTTTTTTAAATGCTAATTTCTAACTATAACGTCCCTGACACCTAAGGTTTTTTCAGTGAATTTCTAAGATTTTTTAAATGCTAATTTCTAACTATAACGTACCTGAAACCCGTGTTTTTTTCAGTGAATATATATATATATATATATATATATATATATATATATATATATATATATATATATATATATATTCAATGAAAAAACCATAGGTTATAGGCCATATATAGTTAGGAATTAGCATTTACAAAACCTTATTTTACTCGCATAAAACCATTGAAATTCCATATATAGTTAGCTAACTATAAGCGCTAACTATATATCGCGCACCCGCAATCCACTGCTGATGATGTCACATATTACATCATTCATGACATGGTCAGTGACATCACTGATGACATCACTGATCACAACATCCAGTGATTGTATGTGTCTGTAAAGTTTAAATATGTTTCACATATTGAAGAATGAGTGGATGTATAAGTGTCTGGATGAAGAATTTAGTAGGTGCATGACTGACTGTATGAGTGAGTGATTAAATGTGTCTCACTGAGTACATGGGTTAGTGACTAAACTGTCTTAATTCGTGCATCAGTATGTTTGTTGTTGTGTAAGCTGCTGCATGTGTTGATCAGTAGCTATAAGAGTGGCCATATGGGTTATTGATTGGTTGCCCAAATATTTGAATGGGAGGCTGAGTGTGTGTGTGGGTGGCTGGGAGGTGCGTGACTCTGTGCATAGATGTGTAAGCAGTTGATTCACTAGGAGTATGAGTTCAAGAGTGCATGTGGAAACAGCTATATGGGCGGTTGACTGTGCATGGGTGTGTTGGTGAGTGAATGGATTTCTCATTGCTACATGTGCAAGTAAGTACGTATGTAAAACACAATACATGTGAGAGTTGAGATATATAAATAACTGAACATAAGAGCCAGTGAATGTGTGAGTGGCTGTATCGATCACTGTGAGCTTGTATCAGGGATTATATAAGAGAGTAAATATGTGTTATTATATGTTTGAATAAGTAAGATGTGTATAACTGTATAGTTGAGGAAATGGAGGTGTGATTGATTCTTTGCATGACTGACTAGGTGTGTGAGTAACTCCATGGATGAGTGACAGTCTGTGTCTGTTTATACTGAGTGTATGTAAGGTTATATTAGAGTCTGAAGAGGTTCATTGTATTATCACATGAGTGATGTGATCAGTGATGACAAATGAGATGTCATCAGTGATGTCATTTGAGTTGTCATCAGTGATGTCATCAGTGATGTCATTTGAGATGTCATCATTGATATCATTTGAGTTGTCATCAGTGATGTCATTTGAGATGTCATCAGTGATGTCATCAGTGATGTCACTGACCATGTCATGAATGATGTAATATGTGACATCATCAGCAGTGGATTGCGGGTGCGCGATATATAGTTAGCGCTTATAGTTAGCTAACTATATATGGAATTTCAATGGTTTTATGCGAGTAAAATAAGGTTTTGTAAATGCTAATTCCTA
Organism: Lissotriton vulgaris; assembly: GCF_964263255.1. NCBI lineage: Eukaryota > Metazoa > Chordata > Amphibia > Caudata > Salamandridae > Lissotriton > Lissotriton vulgaris. The sequence goes on along the minus strand of NC_141694.1, from coordinate 406,465,594 downwards.
ACTATATATGGCCTATAACCTATGGTTTTTTCATTGAATTTTCAAGGTTTTGTAAATGCAAATTCCTAACTATATATCCACTATAACCTATGGTTTTTTCTGTGAATTTCATTGGTTTTTTAATAGCAAATATGAAAAGCTTTAAAATGTCAAGTACGTGATAGATAAAAACATTTTCGTATTTATGCACGCTGATGTGCTTTGAACGCTGCCCCCCCCCCCTCCCCTCTTTTGCCTTAGTAGTACTCTCTCTTTGCAGATACTGAAGGGTAGTTAACGCAGGCCTTTACCCCCGTTGTAATCCGTCGTGCCTCCTTGTCTCTCCATTTGATTGATTGTTGTCCAAGCATTTACTGTTTTAGAATTGGTTCTCTTTGGATCATTCTCTATTTACAAACAAGCACAAAGTCGCAATACTCTGTTTAGTCTTTGCAGATAGTGAAAAATCGTGTAAAAAAATAAAAGTAATCGAGCAAAATCAGTAGGCCACTAATTGGATCTCTTTTTGACCTCGCTAAAATAGAAATATTAGGAACAACCCTTCTTGAGAAATACGAAAATAGTGAGATGAACTGAGCTCCACACCATGAGGGCTGCAAGACAGCTCGGCTCCATCACCCATCCCGCACAAAATAACGACAAACCCTATGCAAATATTAAAAATATAGACAACACACCAGCAAAGAAACAGGGTAAAACATTTTATTAAAAAACTATTTACATAACGTTGGTTTATAAGATGATGTCAGTAGTGGACCGATGTGTGAATAGATCGAAAACAGCACAAGGCTCCAAGATCCGGATAGCAAGCTCCTGGATGTTGGGTGCCATAGTTTAGAGTTCTGAATTTCAGCCTTTTTCAATGCCTGTGCTTTGTTGAATCAAAATGGCGGCTTGACACAAAGCTGACTCAAGCGTTGTTACTGATGCTATGCAGACCAAAACTGGTTTTCAGTTTGTACATTTTTCTAGATTTTTCAATCCAAGTTTGGTTGACTTTGTAGAACGATGGCTTCAGATTTTCAACATACAGTGTGGTGGCGCTGACTGGGAGGGGGCGCTTCGCTCCTGCCCCCTCCCCAAGTAAGATTTTCATACGTGAAAGTACGTTAATGGTTTTGGTCCCTGAGATGCTTCGATGTCACTACCATTCTCAAATAGCATAAGTTCTGGATGTTGGGTGCCATAGTTAAGAGTTCTGAGCAGTGCTTGTAACACTGTCTGAAGCTTATTTCCACCTACTGCAGCTTCACTATTTTCAAAGTAAGTGAGTGTCGTTTGTGGACCTGACTGCATTAGAAAACAATGTGATATGTTACCTTCCTAAACAGCTTGACGGAGGCCCCTGAGGGGCGGTGTGATGGCCATGGACTCGGAGAAGACGCTTGGCTCCGACACCCTCCCCAAATCTTATAGCACTGGTGTAGCCTGAGATCGCCCCCGACATAGGCGGCCGGCTCCCGGGGTCCGGCGGAACTTTTTGCCTTTTGATGACTCTTCAATTCTGGACCTTGTCCCACAATCCGTTTGACCTGAAGACAAGCTGTAGTGGGGCGCCCCTTTATCGTTTTAGTTGCCATTCCGCCCGCTTTTGCTACACTGTGCCTCTTCCGCCATTCAGCTGTTTTCCGCCCGCTCTTGCGACTACAGCGTCTCGCTCACCATGTAGTTGAGATGCGCCCGCTCTTGCGGTGCAGCGATAGGCGGCTGCCACAGGACTCTCAAAATGGCGGCCGGCTCTTCGGTTTTGGGCCTGGTCCACTAAAATGGCCCTGGGACACCTTGGAACTCGGACGCTTGTCTGCTAGGGCTTGGGTCCCATTCTCGAAAAGCGTCCCCTCAGCCGTGAAGATTCTACAAAAGTCTTGGGGGCCTCCGACTCCCGCAGGCTTCTGGTGGGGAGCGGCTGCCATGATTGCTCGTGGAATGGCCACGACGGAGCTACGAGATGGTAGTGGTCTCATGCTGACGCCAGCTTTAGTCTGAAACATCCAGAAACACTGTAGACTACCAATTCGATCAGTTCCGGTAGCGCCCCAACATGACCCGGAAGAGAAGAACTTGCCCTCCCCTCTTTGACTGATGGTTCTTGTTGCCTGTCCCCTCTGTTGTCATTTAACAGAACTTTTTGGACTGCTGAAAGGGGTTGTGTTCTGAACGCTGGTTGGTGGAGACATTTAGACTATATTCTTGACCTACGTTGTCGCGTAATGCGTTTTATGACACGCCGCGTTAGCGCACCCGGAAGTGATCCGAGGCGCGGCGCGCAGCGCGTAACGTAAGCATAACAGGTCATGTGACTTGTTAATAAAACTTTTCATTGGTTCATTTTACTTTTGTTAATTTAATGATGAAAAGCTTGGTCATATGACCTAAAAATTACGCTTTTTATTATTTTCGAACAATATTTTTTTTTCAAACATATGTTATAATATTCCAGGCTAATGTACTTTCCCGGAAAATTTACAACTGTCTTGCAAGTAAAATATATTCCTTTTTCGAGAAAAAGGGCGTTTCTTCCTTCCATGACGGAGCCGTTGAGTAAAAGAGATTCGGCCTGCTGTCTTAGTCGCCGATACGCCTGATTATCAGATTCTTATCGATCACTTTATGTTGCAGACATGAAAAACACAACTGCCCTTGACCATTTATCTTTACTGCGTTCCTACATATTATACCTTTTATCCGTCATGTAATTGGACTGCTTTATTTCACTTGCCTTTTACTGATTCGAAAACAGTCACTAAAAGTAAAAACTTTACAAATGAAAATACTACTACCGTGTTTTGTTTTAAAAACCTTTATTGTGAAAATGTCAGTATACAAATACGGGCCTATAACCACGTGGGCCGGCCACGGAGCAAACTGAAATCGTATATGATGAGGAGACATTTACACTGTAGAAGAACGTAACGAGCGGGCCATTAGGTGACAAGAACAAAGGTGTCTAACAGTTGCGGAATCGGTGGACGTACATTTTGTAATTAAAATACGACAGGGCCACTTACAATAACATTTTCTAGATATACATTTGCGGGCAAAGAGTTACGAGTCCCATTTATACCGGCGCCATTTTGGGCGAGGCCGGGCAGGTCCAAGATATAGTCAAAATGTCTCCACCAACCATCGGCCAGACCAGAACCCCTTTCGGCCCTTTATGCTACAAGATGGTGTCTTCCATTCAGAAAATATTGGTGGCAGCATTTTGAAAGGAAACAGAAACAGCCGTTCTCCTAGTGAGTTTCACATTGTTACATTTAGGAAGAATGTTGAAGAGTAGTATGTGGAAAATCTGAAGCCATTTTTCTACAAACTCTCAATCAGACTTGGATGGAAAAAAAAAACCTGAAGAATGTACAAACTGAAAACCAATTTTTGTCTGTATAGCACCAACAGTAACGCTTGAGTCAGCTTTGTGTCAAGCCGCCATTTTCATTCAATCAATAGCGTCCCCCTGCACACATTCAGGGACCTGGTCGTGTCTTCAGATGAAACGCATTGTAGGAAAAGAAGCAGAAAGGAAAAGGAAAAAAGTTCCGCCGGACCTAGTGAAGCTGCAGCAGGTGCAAATAAGCTTCAGACAGTCTTACAAGCACTGCTCAGAACTCTCAACTGAGGTACTCAACATCCAGGACTTGCCATTCGGATCTTGGCGCCTTGTATTTTTGTTTTGTTTTTGATGGAGGGGAAACAACAAAAAACAGACATTGAAAAAGGCTCAACAGTGCAGGGCGCCTTGTGCTGGTTCCGACCTATTCACACATCGGTCCGCTACTGACATCACCTCATAAACCAACGGGGCACCCCACGCCGACTTTCGGCGCAGCATTGTAGGATGGCCACACCAGTGCGGCAATTTGCTGGACACCACCTCGGTGCCATCCAGATCTCGGCGAGTTCATTCAATCAATAGCGTCCCCCTGCACACATTCAGGGACCTGGTCGTGTCTTCAGATGAAACGCATTGTAGGAAAAGAAGCAGAAAGGAAAAGGCAAAAAGTTCCGCCGGACCTAGTGAAGCTGCAGCAGGTGCAAATAAGCTTCAGACAGTCCTACAAGCACTGCTCAGAAATCTCAACTGAGGCACTCAACATCCAGGACTTGCCATTCGGATCTTGGCGCCTTGTGCTGGTTCCGACCTATTCACACATCAGTCCACTACTGACATCACCTCATAAGCCAACGGGGCACCCCACGCCGACTTTCGGCGCAGCATTGTAGGATGGCCACACCAGTGCAGCCACTTGCTGGACACCACCTCGGTGCCATCCGGATCTCAGCGCGTTCGAGTCACTGTGCCGGAAGAGTGACCGGAACTCAGCTGAACACGCCGTCTTTCGGCGCAGCATTGTAGGATGGCCACACCAGTACGGCAATTTGCTGGACACCACCTCGGCGCCATCCGGATCTCGGCGCGTTCGAGTCACTGTACCGCAACAGTGACCGCAATTCAGCTGGACACGCCGTCTTTCGGCGCAGCATTGTAGGATGGCCACACCAGTGCGGCAATTTGCTGGACACCACCTCGGTGCCATCCGGATCTCGGCGCGTTGTGCTGCCTTCGGCCTATTCGCACATCGGTCCGCTACTGACGCCGCCTCACGTGCCAACGGATTTTCTACGCTTTTTGTAGCCCTATGTCGCATAACAGGTCATGTGACTTGTTTATAAAACTTTTCATTGGTTCATTTTACTTTTGGTTTCCTAAAGATGGAAGGCTTGGTCATATGACCTAAAAATAACACTTTTCATTGGTTTAGAACATTTTTTTTTCCCAAACGATGAAAGCCCCACCTTGTTTCTGGATCATTCAGACTGAAGCTGGCGTCAGCATGAGAGCACCACCATCTCGTGGCTCCGTCGTGGTCATTCCGCGAGCAATCATGGCAGCCGCTCCCCACCGGAAGCCTGCGGGAGTCGGGGGCCCCCAAGACTTTTGTAGAATCTTCACGGCTGAGGGGACGCTTTTCGAGAATGGAGCCCAAGCCCTAGCAGGCAAGCGTCCGAGTTCCAAAGTGTCCCAGGGCCATTTCAGTGGACCAGGCCCAAAACCGAGGAGCCGTCCGCCATTTTAAGAGCCATGTGGCAGCCGCCTATCGCTGCACTGCAAGAGTGGGAGCAACTCAACAACATGGTGAGCGAGACGCTGTGGCCGCAAGAGCGAGCGCAACTCAGCTAGATGGCCGCCACCTGGGGAGGCCCGTTCACGCCGGCTCCCCCACGCCCCCCCCCCCCGGGCCGCCGCACGCCAATTTTCGGAGCAGCATTGTAGGATACCAAAACCAGTGCGGCAGTTTACTGGACATCACCTGGGTGCCTGTCGTACATGTTGTGTCAGCCATGTGACACTGGACACAGACCGCTACTGACGAGGCCTCCCCCCGCACCACGCGGGACGCCCCACGCTGTTTTTCTGTGCTGCATTGTAGGATCCCTAAACCAGTGCGGCACCCAGGCGACATCACCTGGGTGCCGTCCAGAACTCTGCACGTTGTGCTGCCTTGGGACTATTCGCACAACAGACCGCTACTGACGAGGCCTCCCCCCGCCCCACCCGGGACGCCCCACGCCAATTTTCGGAGCAGCATTGTAGGATCCCTAAACCAGTGCGGCACCCAGGCGACATCACCTGGGTGCCGTCCAGAACTCTGCACGTTGTGCTGCCTTGGGACTATTCGCACAAAAGACAGCTTCTAACCATTGTTGCTTTTTGTGTTGAGAAATGTTTAAATGTTTTTAGTTTTTGTTCCGTTTGTTAAAGTTAGTAGTTAATAAAGTTTTATAACCTTACTTTGTTGGAGTGTTATCTATTTTTTTAAAAACGGGTGAATGGGGCCTTGAATCGGGTTATTGTCATGTGTGGGCTTTGGAAGTGTGCTGCTGCAGGATCGGACATTTCAAACTCAAATGCACGTTCTTTTTCTTACCTTTCCGAAGCATGGAGCGCAATAGCAGGCAGAGAAAGGGTGATGCACGTGTTGAACACTACCTGACCTGGCAAGTTGCTGGCAGTGCCCCCCCGCCCGCTCCTGAAAGAGGGCACACACACACCGCCGCCCCGAGTACTTCACAAATCTTTAAAAGACCATGCGCTTGTTCATGAGGCTTAAATGGTTTATCACCTCTTCTAGAACCCCTGCATCGACCCTCTGACGTTTCATGGAAAAATTACCACGTAACACAATACCAAGCCCTGTCAGCTGAAACCCCCAAGGAATCGTGGGGCATATTATCAAGGGGGTTTATCTCCGCTTTTTTGGCTTTAAAAACCATGAAAGCGGAGATAAAATTATTTCCCTATTATCAAGCTGTCGCTAACACCAGTTAGTGACAGCTAAAAGGAGATAGCGACCATATTGGGCCCCGCTTTGCATGTCAGTGATACTTATCACTAATGACATGCAAAGTGGCGTGCCAAGATGTTAGCGACTGGAAACAGTCCCTAACATCGCTACCTTCTATTACCAACTTTTGGAGATATTCGCGCTAAGCGCGAATATCTCCAAAATCTAACACCTGCCCTGAGCAGTTCTTAGCCATGTTATCCAATGGGAGGTGGATAACATGGCTAAGAGCATTAGGTCGATAATACATGAATATCGCTGACTTTTCTGCGATAATAGCAAGGTTTATCTGCGATAAAAATCGCCGATGTGCGGCGATAATTTTTGTCTCTAAACAAGTTAGAGACAAAAATTATCGCTAGTTGTTCGTAATATGCCCCCGGGTTTTTGCTTGCAGAAATCGGGAGGCGGGAGACTAGCACTGAAATCAGTACTCACACGCCTGAATCAGGAGGATTGGCATGTCTGAATTCTCTACAGCTGGGGCCATAAACTACATCCGCAGGGTTAGGTGATAGCCTGGAACCAGCCTGGCATCTAAAATGGCTGCCGTGCACGACAAAATTGTGGCATTCGAAAAAAGGCAAGATGGCGCAGCCGCTGGAAGAGATATATCAACATATATCAGCCTCCTCAGCCACCCTCAGGAAACATAGGGGATTAGGATATGTCTCCCGCACCCCCTTATACCTAGTACTTTAATTAACGAAGCACAAAATGGCGAATTCCCGTTTCGCTACCAGTTTGCGGCCCAGTTCGCGGCCCGTGAAGCGCTTCTACCGTGAAAAATCATTTTTTTTTTATTTTCCCCACGGGACCCTTTAATAACCCCAACAACATTCCTAGGGGGTCAAGAGGGGGATACCTTGCCCCCTTTCATTAAATTCCCCCTTAGTTTTTCACCTTTTCTTCTCTCTCGATCCTACCGAGAGACAAGATGGCGGCCGCTCCGGACTGTCACGCAGCAAAAAAAAAAAAAAAGCTCACGCACAGCCGCTGGAAGAGATGTATCAACATATATCAGCCTCCTCACCCACCCTCAGGAAACATAGGGGATTAGGATACGTCTCCCGCACCCACTTATAACTAGTAATTTAATTTACGAAGCACAAAATGGCGAATTCCCGTTTCGCTACCAGTTCGCGGCCGCGCTTCTACCGTGAAAAATCATTTTTTTTTTATTTTCCCCACGGGACCCTTTAATAACCCCAACAACATTCCTAGGGGGTCAAGAGGGGGATACCTTGCCCCCTTTCATTAAATTCCCCCTTCGTTTTCCACCTCTTCTTCTCTCTCGATCCTACCGAGAGACAAGATGGCGTCCGCTCCGGACTGTTTAGAATGTTGACAGACACCGGAGAGCCAATCAGCTTTCTGCGCGCAAAGTTCCGATAAGCGAAAAGTAAGCGGACCGGATCGCTGCCCAGAGCGCTGTTACAGATATATATCTTGGTTTGAACGTTAATTTCTCAAAAACTACTGGAGCACATATATTGAGACCTAGCAAAGGCACATCGGGCTAACAGTCCCTACAATTTTGCCAAGTTTCGTGCAAATCCATTCAGCCGTTCGAGCTAAAAGTGAGTCCAACCGCCCTATGGAAATTAACATGGGAAAAACGCGTTTTGGGACCCCCCTTTTGTCTCGGCCCCCCCTTGACGAAACCCCCCCAAATTTTCAGGGGCTGCTCAGAAACAAAATGTGCCATTTTCCTGAAAATTTCAGCCGATTCCGTCCACAAACGCCAAAGTTATTAGACATAGAATTTTCAAAAGTCCCATAGAGAAAAAATTCTAACTATATATACCTACTGGCGATAGCCAGTAGGTAATATATGTATATATATATATATATATATATATATATATATATATATATATATATTCACTGAAAAAACCATAGGTTTCACACCAGTTATAGTTAGGAATTAGCATTTAAAAAACCTATTAAATTCACTGACAAAACCAGTTATAGTTAGCTGGAAATTTTACTGATATAAAACCAATGAAATTCCACGTTATAGTTAGTTGGACTCACTATAACTTGCGCGTGCAATGCACTGCTGATGACGTCACATATTACATCACTCATGACATGGTCAGTGACATCACTCATGACATCACTGATGACACCATCCAGTGAATATGTGTCTTTCTGAAAAATAAATATTAGTGAGTAATGTTTAAATATTTAAATATATATATTATTGTTTCACTTTGTGTATAAGTGGCTACATGTGTTGGTAAGTAGCTACATGCGTATGTATATGGGTTATTAGATGTTTCTCTAAAGTATCAGTATGAGTGTCTATATGGTTTGGTGGGGGTATTACTTAGCACATAGATGCATGAGTGACTGACTCGCTGTTTGTATGTGTTTTGAAGACAGCATATGTGCAGGACTGTATGGGTGGATGAGTGTGTATATGTGTTTGTTAGTGAGTGAATGACTGTCTCACTAGTGTCTTTATCAGTAACTACATATGTTTTAATCTAGTATATGTGAATATTGATGTATATAAGTGAGTATATGTGAGAGTAAGAGATTGTAAGAGTTCCTGTTTAAATAAGTATGTGTTTCTATAAGTGATTGTTTAAGAGAATAAATATGTGTAATTTTCAATACAAGTAAGGTGGAAGTGTGTGTATAACTCTATATTCAAATAAATGGATGTTCAATAGTTTATTTGCACGTGTGAGTATGTGTGTGAGTAACTTTTGGATGACTGTCGGTGTGTAACAGGATGTATAGGTGTATCACTTCATATGATGAGTGAGTATATGTATGAGTGACTATATAGAACTGTTGGTGAATGACTGGATGTGCATATAGATGGTGGAATTACTGAATTGCTTGTTGTAACTGATATGGGTATCTCCATTTTTTTTTAAATTTCAGTTTCTATTTTTGAATATGTGTTTCAAGGGTTACATTACAGTGAAAGGAGGTCTGTCACTATGTCACAAGGATGGTGTCATCAGTGATGTCATGAGTGATGTCACTGACCATGTCATGAGTGATGTAATATGTGACGTCATCAGCAGTGCATTGCACGTGCAAGTTATAGTGAGTCCAACTAACTATAACGTGGAATTTCATTGGTTTTATATCAGTAAAATTTCCAGCTAACTATAACTGGTTTTGTCAGTGAATTTAATAGGTTTTTTAAATGCTAATTCCTAACTATAACTGGTGTGAAACCTATGGTTTTTTCAGTGAATTTCAAAGGTTTTTTAAATGCTAATTCCTAACTATAACTGGTGTGAAACCTGTGGTTTTTTCAGTGAATTTCAAAGGTTTTTTTAATGCTAATTCCTAACTATATAAGACCTGAAAGCCCACCAGGAATCTCCAGTATGCGCCAGGGGACTGCATTGCAGAGAGGTGTAATGAAGCCACAACCCTTTTTACACCTCTCTGCAACGCAGCCCCCGTGCATGTTTGAAGAGGGGAAACTAATTCCCCTTGCATACTGGGGGCCCCTGGGGGCCAATTAGCCCACCTGGAACCTCCAGTATGCGCCTGGGGCTGCATTGCAGAGGTGTAATGAGACTATGCCCCTTGTTACACCTCTCTGCAACGCAGCCCACTGCCGCGTTTGCAGAGGGGGAACTAATTCCCCTTGCATACTGGGGGTCCCTGGGGTCAACTAGTCCACCAGGAGCCTCCAGTATGCGCGAGGGAGCTGCATTGCAGAGAAGTGTAATGAGGCCACACCCTTGTTACACCTCTCTGCAATGCAGGCCACTGGCGCCTTTGCAGAGGGGGGACTAATTCCCCTTGCATACTGGGGGTCCCTGGATCATATCTGCCCAAACACCGATATTCCGAACGATTGTAAATGACTTTTCTTGAGAAACATTTGGATTTGGATTATCATGTCCTATACTTTGGAATTTTTGAAAGACTGACTTTGAGGATGCTATAAATTACTCAAGTCTGCCCGAATTGTGTGGGTAAAATTGATACCTAGTCACTTTTAATAAGAATATACTTATGTCTCGTCTAACATTTGGAAGAAATATCTAGTTATATGACAACGGGATACCGACATAACTTGAAGGAAATAAGAACGCCCTGAAGAAGTTCTGTTGTACAGAACGAAACGTTTCGGCTGGCTGTGGTACATAAACTTAAGGAAAATAAAAGCATTTGAATATACACCAAGATTCAGCGCTTCAATAAGTACTCTAAGTGATATGATTTGATTGGACTCATTGTGAAAGTGGTGCTGTGCCAAACTTTGGAATATTCTCCACTACTCTCTACTACTTACTCTCTCCCACTCTCTACTACTCACTCTCTACTGCTCTCTACTACTCACTCTACTACTTACTCTCTACTACTCTCTACTACTCAGTCTCTACTACTCACTCTCTACTACTCTCTACTACTCACTCTACTATTCACTCTACTACTCTCTACTACTCACTCTGCTACTCTCTCTACTGCTCTCTACTACTCTCTACTACTCACTCTCTACTCTCTATTACTCACTCTCTACTCTCTACCTCTCTACCTCTCTACCTCTACACCTCTACCTCTCTACCTCTCGCTACACGCACACATATAGACATATATGCATATATATATGTGCATATGCATTTATATATATGTATGTGTATGTATAAAAAAAACAACTAAACATTTTTTTTTCTAATCAGCTACTTTTAAAACTGTCATTCTTTTTCCCCATGGTACGCTCCCCGGTACGCTCCCCGGTGCGCGTACCGGGCGCTCCCCCCGCGAAAATCCCCCCCCAAATTTTTTTTTTTGCCCCGTGGGGCCCTTTTATGGCCCCCACATCAAACCTAGGGGGTCAAGGGGGGTCTACTCTGCCCCATTATGGTCATTTCCCCCTTTGTTTTGGCCACCTCTTGTGTCTCGATCCTACCGAGACACAAGATGGCGGCCGCTCCGGACTGTTTAGAATGTTTACAGACACCCCAGAGCCAATCAGCTTTCTGCGCGCAAGTCGCGTGACGCGCCCGGTGCGCGTACCGGTGCGCTTACCGGAGCGCTGCTATAGATATATATATTTTTTTGAACCTTAATTACTCAAAATCCACTGGAGCACATATCTTGAGACATAGCAAAGGCACATCGGCCTACCAGTCCCTACAATTTTGCCAAGTTTGGTGGAAATCCATTCAGCCGTTCGGGCTAAAAGTGAAATCGACCGCCCTATGGAAATTAACATGGGGAAAACGCGTTTTGGGACCCCCCTTTTATCTCGGCCCCCGCTTGACGAATCCCCCCCAAACTTTCAGGGAAGGACCGGAACGCCGCGAGGCCATTTTGAGGAAATTTTCAGGCAGATTCGTCAACCGGCGCCAAAGTTATTCCAAATAGAATTTTCAGATTTAACATTGGAAAAAATCCTAACTATATATACCTACTGGCGACCGCCAGTAGGTAATATATATATATATATATATATATATATATATATATATATATATATATATATATATATATATATATATATATATATATATATATATATATATATATATATATATATATATATATATATTACCTACTGGCGGTCGCCAGTAGGTATATATAGTTAGGATTTTTTCCCTATGGCATTTCTGAAAATTCTATGTCTAATAACTTTGGCGTTTGTGGACGGAATCGGCTGAAATTTTCAGGAAAATGGCACATTATGTTTCTGAGCAGCTCCAGGAAATTTGGGGGGGTTCCGTCAAGGGGGGGCCGAGAAAAAAGGGGGGTCCCAAAACGCGTTTTTCCCATGTTAATTTCCATAGGGCGGTTGGACTCACTTTTAGCCCGAACGGCTGAATGGATTTCCACGAAACTTGGCAAAATTGTAGGGACTGTTAGCCCGATGTGCCTTTGCTAGGTCTCAATATATGTGCTTCAGTGGATTTTGAGAAATTAACGTTTAAATCAAGATATATATCTGTAACTGCGCTCTTTGCAGCGATCCGGTTAGCGAACTTTTCGTGTATCGGAACTTTGCGATGCGAAGCTGATTGGCCCTCCGTTGTCTGTCAACATTCTAAACAGTCCGGAGCGGCCGCCATCTTGTCTCTCGGTAGGATCGAGAGACAAGAGGAGGCCAAAACAAAGGGGGAAATGAAGGAAAGGGGGCAAGGTAGACCCCTTCTGACCCCCTAGGATTGATGAGGGGATATTATAGAGCCACGCTGGGCCCAAAAAAAAAAAAAAATCTGATTTTTTTCGCCGTAGAGACGCGTCTTGGTACGCGAACCGGGCAGCTAACTGGGCAGCTAACCGGGTAGCTAACCGGCAGTGTAACGGGAGTCTGACGAGTAGCTGATTGGCTGTCAACATTGTAAACAGTCCGGAGCGGCCGCCATCTTGTCTCTCGGTAGGATCGAGAGACAAGAGGAGGCCAAAACAAAGGGGAAAATGAAGGAAAGGGGCAAGGTAGACCCCTTCTGACCCCCTAGGATTGATGAGGGGATATTATAGAGCTACGCTGGGCCCAAAAAAAAAAAAAAAAAAATCTGATTTTTTCGCCGTAGAGACGCGTCTTGGTACGCGAACCGGGCAGCTAACCGGACAGCTAACCGGCAGTGTAACAGGAGTCTGAGGAGAAGCTGATTGGCTGTTATCATTGTAAACAGTCCGGAGCGGCCGCCATCTTGTCTCTCTGTGGGACCGAGAGACAAGAGGTGGAAAAAAAAAAGGTCTAAATGAATGAAAGGGGTAAGGCAAACCCCTCCTGAAACCCTAGGATTGATGAGGGGGCTATTAAAGTTCCCTGGGGGGTGAAAAGAAAATTGCGATTTTTCGCGGTAAAGGTGCTTCCTGGTACGTTAACCGGGCAGCTAACCGGCAGCGTAACGGGAGTCCGACATATTGTGTTTTTTGAACGTTTGTGATATGTGCACGTGTGGATTTTGTCTAATTAAGGTTAAAAAAATATATATATATCTTTAAGCGTGTTCTGGCGCGCTTACGTTTTGGGTTTGGCTTGCGCTGCAGAGACGATACGTCACGGTTATGCGATGTATCATGAGGCGTCTCACGGGCTACGTGATACGTCACTTAATAAAGAATATATTTTACAGCTATAGATATTAGCTTTTAAAAAACCAATGAAATTCACAGAAAAAACCATAGGTTATAGACCATATATAGTTAGGAATTTGCATTTACAAAACCTTGAAAATTCACTGAAAAAACCATAGGTTATAGACCATATATAGTTAGGGATTAGCATTTAAAAAACCTTATTTTACTCGCACAAAACCATTGAAATTCCATATATAGTTAGATGCACTAACTATATATCGCGGACCCGCAATCCACTGCTAATGATGTCACATATTACATCATTCATGACATGGTCAGTGACATCACTGATGACATCACTGATGACATCTCAAATGACATCACTGATGACATCTCAAATGACATCACTGATGACATCACTGACATCTCATTTGACATTACTGATTACATCACTGATGATATCATTTATGTGATAATACATCTTCAGACTCTAATATAACCTTAGATACACTCAGTGTAAACAGGCACTCACAGACTGTCACACATCCATGGAGTTACCCACACACCTAGTCAGTCATGCAAAGAATCAATCACACCTCCCTTTCCTCAACTATACAGTTATACACACCTTACTTATTCAAACATATACTAACACATATTTACTCTCTTATACAATCCTTGATACAAGTTCACAATGATTCATACAGCCACTCTCACATTCACTGGCTCTTATGTTCAGTTATTTATATATGTCAACTCTCACATGGAGTGTGTTTTACATATGTACTTACTTTGACATGTAGAACTGAGATATCCATTCACTCACCAATATACTCATGCACACAGTCAACTGTCCATACAGCTGTTTCTACATGCACTTTTGAACCCATACACCTAGGGAATCAACTGCTCACACATCTATGCACAGAGTTATACACCTCCCAGCCACCCACACACATACTCAGTCTCCCATACAAATACTTGGGCAACCATTCAATAACCCATATAGTTACTGATATAGCTACTGATTTAAACATGCAGCAGTTTACAGAAGAACATAAATAATGATTGCCAAATTAAGACACTTTAATCACTAACCCATGCACTCAGTGAGACACATTTAATCATTCTCTCATACAGTCAGTCATGCACCTACTAAATCCTTCATCCAGACACTTATACATCCACTCATTCTTCAATATGTAAGACATATTTTAACTTTACAGAAACATACAGTCACTGGGTGTTGTCATCAGTGATGTCATCAGTGATGTCATTTGAGATGTCATCAGTGATGTCATCGGTGATGTCACTGACCATGTCATGAATGATGTAATATGTGACATCATTAGCAGTGGATTGCGGGTCCGCGATATATAGTTAGTGCATCTAACTATATATGGAATTTCAATGGTTTTGTGCGAGTAAAATAAGGTTTTTTAAATGCTAATCCCTAACTATATATGGTCTATAACCTATGGTTTTTTCAGTGAATTTTCAAGGTTTTGTAAATGCAAATTCCTAACTATATATGGTCTATAACCTATGGTTTTTTCTGTGAATATATATATAGATATATATATAGATATATATATGTTATGTTATGTATCTTCAGATGTGTCAGGAAATACCTTGAGCAAAAAAGAACACATGTATATGTATACACACATGAATATGTAGCAGCAATTTCACATTGCCAGTCATTCTATGCAAATTGTACTTAATTTAAAGTGCACATAAATTAGCAGCTTTTTGTGTGCAAATTATGCTTCATTCAAAGTGCACATGCTTAGCAGTTGTTTGTACAAATTATGCTGTAACAAAGAGCATATGCATATGCTTAAGCAGCTAATATTTCCAAAACATGCTTCATTTTATTTGCAACCTGCATTGGCAAATATTTTGTGCAAATTTGAAATATAAATATTATTTGTGAATTATGCCTTATTCAAAGTGCAACGTACATCCATAGGTTTTTGATGCAAGATATAGAACGAATAAATGTTATAATATCTTTTTGGCAATTATTTAGTGCAAATTTGAAATATAAATATTATTAGTGAATTATGCCTTATATAAAGTGCAACGTGCATGGCGTCGGTGAGACCAGAGCTGCAATGTGGACTGAGGCAGCGCTCAATACAGTGCTGACAGATCACTGTGCAAGTGACAGAGCCGGTTTGTGGGAGCTGGCGTTGGTCGGCCCAGACTGCAGTGTGGGAAGAGGCGATGTATTGTGATACTTACGAGCTGTAACCCCAACCATGATGCGGTCACGGGTGCTGAAGTCTGCAGGCAGCAACAGCATCGGTGAGACTAGGGCAGCTTAGTGAAGAGAGGTGGTGCGGAGTATGGTGGTCACGGTGCAAGCAGCCGATCGGTAGTGGCAGCAGCGGTCGTCGTCATTGGTGAGACCAGGGTTGCAGTGTGAGATGTGGCAGTGCCCTATGCGGTATTTTTTAGGACACGGAGCCAGGGACGGAGTCGATGACGTAGTTGATTGCTTTTTCCACTCGTGTTTTCAGAAGTGTCTCCCAGAGGTCAGTGAAGTCTTTGTGGTCCTTGGGACTTTCGTACAGGAGGCAAGCTCTACTTCAAGCCCTTGGAGATAGTCAGTAATAAGTTGAGAGAGTTCAGCCCAGTCATTTCACTGCCCAAAGCGGAAGCAGCAACTGAAGCCAAACCAGCAAAGCAACAACACAGCAAAGGCGCAGTACTCCTCCTGACAGGTCGTCCACCTCGTCTTCATGGCAGGTTCCTTGGTTCCATCTAGGTATATAGTTCTGGGATCTGGGCCCCATGTTTATAATTAGTTTCTCCTTGTTTTCTTAGGCAGTGAGTGTTTGTACCTAATCTGAACCAGTTTGGTCCTCACTGGCCCAGCTTCCCACCAGGATGTAGAGACAGCATTGTCTAAAGCAGACCAGGCCAATTCAGGTGCAAGGGAATCTCCTCCCACTACTCTAAATGCAGTCCAGTTCTATTTAGCACATCCCTGACTCCTTCAGAAAGGGCAGGCCCAACCTCGACACCCCCAGTGGCTGTCTGAAGGGAATGCACATCACCAACCCCTGTCACTCTAAAGCTGGACAGTCAATCCAAAAACCCAGCAGAAGCACACAGGATGGCTAAGCAAGAAAATGCCCACTTTATAAAAGTGGTATTTTTAAACACAGGGTATAAAAATCATCTTTAGTAAAAGATGAATTTCTATATTGTGAGTTCAGGCATACTATAAACTCCATTTCTCTATCTTGTCCTAATGGGAAGATATACTTATACAATATTGTAAGTAAGCTCCCATTCTATCTTATAGGGCAAATAGTCTACGTGGCAGATAGCCTTTCAATAGTGAAAAATTAATTGCACTATATTTCACATTCAGAACATGTCACATACACCAGTACATGTCCTACCTTTAACATACACATACACTGCCCACAGGGGTACCTTGGGCTAACCTTAAGAGTGACTTACATCAAGAAACAGGAAGATTAGGGCCTGGCAAATGGGAGGCAAACTGAATGCAGACACTGTAGTGGCAACTAGTGCTGCAGGCCCACCAGCAGCATTTGATTTACAGGCCCTAACACTCTCAGTGCACTTTACTAGGTATTTACCCGTAAATCAAATATGCTAATTAAGGAAGCACCTATCCATAACACACTTTACAATAGGAGCACTTGCACTTTAACACTGGACAGCATTGAAAAAGTGCGCAGAGATACTAAACCGGCAAAAAACAGAGTCAAAACTAGGAAGACAGAAAGCAAAAAGACACGGGAAACATGCCAAAAGATGGCAGGTCTAACACATGTTATGTGTTCTTTGATCTTTTCGGGTTTGCTACTGTGCAATCATTAACCGGTTTGATGACATTAATGTTCCCAAGCTATGCATTGTTTGCCTTTCCAGAAGCCTGGCTGGCTAAACCAGTTCGATTTTTTCCAGTCTTACATGAAGAATGACTGTTTATTAAGAGGGCCCCTAATTACGCCACTTTCCTATAGGTGCCATTACGATGATTTGTCAATGATTTATTAAGAGTTTCATCTGATTTTAATACTCTCAAATTTTTCTTAATAATTTTTTTGATCTCTTTGTGTTGTATGTTATAATCCATTGTCAGACAAGTGTGCTATTCTTCTGATTCTCTTTTTCTTTGCATTAAACGCTCATTCCTTGGTTTCTTTTGAGCTCTTTCCATTGCATTCTCAATTACTTCTAGTGTATATCATCTCGATAGGAACCTCAATCTCATCTCAACAAGTTCTTTTTCAAAATCTAATCCTTTTGAACAGTTCCTTCTAGCCCTTAACATTTAATTAAATAGAATGTTCCAGCTGAGGTTTTTCGGGTGCCTATTGTTACAATGAAATATTCTGTTACATACTCTTTTTCTGTGTATTTTCATACAAATGCACGTTTCTTTCACATAGATTTCAATATCTAAAAATTGTATTTGCTTGGAACTGATGGTAAGGGTAAATGTTAAATTGAGGTAGTTCTTGTTCTGAGATCAAAATAAATGTTTCATAACTTCCATTGTTACCCTCCCAGATCATAAATAGAGCATCAATACAAATAGTGTAGAGTTTTATATTTTACTATACCGCTTGATTTACCTTGGTCCGATGGCCTCAAATTCCCAATACCTCATCAAAAGATTAGCATATGTGGGGGCAAATGCAGTCCCAATAGTAGTGCCCTGTTTTTGTAGGTGTTGGTCTCCATTGAATATAAAAACTGTATCTGTTAGACATAAGTTTAGCATTTGAATGAGCATGTTTGAATTTAAGGAGCTTATTGATCTATCATGCAGAAAGTGCTTGACAACTTGTATCCATCACTGTGTTTGATTGATGTATACAGAGATGTAAAATCAATTCTGACAATTAAGTAAGAATCTTGCCAAAGTATTTTTGATCTTTTTCAAGAAATACATGGAATCACGCAGATATGAGGGCAAGGCTATGATGTATGGAGCTAAAATGATGTCAACAAATCTCAAGGTGTTCCCAAACAAGTATTTGATCAAGTTCACTTTGGGGCAACCAGTAGATTCTGCAGACGTTTGTGTACTTTCAGAAGTAAGTAAATCATTGGTGTTACAGGGTGATCAGTCTTCAAATATTTATATTCTTCATCATCAATCAATTCCAATATGTGCAACTCTTGTAGCTGTTTATGCTATTTCATAGTGATGTTAATGATGGATTCTCTTAAAATTGTGCATAATGTGATCTATTTCTCAATTGCTTTTCAGCTTCTATCAAATATTTGTCACAATCTTGAATCACTATATTTCCACTTCCGTCAGATGCTTTTATTATCAATTATTTGTCCTCCCTGAGTTATTTGACTGCTGTTCTTTCATCAGGGGATAGGTTGTGTCTTTTCTTAGTTGTCTTTCTTTGGGATACCCTATTTAGATCATCCATGACCATTTCTTCGAATAAGTCTATCTTATTTCCAGGGGGTAATTGTGGACAAAATTATAATTTTGGTTTTAAGCCACTGCTCCTTTCTTCTCCTGTGACTACACTCGTCTTTGCAAAATCTCGCCTCTGGGTTTTCCCTAGATAGTGTTGTATTGTCCATTCCTTCCAATTCTTCTTCCAAGGGTGTCTGCATCCTCGGGCAGAGTATTACCTACTGGCGGTCGCCAGTAGGTAATTATAGTTAGGACCTATTATCCATAGGAAATCCGCAACATACTATTCCCAATGTATTTGGCGCCGATTAATGATTGTTCGCAAACTCTTCAAAACTGGTAGGACGCTCAGGTCCGCTCCTATCCCAAAGGTTTTGGGGGGGGTCGTCAAGTGGGGGCTGAGAAAAAAGGGCGTCCAAAAAAACATGTTTTCCCCATGCAATTTTCAAAAGGAACCTTTAGCCACAGCTACAGCTCAAACTGCTGAACGGAATTACACCAAATTTGGCAAAGTGGAAGCTCTTGGTTCACACTCATGCCCTTTGGTTAAATGGTGTAAATCTGTTCAGTAGTTGCAGAGAAAATCACAAGTAAAATCACATATATATCTACGGCCGCAGTGGATCCACACATCCTCTGCTCACCCTGCGTGCACCCTTGCGATCACGAGCTGCATGCTAACTTTGCTCAAATTAGATGCGGGAAAAATGGCGCATTGTCATCTCGATTCCCTGTTGGCAGGGGCTAAGGCAGGGTTGTGTGCTCGCACTGACCCTGTTTTGCCTCTATGCCAATGGGGTAATCGCACATCTCAATGGAGTACAGAACAATGATGCTCCCAAGTTATCTGGCAACAGGGTCCCTGCTATTATGTTCGCCGACGACACCCTCTTGCTCTACAAATCTCCAATGGTTATACAGTGAACATTGGATGGTTTTGAAGAATTCTGTACCGCTCGGGGACTGGAGATCAATTCTCTTAAAACTAAATTCATGATCTTCAACACCCCCAGAACAACCCGACCAAACCCAAGTCTAGGGACAATGAGACTTGAAAGGGTAAGCACCTTTGATTATCTGTGGGCTACCATCAATGAGAACCTGACGTGGGGCCCCCAGCAAACTAAGTCACAATTAAAACTGGCCCAACTTTTGGGCGGAATTCTCAAACTATCCAATAAGTCCACTATTAAACCTGTTGGTCCCCCGCTGGAGGTTTATAAATCACAAGCAAGGGGTGCCATCATGTACGGGGGCAAACTATGGGGACACTGTAACAGGACCGAAATTACTGGGACCGAAAATTAATTTTTAAGACTGCTGCTAGCACTTCCATCCAGCACCCCGCTCCTTCCTTTAATGCTTGACCTGAAGATTAGATCAATTGATGAAGAATTAGCTCTAAAACCTCCCAGGTTCTGGCACAGGCTCTGGGTAACACCAGAGCTGACAAATTGCAGACAGGAACTCAAAGAAATACTGACCTTGGCTCACTTATATAAAGAATGAATTTACAAGGTTAGGAGTTTCTGCTCTATGGGCTGACCCAGAAAGGGGTTGTAAAACGATCTCACGCGCTCTGCTTATGAAAGTATTCCGTGCTGATAAACTCGATGTAGCACTATGTAATCCCCAAATCAGTTCTGTAACTGCTTCCTTTCTTCTGGTTAAAGATTTTTATTTCTTTGAGCGATTTTTAGATGACATATATCCTTTATTAGCAAAAAAATTGTATGTACAATTGAGGCATGGAGTTTTACCCCTTCGAGCCTTTACCAGCAAGTGGTCATCTCCTGCCCTGAAAATTTGTCCTGCATGCAATTGTGATACTGAAACTGAGCTTCATGTCTTCTTTTTTTGCCCGGCGTACAACAAATCTAGGAAGTACTGGCTCGTTCCCCTGTGCAAAAATGTGGGTTTTCGACATGGCATGCAGGCACTCAGAGTGCTAAAGTCAGACACAACTGGACCTATTGTATTTGCCGTCTCGCAATTTATGGCAGCTATGTGGCATAAGCACAGAATTTTAATCACCTGAGTTTAAGCCTGGAATGGCAGCCAACGCACATACATTGCTTTTTATAAATTTTCAGTGTTTTTAGAAATGTATTTATTCTTTCCATTTCAAGGGGTTTTTATAAAAAAAAATGTAAATTGATAATTGTATAGCGCACTACTCACCCGCAAGGGTCTCAAGGCGCTTGTACGAATACCGCTGTGGAAACCATCCTGGCTTTCCCTGTGAGGCGTCCACTCCTGGGCACCCCCAAGGTGGAGGCTAGGCATTCTTAGCGTTGTGGGGGCCGTTGTGGAGATTAAGCAAGCTATTGCCCAGAGTTGCAGAGTGGGACTCCATGATTGGAACAGGCACCGAGGCGCCGATGCGGTGAATTGAACCCTGGTCCCGGGCTAGACCTCTGCATCAGGGTCTGCCGCTCCAATCATTAAGTCACTATGTATGAATTTTGTCCAAATGTGTCTTTCTGAAAAATGCTCTGGAAATTATTTTTGTTATAATTGATTTACATTGCCATCTATATGTACTGTTTTTATATGTTTTTTTAGTCAACTTTTATGGTACATTATCGAAATAAAGATTTCTTGACTGACTGCATGCTAATTGGCTGTCAACTGGCTGTCAACACTCCAAATCGGGAAGTGTTGGCAGCCATTTTGTGTCTCGGTAGAAGCGAGGCTCAAGAAATCAGTGGAACAAGTGTGCAAAACGTATAAAAGGGGCAGGATAGAAATACCCTGACCCTCTAGACCTGCTTAGGGGTCGCCCAAGCAAAATGCACACAGATTCTGCCTTAAAAAAAAGTAAAATGAAGCGCAGGCTCCCACACTTTTTTAATATTTAGCCCCTGGGGGCCAAATCTCGGGGGCAAAAATATTAAATTTGATGGGGGGCCCAAAGGGTCCCCCCAGACCCAGAACTGCCACCCCCGGGTGCTACAAAATAATTGGGTTGGGGGGCTCAAAGACCACCCCAGCCCCTGGGACTGCTACCCCTGAGGATTTTAAAAAACATGGGTGGGGGGCTCAAGGGCCCTCCAAGGCCCAGGGACCACTACCCCCAGGGCTTTGTATATGCCCTCCTCCTGGAGCGGTCGAGGGCCCTGGGGACCACCACCCCCCAGGGCCGGCTCCTGTAGTGTCTCCGGGTACCCACCCCCGGGACACTGCTGTTTGCTATGGCAGGGTGGGAGCTGTCATAGCAAACTTGGTTTGGATTTTGAAAGAGAAAGCAGAGAAACCTGCTCTCTCTTTCAAAATTCAAACCATTTTGCTTTTCCACATGGGGAGCTGCATGTTAGCAGCTCCCCTTGTGGAAAAGCAATGCCGGCTCCCAAAGGATGTGGGGAGCCGGCTGGGACCACGTGGGCATTGGGGCTCCCCCCACGGTCCCCAACGTTGTATACCAGCCACGGGGGATGGGGTCCACAGGGAGAATAGAAATTAGTGATAGGTGCTAAATGTTTTTTTACAGTCAAATTAGGAGTTGCGCACCCAGCACGGCGCTCAGCGCGGCCCCCTGGTGTACACGCAGTGTGTGCGTGACTCCTATTGCATTGGGTCATGACTCCTAACGCGTTAGGTGCACAACTGCTAATAGGTTTGAATGAGCGACTCCTAACGCGTTGAGTGCACGACTCCAAGTATAAAAAAGTAATATTTTTCAGATATACATCTAGCTTATGTGTTTAGATCTTGGGTGGCTCTAAAAAGAGCTGTTGTGTTTATTGAGAAATGTAGGTACTTATAAGTAAGTACCTATGCAGAGTCTAAAGTTGATGAGGAAGACTCTGTTACCCTAATCTGTAAAATGTACACCATCTCTCCTATAGATGCCATCCATATTAAAACGCAGATTGTTGTGGTAAATGGACCCCATTCTATAATCTTGGAGATAAGCAGAAACAGCTTTATTGACATGTTTCCTAGCTTTCTCAATCTGTGGACAAAATTCATTGGACCAGTTCCATTTCTGTCTTTAGCATATGTGAGAATAGACAAAAGCAGTTTCGGGGGAAAGTGACATCAATTCTCCAAAGGTGTTCTTCATAAGCATTTCCAAACTTACCCCAGTCAGAGTGCCTAGGTCATTGCCACCACAATGCACAATTATGAGGTCAGGGTGTTGGAGATGCAAAAAGGATTTAACCAATGGCATCAATTGGTGCCACTTTAATCCCCTCTGTCCAATCCATTTAATGTCTACATTTGGCAAAGCTAGGTCTTTATCAATGCCTCTGTTTTCTGCATACTTTTGGCTCCAGAAAATATAGCTATGTCCCACAATCCACACTGTAAGCATCTTGTAGTGAGGTCTGGATGCAATCAGAAGGTGTCTGTATGTGAAATTGCAGTTTGACAACTAAGATTTTTCTAACATGCTGGATAAGATGCAGTTTTGAAAAAAGAAAAGAAATGATTGGCTGTTTGAGAACATCCTAGACTGAAAAGTAGGGTGCATGTTTCTGTTTTTAAAAGCATGTTTTTTATTGGTTAACAAAAACTGTTTGAAAGGATCATTACATAGGATTAGTTGATAATTTGAAAAGTCAAGCAAACTTGCTGTTTGGATTAGCAACACTGTGTGCTGACCTTGTGACCTGTATGCTCAATTGAGTGTTCCATGAACTGTTACTATGGTAACATGCAGTAAGCAGATTGGGGTTAGGGTTCGAACTTATGTCAAATGGAAAGGGTTATAATGTGTAACCAATAGAAATATGTGTTAGCTTTTGAATTAATGTGGGAAGCAATGTGATTTGAAATTTACATGTATATGTGTGCAAAATGAGAGAGACAGTTTGCAATTATTTGGTTTTGCTAAGAGCAGTGCAATACAGACATTCTGAATAAGAAAATCTGGTGTCAGACTGACATACTTCTTGATCTACAAATCAATTTGAAAGGTGAGTTATTCATTTGTGAGGGGCTGTATGTGGTGCCTTTGTTTTTAATAAAAGTAATGTGTTTCTCCTGCTAAAATCCAGGGAGTAGTCTTGCTTGTCTAGAATCACATTGAAAGTCTGTCTGCATTTGGGCAACCATTTTGCATTTGGGCAACCATTTTGAGAGAAGCATTTGACAACTTCATGTGTTTTCTGACAGATAATTTATTTTATTTATTTATTTAAAACATTTATAGAGCGCGGCTGTCACCTGGCAGGTATCCTGGCGCTGGTAGCTTACTCCTGGGTTAGAAGCGATGGGATTTGATTAGGGGGGGGCGGGAGTGGAGGGCTGGGGGAAGAGCCATGTTTTTATTCTTTTCCTGAAAGGTAGGAGCTGTGGAATTTGGCGAATGTCGGCAGGCAGACTGTTCCAGAGCTTGGCAGCAGCTACTCTGAAAGATCTTCCCCCGATCCTGGCCTTCTTAAATCTGGGTACTTTCACAAGGCAGGCGGTCGCGGATCGTAGAGTTCTGGTAGGGATATACCAAGAGAACAGATGTTGAAGAGGTCTTGGTCCTAATCCGTGTAGTGCCTTGAAGACCAAGCAAAGGGCCTTGAAGGCTATTCGTTGCTTCAGGGGAAGCCAGTGTAGCTCGGCTAAGGCAGCGGTGACCGAGGATCTCCTGGTCCATCCAAGGGCCTATTTGGCTGCTGCCGACTGGACTCGTTGGAGTCTGTCCAACAGTACCGTAGGAGATTCAAGCAGGAGGGCTTTGCAATATTAGAGGCGGCTCAGAATAGTGCACCTGACTATCAATGCTCGGGCTGGAGGTGGTAGTAATGGCAGGATTTTACGTAATGAGCGCATAAGGGCCGAGCAGGTGGCGACTGTTCTTGTTACCTGTGTTTCCATGCTAAGTTTGTTATTTAGCATGACGCCCAGATTGCGAACGCTGGCGACAGGAAGCGGATTGTTTGGGTTTTCCGGGGGCCAGAACTCCACAGGCAGAAGGCGAGGGATACGGCTCGCAGGACAGAACAGAACCTCGGTTTTTGAGGAGTTAAATTGGAGGGAGTTCCGGTGTAACCAGCCTGCAGTGTCTCCTAGGCAATTGTGGAAGGCTTCCAAGGGAATGGAATCTTCGCCCTCCCAAGAGAAAAGGAGCTGGGTGTCGTCCGCATAGTTTACTGTAGTCATATTATGGGATTTGATTAAAGTGACCAGTGGTTTTAAGTAAACATTGAAAAGGATCGGACTGATAGAAGAACCCTGGGGTACACCGTGAGGGACTGGGGAGAAGGCAGATTGAAAAGGAGGGAGGGATACGGCCTGTTTCCTATCTCTGAGATAAGAGTGGAACCAGAGCAGGGCCGTGCCATCAACCCCAGCCTCTCTCAACCTCTCTAGCAGGATCACGTGGTTGACAGTATCGAATGCGGCAGACAGGTCCAATAGGATCAAGGCCACAGCTTGGCCCCTGTCTGCTTGTACTCGAAGTTCTTCCATGGCAGTAAACACTGCAGTTTCGGTGCCATGGGCTGGACGAAATCCGAATTGGAAGTCGTCCAGAACGTGATGCTGCTCGAGGTGAGTTGACAGGCAGGTGCTGACCCATCGTTCCACCACTTTCGCCGGAAAGGGCAGAAGTGATATGGGGCGAAAGTTGGAAAGGCATTCTGGATTCAGAGTTGGTTTCTTCAGTAGCGGGGTGATGAGCGCTTGCTTACAGGGGTTGGGAACGAGTCCACAGCCGAGAGATTGATTGCAGATCCTCCGGAGGGTGTGGAATAGCTCGTTCCCGCATGCTTAACTGATGCTTAACTGATGATAACTGCTTTAAAACCTGTCATGTTGTCAAGTTTCAGTAGCATTAGAAGCCAGTCCAGTCATTGCTTATGCATTCTCAAAATGAGTCAGGCTTTCACATTAAAGTGCAGTACTGAAATATGTAGAATGTGTGCAGTCACCTTACCCCTTCCAGACTACTGAATGTGTTTTGGTAAAGTCCAAGGGATAGTGTTGCTTGTCTAGAATCACATTGTGAGTCTGTGTGCATTTTGGAACTGTTGTGAGAGAAGCATGTGGGTACTTCATGTCTTTGCAGACACATAGCTGCTTAAACACCTATCCTGTTCTCAAGTTTTAATAGAAGTAAAAGCCAGTAATTGCTTATGAATTTGCAAAATGAGTCATGTTTTCACACTTAAGTGCAGTACTGAAGTATGTAGAATATGTGCAGTCACCTTACCCCTTCCAGACTTGTGAATGTGTTTTGGTAAAGTCCAAGGGATAGTGTTGCTTGTCTATAATCACACTGTGAGTCTGAGTGCAATTGGGAACCATTGTGAGAGAAGCATTTGGGTACTTCAAGTCTTTGCAGACACATAACTGCTTAAAAAACTATCCTGTTCTCAGGTTTTGGTGGAATTAGAAGCCAGTCATTGTTTATGCATTCGCAAAATGAGTCAGGCTTTCACACTAAAGTGCAGTACTGAAATATGTTGAATGTGTGCAGTCACCTTTCCCCTTACAGACTAGTAAATGTGTTTTGGTAAAGTCTAAGGGATAATGGTCCTTGTCCAGAATCACACTGTGAGACTGTGTGTATTTGGGAACCATTGTGAGAGAGGGATTTGGAATTTCATGTCTTTGCAGACACATAACTGCTTAAAAACCTATCCTGTTCTCAAGTTTTGGTAGAATTAGAAGCCAGAAATTGCTTATGCATTTGCAAAATGAGTCAGGCTTTCACACTAAAGTGCAGTACTGAAATATGTAGAATGTGTGCAGTCACCTTACCCCTTCCAGACTAGTGAATAGTGTTGCTTGTCTAGAATTGCACTGTGAGTCTGTGTGCATTTGGGCAACCATTGTGAGAGAAGCATTTGGTAACTTCATGTCTCCTTGTACTACTCTAATCATGCAGTCAGAATCCAAGTACTCATGCAGTGATCCAGGGCCTTATCAGATGGACTGCTACTAACTCCTATGCACTATGCATGTAGTTCTCTAATCACCTACATGCTTGTGTTTCAGGCCTACAATTCCCCAGTCAGTATCCAAACACTGCTGCAAACACCTTGTTACTCCCCTTGCACTCCTCTAGGAACACTTTTAGCACCATGTACTAATCCATTAACTAAAATAAAACACAGCCAATTATACATTTACCCAGTGTCTCCCCTTGTAGTACTCTAATCATTCAGTCAGTATCCAAGTACTCACATAGCGAGCCAGGCCTTACACCTGGACTGCTTCAAACTCCTATGTACTATACATGTAGTCCTCTAACCACCTACACACTTGTGTTTCAGGCCTACAATTCCCCAGTCAGTATCCATACACTTTTGCAAACACCGTGTTACTCCCCTTGCTCTCCTCTAGTGACCCTTTCAGCGCTATGTACTAATCCATTCACTGCAGTAAAACACAACCAATTATACATTCTCCCAGTGTCTTTCCTTGTAGTACTTTAATCATTCAGTCTGTATCCAAGTACTCATACAGCGAGCCAGGCCTTAGGACGTGGACTGCTTCAAACTCCTATGCACTATGCATGTAGCCCTTATAACCACCTACACACTTGTGTTTCAGGCCTACATTTCCCCAGTCAGTATCCATACACTCCTGCAAACACCATGTTTCTCCTCTTGCACTTCTTTAGTGACCCTTCCAGCACCATGTACTAATCCGTTCACTGCAGTAAAATACAACCAATTATAAATTCACCCAGTGTCTCTCCTTGTAGTACCGTAATCATTCAATCAGTACGTAAGTACTCATGCAGTGATCCAGGGCCTTTGCACATGGACAGCTTCAAACTCCTATGCACTATGCATGTAGTCCTCTAACCACCTACACGCTTGTGTTTCAGGCCTACAATTCCCCAGTCAGTATCCATATACTCCTGCAAACACCATGTTTCTCCTCTTGCGCTTCTTTAGTGACCCATTCAACACCATGTACTAATCCATTCACTACAGTAAAATACAATCAATTATAAATTCACCCAGTGTCTCTCCTTGTAGTACTGTAATCATTCAATCAGTACGTAAGTACTCATGCAGTGATCCAGGGCCTTAGCACATGGACTGATACAAACTCCTATGCACTATGCATGTAGTCCTCTAACCACCTACACACTTGTGTTTCAGGCCTACAATTTCCCAGTCTATATCCATACACTGCTGCAAACACAGTGTTCCTCCCCTTGTGCTCCTCTAGTGACCCTTTCAGCGCTATGTACTAATCCATTCACTGCAGTAAAACACAACCAATTATACATTCTCCAAGTGTCTTTCCTTGTAGTACTTTAATCATTCAGTCTGTATCCAAGTACTCATACAGCGAGCCAGGCCTTAGGACGTGGACTACTTCAAACTCCTATGCACTATGCATGTAGTCCTCTAACCACCTACACACTTGTGTTTCAGGCCTACAATTCCCCAGTCAGTATCCATACACTCCTGCAAACACCCTGTTACTCCTCTTGCACTCCTTTACTGACCTATTACATACCATGCACTAATCCATTCTCTGCAGTAAATTACAACCAACTATAAATTCACCCAGTGTCTCTCCCTGTAGTACTGTAATCATTCAATCAGTACCTAAGTACTCATGCAGTAATCCAGGGCCTTAGCACATGGACTGCTACAAACTCCTATGCACTATGCATGTAGTCCTCTAACCACCTACACACTTGTGTTTCAGGCCTACAATTCCCCAGTCCGTATCCATACACTGCTGCAAACACCCTTTTACTCCCCTTGCACTCCTCTTGTGACACTTTCAGCACCATGTACTAATCCATTCACTGCAGTTAGACACAACCAATTATACATTCACCCAGTGTCTATACTTGTACTACTCTAATCATTCAGTCAGTATCCAACTACTCATGCAGCAAGCCAGGCCTTAGCACCTGGACTGCGTCAAACTCCTACGCACTATGCACGTAGTCCTCTAACCACCTACACACTTGTGTTTCAGGCCTACAATTCCCCAGTCAGTATCCATACACTCCTGCAAACACCCTGTTACTCCTCTTGCACTTCTTTAGTGACCCTTTCAGCACCATGTTCTAATCCATTCACTGCAGTAAAATACAACCAATTATAAATTCACCCAGTGTCTCTCCTTGTAGTACTGTAAACATTCAATCAGTACGTAAGTACTCATGCCGTGATCCAGGTACTTAGCACAGGGACTGATACAAACTCCTATGCACTATGCATTTAGTCCTCTAACCACCTACACACTTGTGTTTCAGGCCTACAATTTCCCAGTCTATATCCATACACTTCTGCAAACACAGTGTTCCTCCCCTTGTGCTCCTCTAGTGACCCTTTCAGCGCTATGTACTAATCCATTCACTGCAGTAAAACACATCCAATTATAAATTCCCCGAGTGTCATTCCTTGTAGTACTTTAATCATTCAGTCTGTATCCAAGTACTCATACAGCGAGCCAGGCCTTAGGACGTGGACTGCTTCAAACTCCTATACACTATGCATGTAGTCCTCTAACCGCCTACACACTTGTGTTTCAGGCCTACAATTCCCCAGTCAGTATCCATACACTCATGCAAACACCCTGTTACTCCTCTTGCACTCTTTTAGTGACCCTTCCAGCACCATGTTCACTGCAGTAAAATACAACCAATTATAAATTCACCCAGTGTCTCTCCTTGTAGTACCGTAATCATTCAATCAGTACGTAAGTACTCATGCATAGATCCAGGGCCTTTGCACATGGACAGCTTCAAACTCCTATGCACTATGCATGTAGTCCTCTAACCACCTACACACTTGTGTTTCAGGCCTACAATTCCCCAGTCAGTATCCATACACTCCTGAAAAGAACATGTTTCTCCGATTGCACTCCTTTAGTGACCCATTCAACACCATGTACTAATCCATTCACTACAGTAAAATACAACCAATTATAAATTCACCCAGTGTCTCTCCCTGTAGTAGTGCAATCATTCAATCAGTACGTAAGTACTCATGCAGTGATCCAGGGCCTTAGCACATGGACTGCTACAAACTCCTATGCAGTATGCATGTAGTCTTCTAACCGCCTACACACTTGTGTTTCAGGCCTACAATTCCCCAGTCTATATCCATACACTGCTGCAAACACCCTGTTACTCCTCTTGCACTTCTTTAGTGACCCTTTCAGCACCATGTACCAATTAATTCACTGCAGTAAAATACAACCAATTATAAATTCACCCAGTGTCTCTCCTTGTAGGTAGTACTATAATCATTCAATCAGTACGTACGCACTCCTGCATCGATCTAGGGCATTAGCACATGGAATGCTACAAACTCATATGCACTATATGCATTTAGTTCTCAAATCACCTACACACTTGTGTTTCAGGCATACAATTCCCCAGTCAGTATCCATACAATCCTGAAAACACCCTGTTTCTCCTCTTGCACTCCTTTAGTGACCCATTCACCTTCATATACTAATCCATTCACTGCAGTAAAATACAACCAATTATAAATTCACCCAGTGTCTCTCCTTGCAGTACTGTAATCATTCAATCAGTACCTAAGTACTCATGAAGTGATTCAGGGCCTTAACACATGGACTGCTAGAAACTCCTATGCAGTATGCATGTAGCCTTCTAACCAACTACACACTTGTGTTTCAGGCCTACAATTCCCCAGTCAGTATTCATACACTCCAGCAAACACCCTGCCACTGCTCTTGCAATCCTATAGTGACCTATTCAGTACCATCTACTAATCCATTCACTATGCCAAAAGTGAACTATTTATAAATTCACGCAGACACTCTCGTTTAAGTACTCTAATCATTGAGTCAGTACCCAAGTATTCATGCAGTTATCCAGGTCTTACAACATGGAGTACTGCAAACATCTGTCCAATGTGCATGCAGTCTTTTAATCACCTATACACTTATTTTACAAATGTTAATTTACCCAGGCAGTATCCATATACTCCAGGAAAACCCCTGTCACTGCTCTTGCTATTCAGTAGTGACCTATTCAGTACCATATACTAATCCATTTACTGTGTCAAAACTAAACCACTTATAAATTCACCCAGGCACTCTCCTTGTAGTACTCTAATTATTCTTTTGCTACCCAAGTACTCATACAGTTAGCTACGCCTTAACGCATATACTTGTACAAACTCCTGTTCACTATGCATGTAGTCGTCTAACCACTTACACACTTGTTTTTCACATCTTTAATTATTCAGGCAGTACCTATACACTTCCTGTCACTCCCTATGCACTGCTTCAGTCAGCCACCCTGCATAATGTAGTAACCCAAACACTGCACCAAAACCCAAACATTTATACATTCATCCAGGCATTCTCCTTGCAGGACTATAATCATTCAGTCAGTGCCTAAGTACTCATATAATGTCCGGGGGCTTAACACAAATACTGGTACAAACCGTTGCCCATTAAACATGCAGACCTGTAATCACCTTTACAGGTATGCATACACCTTGAATTACAATTTCAATTAGTGATTACAAAAGAAAGTGGTTAAATGGTTTTTATATAGAATGTGTTTGTATAGTAATAGAAAAGTATAATTTATAAATTAATTAAAATACATTTATTTTTGTTTATTTTCCACAGATATTGTTTATCATCATTAAAATAAAGTTATCATGCCTGAAAAAACAAGAAAGAGAAAATGACAGAAAAAGGTCAATTATTTGAAGAAATTTGAACAACAAGTATTGGATTACCAACATCGTCTGGGTAACAAGAAATATTCTTATGGTAAGACGACAAAAGAATTCATTAAAAAACTTTCAAAGCCTAGAAACAGTGTGCAGAATGTGCAAACTACTGAGAATGGTTCGACTAGAAAAAATAATATGAATAACAGGAAAGGAAAAAAGAAAAATTATTTTCAAACGATTCCATGTATGGTAAAAGAAGGCAAAATCAGTATAAAGAAATCATACATTTTTTTTATAATAGAGTGGGTTTGAACTTGCTCAAAGATGTGAAAAAATATAGAAAAAGAGCACTATTTTATAAAAAGATGAAGCATATTGAATCCATTGTTCAAAAGGCTTTTGAAGTAAAAAGGAAACTATTCATTTTAGTTTTAAACAGAATTTGATCACTAGATAAACCAATCCATTTAATGAAGGTCAAAAGTAAGAGGAAAAGAATAATTAACAGAACTAATTTCTGTGTTTTTTTTTGGGTGAATGGAAACACAGTTCAAGCTCAGAGCCTTTCTTTAATGAAGAGAGTTATTTTCAGACCAATAATTTATTGCATGCAGTTGATACCAGTGGTTTAGATTATGAGGTTAGAAATGGTTGTCTAATTGAGAGAAGATGGGGCCATATTATCAAACGATTTATCTCCGCTTTTTTGGCTTTAAAAGCCAAGAAAGCGGAGATAAAATTATCTCCCTATCAGCAACAGGGTGCTAACTTGCAAATTCGCATGTTAGCACCCTTTTTCTCTACGCTTCCCCTTGCATCTATAATAAGATGCAAAGGGGGCGTTCCAGAAAAAAAATAATAGGAGAAATGTTGTTAAGCGACATTTCTCCTATTATCAAGGATTTCGCTAACCCTGTTAGTGATAGAAAAAAGCAGCGCTAACCGCGGTTAGCACTGCTTTTTTTACACCTGGTATTTTCCTAACTTAGCCATGATATCCTATGGAAGGTGGATATCATGGCTAAGTTTGTGAGCCCCTATCATCAAGCTAACGCCAAACTTTGAGAGATTATCGTTGGTTTTCCAGCCATAATCTCTCAATTGGCAGTTAGTGTGAGGATTTTTATCACTTCTGAGATAAACCTTGCTAATAGCAAGTTATCTCTGCGATAATTTCTGGCGATGCTTAGCGTTAAAAAATTTGTTGCTAAGCATCGTTAGCGGTAAATATCGCTAAACATTGGTAATATGCCCCCAAGTTCCCAGAAATGCAGAAGAAGTTTTAGCTGATGAAGTTCTAGGGAGACGTCCTAAAGCCCTAATGTACACTTGGGATTGCAGTAGTATTTGTAGTGTACAATACGAATCTATTGACATTTTACGCAATTTCTTACGAGAATATAGTAAAAAAAAGTGTTAAACAAAAGATTAAGATATTGCAAGGACTAGACCCTTGCAGAGTGAGAAAAAAACTGGTTTGCAATGTCATTCTCTGGCTTGTCTTTCTAGAAAAGTATGTCAAAGTGTTTTTCACCCTTTCAGGATGTTAGCAGTACATCGTTCTCAAATGCAGAAGTTAGTCAGAAGATTGCATTATGCAAAAAACAGTGCTCTTTTGCATGGATCAGATGTGAAGCAGTTTTGGGATGAAATTAAGTTTTGTTACTTTGGTCCTGAACAAGAGAATGCAGAAACTGACACATTAATAGAAGGAAATGTTGAATAGAATGTGCAACATAGTTCTAAAAAATAATTTTAAAGAACAAATTACAAAGTTTAAAGTGATTTCAGGTGTAAGGCCAAATATTTCTTGTATTTTTGTCAGCAAACTCACTATAAAACTCAGACCAGGACTGTTGATCTGTATTTAAAAAGTGAAAGAGAAAATAATGATAAGTGGAAGGAATTTGCAACTTATTTGTTGGTAGAGAATTGTTTTGATTTGGGTTCTGATCAGCGAATTTGAAAATATTGTTATAATAAATTAGATGAGAATATAATGCCCGCTAGAGCTGTCCATAATAATCTAGAGTTGGTAACTATTCCTCCAGAACTGATAGATTTAAATACCTATGAGTATATTCTCATTCAATGTGTGCACCCATTTCAAGCTATTGTTCATATGGAGCCGAAAACAGGTAAATTGCCTCCTTCAGATTTACAGAGAGGATTAAAAGGAAGAGTTGTATATTTACCTCTAGATTTAAAGAAAAGTATTGAAACTATTGGTGTAGAGAATGTCGACAATGAACCACTAGTTAATGGCGTTCCTACTAAGAGTAAGAAAATCTGGCAAGAATTAGTGAATGTGAGGAAAGTACAAAAGGCAACATTGTATCTGATAAAAAACAATGAGTACTATAAAAATGTGTACGTTGGAGAAGAAGAACTACTTTTAGCAGGAGATACAGAAACGTAAAGTGGACAAATTAAAAAAGTGGACATGTCTAAAAGTGAAGAAACCTATGAACATTATAGTGTACATCTACTTAATTCAAAAGAAGTGATGGGGAATACTATTGAGTTATTCCAAATGGAAAAAGCAAAGGGAAGTCTCATGAGTGTATGGAAAAAAGTTTGGAAGCTCGTTGCTTTCCGCAGTTGTTCCCAACAGGAAAAGGTGGACGATATGATGAACGACCTGTGCAGATTCCTGCATCTGAATATCGAACAACAAGATTGTATGCAGAAGATTCAAGATTTCGACAATGTATCCCATATATATTTAATCTTTTGTTTGAGAGTGACTTGTCTGGACTTTCATATGCAGTCAATCAGATATTGAAAACAGGAGTACACCTTCAAAATGTTTCTGCAAAGGAATTTATGGATAAAGTACATCAGAGAGATGATCATTTAGAATCTCAGCTGATTAATCTGATGGCATGGCAGCGTGGCACTATTGAGTATTGGTACTGTCGTCATGGAGAACTTAAATGTATGCTAAGGAACTTAGGAACTTCTACGTGGCTCCTTACCCTAAGCTGTGCTGAATACACTTGGGATGATTTACTTGAATTTCTTCGAGAGGCAAATTCGAATATAAAAAATATTGAATACGAGACACCTGGGGAATTGTGCATTTTGGATCCTGTTAATGTATGCAGGTATTTCAATCATAGATTTGAAGCTATGATGTATTTTATCTGAAATAAAAATAATCCTCCTCTTGGAAAAGTTGTGGATTTCTTTTGGAGAGAGGAATATCAAGCTAGAGGTGCTCCTCATATACATATGCTGATATGGATCAAGGATGCCTCCCAAATTTGGAACGGATTCCGATGATACTGTTTTGCCTTTTATTAAAGAATATGCCACATGTGCTATACCCAAAAAAACAGAAGAAAACAACTTAAGACAACAAGTCTTATGATTCCAAAGTCATCAATGTGGAAAAGACTGTCAACAAAAGTACAAGTCTAAGGAAAGGTTTTATACCAAATGTCGTTTTGGATTTCCACATGCTGTAATATCAAAAGGAAGAGTTAACAGTTTTATGTCAGCTATGAGACATACCATCACTAGAAGGTCTACAAAAAAAACCATACCTACAATTTGAGAAGAAGTGAAGAATCAAAATACATAAATGATTACAATCCGGTTATTCTCTCTATGTGGAATGCTAACATGGATATTCAGTATGTAGCGGATAATTCCATTGCTGTCGCTCGGTATGTAACATCCTATATTACAAAACAGGAAAAGACTGAATTGAAACAAATGTGGGAAGAGATTTCTCACAAGAAGAGTCTAAGTAAGAAATTACACAGTTTCAGTTTGAAGATATTATACAATCGAGAAATTGGAGCATATGAATGCTAGGATCTGTAATCATCTGCAAGTTTATACTCAAAATCTAGAAGAATCATTTGGGTGAGAGTAGGGCTTGCTGCAACGCAAAATTGAGTTCTTAAATCTGCTCAAGAAATCGAATATTTAGCAGAAAATTATCCGGAAAGCCCAGACATTGTTAAAACAAACATGTATATTATCCAAATAGAAGTCATCATCTTGAGAACATATGTCTCTATGAAGTGCTACAAAACTACACTTTTAAATGGAATACTACAGAAAACATCAATGATGGAAAATATGCAGTGATTGGTTCCGAAGGATGTTTGTTGAAACAAAGGAAAAGAAATGTAATTAATTGGTATACAGTCATAATATCGAGTAAAAATATAGAATGGGCAAAATATCGAGTTAAAAATATAGAATGTGCTAAATATCGAATGGACAGAATATAGACTACAAAAATATTGAATAGAATAGCAGTAATATCGAATCCAAAATATAGAATGGACAAAATATCGAATGGACAGAATATTGACAACAAAAATATCTATGGACAGAATATAGACAACAAAAATATCGAATTTTAGGTAAGTTAATATTTATTTTTTAATAATATGTAAGTGTTTTTTATGGTTGTATATGTGTTAAAAGTGTATTTTTATTTTATACTTTATTTTAAGTAATTAATGTTATTGTATTTAATTTTTGCATAATAAAGTTCTGGAGTGGGTTTATAGGGGAATAGGGTGGGAAGTAATTCAAATATAATTAATTACACATTTTAATGTATTTTAATGTATTTATTGGTATTTATTTTAAATTAATTGGTAATTAATTTTTAATTGGTAATTAATTGAAATATAATTGGTAATTAATTTTTATTTTTGTATTAATTAATAATCATGTTAATTTAATTTATTTATTTTCTGCACCGGGGTGTGGGTTTATAGGGAATAGGGTGGGAAGTAATTTAAATATAATTAAATAATAAATTTAATGTATTTATTGGTATTTATTTTGAATTAATTTTGAATTAATTTTGAATTGGTAATTAATTAAAATATAATTGGTAATTAATTGTTATTAATTGATTAATTGATAATTATGTCAATTTTATTAATTTATCTTCTGTAGCGGGTTGTGGGTTTATAGGGGAATAGGGTGGGAAGTAATTTAATTATATATATATTTTTTATTTATGTATTTATTTATTGGTATTTATTTTGAATTAATTGTTAATTAATTTTTAATTGGTAATTAATTGAAATATATTTGGTAATTAATTTCTATTAATTCATTAAATGATAATTATGCTCATTTTAATAATTTATTTTCTGTAGCTTGAGGTGGATTTATAGGGGAATTGGGTGGGAAATAACTTAATTGTAATTAATTACATTTTGTAATGTATTCATTGGCATTTATTTTGAATTAATTGTTAATTATTTTTCAATTGTTAATTAGTTAATTGTTATTAGTAATGAATTTGTATTAACAGGTTATTAATATTTAGTAATTCATTTTTTTATTACTTTTAATTGATTAATTATTATATTATATTTAATTGGTAATACATTTTAATTAATTTGTAATTGGTGTTAATATTATTATTTTTATCCTATATGAAGTATTTACTTTCCCTACTGTTGCTCTCTTTGTAGTGGGAATAGTAATTTTGACCCCTTTGCTATCCAACGCTTACCCTACTGTTGTACTCCCTAGAGTGGGAATAGTCATTTTTACCCCTATGCTAACCAACGCTTTTCTTACTGTTGCACTCTCTGGAGTGGGAATAGTAATTTTTACCCCTAGGCTATCCAACGCTTTCCCTCTGTTGCACTCTCTGGAGTGGGAATAGTCATTTTTACCTTCTCCCTATCCAACGCTTTTCCTACTGTTGCCCTCCCTGGAGTAGGAATAGTAATTTTTATCCCTACGCTATCCAATGTTTTCCCTACTGTTGCACTCACTGGAGTGGGAATAGTTATTTTTACCCCTACGCTATCCAACGCTTTCCCTACTTTTGTACTCCCTGGAGTGGGAATAGTAATTTTTACCTTCCCGCTATCCAACGCTTTTTCTACTGTTGCACTCTCTGGAGTGGAAATAGTAATTTTTACCCCTACGCTATCCAACGCTTTCACTACTGTTGCACTGTCTGGAGTGGGAATAGTAATGTTTACCCTCCCGCTATCCAACGCTTTCCGTCATGTTGCACTCACTGGAGTGGGAATAGTAATTTTTATCTCTACGCTATCCATCGCTTTCCCTAGTGTTGCACACTTTGAAGTTGGAAAAATAATTTTTACCTACACGCTATCCAACGCTTTCCCGACTGTTGCACTCTCTGGAGTGGGAATAGTAATGTTTACCCCTGCGCTATCCAACGCTTTCCCTATTGTTGCTGGCTCTGGAGTGGGAATAGTAATGTTTACCCCTACACTATCAAACGCTTACCCTACTGTTGCACTCCCTGGAGTGGGAATAGTAATTTTTACCCCTACGCTATCCAACGCTTTCCCTACTGCTGCACTCTCTGGAGTGGGAATAGTCATTTTTACCCCTGCGCTATCCAACGCTTTCCCTATTGTTGCTGGCTCTGGAGTGGGAATCGTAATTTTTACCCTCCCGCTGTCCAACGCTTTCCCTACTGTTGCACTCACTGGAGTGGGAATAGTAATTTTTAACTTTACGCTATCCAACGTTTTCCCTACTTTTGCACTCTTTGGAGTGGGAATATTAATTTTTACACTACCGCTATCCAACGCTTTCCCTAATGTTGCCCTCCCTGGAATGAGAATAGTAATTTTTACCCCTAGGCTATTCAATGCTTTCCCTACTGTTGCACTCCCTGGAGTGGAATAGTAATTTTTACCTTCCCGCTATCCAATGCTTTCCCTACTGTTGCATTCACTGGAGTGGATATAGTAATTTTTATCCCTACGCTATACAACGCTTTCCCTACTGTTGCACTCCATGGAGTGGGAATAGAAATTTTTACCTTTCCGCTATCCAACGCTTTCCCTTCTGTTGCACTTACTGGAGTGGGAATAGTAATTTTTACCCCTACGCCATCCAACGCTTTCTCTACTGTTACACTCAGTGGTGTGGTAATAGTAAATTTTACTGTCCCGCTAACCTATGGTAAAAATATTGTATATTTTTTATCATTATTATGTTTATATATATGTATGTATTTAAAAATTAAATTATATGTTTATTTATTTTTAATTTACATGAATTATTTATTAATTTTAAGGTTATTTAAGTATTTTAAGTATGTTTAAGGTCATTATATTTATTA
This sequence comes from Lissotriton vulgaris, assembly GCF_964263255.1. Taxonomy (NCBI): domain Eukaryota; kingdom Metazoa; phylum Chordata; class Amphibia; order Caudata; family Salamandridae; genus Lissotriton; species Lissotriton vulgaris. Next base: position 406,427,122 of record NC_141694.1, on the reverse strand, counting down.
CTTTTAAGACATTTGAAAAATTTGATATTTTGACTATTATTTACAACGATATTTTGTATTCAATATTATTGCTCTTACCTGTTTGGAGATAGGAGTTCGATATTTTTGTATTCTATATTTTTAACTCGATATTTTGCTACATCGATATTTATGTTATCGATATTATGTCAGTGATCCAATTAATCACAAAAAACTGACTTACGACACTCCTGATAAAAGAGAATTTTTCTGTTTAGCACTTTTACAACATTTCAAACCATGGCGTTGGAATTACTTGGAGATTTTCAGAGCTATGAAGATTCCTTCAAAGCTTGTAAAAATACCATAGGATGTACTGTTTTTGCAAATTATGTGAAAATGTGGAACGATGAAATTGATCAAGAAGCTACAATTGCAGATGAGATTACTAGAGACAGTTCAAAAGACTGTCAATGTTCTGCTCCATTGAGTCAAGATCCACTAGGACAACCAATTGTTGAAAATGAAGCAGCAATCTCAATGAATGAGTTGGAAACAGCAATGCATCAAGCTCAAGAAGATATTATGGACTTAGGAAACTTGGAAGAAAAACTAAATGTTGAAGAGGAACAAATATATCAGCAAGTGAGACATCAGATTGACCATCGATTTCTTCATGAGAAGAAAGAATGCACATGCACATAATTTCAACCTATCCAAATGTATGTGAGTGGTCAAGCTAGAACACGAAAAAGTTTCTTAATTAAAGTATTCACCAGTTATCTACAGAAAACAACTAACTCACATTGGTCTTGTGTTGTAACTGCTCCAACTGGGTTGGCGGTACAAAAGGGGGTGGTAATGGACAGAGCATCTGAACCAATCAAACATTCACACCCAGCCAAAAGAGGTTGGTTTAATCCATCACCGTTCTTTAGCCCACTCTGCCACCCCAGTTCAGACATGGCTATATGCAAATCAGTCTGACCCTGTGCCTCATGGGAACAGTCCAGCCCGAACTGCCAAGGCATGCCTTCCTTGGACCGGAAACAATCTTCCGAGGACCGGTTTCTGGCATTCCAGCCATCTTCAGCCCAGCTTGCTTGAATCCAGTGGCAAAGTGAGCAGAGGACTCACGTCTAAGCATACCCGGCCACACTTATGGCTGCCAAAAGCGGTACAAAAGGGGGTGGTAATGGACGGAACATCTGAACCAATCAAACACTCACACCCAGCCAAAATATCTGGGTTTAATCCATCACCGTTCTTTAGTCCACTCTGCCACCCCAGTTCAGACATGGCTATATGCAAATCAGTCTGACCCTGTGCCTCATGGGAACAGTCCAGCCCGAACTGCCAAGCCATGCCTTCCCTGGACCGGAAACAAGCTTCTGAGGACCGGTTTCTGGCATTCCAGCCCTCTTCAGCCCGGCTTGCTTGAATCAGTGGCAAAGTGAGCAAGGGACTCACGTCTGAGCATACCCTTCCGCACTTATGGTGGCCAAAAGCAGTACAAAAGGGGGTGGTAATGGATGGAGCAGGGAAGGCATGGCTTGGCAGTTCGGGCTGGACTGTTCCCATGAGGCACAGGGTCAGACTGATTTGCATATAGCCATGTCTGAACTGGGGTGGCAGAGTGGGCTAAAGAACTTGTGCATGATGACACTAGAAAGTTTTTGGGTAGTGTTGGAAATGTTAATATTTGCTCATATTTTGACTGCAAAGATCTCATTACAAATATGAGACAGGCAAATGATGTTGATTATGGAACTATTCTTCAAGATATAAGACTTGGAGTACTGACAAGTGTTAAGGAGGTTAGACTACTACATGCATAGTGCATTGGAGTTTCAAGCACTGCAAGCCCTAAAGCCTGGCTCGCTGCATGAGTACATGTACTTATTTGTCTGCAAACACATCAAGCAACAAAATGATTCCCTCTAATTTTTCCCAAATGCACACTGACTCACAGTGTGATTCTAGACAAATAACAGTATCCCTTGCACTTTACTGAAAGAATTACTACATGCTCCTGATAAAGTCACTATGGGATTGCAAGAGCAGTCACAGGGTGTTAGCTAGAATGTATGGATACTAACTGGGGATTTGTAGCAAACAAAAAAAGCAAATGAACAGTCAAAGGATACGATCTATGGTAAAAGAAAACAAAATCAGTATAAAGAAATTCACAATTTTTTTTATAATAGAGTAGTTCTTAATTTACTGAAAGATACAAAAGAAATATAAAAAGAGAGCACTTTTTTATAAAAAAAAGAAATGTATTGAATCTATTGTTGAAAAGGCTTTTGAAGTAAAAAGTAAACTATTCGTTTTAGTATTAAACTGAATTCGATCACTATATAAACCAATCAATTTAATGAAGGCCGAAAGTAAGTGAAAAGAATATTTAACAGAACTAATTTTTGTGATTTTTTTTGTGGAATGGAAACACAGTTCAAGTTCTGAGCCTTTCTGTCATGAAGAGAGTTATTTTCAGACCAATGATTTGTTGCATGCAGTTGAGACCAGTGGTCAAGCTTATGAGGATAGACATGGTTGTCCAATTAACAAAGAAAAAATGGTTCCCAGAAATGCAGAAGAAGTGATAGCTGATGCAGTTCTTGGCAGATGTCCTAAAGCCCCTATGTTTACTTGGGATTGCAGTAGTATTTGTAGTGTACGACAAGAATCTATTCATAATTTACACAATTCTTACTAACATACACTAAAAAAAGTGTTAAACAAAAGATTCTGCTGGAATTGTGGAGTTTTTCTTGCACATTGTCTCGGTGTATACTTTAAAGTGACAATATTTACAGTGTTTATAAATGAAAGTTATACAATTTTCTTAGCAGTACGGATTTTATATATTTGTGATTCGTATTATAAGGTTTATTTTTGAGGATGGATTGTTGTTTTTTTTTCCAACAATCTTATTGATGATTTTTTTTGTGCTTGCTGTTATGTGATGAGTCATATTGAGTCATATTTACAAGGTGAGGAAAAGGGATTCTGTATCCCTTTTGTTTTCCATGTAAATATAATCTCATCATACACACCACTTTGCGTTGAAAATGCGTTCTATAGGTGTTGCTGTGCGTGTTGAGTTTTGTGTGCAAATGGATAAATCTGGACATGTGTGTGAATACTGCACCATCCTCCAATTGGTTTTAGCAAGGCACCACAAGGAGAATTGTTTTCACTTCTCCTAATTTCTCTTTAAATATATGCTACAATGTAGAGCATATATTGAAGGAGAAAAATGCCTTTACTGATCGTTTATGTGCAAGAAGGTGTGCCTTCCTGCACAAAAACAAACTCCGCTTGACACTGACATCCTTGCACCATGGTTCAAAGGTGCCTGTGTCACCACATGGCTGCAGTTTAAGCAGCAGTGCAGAGGGCAGCACTGACTTGCAAAATATGTATGTATATAAGTTGCATCCCTGTGCTTCGGAAGTAACACAGCACACTGTAGCTAAATACTTTACAGTGTCATGCTGCAGCACTTCCTTATAGTTCTGCACTTATGCATTCACCACACACCACAAATGCTTTCTTTCAGTCAATTATCTACTAGACATACATTCATGTAAACTTTCACACACTAGCATACAAGTTTAGATCTTTATTTAACCAGAGTAGTTAGTTCTGAAAATAACTATTTATTTTTGGTTGTTTTATATATTATTATTTTTGCACAAATTTGTGTATCTTTTTTTAAAAAAGAGGTAAAAAATTTGAACAGGACAAACAGAACTAAAAACTAAACACAAGATATAGAATCAGCACCCATCAAGAAGTGTCTTCAACAGTCTTTTATGTCTTTCAGTAAATCAGCAAAATAAATTCCATAATGAACAGGTCCGGAATTGAATGAAGTTCACTTTCAATTCTTTATTGTGGTATTCAAAAGCAGATAAAAAGATCAAATTTTACAACAGATTTTCTTCTTTTCTTTTTTAGCCAACACGTTTTGTCTCAAAAATGAGACTTCTACAGGGCTACAGATAAAACACACAAAAAATTACACACTCATATATATATACATAATAAACTATTCACAAGAAATCTATACAAAACAAACACGTCAAAAAAAATGTTTAAAAACAAGTTAGATCAGTCCGAGGTGATTTAAGTTAAAAAATACATGCTATATTTTAGTTTCTTTAGAAACAGATCCGCTGTTCATTCATTTAGATTCTAAAGATTCAGAAGGTATAAGATGTTATCAAAACTTAGTTATACAAGTCATAATAAACACCAGAGAAGAAGATTTTACAGAAAGGAAAATTGCATCCAATTCCACGCAATCAATGGAGATGATCCAAAAGGAATCATAAGTATCAACCTACCTCATAAAACTGTCTTTATGGAACTAATGTGAAACAGGATGCTTCCCTGGTTCAAGCAAATATTTAGTTGATCTGGAGAGATACATGAAGTGTATTACATGAAATAACTTTGCAGAGTAACTTTGGTGGCATTAACTTTTCTCTGCCCTGGAGGAAATTTGAAAAACTTCCACACAATTGAAGTATACCTCTCTGGAGGGGGAGGTTCAGACGCAAATTCTTCATTTCCAGATTGTACAGAATCTGATAGTTCATTAGTTGCCATTTCTCCAACTTTGCTGAGAAACAGGTGTGCAAAATTGCAAAAAGAGCAGATCTTGACAGAAGATGTCTTCTCCTCAGGAAGTTCTAACAAGAGTGATTGAAATGGGTGGGTTCCTTCAATACTTACGTTAGGAAGTGTAATGAACCAATGGTATCTCTTTTTTTCAGGTCACATGGGGTAAGCGTATGGTGCCCGTACGCAGCTCGCACCCAACTCGCACCCAGCGCGACTTCGCGAAATTGTATTTATAAGTAATGTAACTTTATTGAAAGTTAAAGAACATTATTTTTTATGATTAGTTCAGATAATGTCTTGTGTTAATAATTATATTAAATCTAAATATACGTTTTTGAACATTAAAAAACATGTGGCGTGGGTGGCCCCCCATCGCGTCTGATGAGCATACGATTTCACGAGCAACCGTCCTGTTGCGTAATCCATAAATGACGCGTATGCACTACGAGTCGCATACCAGTCGCATAGTGTCCGCATTGGGAAAGTTATACACGTCGCACACCATACGCGGATCCTACACTCCTAAAATGGCGGACATTTTACGCGCAGTAAACGAGAAGGGTGCGCTTTGGGTGCACGACTCCTGAAAAATAGAAAAAAAATATATAAATATATTTAAAAGAACATAAAAAAATTAAAAAATATACATTTTAAGTTTTTTTTAAATACATTTTTAATAAATATGTCTCATGTAATTTGAAAAATAAGATCTAGAAAAAATTGTTTTAAAAATATAGTAAAATATTTTTGGGAAAAAATAAAACAAGAAACATATTTAAAAAATATCATTTAAAAAACCTTTGAAATTCACAGAAAAAAGCTCGTTTCAAACATGTTATACTTAAGAATTAGCATTTAAAAGACCTTTGAAATTCACTGAAGAAAACATAGGTTTCAAACATGTTATAGTTAGGTATTAGCATTTAAAAAAACCTTTGAAATTCACTGAAAAAAACGTAGGTTTCAGACATGTTATAGTTAGGAATTAGCATTTAAAAACCTTAGGAACTCACTGAAAAAAACATAGGTTTTAGGGGTGTTATAGTTAGCTGGACATTTTTTGTACAAAAGCATTGAATTTTCTCTGTTATAGCTAGTTGTACTAACTATAACTCGCGCGCCCACAATCCAGTGCTGATGATGTCACATATTACATCATTCATGACATGGTCAGTGACATCACTGATGACATCTCAAATGACATTACTGATGACATCACTGATGACATCATCCAGTGAATGTGGTTTGCTTCCACGTAAGTGCTGTAAAATTCAAACAGACACTTGCAGTTTAGTGCTTCTCAAGCAGCATAGATTACAGCTACATTTTAAAAGATAAACCACATGATCGGTTCTCCATGTGTAATGTTCTCTGAGTACGATAGGTTTGTCTGCAAGGGGTGTCATATATGTGGAGGTAATAATGTCAAACTTACAAGCTAGGCATGAGCTGCACTTGAAAAATCTCTTGGGGACAGCAAATTGTCTATCTTAATTGTCTTGGGCTGTTTTTCACTAGAATATGCCCTCCGGAAAGTAACAGTGGGAGTTCTAGGGAAACCTTTTTCAATGTTGGGTTGGCAAGGATAATGGGCCACTGTTTCCTAATGATTGTTTTGATGTTTTTTGCCTGTCTGCTATATGCAGTGATCAGTCTCATTTCGATGTTATTATTGGATGGAGTGTTGTTCAGATCTACTGTTACTAAATTTTTATACCTGATGGGATCTAGTAGAGCAACTCGATCCTTAACATTGACCTTCCTCATGGCCACATCCAATTTCTTGGGGTGGTAAACCCTCACTACAAGTCTCTATTTGGCCTCTGTCTGACGATGTGCCCGGGCTTCTGGTGTATTGCATGCCCTGTGGATAGGTAGAAACTCCCCATATGGAATACTGGATATTGTGTGCTGTGGGTGGATGCTACCCGCATGCAACATTGTATTACCCAAAGTGAGCTTTCTATAGAGGCAAGTTTCTACTTTGTCCTGTACCACTTGAACAGTGATATCGAGGAAATTGGCCAATGTCACATCAATGTAGGCACTGAGACTGTTGTCATTGATTTTTTCAACAAACTTAAGGGCCTGATCTCTTGTCCCCGCCACACAATAAAAATATCATCAATATACCGCCAATATTTACTACATGCATAGACCAATCTAGGGCGTGTTGTGATCTGAGGACATGCTCCTCCCACCAACCCACCAGCAGTTAGGCATAGCTGGGGGAGAAGCATGCCCCCATAGCCTCCCTCTTAATTGCTGAAATACTGCATTGTCAAACATGAATACATTATTATGTAAACACCAATGTATCATTGCATTTGACTGTGACAATACATTTCAATTGGTCTTTTGCCCAAAAAATGTTTCAAAGCTTTTAAACCATCTGAATGGGCAATGCTCATATACAATGCGGTAATATCCGTGGTAAGGAAAATATATTCTGGTCTCTGTAGTCGCATTCCTTTTACTCAAGTGAGTCCGGGTTGCAATACTCCATTCAAAGTCAATAAAATCCCAGTGGATTAACGATCTCCTTTCAATCCATCTGAGGCATTTTTGTCTCTTTGTGCATGACAGCTACCAGCCTCACAGGGAATGTCGAGTGAAACATCACCTTGGGAACGCTGTGCTCACAGCGGGGCTCTTCCGCGACCGAGGAGGCCGCTCAAATCCAAAACCAAAGAGTTCCCTCTACTGGAAGAGCCGACAAACAGGTAGGTTAATTTTCATCTTTATATATATATATCTCTAGTAAAGCAGGAACATACAAGGTATTATAGTGCAGAGATTTTATTAGTTGTCCATGACGCATTTCAGCCAAAACAATGGCTTGCTGACATACATGCTGCGTTGCTAGCAACATAATTATAAATTCTCATCATGTGATTGACAATCAAAAACAATGACCACTGAAGAAAGACTGCTTATTTGTCAAGCCCCATTACTGATCAAATAATAAAACCAGTAAACCAGTAAAAGTACACTGATAGATAATTAATGCATAATGCAATAATTACCAGATTTTTTATTAAAAAACACTTATGTAAAAATCAGTTTAGGCTTGTAACCTAGCCACATCACCCAAACTTATAAATCGATCATACATGTTCACTCATATACTGTGCAATAGCCACAAAAATGTGTTTGATTGAAAAGTGACCACAATTATATTCAATATATGCAAATATATATGAGCCTGTTCACATGAACAATAGCTCATAAAAGAACTAGTCCTGTTCAAGATATATTTCATTAGCAATCTAACTAAACCCAAAGTTAGCTCACTATGCATACTTCATTGCAACTTCGTACTGTTTAAGGCCTCATCATAACCATCTATTATATAATTCCTATTGTCTAGTACTTCCGTTGTACCAAATAGTCATTAATCAAATATTGGCACAAATGCACAACCCAATCTATGAGGAAATTCTTGTTTCATTGGACGAAGCCTGTAAATTATACATATGTATTTACAGCAACCATTGGTTATAGAACCACATTCTTGTTGCCAATAAATAAAGTGCTGAGTGTTTAAAGTAGGTTGGGCGGTGAACTCCTCTCCATTTGCTTAGTTTGCAGAGATTTCTGCACCCCACTCTCTGCTGAGCTTCCGGAGGACAGACAACTCTGCTTTGCATATTGCAGCAGAGTTTTTTCCCCGCTCGTGATCGCGAATGGTAAGTTTGCAAGCATGCGCTACCTCTTGGGTAGAATTTGTACCCGAGCAGCAGGAAGACCAGTGCAAACGGTAGTTCACACTGCACTCCGCCACTTACGAAACTCCGCAGGTTTTTTTTGTAACTTTGTGAAGTTCTGCGTAGCAAAACTCCATGAACTACACCCAGGCCTGGTTTAAAGTGCTCAGTGTTTCAAGTGCATATTTATAAAAGTGCACAATCAGGGAAGTTACATAGCAGCTATATTTATGTTATAAAACAATGATTATTGCATACACAGATGTTACAAATCTGTCAAAATCCAGTGGCATCCTATATACTTTAACCTCTAATACTCAACTATAATTGTATATTATTTAGTGGAAATGATGGAGCTCCTCACTGGCATTGAGGTATTGAGGCACTTTAGAATCTAACTCTAGGATGAATTGGGTTCTAATTGGCATAACAGTTTTTCATGATTTCCCTTCTCTTCTCAAGACAGGTTTAGCGCGTATAACATAATACTTTATTCAGTTAAGGTTGTTCTTATGCACTTGTTAGGAATGCTGCGCAACCTGGTAGGTATAGTCCGAATGAACAATTGCCCTCAGATGTTGTAAGAGTCTCTCATGTACTTGCAACTTGGTGCTTCCCATGTATTGAAGCCAACAAGTGGACTCACGGACTTATACAGCAAAATCTGTTCTACATGTGTAGAGACCTTCTAACTCAACCTGTTTTGGGTTGTGATGTACTTTGAAGTATTGACCCTAAACCGGCACGCCCTACAAAAGCTAAAAGGTAGAAAGTGAGTGTTTTCACCTAATTTGTGCTATTCTTGACTAATACAGTCTTCATTGAAAAAGCTTGACAAAATGTTACATTGCGTTTCTTAGGGAGATTTGGACCAGTAATAGAATCAGTTAACATTATTGGCCATTGATTGCTAATAATTGATCTGATGGATTTCTCTTGTTTGCTGTAAGTGGTAATTAATCTACGCACATTACCTGAACTAGTAAATTAGGGATCTTGCCTTTGGTTGGCATTTGGTTTTTCTCCACAGAGAATGGATTCCCTAGTCTTATCATTTGCTTTTTTCATCGCCCTTTTAATGGTGATTCTGGTGTACCCTTGGCTATAAATCTTTTTTGGCCTCAAATTGGCATTGGTCTAGATCACTCTCTGAGCTACAGGTCTTACGTGGTCTAAGCAACTCCCCATATGGGATAGTGTTTTGCAAATGTTTGGGATGAAAACTGGATGCGTGGAGTCTGGAATTAGCTGTCATACTTTTAGGGTGCAATTTGGATTCAAGCTTTTTGCAGTTGATGTGAATCTACAGATCTAAAAAATCAGTGGCTTGTGCATTCATGTGAACAGTAAACTTCTAATTCATTGTAATTTGAATTAATACGTTTCACAAATCTACTTGCACTCCCCATAGTTCCCTTCCAAATCACAAACACATCATCTATAAAGAGCAACCAGCACACTATATGGTCTTCCCAATCTTTGTGGTAGTCAACCACGAGTACCCGCTCCTCCCACCTCCCCACATATAAACTTGCGTAACTGGGCGAGAAGCCGGCACCCATGGCAGTCCCCCGCATTGTTGAAAGATATGATTGCCAAATATAAAGACAATATTTTTTAAACACCTGTTGATCATAGTCAATAACATTTTGTTGTGATTGTACAATTGTCTATTCCTTGTCCATTCCTGAGGTAATGCTCCACTGCTTTGAGTCCATCCCTATGTTGAATTCTAATAAACAAGGAAGTTAATCTAATATCATTAGTATATATTAATCTGACCAGGGAATATAATACACTCTCTTTAAAACGTCACTGGTATCCTTGATGTACAATAGTAAATTGAGTACATGTTCTTAAAGAAAATAGTCCACATATTGAGATATCTTTTCACACTGGCCATTCCCTGCTGATATAAATGGTCTGCCAGGTATTGGAGATGTTTCTTTATGAATTTTTGGGATGAAATAAAGGACAGGCATAACAGGAAAATCATTGCTCAAAAAAGGATGTACATATTTTCATGAAGTTTTTTTAAAAAAAACTGTCTAAGTAGGTTCCGTGTGTCATGGAAAGTTTGGGGGCGATCTGCGCAGTGGGGACCGAGAAATAGGCGTGCATTTGTAAAATTAAGTTCCATAGGGACCTACAGCCCGAAGCACTGGACGGAGTTACACCGATCAGGAATGGTTCCCTGGGCTGAAAATATGTATCAAAGCTAAGATAAGGGGCCAGGATGGAGATACCCTGACCACATATTTTAGAAATGGTGGTATTAGTGACACAAGTTATGTGTCTAAAATGTATTTTTGGTAAGCACGTGTGATATTTGCTACAACACCTCGATCGCCAGAATGACCCCCCATATACCATTGGATGGACATCAGATTATTGCGGCAAAACTGCAAATATTGGTGGAGTATTTGTGAAAATATATAAAAAATATATACATTTGTACACACTGACTGATCACTGTCACATTCTCATGTATGCACTCGCAAATTCGCTCAGACACTTGTACACTCGTTCACATTCCCACTCACACAATCCAGTCATGTACCCACTCAGATATTCATGCACCCACTTACAGACTCACTTGGTAAATCACGCACCAATATCCAGACCCAGACAGATTTATGCACCCACTTACACACCCAATCACAAACTAACGTATGTAGTAACAGATCCACTGAGACACTCACACACCCACTGACGGACTCAGTGAGACACTCATATACCAACTCACCCACTAGTACATACACTTAGAAACGTATGTATCCACTCACTGATCCAGTTAGACAGTTATATACTCTACTTACAAATGCACAAAGGCACTCATGCACCTACTCAATAATTTAATGAGAGAGTCATGCAACAAATCACAGACCCATTGAAACACTCATGCACCCATTCATAGATACACTGAGACAGTTATGCAGTTCATTACAGAATCACCAATAGACTGATGTACCATCTCAAAGATCTACTCAAATACTTATACAGTGAAAAAGAGATTTACTGACACAGTGATGCACGCAGTCACAGAATCCTATGAAAGAGTTATACACTGTGTCATAGATAAATTAAGAGAGTTATACATGCTATTATTGCAAAATTAAGATAGCAATGTGTTTAGTGTGTTCGTTACAATCCATTTTGCAAATATAAGTTTTGATTGTGATGGTGGTTATTGAATGTCTGGATTAGTTTTGTCATTTCGCGACATATTCGCGGTGATCGCTTCTACCAACGTTATCGCAATGCCTGACATCACCACAGAAAAGGAAAACCGGTTTAAAAGATGGTTTTCATACAAACTCTTTATAAAATATGACTTTCTAGTGCAGTAATAAACTCCTAGGGCCCGATGTAGGTAATCCCAGATTACCGATTCTTAAATACCGAATCATACCGATTTGGTATTTAAGAACTGGCAATCGGGATGTAGGTATATTTACCGAATTATTTACCGAATCGGAATGATTCGGTAATTACCGAATCGGTAAATACCGATTCGGTAATTGCCATTCATTCCTATGGGCCTGGAGGCCCATAGGAATCAATGCCAATTAACAAATCGGTATTTACCGATTCGGTAATTTAAGGAAACATTGAAGGGTGGCAGAGTGTCAATTTGACACCCTGTTGCACCCCTCAATTATGTATGGGTGCACATGTTGCAGACATCCATGCCCTAAGGTGACGTATGTCTGCAACATGGCACCACTTAAAAATAAAAAAAAATGCTTTTTAGAGGTTTTTCATTATTTACCACCAACTTCTAGTTGGTGGTAAATTATGAATTCTTACACCCCTGTAGCACTGATTTCAGTGCTACCTACATTCCAAAATACAGATTCAGGATTTTTACCGATTCAGAATTTTACAGAATCGGTAAAATTACCGATTCTGTATTTTGAAATGCCCCTACATATCAATATCCAAATACTGGTCGGAAACGTCCGAAAATCAGTATTTTCTGCTGTTTCTGACTGGTATTTCGATACCTACATCGGGCCCCTAGAGACCAAAATACTACAAATTACATGCATATATGTGTTACACCTCTCAAAAATGGCGCAATCATCGCAGTTACCAAAGTCATTTAGATTTTTGGCATAATTGCAAAAACAGAAAGGAGGGTTCAAATACAGGTTTTTTTAAACTTACTAGTAAAATATGTGTACTAAGGTTTTTTGAGCAGTGATGTAGTTAGTAATGTGTGTATATTAATAGAAGGATTTTTTAAAGTTTACATTTTTAAATATTTTGGGAGTTGTTGAATGACTGCTTTTTTATTGTGATTTTGCAATGTGACAACAACTAAATTAACACAATTATTGGCCCTTGGCTGGCTCTGAGAAGAGCCTTTGTGTTGAGAGTGTGTATAACATAGCTACAGATAAGACTGTATGCAGAGTTTCAGGTTACTTAGACACACCCTCTTCCCTTCATCTGTAAAGTGAACTCCATCACTTCTATACATTACATACATGCCAAAACGCAGATTGTTGTTGTAGATAGAGCCCATGTTATGGTGTCTGAGGAAAGCAGAAACAGTGTGATTAACATGTTCCCTGGCTTTTTTAATCTGTGGACAGACTTGATTAGACTACTTCTGTTTCAGTCTTTGGCATATGTTAAAGCACAGTAAGACAGTGTGGGGGAAAAGCGTCATCAATTCAGCAAAGGTATCCATCATTAGGATTTCCAGCACTACCCCATTCAATGTGCCTAGGTCATTGCCACCACAGTGCACAATCATGAGGTGAGGAGCTCAGAAATCAACAATGATTTTTTAACCAAAGCCAGCAAGTGATGAGACTTTAACCCTCTCTGGCCAAACCAACTAATCTCTACATATGGCAAACCCACGTCCCTGTCAATATATTTCTTTTTTTGCAGCCTCCTTAGTCCAGTAAACTTAGCTGTGGCCCACAATCCATACTTTAAGCATTTTGCTGAAAGGAGGAGTATCTCACAAGACAGGTCTGCAGCTCAATATCACAGTTGTTACTATGAAAGACAGTGAAAATACATGTGTCATGGTAGTTTGAAAAAAATGAAAAATGTAATGGGGTGGATGGAATATGCAGGTTAAAAAAAGTAACTAACGTTGGAAATGATTAGTAAGTAGATGTTTTACGGGCTCTGGTAAATACGAAAAAATGTAATAGAGAGTTGTATATGCTTTACAGTATCAGCAGTAAACCACACCGACTGTAGTTCATTTTGTAACTAGTATGGCCCTTTTGGAATGTGTTGTGTCTATGGAGAATCTGCTAAGGGTGTATTAGGGGAAGGGTGTTAAAGAAACAGGTATTATCATTTTTTTTCAAATTGGAGAGGTTTGGGTTCATTGCTTTAAAAGAGAAGTAAAATTACCTAGTGAGGATTTAGCTAAAATGTGTAGGTTTGTGTTAACTGTATAGAACTATAAAGGAAAGTAGGTTTTCCGACTCTTGTTTTTTGTTGAGCCAATTCATTGTGTTCACACAAAGACATGCATAATAGTTGAAAAGGGGGGTGAGTGGGGGAATCCAGCCCTCAGTCAATGTTTCCCCCAATGCTTTACACTAGATGTAAGTAGTGATCCAAGGGAAAGGGTGTCAACCCAGCACCCTAAAAAGTCTTGAACAGAATCCTAAGTCCCGAGCACATCCATATGAGTGTCCAAATAGAAAAGTCTTCACGTCTTGCTCCTGTTTTCAGCTAGACTTCATTTTATTCTGGTCGTCACAACAGCCTCAGTCAGTCAGCCAACATGTGTTTTGTCTTTGGGTTTAACGTTGCCCTACAACTTCTTCAGTGCATCAATTCTGGTAGGCCTCACATATATAACAATCTTATCAGCTATGTCCTATCCAAGTCCCAGTCTGGATAAATTAGATACTTGTGTGTCTTAATGGTGACACTTCCCGAGTGCAGGAAGCAAATTACACCTATAAGCCCAACCACAATAGTCATATATTGTCTATGGCATGCTCCCATGGGCAGTAACCTTTATGAATACTTTACGGGAAGTATATTCATACAATACACCACATCAAAATATAAATCATTGACAAGTAACAGTACATAGTTTAAAGACAAGCCACAGTTGAGTACAAACCCTTTAGTATGGAAGGGATAAGGATCAGAGGACACCATACAGAAATACAGTGAGAATTGTTACTTTATCCATCTCCCAAAAAATAGTGAAGCTCTTGGTCTATGTTCAATCCTGACTCTACTGTATGTAGACGTAATAACCATCTGGCCTCACAGTTCCTTAGGATTAATTCACTATTTCCTCCCCTCTTCCAAATAATTCAAAACTCCTATGTGTGCCTTGTTGTCTGCACTCATTTATATGTACGGCTACCGGGTATCTCGAGTCCCGCACTTTTAATGCCCTCATGTGCTCATGTAGCCTATCCTTGAGTGCCCCAATAAACATGAGTCCACACTTACAAACTATAGCATGAACTACAAATTTCGTATAACACGTAATATTATAGTAAATTTGGTATTTTCCCCCTTTTGTGCCCAAAAATCGGATGGTCTTATCACATGTCCATCTGCAAGCTGTGCAGTGACCACACTTGTAGAAACCTAAAACAATATGGTGTCAACCAGTTCTCGTGTAAATGAGGCAGTGGATAACTAGAACAAAAAAGAGTTCTCAATGTGCGTGCTCTGCGGTAGGTCACCGAGGGGTGATTAGTCAAAACACCATCTAATGTCCTATCATGATGCCAGTGTCTACAAAGACTTTTCCGGTATCTGTGAGATATACTACTCAAACTGCTACCTTGAGTCCTTTCTCGTATCTGTGCCATGTTGTAGCCTTGGTTGTCTTTATTCTTTTAACTCTGCTTGCAGCTGTCCTTACTACATGTGCATTATATCCTCTAGCTAGAAACCGTTCTTCCATTTCTTGCAGATATAAGTGAAACACCTCATCATCACTGCAATTACACCTATTCCCAAGCATCTCCCTAAAGGGAATCGTGTTAATTTGAATCTGGGAAGGGCGCTCGAAGCATGGAGTGTTGAATTGCATGAAGATGGTTTGCGAAAGAGCTTTCTATGTAGTACATTATTGGTAACATAAATCTCAAGATCCAAGAATTCAATTTGCTCCTGACTCCATTTACTGGTGAACCTGATATTTGCATCAATAATATCCAAATAAGTAATGACGTTGCACAGTTGCGTCTCATTGCCTGCCCAAATTAGCAAGCAATCATCAATGTACCGTAGCGCCCACAGTACAGTATGTGATCCATCCATTTTGAACCCCCTGGGCCCCAAATGTGTCCCTTCTTAAAACCCCCCATAAAGAGATTTACTTAGGAGGGAGCAGACCGGAAACCCATGGCAGTCCCCTGTAAGTGTCTATACCATGTAGATTTGAGCGTCAACGCGTTTCGATGTTTTTTTTACCAATGATAGACCATCTTTTTCAAGACAATTTGATAAAGTCTCTCCTATATGGGGCACTGTATGGTTGCCACTTTCAAAGAATTCCTTATTTCATATTATTCTGGGCTAATATTTGGAGTAAATAGTACATTGTTTGACGCCCAAATCTACACAATTAAGGGATAGAGCCTATTCGGTAGACACAAATAATCAAGTGTGTCCAGGATCAGTCTTTCTTAAAATTGGGTTCCCTGATGTGTATACAGATGACAAATAGGACTGTCTGTTTTTTGATTATATACTGTTTAGAAATATTTTTACAAACAACCTTTTTTTATTGTTGTTCTTAATGAAATAATGAAAGATATACAGATATTAACAAGGTGCTGTATATTTATATGGTTTTTAATGTAACTGTAATTTGTTGTTTTTAGAATTTGTACAACCTAGGATTTGTTTTTAACAATAAAAAGAAAATTATAGAATCTACTGATTGTGTATTATACTGTGTGAAGAGACCATTTCTAATATATGGGCTAATATTTGGAGTAAATAGTACATTGTTTGACTGTTTAAGTGTTCCAACAATGGATTTCCCCCCCTTTTTTACTGTTATTCCAAATACTATATAAGGTATAGCACCTATGTTGCATGCGAGATATATGTTTGTAAATTCTAGAGGCTCTCTCTCACCTACTCAAAGTAGATATATGTGTAGCAATATCAAAGGCAGTTGAAGATATGTTTCAAATTGATAATACAGGTACTGAGGTATTTTTTCAGCATGCGCGTTGCTATTTCTAGAGCTTTCAAAACAGATAGTGGTACATTTTCTAAAACATGTTATGAGACTGCTAGGTAGCCCACAGCACAGTGCTATGTGACTGATATGCAAGATATGTCCTTTCAATATTTGAGTGAGCCATATGTGCTTTTAAAGAATTTTTATTCTGGAGTGTATATGCACAGTTCCATCCACATTTGAATCTGACATACCTAAGTAGAAATCTATACATTATAGATTGGGTGTGGTCTAATTGACCTGTGCATGCAGTTTTACTGTTAGGGCTGTCTTCTTACTGAACAATCCAACACAAGGTGCAAACTGTTTTTTAAAACATGAGTCCATACTAAGGAAGGGTGTAGATAGGCCATACTGTAGGAAGCTATATGCTTAAAACTTAAGACATGTACTCTGACGATTGATTGAGGTATACGCACTTCTAAAGACAATGTGGCCAATTACACATCCAGCCTAAACCCAGACTTAAATCTGACATACCTAAGTAGAAAAGCAAACATACACTGAAACACCCAGTTAGGTATATAGATAAGCACATAAACATTAACTCACACAGATAGGTACAACTGATATGTACCTTGTACTAATGAAGGCAGTTTCACATACACTTAAATATTATATTATCCACTAATACATCCAGGAGGCAACATATGCAGGCCTTTAGAGACACATTTAGAGAACCATATATCTCTTAAACAAGTTACACTTTCCATTTTGCCATGAAGAAAGTTGGCTTTGGATGATGTCTCATTCCTGGTATACTTGAGCTTGGGTATTTATTTTTTTATTTTTTATTTATTTGATGAGTTTTATAAAGCGCTGGCTAGAGGTGTCAGAACGCTTTACAGAGGATCAGCAAAAAGCAAGTTCCGTAAGTTACAAAGCATTACACAGTGCTACACAATAATAAACAAGAGTTTAGAACATGAGAATACTTCAGGTTGGCAAAAAAGAACAAATGATAAGGCAACAGAAAGAAGTGGTGAACAAAAAAGCGGAATTGGTTCCCAGAACAACTAAAGGGGCAAGGGAGGGATAAAAGGGGGAGAACAGAGAGGAAAGGGGGAAATCGAGAACGGGGAGCAGGTCAGTGCAAGAGAGACATGATCCAAAAAGTCACCCAGCTAGGGACCAGCGGGACGGAGGAACGGACAAGATTACCAAGATGGTGGCTTAAGGACAAGAGTGTTAGGAGAAGACAGTCCCAAAATGGCTGGGTGCACATGAGTCCAAGTCCAACGGCCACAGGGTGTCAATTCAGAAAACAGGAGAGCTAGAATCACGGAGAGGAACTAGGTGGGGAGGGAGCAAGAGAGTCAGGAGGGGGAGGGCAGGCGACACCCGAGGCACAGCCTTGCCATCCATGTACACATGTTCCGAGGCATCAGGGCAGCAGTGTCTGATCCATTCTCCATCTGGTCAAAGGGAAGATTGGGCAGCAGTCCAGGGCAGCAGACAAGGGCAGCAGTCCAGAGAAGGGGAGGCAGCAAAGTTCGAACCAGCGAGGGCGTCTCACTTGCACGGACGAAAGATGACAGGCTTGGAGAGCCAAGCAAAGTAGAGCCGCAATTCCTACCTCCGCCAAACTCCCAAATCAATCCAGTCATCTATCGGGAGGCAGGCGGTCCAGCAGTGGCGAAAAGCAGTGGCAGTCAGATACGGAGGTGGAGGGGAGTCAGGAGGGGAGAAACCTCAGCCCGGCTCTTCTGCTGCTATCCAAAGAAACTAAAGAGGCATCGGCAATGCTGAGACAGGTTCCACTGAATGCTGGTCACCAGGGAATGCTGAGAAAGTGCAGGGGAGGAGGACGAACAGGCAGCGGAGGCAAGAGGGGAGCTGTGCCTGATGCCCAGCTGGATAGGTGTCGGCCGTGGCGAGAAGCCAAAGCCAGACTCCGCTATAGATGACTGTGCTTCACCGGGCGTCTGGCATGCTTGCTTGGACTCCACAGGAGAAAGCATCACATGCATTTAATTTGAGAATTTGTGGGCACACCAACTTGTGCAACCCGACGGTGTGAACTACGCACACTCAAACTTGCACAAGTGAACATGCAAGGCTCCTGATTGCTGCCCACCTGATCCTCACTGGCCATGTCTACCATGCATACAGGTAAACTGGCCATATCTATCACATACATAGCTGATGGCGCTGCATGAGCCACAGACACACACGGGTACCCAATGGGCTGTAGAACACATAGTGTTACGGTAAAACATGTAGTTTTACTGTATCACTTAAAACTACTACACACGGTGCAGGCTGTTCTTGTACCACATATATCTGAACAATGAGGTAGACTGGAGCTAGGCCACAGTGCAAGGAGCTATGTACTTAACAAATGGAAGATGCACTCTGACATTTAAGTGAGCTATCTGCACTTCTTGAGACATATGTGCCTAATTATAGATGCAGTCTACACCCAGACATAAATCTGAAATACGCAAGTAGAAAATCAGACAGACACTAAAACATCCAGTGAGGTAGTTATTGAAGCACATAAACATCAACTCAGACAGGCACAACTGATATGTATCTTGTGCTAATGGAGGAAGTTTTACACACACGGTAATACTCATTAAAACACCCACAATGCATTTGATGCAGGTCCTTACAGACATATTTAGAGAACCATATTTCAGGCAAAAGGAGACAGTGATTTAGTAACACATTTATAGACAGAAGGAATGCAGCTGTAGACAGGAACTGAAACACTCATTCAGATATCTATTAAACAACTGACTCTTTCAAGTTTGTCATGTAGAGAAGTAGCCCTTAAATATTGTCTCAAGTCTGCTATATTGAGCCTGTGCATGCAGGTTTGCAGCTGGGCTAGCCTTCACATTTCAAAGTCCTAGTGTAGGCATAAACTGCTTCTTTTACCACAAATAGAGCACAACTGAGATAGGCTGCAGTTACATAATATTGCAGGGTTTTATATGCTTAAAATGTTACACATATACTCTGAAGTTTTAGTGAACAATGTGCCCAATTATATTTTAACCCTTGCACTGACATTTCAATCTGATATACCTAAGTACAAGAGTAGACAGAGAATATAACAGCCATTCAGACTGTGACAGAGCACGTAAACATTTAGTTCCACAGCCAAGCACAACTGTTACGTATCTAGCGTTGAAGGAGGTAGTTGCATATAAACGTATATAACCCTGACGTAGCCATTGCATCATTTCTCTGGCTTGCTACACTTGAGCCTGTACACGAAGTTTTGTGGCTTGGCCAACCTTTACATGTAAAAGTCCTAGGGAAAGCATAAAATTGTCTCTTACCATATATAAGTCACCACTGACATAGGCTGCAGCTAGGTCATCGGGTGGGTGGTATATGATTAAAATGTTGCATATTGTTAGACCTGGCTTTTCCAGTGGGTTTATCCCCCAGACTTTTTGCTTTTTTGCCTCCTGTTTTGGACCCTGTTTTTGTTGGTTTTATTACTCTGGGCACTTTACCACTGCTGAACAGTGCCAAAATGCATATGTTCTCCCTGTAAAATGTTATTATGGATCAGTGTTTCCACGATTGGCTTGTTTGACGTACTACTAAGTCACTAGTATAGTGCACCGTGTGTGCTCAGCGCCAGTAAGTCAAATGCTGATAGTGGGCCTGCAGCACTGATTGCGCCACCCGCACAAGCAGCTTTACAAAAAAGTCTTGGGCCTGCCATTGCAGTGTCCGTGTGCACCCACTTGACAGACCCTAAACCTCCCTTTCTCTAAATGTAAAACACCCCTAAGGTAGTCCCAAGGTATCCCCATGGGCAGTGTGCAGTGTATGTGAAAGGTAGGACATGTACTGAGGTGAGTGCCATGTCCTGATAGGAAAATCAAGTGTATTTCGTTTTTCACTATTGAATAGCTATCTGTCCCATAGGATAGAATGGGAGTTTATTTATAACATCTTATAAATATAACTTACTATTGGGACAAGATAGAAAGGTAGAGAGTAGTATGCCTGAACTCAGAATATAAAAATGCAATTTTTAGTAAAGATTATTTTTATATTGTGTGTTTGAAAATACCACTTTTAGAAAGTAGGTATTTTCTTCCTTAGCTATCCAGTGTTTCTCTGCTAGGTTTGTGTATTGACTGGCTTTGGAGTGACAGGGGCTGGGAATGTGAATTCTGTTCAAACAGCCACTTGAGGAGGTGAGGTGGATTGCCCTGCCTTCCCAGGGTAAATCTGTGCTGGGCTGAATAGACCTGGGCTGCATTCAGAGTAGTGGCGTGAGATTTATTTTAAACCTCAATGGGCCTGGTGTGCCTTGGACAATGCTGTCACCACCTTCTGCCAGTAAGCTGCACCAGAGAGGACAGAACTGGTTTTGGCTGGGCAAAGAGTTTCTCAAAAAAAGGATTTTGTGCTATAGAAAATGGGGACCAGACCCCAGACATTTAGATTACTGCTGGGATTCAAGGGGAACCTTTGCCAATGAGAAGAGTTGGAGAAACTGAGCAGAAGTACTGCCCCTTTGCTGTGTGCTGTCTGGGGTTGGCCTGCAGTGGCTGTTTCTGCCAAGGAGAGGACTTTGCTGTGTGCTGTGTCACCTGCTTGATTAAAATCGCCAGGGGCTTGAAGTAGAGCTTACCTTCTGTTCTGAAGTCTCAGGGACACAAAGACGTGACTCCCAGTCCCGCCTGACCTCCTTTGCTTGGAGTTCTGACCTGCCAAAAGGCACCTGCCAGCTTTCTGGGCCCCTGGAGATTGTTTCTGGGGATGGGACCTGCAAAAGACTAAAGTACTGTGCAAGTCGACACATTGGCTAGTTCTGGCGCATCCCAGCGGTGCAAGAAGAATTTCAGACGCATCGCCACAGCCGAAGAATTGACGCAGCGTCTGCCTGCTGCTGAAGTGGCTGCCATGCTATGAGTCCTGTGCACCGATCTCCGATGTTTGAAATCACCTCACTGACTCTGATGCAGGCCATGCTGTGTAAGAACCAATACATATAGGGGACGCGGCTCAAGACATCGCAGTGCATCACAGATCTTCACACATTGCATCGTCGCAGATTGTCAGGCTGCGCATCGAGACACCAGGTCTGTAGCATTGCTGGGAGGCATAGTAAGAAACCGACTCATCACCTCCACACGCAGTAAGAAACTGATGCATCACCTCCTCTCCGGTAAGGAACTGACACATCTCCTCCCCTGCGCTACAGTAAGGAACAGATGTATCCCCTCCCCCGGAGTCAGGAACGACTCATCACCTCCCCCGGAGCAAGGAACCGATGTATCACCTCCCCTGTGTGTAAGGAACCAAAGCTTCACCTTCCCTGCAACCTTTTTGCTTGTGTTTTTGACACAGCCGAGGTTCTTTGTGTGTTGCATCCACCATTTTCTATGGACAGAACTGTTTTTACCTTTTAAAAGACAAATTTGATTACTGTATTGTGAATTTGTGTCGTTTTGGTCTTGTTTGATTTAGATAAAGATTACTAATTTTTTTTAAGTGGTGTGGTGTCCATTTGCAGCGTTTTCACCGTATTAATGTATGTGTGCACAAATGCTTTACACACTGCCAAAAAGATATGTCTGTATGCTCGTGCCAAGCTACCAAGGGGGTGTGCAGGGGTTATTTTAGAAATGTATTCCCCCCATCCTGACTAGGAAGAAGGGTCCCTACTTGGACAAAGGTGCAAACCTTTGCCAACTAGAAACCCCATTTCTAACATGTACTGTGAAGTCTTGTGAGGTATATGGACTTTCAACTCTACTATGCTCAGAAGTAGGTTTTGGGCCTGCTGCATTTGAGCATACACATGCACACTTCATGCTAGGAAATTTTCACATTGAAAAGTCATATAAAATATATAAAGTACTCTTTTACCACATATAACTCTACTGTGAGATAGGCTGCGTGTAGGCCTTAATGCAGGTTGGTATGTGCTTACAATATATGAAATGTACAGCAAAGTTTAAGTGAACTGTAGCCACTCCTAGAGGCCCATATGCCCAATCATACATCCACCTTGTCACCCAACCTTTAATCTGACATACGTAAGTAGAAAAGCATACAGACATTAAAACACCCAGTGACATAGAAATAGAAGCATGTGAACATTCCCTAACACAGACATGCAGAGCTGATATGTATCCAGTGGTAGTTGTACACACAGAGTTAAATAAGCCAATATTCATTAACACACCTAGAAGGCAATCCATGCAGGCCCTTACAGACAAATTTAGAGAAGCATTCATGACACATGGAGAAGCATGTATTTACTAACAAACTTACATAGACATGCAATCACAGTTCCAGATAGGAACTGAGACACTCATTCTTATATCTGCTAAAGGAATGACAGTTTGAAGACTGCAATGCAGAGAAGTAGCCCTTGTATCATGTCTCGGACCTGGTAGACTTGAGCCTGTGCATGTACTTTGACTGCTAGGTCTGTCTTGTCACTTAAACCTCCTACATAAGGAATAAACAGCTATTGTAGCACATATGACTGAGCAGTAAGATAGCCTGTAGCCAGAGTGTTGTACAGTGAGCTATGTGGTTTAAAGGTAAGACATGTTCTGTGAAGTTTCTGTCCGTCATGTGGACTCCTGGAGATCCATGTGCCGAATTATACATCGACTTTGTCATTTAAACTTCAATTTGATTGAGATAAGTACTAGAGAAGACAGACACCAAACACCAAGTGAGATAATAATAGAAACACCTAAACATTCAGTCCCAAAGAAAGCCAGAATTCATATGTATGCCGCGCTAATAGAGGCAGTGCACACACACTTAAATAACCCAATACTCACTTATACATCCAGGAGGCAATCAATTTAGCCTCTTATACAGATAGTTAGAAGACCATTGATGTCAGAAAGTAAGGTAGTGACTTACCAGCAAAACCTAATTATACATGCAATAGAAGTCCAGGTACAAACTAAGATATTCATTTTGATATCTTGTAAAGAAGTGACACTTTCTAATCTAACATGAGACAAGCAGCTCTTTCATCATGTCTCGGGCCTTCCAAGCTTGAACCTCTGCATTTAGTTTCACTAGTAGGCTAAAATTCACTTTTAATAATCTTAGCCAACACATAAACTGTTATTCTGCTAAGTATCAGGCAGCACTGAGGTAGGTTGAAGCTAGGCTACACATGTACTCTGAAAATTCTGTGAGCCATTTCCTGTTTAACAGACCCACGTTTATAGTTATTCATCGAGTCTTCTTCTGAGACTTCAATCTAGCACACCTAAGTTGAAAACCCAGTGAGATAGTGGCAGAAGCACCTAAACATTCATTCAAATAAACAAGGGCAACAGATATATATATATAGCTTAAATGAAAGCAGTTCTGCACAGACTGAACAAACCCTAAACTCGCAAATACAGCCAGGAGGCAATCTATGCAGCATTTTACAGCCACATTTAGTTACCTGTATATGAGATGTCACAAAGAGAGGCAGTTATGTATGTACAAACTTACACAGACATATTATGACAGCTCCAGATAGGGATTAAGGCAGTCATTCAGATATCTGATAAAGAACTGACACTTCCAAGTCTAACATGCAGAGAAGTAGCCCTTGCACCATATCCCGAGCCTGCTACACTTGAGGTTGTGCATGCTGTTTTACTGCTAGGTCAACCTCCACATCTACAACTCTTAGAGAATGCTTAAACTATTGTTCTAACATCTATATCTCACCATTGATGAGCGGTTGTAGGTACACCATTTGGCAGGCTGGTATTTGCTTAAATGTTACATAAGTACTCTGAAGGTTGAGCTAAATATGCTCATAGAACCCCATGTGCTCTATTATATATATCTACTGTTCCACCCAGACTTCAATCTGACATACCTAAGAAGAAAAGCAGACAGGCAATAAAACATCCACTCAAAAAATGACAAAAGCACCTACATATTTACTCACATAGATAGGCCTCTTGTACTAAAGCAGACAGTTGCAAACATACACATATAATCCAATACTTACTAACACACCTAGGAGGCAAATATTGTGGCCCCTTACAGACACATTTAGTGAACTATACTGCTGGCATAGAGAGGTAGACATTTAACAAAAACATTACATACACATGTAATATCGGCTCCTGACTAGGACTCACACAGTCATTCAGTTATATGTGAAAACACTCTTACATTCAAGTCTAACATGTACAGACCTGCTCAAGTTTTAAAATACTCTTCTGCCCCATATGACTGTCCCCTGAGCTAGGCTGGAGTCAGTCAATAGGGAATGCTCCTTTAAGTTGATGTCTGTGTAAGTAGGTGAATGACTGAGTGAGAGGGTGTGTGAGTAACTTTATGGGTGCGTGAGTGAGTGTGTGTGTGAGTAGCTGTATGAGCAACTCTCACTCACCCATACACATAATTGAGCAGTAAGGTAGGTTGTGGATAGGATACCTAATTGGGTGAGTGCTATGTACTTAAAAGTTAACATATGTAGTCTGAGAATGCCTGAGCTACATATCCTCATGTAAACTAAATATTTAAATAGTTAAAATATGTAACATGATACTATGTAATTAAGTGAGGAATCTACTTCTGTATTTTTGTTTTCAGACATCTATATCTAGTTATCTACAGAGAATTACCATGCCAACAAAAAGTCAGAGAAAAAAGAACCAGCAGCAAATAGATCGTCTCTTTAGAAACTGAGGAACAAAAGGGGCAGAATGCAGAAAAGATGGTCATAGAGAAAAGGCTTGCTGGTTAGAGTACCAAGATACTATGGTGCCCCTCTGTGGATCCCTGCACCCGGTGGCTGGCACCTTGGGGTGCCGGCCACAGGCTGCAGGGATGAACTGCACCCCTGCTTTTCTCAATGCAGGCATGCATTCCGCTCGGAATGCATGCCTGCTTTGTGAAGTATACGAACGCGACTGAACCCTGTTCAGTCGCATCTTATTAGCAGGGCCATAACCCACGACAGCAGGCCGGTGGGTTAATGCTCCTGACAGATGTTGGTAGGACCTAGGTCCGTCCGACATCAGAATCGGCCCCTATGTTGTATTAAAGTTTTGGAAAAAATATTGTATCTTGTTTTCGTTGCCTAATGTTGAAAATTAAATCCTAATACATTTTTCTTTGTTTGTCCACAGTGGTCACAGTCTATTACATGTTTCAAATCACTAATCTAATGATCAATTCATGGAGTCACTACTCATATAGTCATCCCATCACTACACTTGCACTCACTCATGCAGTGACTCAGGGAGTACCCATATACTAACCCAGTCACTCACACACTACCTATGCACTTATCTAAACACCCAGGCACTACTGATGTACTCATACAGACACACAGTACTACCCATACACTCATCTAAATACTAAGACACTACCTATGCCCCAAACAATCACTCGGGCAGTCCCCATTTAGTCATCCAGTCACCCAAGCACTACCTATGCACTTGTAAAATCACTCAGGCACTACCCCTGCTCTCATCCAATCACCCAGTCACTACTCATGCACTAATAAAATCACCCTGGCACTACAGATACACTTATACAATCAACCATCCACTACCCATGCAGTCATACAATTACCCAGGCCCTACCCATTCTCATCGTATCAACTTGGCACTACCCATACACTCATGTAATCACCCAGTCAGTACTCATGCAGTCATTCAATCACCTAAACATTACCCATGCACGCATTCAATCACCCAGGCGCTACCCATGCACTCATCCTATGACCCTGGCAGTACCCATACACTCATCCTTGTACCCAAACACAACCTATGCGCTCATCCAATCAATCAGGGGCTTCACATGCATAGATACACTCACCCAGGCACTACTAATGCACTCATCCATTCACCCAGGAAATAACCATGCACACATCTAGTTACTAAGGCACTAATCATGCAGTGATCTAATCCCCCAGGCTCTGCTTATGCACTTATCCAGTCACCCACGGAGTACTCATGCAATCACCGAGCCACTGCCTATGCAGTTATCCAATCACCCAAGTGCTGCCCATTCACTCATCCAAACACCCTGGCAGTACCCATACACGTTTTCAATCACACAGACACTACCCATGCACTCATCTAGTTACCCAGGAACTACCCATGCAGTCATCCAATTATGCAAGCACTACCCATGCTGTCATACAATTACCCAGGCACTACCCATACACTCACCAAAACATTCATGCACTACCCATTCATCCATGCAATCACCCAGGCACTTCCAATAGACTCATCCAATCCCCAGGCAGTACCCAGACACTCTTCCAATCTCCCAGCCACTTCCCATACACTCATCTAGTCACCCAGGCGCTGCACGGACACTCATCCTATTGATCAGACACTACCCAAGTAGTCATACAATTACTCAGGCTTTACCAATGCACTCATCCAATCACCTAGGCAGTGTCCATGCAGCTATCCAATCACCCAAGTGCTATCCATACACTCCTTGAATTACCCTGGCACTACTCTATACACTCAACCAACCTAAAAGGCACTACCCATGCATTCATCCAAGTACCCAGGCAGTACCCATGCAGTCATACAATTACCCAGTCACTACCCATGCACTCATACTATCACCCAGGCACTACCAAGGTATTCATAGAATCACCCAGACAACACTTTTGTACTGATGCTAACATGCACACACTACTTATACACTCATTCAATCATCCATGCGCCACTCATGTACTCATTCTAACATCCATGCAATTCTAGCATTCATGCACTCATTCATTCATTCACAATATCTTTTTTAACCAGAAAAGGTGGTTCTGGTTCTGAAAAGAACCATTTATTTGTTGTTTTATACAAACTGATTTTGTTTTAGTTTTTTGCTAATTTGTTTTCTTTTTTGGTATTTTTTCTGTTTTGTAAAATGGCAACAAAAATAACATGATTGTGAAAACTGACAGAAAAATAGTGGTTGAAATGCTGCAATAAAATAGCAGCAAAAAATACCAATTATGTTTTTTCATATTTTGCAAAATTACATTCAAAGACATCTCCTCAGCTTCTATGATGGTGTTACTGTCCATGCAGAAGGCAGCAAAACGTTTTAGCTCTGGGGACATTTCACCTCAACCTCTCTCCAATTAAGGAGGAACTTTGTCACCAGAAGAGGGGCTGCAGGTCCTGAGGCTGATGATCCCTCTCCTTCTCTCTCTCTCTCTCTCTCTCTCTCTCTCTCTCTCTCTCTCTCTCTCTCTCTCTCTCTCTCTCTCTCTCTATCTCACTGTGAAATTTTAAGTTAGCTTCTTGTGATATGTTTTCAAGTGGTACAACATACTTGTTGTACCAGATGACTATTTTTTTGCTTTGCTTTGAGATGATGTTTTCTTACAATGTTGCACCTGAGACCTGGTTTTCAATTCACCAGATGAAATAGTGAATAGATCCCAAGCTATGCTTTGTTTCTTTATTGGTCGGTATTCATCAGAAGACTCGTCTTGTGCAAGTGGGACCTCCTGCTCTTGGACAACTTCAACCAGATGTAGGTCGTCCTGTGGTTCTTCTGATGCCATTTCCTTTTTTTAATAAAATAGCCAAAAAAAGAAAACAACCAGCACAATGTTGAAAATCAGTTTTGGACAGCACATATAATAAACTAACCAGTACCTGGAAAGTTCAGGAAAGGATATATGGGTGTGCACTCCCTTTCATCAAGGAAACTGTGTAAATGACTGAAATGTCTTTATTTGGAAGTCACATTCTACTCGGAAGTACCGGCGTCATTGCAACTTTCAGCATCACTGTGAAAATGAAAAGTTATTAGAAACTGCTCTTTTTGACAAATGCATTGAGAAAATAAACTTAAACCAATTTGTTATTCAACATGGACAGTCAAACTTTATGTAATTATGTCTAAATATGTGTTTTACACTTTAACAAAAACACGTGGTATTTCCAACCACCGATGTCATTGAGACTGCTCACTGAACACAGCAAATGCATTTCAGATGCACTTTTCAACAAATGTATACAAATGGGAAAGTTAAATCAATACCTAACTAAACAGCTACATTCAAACTTTAAATAAAACATGTCTTTATATGTGTTCTACACTTCGTCAAAAACTCGCAAAATTAGCGACCACTAACATCATTGCAACTGTCTGATGTTGGTGCGAAGAAGGGAAATGCATATCAGATGCACTTTTTTAGACAAATGTATACAAAGGGGAAAGTTACATCATTATTCTTACTAAACAGCTACACTCAAAATTTAAATAAAACATGTCCATATATGTGTTTAACACGTTATGAAAAACACATGATATTTGCGACCACCAACATCATCGCGACTGTCCGGTGTCACCGCGAACAAGGAAAATGCATTCCAGGTGCACTTTTTAATTTTTTTTTATATATTGGGGAAAGTCAAATCAATATCTTACTAAACAGCTGAACTCCAACTTTAAATAATATGGGCACGATTCACAGAACTAACTTAAGACAAAATCCTAAACCTACTACTTTTGGTATTCACAGAAGGCATTTAGTAGTAGTAAAGTTGGGATTTTGTCTTAATACTGTCTTAAGTTTGTCTTAAGTCTGCCTTAAGTTTGTCTTAAGTCTATCTTAAGTCTGTCTTAAGTCTGTCCTACATTTGTCTTAAGTCTGTCTTAAGTCTGTCCTACTACTTTTGGTATTCACAGAAAGCATTTAGTAGTAGTAAAGTTAGGATTTTGTCTTAAGTTTGACATAAGGCAGACGTAAGACAGACTTAACACAGTATTAAGACAAGCTTAACCTACACCGGGGACGGCAGCACGAGGAGTAAGATAATTGTTGATGCAGTGGACGTCAGCATGACACTACACCTCTATTGTCAGCACCTGTCGGTACACGTTGCTGTGCTTACTTGACCCAAATAGGGCTATGTCATAGATCTACAGGTACCACTTTCCAGGGTGCTGTATGGGTGATCACGACTTCTCTACACGTAGCTCGGACCACTACCAGAAAGTGTTGGTAGATCCCACATTGGTCCTGAGGAATTGCCATCAAATTGATTAAAAAGGTAAGAAACATGTTGACCCTAATCATATGCGTATAATCCTGCAACCTTAGAGCGGGCGTATGTACCTCTTTATATTTTTATTCAGGATAGTGGCCACGCCTCATTGAAATTGTCTTGAGTGGACCACCAATGCCTGTTTTAATCTCACATTCCTTCACATCACTAAACCTACACTAACAAAGGGCCCAACAGCAATGAGGAATAAAGATCTTTGTTAGAAGGCCCCATCATGGGTGCCGATCGGGTATTGCAGTGCCGACCCGATAAGGAGCAGACCCGATGATGAAGCAAGACATCTAACTGGCTGGGTGTGTGAGGGTCTTTTTCCGAAAGGAGGAACTCTTTCTCCTGCACTTTGATTGTACACCTATATGTGTGCTTTCAAAACATATATGACTACCTGCAACTCACACTTGGAACTGCATACCTCCTTGGTGTATACTTCAATCACGGGCCTGTATGCTGGACCTGAACTATAAGACCCTTGGTTCCCCCTTTTTTTTAAATACACCCACACCCCATATTACCTTTTATATACCCACTCCACTTCCATGCCATTCTCACACCCTAAAACACACACACACACCAGTACTTACAAAGCTACTTACTGATTCATAGATCAACTAATACATCCACTTACTCACCCAGTCACTCACTAATACAGATACTGATGTATCCACTCATACATCCACCCACACAGTGAGTCACTCACCCATAGAGTTACTCAAATACCTTCTCACTCACCCATACATTCAATCACACAGTACCCCACTCACCCATACATTTACTCTCACACTCACTCATTTACTCAGACAGAACACATGCTCACTCACCAATTTAGTCACTGAGACACACACACACAGTCACCAGTTTAGCCACTCTCACATTCTCTCACTCATACAGTCACTCACATATCCCATCACTTACCTATTCTGCCTTTCAAATATCCAGGTACTTATCCATATACCACTGACACATGCACTCAGTCAATGACACAGTAATACATATACTCACTCACCCCTACAGACAGCCATTCACACACATACTCACTAACCCATAAAGCCACTGACTCATCCACTCGTACATCCAATACAGGCAGTCACACATCACCTCACCCACCACACAGACATGCAGATACCCATAGATGTATTCAGACAACTAATCACTGCCCCATACAGAAATTCACATACCCAAGCAACCACTTATACACCAACTGACAGACTGACACAGACATTTACACAACCAGTCACTCACACATCCATTCACTAAGACACCTAATCACTCAATTATACAGTCAGTCACACACCCACTGATAAATCCATTCAGGCACTCATTCAGGCACTCATACACCTGTTCATTCACCAATAAACCTTGCCTTATATATTTAACACTCATAAACCTTTTTAAAAGACTCACAGTCACCGGATGATGTCATCAATGAAGTCATTTGAGATGTCATCAGTGATGTCATCAGTAATGTCACTAACCATGTCATGAGTGATGTAATATGTGAGGTAATAAGCAGTGCATTGAGGGGGCACGAGTTATAGTTAGCTCAGCTAACTGTAACTGTTGAATTTCTCTGGTTTTGTATGAGTGAAATGTAAGTCTAGCTGTAATGTTCCTGTAAACTTTGTTTTTTTCAGTGAATATATATATATATATATATATATATATATATATATATATATATATATATATATATATATATATATATATATATATATATTACCTACTGGCGATAGCCAGTAGGTATATATAGTTAGGATTTTTTCTCTATGGAACTTCTGAAAATTCTATGTCTAATAACTTTGGCGTTTGTGGACGGAATCGGCTGAAATTTTCAGGAAAATGGCACATTTTGATTCTGAGCAGCCCCTGAAAATTTGGTGGAGTTTCGTCAAGGGGGGGCTGAGAAAAAAGGGGGGTCCCAAAACGCGTTTTTCCCATTCATTTTTCCATAGGGCGGTTGGACTCACTTTTAGCTCGAGCGGCTGAATGGATTTGCACGAAACTTGGCAAAATTGTAGGGACTGTTAGCCCGATGTGCCTTTGCTAGGTCTCAATATATGTGCTCCAGTAGTTTTTGAGAAATTAACGTTCAAACCAAGATATATATCTGTAACAGCGCTCTGGGCAGCGATCCGGTCCGCTTACTTTTCGCTTATCGGAACTTTGCGCGCAGAAAGCTGATTGGCTCTCCGGTGTCTGTCAACATTCTAAACAGTCCGGAGCGGCCGCCATCTTATCTCTCGGTAGGATCGAGAGAGAAGAAGAGGTGAAAAACGAAAGGGGAATTTAATGAAAGGGGGCAAGGTATCCCCCTCTTGACCCCCTAGGAATGTTGTTGGGGTTATTAAAGGGTCCCGTGGGGAAAATAAAAAAAAAATGATTTTTCACGGTAGAAGCGCTTCACGGGCCGCGAACTGGGCCGCAAACTGGTAGCGAAACGGGAATTCGCCATTTTGTGCTTCGTTTTAATTGTTTAGAGACAAAAATTATCGCCGCACATCGGCCACAATGCATGAATATCGCTGAAAAGTCAGCGATATTCATGCATTATCCAGCAAATGCTCTTAGCCATGTTATCCACCTTCCATTGGATAACATGGCTAAAAACTGCTCTGTGCGTGAGCTTTTTTGTGTTTCAAAATTTAATAACATTTCTAACATTTAACTAGTTTATGAATTACATATAAAAATGATTAAAGACTCAAACAATTTTTTAATATTACATACAATTTTATTTTTCGGATTGTTTTTCAAAATTTAATACAACGTCTAGCAT
Organism: Lissotriton vulgaris; assembly: GCF_964263255.1. Lineage (NCBI taxonomy): Eukaryota > Metazoa > Chordata > Amphibia > Caudata > Salamandridae > Lissotriton > Lissotriton vulgaris. The sequence continues at coordinate 406,394,827 of NC_141694.1, read as the reverse complement.
TTCACTGTCTGATATGTGTTCTTGTTCAGTGAACATAAGTTCCAACATTTGACCGTCATCATAATGATGTAAATGATCCACAGATTCTACACATTGAACTAATTCATGGTCCCGTGATTCATCCATGAAATCTGAGTCATCATTGTCCTCAATAACTTTTTCTGTGTTGTTCTCCAGAACAATTTCGAAGGAAACATTCTGCTCACCTTCCATTTTATTGCTGTAATTTGCATAAAAAATAAATATATCAGTAGAGATAGGGCACTGTTGGGTTTAAGTTCAGACAGGCACTTGTGAGTTTATAACAGAGAAGTAATCTATGGGCACTGTATGGTTTCAGGCGTGAAGTAGTACTATTAAAAAGTGCCTGTGAAGAAGCCTAAGTAAATTCATAATTATACCACAGAAACCTAAATCAGTCCATAATTATAATAAAGAAGCCTTTCTCAATGTCTAACTCTTACAGAGGGATAGTATATAACTATCTGAAAAAGTTTACCATATTTACTTATAGTGCACAATATACTTCAGTTTTAAAAATAACAACTTACCTTTAGAAACAAGTTGATGTTATTAGTGATATTCTAAATGATATATACAACAACAAGTAGTAGTCAAAATGGCTGTGTTTCCTTCTCTTCCTTTATATATATTCAGGTATATAACCAATCAAATGTCAGGTAATAAAAGTAGAAAATGAAAGTAACATTTTCATTGGTTGTCAATTCCAGCACTTCAGATGTGTTTTGTGAAGTAATTTACCTCACGGTACTTGGAGAGGTCTACAGGCTAAATGTCTAAAGGAAATTTCAATGAAATTTGTGAGAATGGAAGGGATTGTTATGTAGTATGAGCTAATCTATATTTGGTGAGAGTGTCTCTAGTCGTTTTTCTGTAAATTACTTTCCCACCTTTTTTTTGGACCGCTTTCCGGGAAGCGGCCCGGTTAGCGAACCTTAAGCGTCACGGGAGTCCACCATTTTGTGTTTCGGTCGCATTAAGATACAAGATGGAGGGCAAATAATGTTTAGAATGGGTAGAAGGGGTCATGGTAGACTTATCTTGACCCTCTAGGTTTTCTGAGGGTGGCTGAGGAGGCTTACATGTGCGGAAAAAAACATTTTTTTTAAAAAAAATTCCGCGAGGTTAGCTTTCGGTTCGCGAACCGGGTAGCGGTCTTTGAGCGTATTTTGTGGAAAATTAATGAAAAAAATTATAAAAAAATAATAATTGTGAGTGATCAGATGAAGGGTAGCTCTGAGAAGAGCTTTTGGGTTTATGGTACATTTAGGTACTTATAAGTAGGTACCAATGCACAGTCTTAAATTCAGAATGAAAATTCTGTTGCCCTCATCTGAGAAGTGAACTCCATCTCCTCTGTAGATATCTTGCATGTAGTAACACAAGTTATTGTTGTACAGAGAGCCCATTCCATGGTCTCTCATGAAAGCTGAAACAGATTTGTTTACATGCTTCCTCGCTTTCTCAATTTGTGGACAAAATGGGTTGGACCACTTCCATTTCTGTCTTTGGCATATATTGGAATATACCAAGGCAGTTTGAGGAAAAAGTGCCATTAATTGCTCAAAGGTGTCCTTTAAAAGCATTTCCAGACCTACCCCTGTCAAAGTGCCCAAATCATTACCTCCACAGTGCACAATTAACAGGTCAGGTTTTGGCAAATGCATAAAGGTTTTCACCAATGGTATCAATTGGTGACATTTTAATCCTCTTTGGCCCAACCACTTAATTTCCACATCTTGTAAATTGAGGTTAGGTAAATTTCTGTTCTCAGCATACCTTTGAGCCCAGTGGATGTAACTATGTCCAACAATCCAGACGTTAAACATGGTGGGAGAAGGTTGTTCTGCAGTCAGATGAAGTGTGGTAATGAAAGGGCAGTTGAAACAGTAGGAGTTTCTAAAGAAAAAAAACTGTGGATTTACAATGCTAATGAATCATTAGCAGTGATTGGTGCATTTCCATTTCTGAAAACAGAAAGTTAGGGTGCATGGATGTGTTCTTTGAAACATGTAATTTGAATGGTCAAGGAAGAAACATTTAATGAAAGATTGCACTGGATACGCAGGTGCACTGAGAGTTCAGAGTTCAATTGAAACATTGTTGTGTGAACTTGCAAACATGAGAGGTCTTCCAGGAGGTGGTTGCTATGGAAACAAGGCAGACAGGGCAGAGGGGGGAAGGGTTTTGATTTGAAAAAAGTGAGGGAAGAGGTATGATTGGCTACTATGAGAGATATGTGAAAGGAATATCTGTATTTCTGTGCTTTCAATAGCTGCAGCCTTTGGAGTGCATCCTTTTTCTTCTGCTGAAGACAATTTGGTGTATTTCTTTGACTGTTTTCAAAACTCAAAATATTTGCTAAGGTGAGAAAAGATTTATTTAATTTAGATAGAGAATAGTATGATTTAAGGAGAAAATGATGAAGAAAGCTGTGTTTTTAAAATGTGGTTTTGTCTCTAGTGATATAGTAATAGCATTAGTTTCATAGGTTGTTTGGGGTCATATTTAGAAGGCATTTTAGTGTCTTTGATATAATTTTTCCCTTTTTAAATGGAGAGCGTTCCTCATGGGGCCCTGAGCAGTTCTTAGCCATGTTATTTAATAGGAAGTGGATAACATGGCTAAGAGCATTTGCTGGAAAATGCATGAATATCGCTGACTTTTCTGTGATGTTATGTTTACCTTTTTAAATGGAAAGTGTTCCTCTTGGGGCAAGTGTCTTGTAAATACGCTCCCACTTGCGCTTGGCAAATTTAGATTTTGATTATGGGAGTTACCTAGCCATGTTAATAGTGTCCCAAAAATGGTGCTAGGGCATTCCAGAAAACACTTTCATGTGTCTCAAGGACATTTTTAGTCATTTCTTTATGAATGCAGGTATACAATTGATTTATATGCTGTGTTTAAAAACGAATTTTGAAATCAAATAAATTTCAGGATATGCACTGTTAGAGCTTCATAGGTTGTTTGGGGTCATATTTAGAAGGCATTTTAGTGTTTTTGATGTTATTTTTCCCTTTGTAAATGGAAAGCGTTCCTCATGGGGCCCTGAGCAGTTCTTAGCCATGTTATTTAATAGGAAGTGGATAACATGGCTACGAGCATTTGCTGGAAAATGCATGAATATCGCTGACTTTTCTGTGATGTTATGTTTACCTTTTTAAATGGAAAGTGTTCCTCTTGGGGCAAGTGTCTTGTAAATACGCTCCCACTTGCGCTTGGCAAATTTAGATTTTGATTATGGGAGTTACCTAGCCATGTTAATAGTGTCCCAAAAATGGTGCTAGGGCATTCCAGAAAACACTTTCATGTGTCTCAAGGACATTTTTAGTCATTTCTTTATGAATGCAGGTATACAATTGATTTATATGCTGTGTTTAAAAACGAATTTTGAAATCAAATAAATTTCAGGATATGCACTGTTAGAGCTTCATAGGTTGTTTGGGGTCATATTTAGAAGGCATTTTAGTGTTTTTGATGTTATTTTTCCCTTTGTAAATGGAAAGCGTTCCTCATGGGGCCCTGAGCAGTTCTTAGCCATGTTATTTAATAGGAAGTGGATAACATGGCTAAGAGCATTTGCTGGAAAATGCATGAATATCGCTGATTTTTCTGCGATATTCATGCATTGCGGCCGTTTATTTTCACATTTGCAAGCACTTCTTAGCCATGTTATCCAATGGGAGGTGGATAACATGGCTATGAGCATTTGCTTCAAAGGTTGTTTGGGGTTATACACCATTTTTGGGAAATTATTAACATGCCTATCTAACTCCCATAATCAAAATCTAAATTTGCCAACCGCAGGTGGGTGCGTATTTACAATAAATTTGCACCATGAAGAACGTAAAATAGCATACTAGACACTCAAATGCTATGTTAAATAATTAGTACGGCATTAAGTTTTAGATGACTGTTATTTATTTACTGTTTGGTAATAGTGGTTAATAACATTTTATATTATATTTTTCCACAGATTCAACTGCAGATTCTTTCATAGTTTGTAAAATGCCTTCGAAAAGTAGAGTAAGAAAGGCTAGAAAACGTCAAAGACAGCAGGATGATGTTTTATTGCAGCAGTCCTCTTCCCCAAATACTTGTCAAAACACCAAGAAAGGTCCGGGTAAGAGCACGAAATCATTCTTAAGAAATATTTGTAGTAAAAAAAGTTTTGCTCAAAAAAATGTTTCAGTTCAGAAAAAGAAAAGTAATTTAAATGGAAAGGAGAGACCCATCACAAATGTTACTGGTAGAGGAAGAGATAACTCTGTGCATGATAGTAGAAGGAAACAACAGTTTAGGGACATTCGAAATCGAATGTTCCGTAATAGGATATTAGTTAATTTATTGAAAAATATTAAAAAGAAAGGCCAGCAGAAAGCGGCATTTTATAAGAAGAAGAAAAATGTAGAGAAAATTATTGATCATGCTTTTGAAATTAAGCGAAAGTTGTTTATTTTGGTAATCAATAGAATTAGGAAACTAAGCAAGGTAATTTCTGATTTCAAAACAAAAAGTAGATGGAAGAGAGTAGTAAATCGTTCTAACTTTTGTGAAGTTTTTTCCGGAGAATGGATGCATAGTTCAAGTTCTGAGGCATTTTTTAATGAGGAGACTTATTTTCAGGATAATGATTTGGTGCATGCAGTTGACATCAGTGGTCGAGCTTATGAAGTGAAGGATGGTTGTCCAGTTGAAAAAGAACAACTTGTGACAACAGAGACAGAAGAGGCGCTAAGTGATGAGGTTTTAGGAAGACGTCCTAAGGGTCCTGTGTACATTTGGAAGTGTAGTTCTATTTGCAGTGTGCGACAGGTTTCCATCAATTTTCTTTGTGATTTTATACGGACATTTAATAAGAAAAGTTTGAAGCAGAAAATGAAGTTGTTGCAAGATTTAGATCCTTGCAGAGTGAGACAAATGACAGGTTTGCGTGGTCATTCACTGGCTTGTCTTTCTAGGAGAGTATGCCAGATTGTTTTTCATCATTTCAGGATGCTAGCAGTGCATCATAATAAAGTGAGAAAATTAGTGAGAATGTTGTATTATGCTAAGAGTCCAGCAATTATGCTTAAACAATTATGTGCTGCTCTTTTGCATGGTTCTGAAATAGATGTGAAGAATATTTGTGAAGAAATTGAGTTTTGTTACTTTGGTAGTAAAGATGAGAATGTTCAAATTGACCCAGAAGTAGAGGGTAATGTGGAAGATAATGTACAGGTTTCCAGTACAGATAATTTTCAGAAGGAAATTGCCACGTTTCAGATGAAATCAAGTGAGAGGCCTAATTTCACTTGTGTATGTTGTCGACGCACTTATTATAAGAATCAGACTAAGGTAGTGGATTTATATGCAAAAAGTGAAAGGGAAAATAATAGTGAATGGAAGGATTTTGCCACATACTTGATGGTAGAAAATTATTTTGATTTGGGATCGGATCAACGTGTGTGTACTTATTGTTGTAATAAATTAAACCAAAACCAGATGCCTGCTAGGGCAGTTCATAATAATCTGGAATTGGTTGAGATTCCTTCTGAATTGAAGGATTTAAATACTTATGAATCTATTTTGATTCAAAGTATCCATCCCTTTCAGGCTATTGTAAGAATGGAGCCAAAGACAGGGAAGTTGCCTCCAGCAGATTTACAGAGAGGATTAAAGGGAAGAGTTGTTTATTTGCCTCTAGATTTGAACAAAAACATTAACACAATTGGAATAGAAGAAGTGGAAGAGGAACCTCTGGTTATCTTGGTTAATGGGGTTCCGACAAAGAATAAGAAAATATGGCAAGATTTAGTGGATGTTAGGAAAGTCAAAAAGGCAACAGTGTATTTGAAGAAAAATAATAAGTACTATAAGAATGTATATGTTGCAGAAGAGGAAGTAAGTGATGAAGAGGATAGCGATTTGTGTGCTGGCCAAATTGAGAAAGTAGAGGCCTCTAAAAGTGAAGAAATATATGAACATTATAGTGTTCATCCTTTGCATTCCAAGGAAGTCATGGGGAATGCTATTGAGTTGTTTCAAATGAAACAAGCCAAAGGGAGTCCCATTAGTGTTTGGGAGGAAAGTTTGGAAGCTCGGTGTTTCCCACAGCTATTTCCCACAGGTCAAGGAGGAAGATATGATGAGCGACCTCATCAAATTCCTGCGTCTGAATACCGGACTTTACGATTGTATGCAGCAGATCCTAGGTTTCGGCAATGCATTCCCTATTTGTTTCATCTCCTGTTTGAAAGTGATCTGTCTGGACTGTCATATGCAGTGAACCACATCTTAAAAAGTGGTATACAGATGCGAAACATCTCGGCAAGTGACTTTATGCATAAAGTCAATGTCCAAGACAGTATTTTGGATTCTCACTTAATTAATCTCATGGCGTGTCAGTGTGGTACTAATGAGTACTGGTACCGTCGTCATGGTGATTTAAAATGTATGCTGAGGAACTTAGGAACTCCAACATGGTTCCTCACTCTGAGCTGTGCCGAGTATGGCTGGGAAGACTTACTTGAATTTCTACGAGAGGCAAATGGAAATATTGAAAACATTGAATTCAAGACACCTGGAGAACTGTGTTCTTTGGATCCAGTGAATGTATGCAGGTACTTCAATCATAGATTTGAAGCTATGATGTCTTTCATCACAAATAAAAAGAATCCACCTCTTGGAGAGGTGTTGGATTTCTTCTGGAGAAAGGAGTACCAAGCAAGAGGTGCCCCTCATATACATATGTTGTTGTGGATCAAGGATGCACCTAAATTTGGAACAGATCCGGATGACTTAGTGATGAATTTCATCGAACAGTATTCTACGTGTGCTGTTCCAAACGCAACGGAGAAGAAAAGTCTAAGAGAACAAGTTCTACGTTTCCAAAGCCATCGTTGTGGAAAGTACTGTCGTCGTAAATTCAGAAACAAGGACAAGTTCTACACCAAATGTCGTTTCAACTTTCCACGACCGGTGATTTCTAAAGGAAGAGTGAACAGTTTGATGTCTTCGCTGCGACATAATGTGACGAGGAAATCACCCAAGAATACATACAATTTGAAAAGGAACGAAGAGTCCAAGTACATCAATGACTACAACCCAGTGATTTTGTCCATGTGGAATGCTAACATGGATATACAGTTTGTGGCTGACAACTGTATGGCTGTGGCTCGGTATGTGACATCTTACATCACCAAAAAAGAAAAGACCGAACTGAAGGATATGTGGGAGGATATTTCTCATGAAAAGAGCCTCAGCAAGAAGTTGTACAGTTTCAGTCTGAAGATGTTGTCGCATCGAGAAATCGGAGCTTACGAATGTTCTGACCGGTTGTCTTCAGCAAGTCTCTATGCCAAATCCAGGAGTCTAGTTTGGGCGAGTCTTGGTCTTGCTGCAACGCAAAATCGAGTTCTAAAACCTGTCCGGGAAATTGAGTATTTGGCAGAAAAGGAACCAAACAGTACCGACATTTTGAAGACCAACATGTTGGATACATATTATCCAAATCGAAGCAGTCACCTTGAGAATGTTTGTCTATATGAGGTTCTCCAAAATTATATATTCAAGAGGAACATCAAAGAAGATATTGAGAAAGGAGTGTATGCTGTAATTGGAAGTGAGGGATGCCTGGTCAAGCAAAGAAAATGCCAATTAGTAAACCATCGAAAATTGAGTGGTGAATCTCCAGAAAAAAAGGAGTTTTTTTATTTAGCACTTTTGCAACTTTTCAAGCCTTGGCGTGCAGAAGAGGAACTGCTTGGAGATTTCCTCTGTTACGAAGACTCTTTCAATGCAGCCAAGGAGTCCATAGAATGTCCTGCTTTTTCTAAATATCAAGAAATGCTAACTTTGGAAATTGAGCAGGAAGCAACGATTGCAGCCGAGATTGCCAGAGACAGTTCTCAGGACAGTCAGAGTTCTGTTTCATTGAGTCAAGATCCACTTGGAGGACCTTTTATCGAAAATGAAGCTGCCACTGCTATGAATGAAGTGGAAAGAGCCATGGCACATGCTCAGGAGGATTCAGTTAACTTAGAAGACTTGGAAAAACAACTCAACGTTGAGCAGAGGAAAATATATGATGAAGTTACCACGGAAATTGAGCACGGATTAAGTCATGAGAAGAACAAGTGCTCATGTACATCGTTGAAGCCTGTCCGACTGTACGTGAGTGGAGAAGCGGGAACTGGAAAAAGTTTCCTCATTAAAGCAATCTCTTGTTATTTGAAGGAAAGGACTGAGTCATCGCTGTCTTGTGTTGTCACCGCTCCTACTGGACTGGCAGCACTTAACATTAAAGGTATTACTTTGCATCGTCTACTGATGCTGCCGGTGGAGCATGACAACAAATTACAATACAACAAGTTATCTGGAGATGCTTGCTGTGAAGTTTCAAGAGTCTTGAGGAAAATGAAACTACTTATCATTGACGAAGTAAGCATGGTTTCCAATGTCATGCTTGCCTTTGTGCATTTGAGAATGCAAGAAGTACTTAAAACTGAATATGATGTGTTATTTGGTGGGAAACACATCATTGTTTTCGGAGATCTTCTGCAGCTGACACCAGTAAAAGGTCAACCTGTGTTCAAAATACTCACGCATGAAGATACCAGGAAGTGCCTAGGGAGCATTGGCAACGTCAATATATGGTTAAACTTCAATTATGCAGAACTGCATCAAAATATGCGTCAGGCAAAGGATGAAGATTACAAGAATATTCTACAAGATATTAGAATTGGAAAAGTGACTGAGCATGGGAAAGAAGCTTTAAATGCACGATTACTGTCAAATTTATATCCCAAACAAGAGATTGTGCCTGAGAATATTTTTCAGAAAATTACTGAGAAGAAATCCGGGATATGTCTCATGCCAACTCTTGCAGAATGTGCCATCTTCAACAACAAAATGTTGAATTTAGAAAAGCAAGAGATTGTGAAACTTGAAGCTATCGACAAATTAGAGCATATGGGATCAACAATTATTTTGTCTGAGAATTTGAAATCTAAATTGGATTCATTAGAGAAGACTATATCTAAAACAGCGGGTTTTGAAAAGACTTTGAATGTGTGTTTAAATTGCCGAATTATTTTGAGAAGGAATTTACATGTAGAAAGAGGTCTGGTAAATGGATCAATGGGTAATGTTGTTTATTTTGAGAAATACAGAAATAGAGATGGAATAGAATTTTTAAGAATTAAATTTGATGGCATTGAGGAAGTACAGCAAATTGGTCGTTGTTCTGCTAGGTTTTTGCTTGTTAAAGATTTATATGTTCGCCGTAAACAGTTTCCTGTTTGCTTGGCATATGCGGTGACAATCCATAAATCGCAAGGTTTAAGTGTAGACTGTGCATTGGTGAATATTGGCAGTTCTGTGTTCAAGGAGGGTATGGCATATGTGGCATTGTCACGAGTTAGAACTTTATCGGGATTGTACTTGATTGACTGTGATGTCACAAAACATTTGTGCGGATCTAGATTGTGTTAAGGAATACAATAGGTTAAGAAGAGAGTATGCGCCACATTTGCCTCAATATCCTTTGTTTGAGAAACGTGTGGTAGGCCGCAAACGTAGAAATAGCAGTAATAGTAGGGAGGTTGTTGCAAAAAGACTAAAAGTCAATGAACCGAAAATTGTTAGCAGAAAGAAAGTGGATTCTGTTGAAGATGTTGTCGGTTTTCAATTTGAAAACAGTTCTGGTGTCAACTGCTATGCAAATGTAGTGGTTAATGTTCTCTTTTCACTAGAGAGTTTAAAAGAACAGATTCTGTTGAATTCTGAACAAATTTTATGCTGTTTGTTGAATTCTGTTTTTCGAGAAATGTAGCACTGATCGAACAAAAGTAGAAAGTGTGTCTGAAGTTCGTTATCTGTTAGATGAATGTTCAGGCCAAACAGACTTCTCTGAAAATAATCAGCAAGATTGTCAGGAGTTTTTAATGTATATGCTTAATATATTGCAAGTTGAGGGTGTAGATGTAGATCACCTGTTTGGGCTTTCTTATCAATGGCAGCATGACTGCGAGAATTGTATGGTATCAAGTACTACTAGTGTAGACTCAGAAAGATTTATATATTTAACTTTGCCAGACAGTAAATCAGTCTCCTTTAATAAGCTAGTAAATGCAGCGGATCACAACATGGAGTGTAGCCAAAGTAAATCTGAAATGATGTCAACATTACTTATACGTAGTTTTGGACAGTATGTCATTTTAATGATCCAACGATGTAGGCCTGATGGATCAAAATTGTCAACTTTAATAAAAAAATTTGTGGCTTCTCAGCTTTCAATATCAGGAAGGACTTTTGTAACTGTAGCAATTATCTATCACGATGGTCCTTCAACAACTTCAGGACATTATACAGCTTATTTAAAGTCTCGAAACGGCTGGTCATTCTGCAATGATTCCGTTGTAAGTTTCAAAAAAAAATTGCCGTTTGACCTTAAAAATTCTTACCTGGTGTTTTTAAAACCAAAATTTTAAAGAAAGAATCTCGAGATTTCCTGTGAAGAATTGGAAAAGGTTCATCAAGTTGAGGGAATGTAAGTCTGCAATGCTGTCTAGATTATTGGTCCAAAATTTTTAATTATAATGTTATTTTGTAAAATCCGACTATATAAACCTGATGCAAGTAAGTCTGCTTCATAGTAAGCAGTATCAGTGTCATAGGAAAAGGAGAACATGAGTGACAAAGAAGAGTAAGATATTAGTAGTCCAGGATTGTGAAAATAATCTCAAATGTTTTCTTTTTGCAAGTTGCGAAAATAGAAAATGTCGGGATTTGATTGGAAGAATTACAAGACTTGCGAATCGCGGCAACATGATTTGGCCTAGTGGAAACATGTGATAGAATGAGAGAAGTCTTTTTTTCTATGTAACATATTTTTCGTATCGATGGAGGTTTTCTTTCAGAAAGTGGCGGGCTGAAAATATTAATAGCACAACAGAGTGGATGCTGTTCATAGGAGATCCTTCGACGTCATTGAAAGTAAGTTAATTTTAAGGAGTTTTGAAATCAGATTTCTTAGGTTGTATGGGTTTTTTAAACACAGTCATTTTGATTGTGTTTTTTTTTCCCCGCTGTTACATGATGAATATCTTCAAGTCACTGATTTAAGTGAAATTTGATACATTCTGAGAACAGCAAAAATAAACCATTTAACATGTATAATTAATGTTCTTCTGTTTGTACTTATGATATACATTTAGAAATGTGAGGTAGATATGGAAAAACTGAGTCTTTTGTAAGTGTCAATTTTAATGCTTATAGTGCTGTATTTCCGGGTACTGTTTTTTTTAAAAGGAATAGGCCTCACCTCAAAGAAAGCTCTTCAAAGCAGACATCTTATTTGCATCCTAAAACTATCATTTAAAATATTAGAGACAATTTTATGATGGCTTTACATCTTCAACATCAAGATACAGTTTTTTGTAAAATATATATATTTAGGATTGTGTAGGGGACGTAGAGAAGCAGAGACTTCTGTAAATGTCAAAGTTGTTGATAAACTGTTTGTTCTTGAACCTTTTCCCTTGTCTTTTCTAATTTTTAAGTACATGTTTTAATATTTTTGGAAATGTTTGTTCTCTGTTTTACAGATTGAAAGTATGAAAAAATATTTTAAAAAGGTAACAAGAATTATAAGGTAAATGTTTTCTACTCTTTTTACCCGCAATGCACTGCTGATGATGTCACTGACACTATGTCTCATTTACTCTCTATAGCTGTCTTTCTTTTTACATTATTCTCTGTTTACTTCCCTTATACTAACTCTTCTTTTTTTTAAAAAAATATTTTTTTAGTTTGCTTAAAGTTCGCGAACCGGTCAGCGAACTTGAAGCGAACCAAAAGAAATAGAGCTTGCCAGAGTGATAAACATTCTAGCAATTTTATTTGAAAGGGGAGGTAGTTCTGAAAAGAACTTTTTTTTTTTGTTTTTGTTGTTTTATATATATATTTTTTTTTCTGAACATTTTTTGATTTTTTTGTATTTTTAGAACAGTTTTATGTTTTTTTTGTGTTTTTTATGGAGGGGAAACAACAAAAAAACAGGCATTGAAAACGGCTCAACAGGAGCAAAAAAAAATTACTTCTTGGGTGCATTAGGGCACTTATGGTTTTCGAACACCATATTAATCAAATTGATGCTCATGTTCCCATACGACAACATTGCACCGCAATATATACAAGTCAACCTCATATGTTGGAAATTTGGTTGAATATTTGGCACAGTTTCCTGTGTCTCTCTTCCTGGCAAAGACATTGATGAGGTAGATCTGGCCACAGGAGTTGTCGGGGGATTGTCTTGTAGGTCCCTTAACTCAGCCCGGCTGTAGTTCAAGGGATGCCACCTGGTCATATGTCGATGCATAGTATAGTTGCCCATACTATATTTCTTCTCTGTGCCTCTTGACAATCTGTAATCACAGATGAGGCAGGTGACATATTTCGCATTCACCTTCTTCTCCCCTGGAGGGATGGAAAAAAACTGCCAGATGAAACTAGTTTTTCTCTTTGAAACACGGGGCAACTCTGGGATAAATTGTTGTTGATGTGGATCCTCTTCTTCTTCTTCCTCCTCTTCCTGCTCTCTGTTGGAGGTAAATTGACTTGGTGGTCCTCTCTTCTTATGAGGAGGTGGAGGTGGTGGTGGGGGTGTACCAGCTGCAGCAAGAATGGAAGCCATTGTTGAACTTCACGTAAATGGTCTTTCTCTCACCAAGATGAAAGTCAGAGTGAGGAAAGAAGGAGGGGTTTACATGATTTGGGAAAAGCAAAAGTTCTGAACCAATGGTCACATGACCTAGTATTACATCATTAGGAAACCAAAAGTGAAATGAACTAATGAAAAGTGTTATTATCGAGTCACATGACCTGCTGTCTTTACGTTTCGCGCTTTGCGCCACTATCCAATCCGCTTCCGGGTCCGCTAACTTGGCGCGTCGGATAACGTATTACGCGACAACGCAAAACGTCATGATAACGTAACAGTTACGCTTAAGGAACGATTACCGGCTCGCGCACCAAGTCGCGGCTTTGAATTCAGCTAACGGGAAGCTGACCAGTTCGCGGACTAGGAGCGGAACAAATTTTTTTTTTTTTTAAAATGTAGAAAGAAAAGATCCTAACTTTACTACACCGAAACGTCGTAAAGTTAGGATTTTGTCTCAGATTACTTTTTTGATTCGGGCCATGGTTTATTAACATGTTTCCTGGCTTTGTTAATCTGTGGACAGAATTGATTTGATTGCTTCCATTTCTGTTTTTGGCACATATTAGAGTACTAGACTTACTAATGTGGACAGACCCACTGAGTAAATGTGTAATAATTACTCTGACGGTAAGTAGACAAACCCATTAGGTATGCTTAACAGACTCCTCACACACCAACCTAGTTGGTGTCATGAATCATCATTCCGGTCCCAACCGGGTGGCCGAATGCCCCCCGGTTGTGCTACAACACCTGATTACAGTGGAGCTAGTGTGGTGTAATTATGTGAAGTGTTGTGTCTTTTAAAAATATCTCTGAGAATCCTTGCCTGTGAAAAGTTTTCATGGCGGCTCAGGATATATATAAAAATGGTAACTAGACATAATATCGACTCCACAATATCGAATGGACAAAATATTGAGTTAAAAATATCGACAATAATAAAATATCGATAACAAAAATATCTTAGGTCAAAATATTGAATAAAATAATGATAAAAAAATATCGAGTACAAAAATATCGACTCAAAAAAATCGACAAGACAAAATATCGATAAATAGTCAAAGTTAAAAATATCGATAATATGTAGAAAAAAGGTAAAAAAAAAAAATATTCTTAGTAATATAAATTGTAGTTAATGTTTAGGAGCGGGATGTTGGGTTAATAGGGGATAAGGGTGGGGAGTAATTTAATAATAATTAATTAATTAATATATGTTTGTACATTTTTTAATTAATAATTAATTGGAAATTAATTAATATTAATTAGTTAATTAAATAATATAATGTACATATTTTTTATTAGTCATTAATTGGTAATTAATTACTATTAATTAGTTAATTACATTAATTAGAGTAATTTTTTTATATATATAATTTTTTGTTATTGTTAATTAATTAATTGGGAAAAATATTATTAATTATTAAATAAAATTAATTACAGCTAATGTGCTAATATATTTACTTTATTGTTATTGTTAATTAATAATTAATTGGTAATTAAATAATATTAATTAATTTTGGGTAAAGGAGTATTTTTGGGTTCAGTGTCAGTTTTGGGTTTTTGGGTAAAGGGGTATTTTTAGGGTTCAGGGTCAGTTTTCAGTTCTTGGGTAAAGGGGTATTTTTAGGGTTCAGGGTCAGTTTTCAGTTTTTGGGTAAAGGGGTATTTTTAGGGTTCAGGGTCAGTTCTCAGTTTTTGGGTAAAGGGGTATTTTTAGGGTTCAGGGTCAGTTTTCAGTTCTTGGGTTAAGGGGTATTTTTAGGGTTCAGGGTCAGTTTTCAGTTCTTGGGTAAAGGGGTATCTTTAGGGTTCAGGGTCAGTTTTCAGTTTTTGGGTAAAGGGGTATTTTTAGGGTTCAGGGTCAGTTTTCAGTTTTTGGGTAAAGGGGTATTTTTAGGGTTCAGGGTCAGTTTTAAGTTTTTGGTTAAAGGGGTATTTTTAGGGTTCAGGGTCAGTTTTCAGTTTTTGGGTAAAGGGGTATTTTTAGGGTTCAGAGTCAGTTTTCAGTTTGTGGGTAAAGGGGTATTTTTAGGGTTCAGGGTCAGTTTTCAGTTTTTGGTTAAAGGGGTATTTTTAGGGTTCAGGGTCAGTTTTCAGTTTTTGGGTAAAGGGGTATTTCTAGGGTTCAGGGTCAGTTTTCAGTTTTTGGGTAAAGGGGTATTTTTAGGGTTCTGGCCTCTGGGTCAGTTTTCAGTTTTTGGGTAAAGGGGTATTTTTAGGGTTCAGGGTCAGTTTTCAGTTTTTGGGTAAAGGGGTATTTTTAGGGTTCAGGGTCAGTTTTCAGTTCTTGGGTAAAGGGGTATTTTTTGGGTTTAGGGTCAGTTTGCAGTTTTTGGGTAAAGGGGTATTTTTAGGGTTCAGGGTCAGTTTTCAGTTCTTGGGTAAAGGGGTATTTTTTGGGTTCAGGGTCAGTTTTCTGTTGTTTTTTTTAGCTAGACTGGAGTTGGAACAGTAATTATTAATTGGTTAGTGTCCAGCACCTTCCCTGATATTAGCTACACTGGAGTTGGAATAGTAAATAATCATTGGTAAGTGTCCAGCATCTTCCCTGATATTAGCTTGACTGGAGTAGGAATAGTAAATAATTATTGGTCAGTGTCCAGCACCTTCCATGATATTAGCTTGACTGGAGTAGCAATACTAAATATTAATTGGTCAGTGTCCAGCACATTTGCATATAATTGTACATTACTGTGTTATTATATTACAAAGTAATGCAACATGGTTGTTTTCACAAAACTTTATTACATTTTTTTATTTTTTTATGTGTACTACAATACAATCACAATCAAAAATAACATAACATTATTTTGAAATGTAGTATTTGCAGAATAACACATTATCATTTATGTACATGTTGTAAATTATCACACAAAATTATTTAACAACATTTTTTCTGTAAATAAAATTTTTTTTCATCATTAACTTTGAGTAACAAGTATTTATATTGAATTAAATAAAGAAACAGTTTTTTTCATCTTCTTCCATTTATATTTAATAATGTTAATATTATATATTAATATTATTAAATAGATACTTTTTAAATTTACATTTTTATAAAGTAACATGACAATTATTATATTTGCTCAAGATATGGAAATACAAATTAAGACATTTTTTGGTACATATTTCAGACAATGTTGTTTTTAAATGAAACATATAAATATATTATGTTGTAAACTTTATAACAGTATAGGGGAAGAATATGTTTAATAATAATATCTGGTAGTGGCAAAAGATTATTTATGCAATTATATACTTTTATAATACTTAGAAATTATTATAAAACATTTTGTAATAATTAATAAAAATGATAACAAATACATTTATTATTATTATTAATTACTAAACATAATCATTTATCTCTTCTTTTCAGAAAAACATACATTCAGACAAATAAAAATACATTATTTCAGGGCATTGTTTATATATTAAATGGTTAACATTTTTATATTAATAACAATAAATACGTTATATTATTTATTATTATTAATTATTACCATAAACAATTATAATGTTTAGTTAAAAACAAACACAAAGTTATTCCAATAAATGTACACAATAAGAAATTCTTTACATATATTATTTCAAGTGTTACATAATTTTTTAATATTATTAATATATAATAATTACTATATATTAATTAATATTAAATATATTTATATTTTTGAAACAGTTTAAATTATAATGAGTCTAGTGTATTAATTTGTTAAAATAACAATGTGTATGTATTATATTTTATTACTATAACATTGTATTTTCTATGATACCTTTTCAAAAATGGTTTAAGGGGACTACTTTTTTACCGCGTAAGGTTATTGCGCTTCATTGAGGACTGGAGAAGCTCGCGGTTGGGAGTTGCTTCGCGTGGAGAGAGGTAAGGTTAATTTTACATACTATTTATAACTGAGTGGTCATGTTTGAGGGTATATTCGAACTGTGTAGTGTTTTTGTGTGTATGTATGAATTGTTTATGTAGCGTTTAGGTGAAATGTCGTCGTTATAGATGCGTCGTGTATGTTTTAGTTCTAGTGTTATTTTAAGTGTTAGGAAATGTCTTCTTACATGGTTAATGTTAATTGTGAGTGTATTTACAAATGTTATGGGCTATTTGTGGGTGGGTTTCGTTATGTATGTTTTTTTACAGGTTCCGGTTCCTCGCATGAAAACTACATGGAAGGAAGCGTGTTTTTTTCCGGAGAAACTAATGTATGACTTATTATGGTTATATTTTGACATGTATCTCCTATTTTTCATGTTTGCCAGGAGCGGATTTTAAATTTTTTAAACATTTTTCGGGTTTTTGGAGGGTTTTGTATTGGATTGATACATTGATATGCGTGACGGTTTTTTAAAAGTTGTGTGTATATCACTTTAAAGACTAAAGTGTCCACACTACTGTTTTCGGGTTTTTCTGGAGCGTTTATTTCATTTTTACTTAATTTTCGGGTTTTTGAGGGGTTTCCCATATTGGAATTGTCCTACATTGGAATGGATTGTATGGATTGTATTTTGCTTGATTACGTCTTTTTCATCTACAAAAATTTTAAGTATTTAAAGTACTTTTTTTATTGGGTGGGAAATGTCGATCTTTATGTAATGTGTATGTGTGATGTAAATATAAATATTGCATATATGTTCAGAAATAATGTCCCAAATTTTGATAAGTTTGTTAAACAAATATGTATTATTTATAATTGTTTAGAAATGTTTATGATTTTTATATTTACAATTATTGTAAGAAGACATTAGTATATTTTGTAGACATTTTTATAGTAGGCTTTTAGCTATTATTGACAGGTATTCTAATCCTCTAGTTGTAGGATATAGTGTGACTTGACTTTGCAGTAGTCGGAACATTTGTTTAGTTTGTTTAGTTAGTTTTGGACCAATTTGGGTCACAGATTGTTCCATTCTTAGTTCTTGATAGCTTTGTTCTTTTTTCAAAGCTTCTAGTAGGTTATGGAATGTGGGTTTGGCTCTACTTGTGGTAGCTTGGAAAGCATTATGCCACCCTTCTACACTGTTGTTTGTTTTAGCCTCTTGGTTTAAAGTACTATATGGCTGAGATACCCGCCACCCCCTCTCAACACAATCCCCAAAAGGAGGGAAACCGGAAACAGTTCTTAAAGTTTTTGGATGTGGGATGGAGTGACCATCCCGGCCGTATTTATTAAAACAAAATTAAAACATTAAACGTTTTCATGTTATGTACAATTTCATTATCACATTACGATGTTTGGCTAACCTTAACATAATCTCTAATACAGAGGTTCTCCTAGCCGAACTAGCATCCTACAAAACATTCTCTAAGAACACTGAAATTGTACATCCTAACGTTTAAGGGCCAACGGCAAGGTCATAACCGGTGTCAAGATCCCTAACCAGACTTACCCCTCCCACTTGGGAGGGGCGACAGCACAGAGGCTTACCTCAAGTGCAACTACTAACAATTTCCCTTGACTTGACGGGGGCCCTTAAGACTCGACGCCATTTAAAGGTCGTTCGAACACTTGTGTGTGGTATCTAGAAGGTATCGTTGACCTCTCCCCACCCCACACAACTTACCGCATCTGCCGTCGCAGATGACCCTGGCCCCGGGAAATTCCCCAGGAGGGGGCTGTAACCCCTCCTACAAAGGAAGGGGCCTTGACCGCCTTTCCTTTACTTCCGGCGACCCGCCCTTAGACGGGACCGCCTCCCCACTGAGGGGCCAATGGCCACCTCTCCCGAGCGCTCCCATCCGTGTTGGGTGACGCCCACTCATAGGGATCTACCAATTAGTGCTCACCGATCATGACCTTACCGCCTACCAAAAATAAATACGACAATTCTGAAACCTATGAAAACATTGGTCACTACGACCGAAAGAGCCTGCTAGAAATGCAACACTACATCAACTCATTTTAATCGTAACAACCTAGACTGTATTCACCATACTTTATTATGATTAACCACAAACTGATACTGTCACAGCCTGTAAACGAAATGGAAAAACCAACTTATAACTTCACTTTATTGCACAACAACTTGCTGTCCTCAGGGGCTGGTGGGTGGGTCAAAATTGGCTCTTCGTTCCGTCCCGAGCTCACGTGTAGCGAGGGGGTGCAGCTTCGGAGCACAAGAACAAGAGGACGTCTTCTGGTCTTGCGCCTTCTTTTATCCGTCTTCAGGGTGGGCGAAAAACCCGCCCCTGCCCGCCCCGAGGGCGTGGCCGGCTGCGTCGGTGTCTAGGCCAGCCCATTCTAGGGCGGGAAAAAGCGCGCCCCGGCTACGCCGCTTCGGGCATACCAGCCGAGACGCGCCTCCCGCCCAAAAATGGCTTCCCGGGGGGATCGAGGCACTCAGCCATACGTTCGGGGGGACCGAGTGGTCGCCCCTTTCCATATGGCTGAGATACCCGCCACCCCCTCTCAACACAATCCCCAAAAGGAGGGAAACCGGAAACAGTTCTTAAAGTTTTTGGATGTGGGATGGAGTGACCATCCCGGCCGTATTTATTAAAACAAAATTAAAACATTAAACGTTTTCATGTTATGTACAATTTCATTATCACATTACGATGTTTGGCTAACCTTAACATAATCTCTAATACAGAGGTTCTCCTAGCCGAACTAGCATCCTACAAAACATTCTCTAAGAACACTGAAATTGTACATCCTAACGTTTAAGGGCCAACGGCAAGGTCATAACCGGTGTCAAGATCCCTAACCAGACTTACCCCTCCCACTTGGGAGGGGCGACAGCACAGAGGCTTACCTCAAGTGCAACTACTAACAATTTCCCTTGACTTGACGGGGGCCCTTAAGACTCGACGCCATTTAAAGGTCGTTCGAACACTTGTGTGTGGTATCTAGAAGGTATCGTTGACCTCTCCCCACCCCACACAACTTACCGCATCTGCCGTCGCAGATGACCCTGGCCCCGGGAAATTCCCCAGGAGGGGGCTGTAACCCCTCCTACAAAGGAAGGGGCCTTGACCGCCTTTCCTTTACTTCCGGCGACCCGCCCTTAGACGGGACCGCCTCCCCACTGAGGGGCCAATGGCCACCTCTCCCGAGCGCTCCCATCCGTGTTGGGTGACGCCCACTCATAGGGATCTACCAATTAGTGCTCACCGATCATGACCTTACCGCCACAGGTCCGGATAGTTGACCGGCTATCCGGACCCCCCACAAAACTCCTACCTAAAGGTCATGTTCCAAAGATTTTAACCAGGCTAGGAAGTCTCCTATGAGTAACTCATTCCCCGCCCTCGACAAATGCACACCATCCCCCAGATACATACTGTCATCATTAATACCATTATGCGAGATCGAATGCAATGCCTTGGAACGGAACAACCTACTCACTTTGTTATTCAATTTTCTAACAGAATGATTCAAAGCAGGGATCGAGATAGCCCCCCGCCACACTTTTCGTGGGATCATATGAGACCATGCGATTAGGCACCCCGGAACTCTCCTCGCTAACCAACTTACCGTGGAAAGCATAGCCTCCAGGAGAAGTCGTCTACCGGTGGTGACCAGATCATTGCCCCCCAAATGCACTATGACTATGGACGGCGGTGACCTCATCCGCTCTAATAAGCCCTCAAAAAATTCCCGAAACTGGTCAATACAGAGACCGCCCCTTCCGTAGAAGGACACTCTGTACCCGTATTCCTCAGGTACGTGAACCATGTCACCTGCTTTGAATACGTCTGCAGCCCGTCTCACGTATGAGTGGCCCACGACCCAAACCTCCTTCCTCACAGCCGGTGACGTGCGACCGCTGACCTGGTGTTGGGTCGACTGCTCAGTCTGCCCTGCCGCGTAGGCTTGCGCAACTGAAAACAAACAAAGACAAGAGGCGTGAGTACAAGATTACAGTTTCACAACATGTGCAATCGCACGTACCTCTTATAACAATTGGAGGACCAGCGCCCCACACGTTTCACTTGTTCTACATTAAGACCTCTGGCTGTAGCTTCAGTGGCAGCCCCTATACGAAAGGAGTGGGTCCCAAATTCGCCCGGGTCCAAGCCCGCTGCGGCAATGGCCATTGCAAGCACCCGTTGAAACTGAAACCTCGTCAGCGGGGTGGCGTCTGCATGCCTCAACAATGTCCCTCCCCATGATGCCACCCTTCGTGCTAGGTAATCTTCTAAGCACTGTACCGGACACATGGATGAGTCGGGGTTCCTGCGGATGATCGTGCAGTCCCCTCTCCCATCTTGGTCAGTCTTGGACCTGAGAAAGGAGACAATCATCGCGTCACCCCTGATCTGGACATGCTCCCTGCACAAGCCCCCCGTCACGTCCCGTTTGTTCCTTGCAACCAGCTCACTAACTCTCATAGCCCCGTGAAATGCCAGCGTAAATGCAGTCCGGAACAAACAGGTCTCGAACGGGGACGAGCATGTGTTCGGGAGCGTGACCAGTAACTGGGACAACCTGTCTAGACCTATCGGTCGTCGTACATCTACTCTGCGACCCTCTAGACGTTGCCACCCACGTAGCGCTTTTTGTACCGTGAAAGACGCTGTTGGGTCCAGGATGCCATGGGCCCTGGCAACAAAGGAAATGGCGGCACGATGCCTTTGGGCCGTAGCCACCGATTTCCCAGCCCTACGTAAGGACATCAGAAAAAGTACTACCAACTCCTCCTGACCCCAAAGTCCTCCTCTCTCTGCCCCCAAAAAGGCTAAATAGGCCTGGAACGCCCCTTCATATGCCTTCCTTGTCCTGGGTGCTAGACTCTCTCCCACGAGGTGACGAAGTTCGGGGCACCGAGAGACCAGAGAGCTTCGGGGAAGGGTGCCGGCTCCGGGTCCGCTGAAGGAAGGAAACCCGAGAAAGCCTGCATGTGAAAACGAGACAGTGCATCAGCAGCCTGATTCATCACCCCTGGGACATGTTTTGCTCTGAATACTACGTTCAGTTGCATACACAGTAAGACAATTTCTTTGAGGAGCCTCAAAATCAACTTACAACGGGCTGCCTGACTATTGATGCATTCTACCACGGTCATATTATCGGACCAGAACACAACAGAATGATCTCTGAACCCTTCTGGCCAGGTTCTCAGGGCCACCAGAATGGGAAATAGTTCGAGGAAAGCGATGTTACTTGTCAGCCCCTTCTCGTGCCACCATAGGGGCCACTTTTGTGCCGACCATTTCGTGCCGAAGATGGCGCCAAAACCTACGCTTCCTGCTGAATCTGTCCATAGCCCAAGCTCTTCAGAGGAGACGGCTGGCTTGTTCCAGACGACCCGGCCATTGAAGTCCGCCAAGAATGCTAACCAAATCCGCATGTCCTGGCGGACCTCGGCCGATAACCTTGTGCGATGATGACCCTCCTTTAAGCCAACCATTGCTTGGGCAATTGAGCGGGAAAAGGGGCGAGCCATTGGTATCACCCTCAAGGCAAAGTTCAACTTTCCCACTAACTGTTGCAACTGATGCAGTGTAACTTTGGATGCCTTTAAACATACTTGGAGGGCTGCCCTGAATTTCGACACTTTGCTAGCTGGTAAACGGAAGCACCCCTCCCTTGAGTCCAACTCGATCCCTAAAAACTCGAGGCAAGTCGTGGGACCCATAGTTTTACCTGGTGCCAACGGCACGCCAAGATGATCCATTAACACACAGAATTCAGCTAAGGCCCGGGCACATTCGGGAGTACCGGCGGGGCCAAGGAACAGAAAATCGTCAAGGTAGTGCATTACATTTCGGAAACCCGTTTTCTTAGTGAACACCCATTGCAGGAAAGTACTGAATTTCTCAAAGTAAGCACATGATATAGAGCATCCCATTGGCATACACCTATCCATGTAAAATGACCCCTGGAACCCGAATCCCAGAAGACGCTGATCGTCTGGGTGTACCGGAAGCAACCGGAACGCTGACTCGATATCAGATTTCGCCATCAACGTCCCGTGCCCCAGGCGATTCAAGATGGCTACCGCCTCATCAAAAGATGCGTATCGCACCGAACAAACTTCTGGCTCAATTGCGTCGTTCACCGAAAGACCATATGGAGCAGATAGATTATGAATCAAACGAAACTCACCCGGGTCTTTCTTGGGGACCACCCCTAACGGAGAACAAACGAAATCCGGTACCGGGGGCTCACTAAACGGGCCGGCGACCCGTCCCCGGCTAACCTCTTTCTGAATTTTATCTTGCACTACAGATGCATGTTGTAAAACGGAAAGTTGATTTTTGCACATCCCTACACCCTGAAAGTCCCCTACCGGGATGCGGAAACCATGTGTAAAACCGTTCCGCAGCACCCCGGCAGAAGTACGATCCGGGTATTCGCTGAGCCAGGGAATCATTGCCAAGGTATCAATCGGGGTTGGTAAAGGCGCCCCTCGGCCTAGTTTAGACCTGTTTGGCGCCTCCCTTACCCCCATTCTCACTCGTTCTGGCTCTGCACGATGACTCAGGATGGGACGACCCACACGTACTACACTCATGTTTGAATTTACACGATCCCGGAGGCCTGGTACACTTCCCCTTGTTAAAATTAAAACAGAAACCCTTTCTACCTGTATTGCCTGCGGGCCTCGACTGGTCGTCGGTGCTCGTACTTGGTCGAAAGGGCGTCCCCACATTTTGGCGGGAGTAATCAACAACAGTGCTCCCGACCAATGGCATTCTTAACATTCCCGATTCTTTCATTTTATCCCATGTTAAAGAATCGTAACAATCCCAAGTCAAACTCTTGTTATGTTCCTTTTCTTTCCTGAACAAATTGTCATAACAAAACCAATGGTTACCTTGATACGCTGTCGAGTAACCCATAATTCGTGATTGATAAACGGGAAACTCAGGCAGCAACTCGGGCCTACGTTCCCCCAAAATTGATGTGAAAATACCCCATGCATTGCCCCAGTTGCCAATGTTCTCATTGACCTTAAAGGCGGCCATCTTTGCGCGCCAAACACTCGGATGCATTAAGTCCTTCTGACTTTTTACATGCTCCACATCATAATGATCAACAAGCAGGGAAAAAATATTCACGTACTCCCCCGCCCAGATCTTTTCTTTTATAGCTAAAGGCACATGTTGTCCTAATCTCTCTCTACGAGAGGGTGCTGACTCGTCCCTTGCAATCGGCAATGGCCGCTTACCTGCACCGGACGCAGCTTCTGCCGATTGCGACTTGTCTATCCCCGCCAACGGCGTAGCCACTCTAGCTGCCTCTTTCTTCTCACGAAGCCCTTTTATCAGCGCCTGTGCTTCGGCAGCCGTGGCGCCATCACTACTATCCCCCAACCATGCTGCTAGCTGTGCTGCCAGCTCGGGGGGCATGTCTTCCTTGGATGTCGGGGTGACGACAACGGGGATTGGATTCCCCTCCATCGGTACTGGGGTCGGCGCCTCGAGCGGGGCAGAGGGAACCGGGACGGCCCCACCGGCTGGAACCTTTCTCGGCCTCTTAGGTCTCCCTCCAGCCGGCGGGGTGCCCGAACCCTCCTCCCCATCTCGCTCCGCCAACCGTTTCTTTATGTCGGACACTTCTTTGCAAAGGGCCCGCACCATCTGTTCGGTCGTCATTCTTTTTGCGCCTTTCTTGGGCATCTCTCCGAGGAAGTATCTAGAAGACAAAGAAAAAGATCAAAACGCTCAAAATTGGCTCTTCGTTCCGTCCCGAGCTCACGTGTAGCGAGGGGGTGCAGCTTCGGAGCACAAGAACAAGAGGACGTCTTCTGGTCTTGCGCCTTCTTTTATCCGTCTTCAGGGTGGGCGAAAAACCCGCCCCTGCCCGCCCCGAGGGCGTGGCCGGCTGCGTCGGTGTCTAGGCCAGCCCATTCTAGGGCGGGAAAAAGCGCGCCCCGGCTACGCCGCTTCGGGCATACCAGCCGAGACGCGCCTCCCGCCCAAAAATGGCTTCCCGGGGGGATCGAGGCACTCAGCCATACGTTCGGGGGGACCGAGTGGTCGCCCCTTTCCAAGATAGACATTCCACCAAGGGATTTGGAATGTGGGTTGGCGTCGATGTCCAGATCTGTGCAACCTTCCCACCCAAGTATCTTCGAAATAGTCCAGTAATGGGGTTAGTTTATCTTCATTCCTCTTGTAATATGTGCTGTCAATTAATAAATTATAGTGTTCCGCTACATCGGTAACAGGAACGTAGGCCAGTGCTATCAATTTTTTTATTTGATAGGCAAAGGTGCTATCTGTTGAGTATAGAATACTTAAAGTTGATTTCTGGAGATGTCTCCATATGCTCTGATTGAAATGATAGGAGCAACCCTGGATTGCTGTGTGGGGAAATGTTTTCAAAATGCTATTAATCATAGCTAATTCGAAATCAATAATTATTTTTTGTGGAAAATAATTATTGATTTCATTTTTGAGAACATTTAATATTTCTGTATAAGTGTTTTGCTGTTTGTTAGGTAGCAAACAGTAAATGAAAGGGATGTTATAGTTATGGTATAAACCGTGGATGGAATATAGTTGAAAATAAGGTTTTGGGCATGGTTTAAATGTTCCATCCATCATCCATTGGGGACACTGTTGGATTTTTCTTAAATTACTTGCAGTTGCAAACATTATGATTCTGTTTGTACTGCTTTCATTGTCAAAAAGGATACATTTGTCTTTATTGTGTGTGATGGACATTTCTGGTGAAATAATAATTTCCTCAAAAGTAGTAGGGTTGGGTTGGGTTGTGGTAGTGATTCTTTTAGTGCGTGCAATTGTGCGTTTAAGGGAGTCAATAGAGGGTAGTTGACCTGAAGCATGGGCTGGGACTTTTAACAGTTCTTCGTTAAGGATTTGTGTTGTTGGTTTATCACTTTGTGTGCTAGCAGTTTTTATACTTTCTAAAGCATCTCTTATTTCAATTTCTGTGACATTGGGGGGATAATTGTGTTCCCTGGTAAATAACACATTAGTTTCCTCAGTAGTAGCCCTCCCATAACATTTGTTTGAGTAATATTTGGTACATTTCCAGAAAACTTTTCTACCACTTTGTCTTTCCTGATTATAAACATAACCCATATAACATAACAGTAATTTATTTTTCTGTGACATAACAATTTCTGCACCTTCTGTCATTTTGTTTTACTTGTTCTAGGAAAGAGTAGAAAGAAACAAAATCAAAAAACATATATTTCACTTTGTGGTGCAAACATAATTAATGATGTATTTATACTTACAGTTACTAAAAGTAGTAATCACAAATGCAGAACTGTATTTTGAAGGATTTTCTTGTATGTATTTCTTTATTTACTGTTGGTATGAAAATATAGAAATGCTAAGTTAATGTTTACACATAACAAACGTTTTTCCTAGGAAAAAGCAGTTTTCTATTTTGGTTAGTAGTACATTTGATGTAAACATTACATATACTTACTTGTTTAAATAGTTGAGTTGTAGTATTTGGTGGAGTACATCAAGGTAGTAAAGTTCAGATCTGTAGAGAAGATAGAATAAATAAATGTAAATTATTATAAATAATATTTGGAACCGTTGGGAAATGGGAAATATTTAAAAGTATACTAACTTCTAAATAAGTAGTTTTGTTTGCTGTAGGTAGAATAGATGTATGATGTATTTCGAATATCTGTAGAGGAAATATAAAATATATAACATGGTGTTAAGAACATAGTTTTCGTTTTTTTCGGAAGTTTTAGACAAATTACAAGTATACTTACATTTTTTACAAGGGTAGTCTTGTCTTTTGGTATAGTTGATGTTGGATGTTTTTATTGGATCTGTAGGGAAGATGTAATATGCAAGATATGTTGTTTAGAAAATAGCATTTTTAATATTGGGTGTTTAATAACAAAAACATATATACTTACATGTTTAATTAGTGTAGTTTTATACATTTGTAGTGTTGAAATAGGAAATTCTCAGAATATCTGTGAATAAAATGTTTAAAATAAAGAATGAATCTTGTGAAATAGTGTTTAAAAACAGCAGTTGGTGTATAATAGAGCATTAATATATACTTACTATCTGATTTTCCAGGTGAAGAAATAGGAGCATGTATTAGGAATTTATTTGGAGTAGTTTCTATCAGAAATCTAGGAGGAGATAAAAATGAAATAAGTGCAAGAGTTAGGAGATATAAGTAAAATAGTAGACTACTAATGTAGATTTCTAAATAATGCACTGTAACTTACTTGAATAATTAGCTAGTGAGCTGGATCTTTAAAGATGTTTGTTCAGGAACAAAATATTCAGAGTGTTGGCATCTTCTTTCTATAGAGTTAGCAGCAACAAATGGTAGAATGCATGTATCCCTTTTATAGTATGTGTATTTTGTGTGCTTTGATTTGATTGGTTGTAGGATGAAATGAAGCATTGTATAGGCTAGTTTGATTTTTTTTTTTTTAATTGGTGTGTTTGTTGATGTGAGAATGGTGGTATGTGGTGATTTCCGCATTAAAGTAGGTTAGTTGTTAAATAAAATAGATGTGTAAGTTAAAAAAAATAATGAAAATGTTAGTTAAATGTAAAGAATATTTTTAAAAGGATAGAACGTATTTAATAGAATGTATAGCAAATGCAGATAAATAGGAATGTTATAAAAGTAACAGGTATTATATGTAAAATGTATTTTGTATAGAGCAATGACTTTTATCGACGATTAATATGGTGTTTTAGACATGAAAGGGTACAAAAATGAACTCAATATTTTTTTGGAAACGATATTTTAGTACTCTATATTTTAGTATTCGATATTTTTGTAGTGTTAGGGGTAATTTCATGATAAACGATATATTTGTAGTCAATATTTATTAAGGCGATATTTATGTACTCGATATTCTAAAGAGTCAATATTTTTGACTCAATATTTTTGTAGTTGGTGTAATAATTATAGAAAGTCGATATTTTTGTCGTCGATAATTTTTCAACGATATTTTAGCAAGTCGATAATGTGACCGTCGATATTATTTCAGTGATCCAACTGCTAGGGAGTTATTACCCTTAGTTGGCTAGATGACATGGTCTATATGTTTCAGCCCAAAAGATATATAAGGTGGGCTTTCTTCAGGACCGGGTTTGTGAAAAAATGTGAGTGGCAAACGTGTAATGGCCATGTGAAATGGGGAAGTACCTACACACGCACTAAGGTGTGTGGTAAAAGATTTGGCATGCTCACAGACAGTCTGGTAATAAAAACACTAGGTTTAAGTGTTGGGTGGAGATTCAAGGCTTGGGAGTGGTCTCATTTGTAGTCCCACTTTAGCTTAGATGAGAATCCCGCTAGTAACCTGCTATGTTCTCCCGTAGACAGTGTGAGGGGAAAGCGACATCACTTGTGCAGAGGTAACTTTTATTAGCATTTACAGCCCTACCCCAGTCAATGTGCTTTTGTCATTGCTACCATAGTACACAATCATGAGGCAAGGAGCTGGGCAATGCACAATGGTTTTAACCAAAACCAGCAACTGATGAAACTTTAACCCTCTCTGGCTAAACCAAGTAATCTCCACATTTGGCAAACTCAAAGTCTCTGTCAATACCTCTTTTTTTGCAACCTCTTTAGCCCAATGAACATAACTGTGGTAAACAATCCACACTCTTAACATTTTGAAGTTAAGGGGCCAGGAGAAGGCTGGAGGTGAATGAGGTAATTTTCAAAATGAAAAGCAGTTAAAAACTCGAGACGATTTCTTTTATTTTTAAAGACATATTGCATTGGATGCTGTCAGTAAGTATGGGAATACAATTTGGTTGTATGTTGGATGCATTAGCAAGAAGTCCTATTATTGGCTGTTGTTTAAAAAGATAAATGTAAAACATACATGGATATGCTTCTGAATTTGTGCAGTAAACCTCACCTGCTATATTTCATTTGGAAGTAGCATCTGCCTTCTAAAATGTGCTGTGAACTTGTGACCTATTGGTTCGACTGGGTTGTCAGATGCACTGAGCTAAGAATATATTGGGGAAGGGTGTTAAAGAGACAGAACATATTTTGAAAAGTTGCGGAGTTATGATATAATTTAAGTAATGATAACTTTTAATTTCCAATCATGGACTATGCAATAAACTGTTGTGCAGTATATAAATAAAAAAACCAGAACCTAAATATAGGTTTTAACTCCAAGTTTGTTTCGCGATTACTCCGCAATCACTACAAAAATTCACGAGCACAGTACCCTCCTTTTGAAAGAGAGAGGAAGGGTTAACAGATGCTAATCATTCATAAGTGGAGATTAAATAGTGTAAAATGAAAGACATGATTTCATTTGCTGCCTTACTCATGAAAATAAAGTGGAAAGTTGAAGAGGTTGCCATTTTATGGTTGCATTGTATCAGAGTGGAGTACCATTCTTATGCTTAGTTTACACAAATACTAAATGTGTCAAAACTATTTAAAAAAGAATTAAAACAACAATTTAACCCACGACCTAAATTCACTGGTATGTACATAACCTTTTAGTTATTTTAAAAAAATACATTAGAAATAAAGATGTATACGGGATGTGAAAAAAATATATGAGAAGAACTGTATCCATCAGAGGGTATGTGTTTGGAGTTGTAGTACTTTGGGTCACAATATTAAGCAGGAGTAGTGTAGTCACTATCAAAAGATACAAAAATGTTCTGCGCCTGTATATGTATTATAAAGAAGTACTATTTGTTAGGTATGTATTAAGGATAGGTGTACAACTGCGTTCCACCCACGGAATGTGTGGAATTTTGCCTGTTTCGTGTTCCGTGAAGTAGGCTGAGCCAGCAAATCTCCGCACACTTGCAGCGGAGCAGAGAGGGCCTCCCATTCGCCTACCACCCGTCCTATTAAAAGTTTTAAAACATTTATTTTAAGAACTACAAAATTCCTTATCTTCCGGCATCCCCGGGCTGCCCTCTTCTGATCTCGTGGCTTCTTCATGAAAACTGCACACGCGCGGGCGCCCACGCATGCACATCTTTCAGGATGAATGACTAATCATGCACTCAGCCAATTATGCAGGAAGTACTATTGCAGTGAACCTATCACCCATCCAGTATCTATGCTCTGATCCAAATACGAGGCAATGCTCTTGCATTGATATAATCACCACAGCAGTACACTTGCTTTTATCCAATCACTCAAGCTTTAATAATGGACTTATACAATTGCTCTGACATTAGTCATGCACTCATGTCATCAGCCAGGCACTACTGATGCAGTCATTCAATTATCCAGGAAATCTGCATGTAGTTTTGTAACTACCCACTGTTCGATTAACTAAAAACGCATGGGCATCAGTAATGTACTCATTTAATCACTGAGATGCCTATAATGCACCCAAGCAATCTGCCAGGTGCTATGTATGCACTTAAACAATGACGTACACACTATGCATGCACAGAATAAATCAAGAATATACTACGCATGTAGTCCTGTTGTCAGCCAGGGACTGGAGCAGCTCTCATTTAATCATCCAACGACTATCTATGCATTTATTGGATCATTGAGGAATTAGTTATGCACTTATCTAATCATGCAGGCTGTACTCATCCAAATACCCACATAGTAGCAATATAGTCATGCAAATACACATACATTGACTATACAGATATGGAATCACCAATGTAGTTCTTACATACTTAGGTAATTATCCAAGCACTATCTATGCACTCATCCAATCATCCAGTGAGTAATGATGTACTCAACCACAAACACATTTATTTACAAGTCTTATTGAAGAATATGTACTATTTTAGAACCATCTGGTGAATTGTATATGTAACCTGTCACACACTGTTTTCATGTACTCGGTAGAATTAGTGAGCTATATGATCTGATACAGATTAATGTGCAGATTGTTATACGCAGTGTTTCTCAAAAATTAAATCTGATAAATCTAAGTAGAAAATTACTGAAACGCTAAATCTAACAGTGACATAGTGGTGGAGAGGCACAGAAATAGCTATTGTGTTCTGTTTTCAAATTTACAATATTGAGACACTATATGTACTTTTACACTTCGGTTGATGTTTATTTTAAAATGTACTACAAAAGGGATAAATTGGTCTTTCAGTGTGTATAAGTGAGAACTGAGATATGGTGCAGCTGTGTTGTAGGAGAGGGTGCTGTAATATTAAAAGGTAACTAATAAATTAAGTTTTATGGTTTGGTTTGGTACATTGAAGTAGGTGCTTGTAGTTATGTAGCTACGTTCATCTGTAGATTTAAAACTGCAACACATCATAGAAGCTGTGTTTGTGTTATGTGTAAGTGAGTAGTAAAGTAGTTGCTACATTGGCAAGAGTGAAATTCAAAATATACACTTTTGTTACATAACAATATCTGTAAAACTACATTCAGAATGCCTACAAAAGCTCTGAGGAAAAAGAAACAGAAGCAACTACAGTATTTGTGCAGAGCTGAGACAAAAAGGGGCAAAATGAAGAAAAAGGGGTGAAAGAAAACAGAGCTACTGGTAGGAGGACAAAGTAATTTCCAAAGATGACAAAATAATGAAAATACAATTCAAACTATGAAAAAGAATATCAGTGCACAAAATCTATATAACAAGAATAGAAAAGAATGTAACAAAAAATGGATACACCTTAACCAGGAGACAGAAGCAGTTCAATTCGATTCTTACTTTATTTGGTTATTAAAATAAAACAACCATAAAAGTTCAGGTAAAATCAAAGAGGTTAAAAAAGGAAAAAACAATACATATCAAATTCATCCAATGCACCAAAGTCAACTCTTCACATTTCAGAATATAATAGATTTCCGAGATTTAAAAACATTTTTAAAAAACGAAGAAATCGATACACCGTTTAAAATATTGTCAAGTTTCTGTACAGCTAAAAAGGCAGGGCGACAGTGATTTATTTCCATGGTCTTCAATAAGGAAACAACCCTTCTTCGTCTAGGAAATGAATAAAATTTACAGAAAAAAAGAATGTGTATATCTGATTGTTCTGACAAATCATCACAAGGATATTTATTCAGATTTTTCGACCAATCATTCATAATGGGGAAGCTAAGTGACCTAAATACCAAATTAAATCTAAAACGAGTTAATAAGAACCTCTCATAGTCACTCATTTGTAATTTAACATATGGCTGCATTTTACTGGACATCACGATTTGCTCATGCGCGACCACCGGTTTTTTCATCATTTCAGTTGTGGTTCTGCACTCATACAGGTAATTCATGCACTTTTCCTTCAGGACTTTCCTGGGGATGTTACACAGGGAGGATGGTTCATCATAATAATTTGCCAAACCTAAGTCAGTGAAAAACTTTTTCACATAACATAGCCATCCGATTTTGCCACCATTATCTAGCCTAGTCACATTGTTCACAATGGAACGGTTTAATCCACATTCCTCGGTGGTCCAGATCCTGTGCCATAGCAGTACCGGGGCCACCTTTATGATGTCTTCTAAATACGATTCCCCGAGTTCTGCATGGCAAACATATGTGGAAACACTTTTTGGAACGGCAAGGAGGTATTTCATGTAGAGGTCTTCCACCACCTGTAGTGATTTTGCATTTGCATATCCCCACAATCCTGCGCCATATGTCGCAATTGCTACTCAGGTAGCTTTATACACTATTAGCACCTCCCCAATAGGATTCCTGCCAATTTTGATTTGCAGAACAATAACTATCTGGTCTTGATTGTGTTATTCCATAGACCCGTGTGGTCGAACAAGACTCCTAGGTAAGACAAAGTTGGGGTAAAATCAACTGGGGAAGAACCAATAAAAATTGCCTTTCTCTTGTTATGTGAATCCAAGCCACAGGTCATGGTAAAGGTCTTTGAACAGTTTATCCTTAGGTCCAAACCTATCATGAAATCTGCAAAGTAGCTGACTATACTTTGCATGGCCAATTGAGTTCTGGCCATCAAGACTGCGTCGTCGGCATACAACAATGCTGGGACTTATCGTTTCCCCACCATCGGCATATCCTTCACTCCCTTAGCAATGTAGCCTCCACATCATTAATGTAGAGCGTAAAGAGAAATTCAGCCACGACACATCCTTGTCATACTCCCCTAGCAATGCCAAATGATTCCAGCCAAAGTTTACTGTTGTAGGAGAGGGTGCTATAATATTAAAAGGTAACTAATAAATTAAGTTTTATGGTTTGGTTTGGTACATTGAAGTAGGTGCTTGTAGTTATGTAGCTACGTTCATCTGCAGATTTAAAACTGCAACACAACATAGAAACTGTGTTTGTAATATGTGTACGTGAGTAGTAAAGTAGTTGGTACATTGGCTAGAGTAAAATTCAAAAAATACATTTTGGTTACATAACAATATCTGCATAACTACATTCAGAATGCCTACAAAAGCTCTAAGGAAAAAGGAACAGAAAAAACTACAGTATCTATGCAGACAAAATGAAGAAAAAGGGGTGAAAGAAAACAGAGCTACTGGTAGTAGGACAAAGTAATTTCCAAAGATGACAAAATAATGAAAATACAATTCAAATTATGAGAAAGAATATCAGTGCACAAAATCTATATAACAAGAATAGAAAAGATTGTAACAAAAATGGATACACCTTAACCAGGAGACAGAAGCAGTTCAAAATCGGAGCCAGGATGTTTTGCAGTAGAATAGTTATAAATCTACAGAGAACTATGAAAAGGTATAGAAGGAGGAGAGAGGCACTGAAACAGAAAGAACAAGTTGAGAGTGTAGTTGATAAGACCTTTGCTTTGAAGAGGAAGCTTTTAATTTGATTATAAATAGAGTGAAGACTATTGTCAAACTGTTGTTGTGTATGAGGAGAAAAAACCCAGAAAAAAGATTAATGAATAGAAATATCTTTTGTACAGTTTTTAGTGGAGAATGGATACACTCATGGATACAGAGCCTTTCTTTAAAGAAGAAAGTTATCACCAGGATAATAGATTAGTTAATGCTATTGATTACAAAGGATGATGTTATGAAGTGAAGAATGGCATTCCTATAGCGAAAGAGGTAATGGTACCTAGAAATGCACAACAAGTTATTGGAGAAGAGGTACAGGAAGACAGAGTCAGGTGCCTGTATACGAATGGAATTGAAGTAGTGTTTGTAGTTTTCAACAGCAACCAATTGGTTTATTAAGGAAATGTATACTTCTCTTTCCAAGCAAAGTTTAAAACACAAAATGGATCTTTGGCGGTTCGCCACCGCCGGGCCGGTGGTGGCGACCCGCCCACCAAATGTTCCTGTCTCACCTCCCGCTATATTAGAATGGCAAGGGGCACTGCGGCAGACGGAAAGACCATCTGCCACTTTTCCACAGGTCGGATTGCCGGCCGGGCGGAAAAGGCACACAATATGTCTGTCACTGCCATCTATAATATGATGCCTGCAGTGGAATGCCTTCTCCGCCATGGAAATCACTGTGAGGGACCATTGCTGGGCCCTGCGTTGGCTGCACTGGGGGTTACCTATGGTATCCCCATCATTGCCATGCACAAGGTGGCAGGCACCGCGCTGTACCTGTCATGTTGTGCTGGTAATGCACAACATGGGCTTTCAGCATTGCGGCGGATGCTGTTTACAGCACCACCCACTGCAATTAAAGGAGGGAACTGAGCACCTTTGCTCTATTTGAGATGTCATCAATGATGTCACTTGTAATTATATGAAAAAGGGAACTCCCATAGTTAATTTTAGGCCTAGAGGAGGGAGAAACAATAAAGACACACAAATAAGGAACCTCTGAACTGACCTGTTTACTTTAACAAAGTGACTAAATCTACACATTTCTGGATGCAACACATGTAAAGACTTTCAAACAGACATGTTATATTTTAGTTCATTTATTTTCCTTTTTCTTCAACTGGTTACTTTTCTTTTTTTAGTTTGTCAAAAAACAAAGATATTTATAACAATTTTTCAAAAATTAATATTGCATTACATAAATAGATGAATTCATAAGATACAAAAGTTAAGATAGAAGGCCTACAACATGACCCCCCGATATGAGTAAATAGTGCACAATATCACTCATTATTCATTCCTAGACTGTCTCACCATCAAAACCAATCATGCACACTCATACAACAACTGAATAGGGACAACTAAGACAACAGGAGAAGGCAATACCACTGAGATACTATGAATAATAACAGAAGGTTACAGCTACAATTTTGTATCAGGAAGTTCCGAGGTTTATTATTTGCTTTGTTCTTGCTTTCTTTTGCTCTTCACAGATAGGGATCTCAGATGTATAGGGACTACGTACGTTTTGGTGAACACTTGTGATTTATATCACCTTCTTCAGGGCCAACATAAACAAAGACATATACATATACATAGAAACTGGGGAATCTTCTTATCTGAAAATAAATATATAACATATTAAGTAATGTGTGTTGCATCCATGTCTTCAATGATAGAACTAAATCTAATATTAAATAATAAATAATTCTTAAGTGTGCTATGTTAGTAGAACTTTCATATGTTAGCAAGGTACCGAAAGACCAACCAGGTTTCTACTGATAAGATTGCCCATAAACGGGCATGATATTTTATAAGAAGAAGAATTTTTTCTCCTAGGGTTAATTACTCTGCAGACCTGACTGGGTTAAGGCGAGCCGTAACGAGCTTTGGTGCTCTTACCTTGTACGGGTACTGCAATGCTCATACCCACGACCAACCAGTGCTCCGGGTTCACGTAGCACCTACTAAAACCTTAGACCAATGATCCTTAATATACTTAAAGAGAAAGCTCTCACTGCACGGGTGTTTGCAATTGGCGAGCTACCCGCCTACCGCAAGATACTAAAAATAGGCAGCAGACTACGAAATGCGGGTTTAGCCTGGGCTAGGTCTGGCGTGACTTGTAGAAATCAACGAGATCTACAGTCATTTCAGCTAGTCTGCACTCAAAACTACAATAGTAACACGTTGTACCTATGTAATGGAAGAAATATGGTAAAGGTTGCCTATATACACAAATTATAAAAGCTTTACAATGTGCGTTGTTTAGGAGATATTTGGCAATTTTACCCGGATACTTCAAATTGGAGATGTAATTAGACAGATGCCTAAGGGAGACTATCAGTATTTTAATGTAGTCTGTTAAATATATTTAAGTTGTCACTATCCACATAATCTCCTCATTGAGTCCATGTCGGACCGTGTCTAAGGTGTAAATCCAATAGGACTCACAATGCTTTCTGGGCTGGTTACGTCCTTTCCTGGGATAATGCGTATGTGTTCCAAAATGAGCCATCGCATATCTTTCTCAGTATGTTCATACTGCTGGTAGTGTGCAACCATAGGTGCATTTGCTTTACCTGTTCTAACAGCAGACTTGTGTTCAGAGAACCTAGCCAAAATTCTCTTGCCGTCTCACCCACATAACCTATGTCGCAAGGACATAGTATTAGATAGATGATGTTAGAACTTTTGCATTTGGTAATTTCACCAAGATGACCCGATTTCTTGCCATAAGTCCACGTTTGACTCGTGATGACTTTGTCACATGCGTGGCAGGTGCCACATTTGTGATTTCCTTTGGGTAATGGTTTTCCATCGATAGTAGTTTGCTTTGTGGATTTCACTGACCATGTCATAAGTGATGTAATATGTGAGGTCATAAGCAGTGCATTGCATGGGAGCGAGTTATAGTTAGCTCAGCTAACTATAACTGGTGAATTTTACTGGTTTTGTGTCAGTGAACTTGAGCCTAACTATAACATCTCTGTAACCTTTGGTTTTTCAGTGATATTTATATATATTTTGTTCAAAGGAAAAAAATTCAGTGTAATTTATATTTTTTTTATTTATTCTAATATTACAATGTAATAATAGTAAACACCTGGGGCACCTAGCTTGCCACTTCCCAGTGGCCTCCAGTTTCAGATTGTTTCAACCTGATCCAGTTGCTGTCTTTTGACCAAGTAACACTGCTGCTGCCCAGTTTTCCCAAATCAGCTTTTTCCCACTCACTGTTCTTCCCACCAACAGAAACTCTGCCCCCCTAGGACCTACTTAATATAGGCCACAGTATGACTGCATCATGGGACACCTGGACACCTAGCTTGTCAAGTGCCTGTGACCTCCAGTTCCTGCTTGCTCTAGTCTGATCTACCTGCCTCCTTTTAACCAAGTAACACCGCCAATGCCTGAGCTTTCCCACCCAGATTTTCCCTGATCACTGTTCTTCCCAACTACAGAAACCCTGCCCACAATAGGACCTACTTAATAGATGCCACACCATGATCACTCAGTGTCCGCGCAAAATGGGCATGCTGGTGTTGGGTCAAATGCACACCAAAGGCAAGTACATCTCTGTCTGTCTGCAGATCGGCCATCCCCAGAGGCAGGAACCCCTGGCCCCAGGATCATCTAACCACAGCCACCACTGAAGCCAATGAATGCTGCCACTACTCCTCCACCATCCTCGTAACCTCAACAACACATACCAGCAAACACGCTGCTACTGCACATTCCACAGCACCATGGTAGGACCCTTTGGCACCCATTGCGATTTTACCTTCGACACTCCAGACGCTGACACCCCAAAACAACTGACTTCACCAACTGTCTGCCATGCTCCTCAGCATCAGAATCTTTGGGAAACAGTCCACTGAAATCTGGGACCTCCTCAACATCAACTTACCTGACTTTCTTTTCCTGACTGAAACATGGTTCAATCCAGACATTCCCGTAGCCATCTTCCCACCTACAACATCATACAGCAGGACTAAACACACAAAGCAGGCGAAGGGCTCGTGATTATCTACAAAAGCATGATTGACAGCACAACCTCCACATACTCAGACACCATCCTCATGGAACACCTCCATTTCAAAATACAAATGGACTACAAAGACTACCTTAAGGGATACATTGGCTTCCATTCCCCAGACCCCAAACAGAATACTGCAACTACATTGCAAAGTTCATTGCTCCCCTCTCCAATGAACAAGGAGGACTCCACAGATCCTAACTCCACTGCCCTTCTCAACGGTTTCAGCAATCTCAGGCTCACCCAGGTCATCCAAGGACCAACCCACACAACATGCCACACCCTGGACCTGATTTTCTCCACCAACAACAGTATCCCCACCATCCACATGACCTCGCTCACATCATCTAACCACAACATAATACATTTCAAGATACATGCCCACCAAGCCACCCCACCAAAAACCCCAAGGCACCATCAAGACACTGGGGCAAAATCACTGAAGAAAACTGGACCACGACCCTACAGAAATGCTCACCCAACCATAACAGGTACCTTGATGTCTGCACCAAGCTCTTCAGTAAATTACTAGCTGACTGTGACAATTGCATTGCTCCCACCAGTAACCAGAGCTACAAAAACAGCAAATGACCCAGCGGGTAGGAGAACAACTTCAGGGAGTCCAAGCCCCACTGCAAACAACTTCAGAGCAATGGGGACTCGACAAAAACACCAACGCAAGATCCACATGCAAAGCCGCTCTAAATCCGTACCACCAACAATTATGGGACACAAAGAAAAAAGCCCTAACTATCAGACTCAGAGCCAGCTCCAACAATGGTAAAGAACTCTTCAGCATCATCAAGGGGTTTTCCAATCCCGCAGCTGCCAACAACAGCATCCCATCCTAAGCACTCTCCAAAGACCTCTCAAACTTATTTGAACAGAAGATTGCCAAGGTCTACAACACATTAGAACTCTATCAGCTCCTAGACAGTTCTCAATCAGGCTTTTGTACCAACCACAGCATAAAGCCAGCCTACATTATGGCCACTGATGACATCAGAAGCAACCTCAACCAAGGAGAAGCTACCAGACTCATCCTCCTTGAACTCTATACAGGTTTCGATTCAGTCTACTACAAGAAAGTTTCAGCACTTGGGTATCTGCTGACCGGCTTTCAATTAGATATCCACCGTGCGCATGGACAGAATGAGTTAAACTTCCCCCCTACACCTCAAAACCCAAGAAACTCCTCTGTGGAGTCCCTTGAGGGTTCTCCCTCAGTCCAACACTCTTCAATGTCGTCAGGATGCCTCTCGCAGATATCATCGGAGCCCACAGCATCCATATAGTATTCAAAATATATGACACACAGCTCATCCTCTTCTTACCAAGCATCGTCTCCCTTACCTAACCAGCACTGTCAGCTCAATCTTCACCAACTGCATTAGCAACTTTGCTGCTTGGATGAAAATCAACTGCCCAGTTCGACCCAGACAAACTCGAAGACCTCATATGCTGCAACAACTACTCCCCCTGGGACACCTATTGGTGGCCCTCTAAACTTGTCGCCACACCCCTGCAGACCATGTTAAGAGCCTTAGGATCATCCTGGACACCAACCTCTCCATGAGCAGACAGATCAACGCGATTGCATAATCATGCTTCCACATCCTGTGAAAGTTATACTAGATTTTCAAGTGGATCCCACTGAACATCAGACGAAGAGTTACCTAGGTTCTTATCACAAGTAGATTTGATTACGGAAAAGCACTCTACTTTGGAAATTCCAGCCCATGTCCTACGCTGACTCAAAACCACCAAGAAAACTGCCACCTGACACATCCTGAACATCTTGCGAAATAACCACATCTCTCCACACATCAACAATCTCCACTTGGTCCCAGTCCAGGAAAGATGAAAGTTAAAGCCACACATCCATGCCACATCAGTCTAGATTAGCTCAACCACCGCCTCAACTTCTACCAACCCACCAGACAGCTTCGATTTGCGTCCCAGCTAAGAGCACAGCTCCCTCGCATCAGGCGGACCAGAAGCGGAGGATGCTCCTTGTCATACCTCGCAACCAAGACTGGGACCAACATCCCGAAACACTTCTGAGCCTCCCCCTCCCTCAGGGAATACTGAAGGGACCGCAAGACATGGCTCTTACAGACGAAGCAGACATGATCTCCTCTACCTCAGTCCTGTCCTACTCATCGCCTGGATACCCTCACAAGTAATTAGCCGCGCTCCACAAATTCACATAACATAATAATACATTTAATTAAAAGATAACATTGAATTGAACTTTTAAACTTTTGTTACAAAATTTTAAATACATGAAATTATTACTACACATAATCTTTAACAAAATGTAATTTATATTGCATAAAAATTAAATTTTTACTGTGGATCGGAAACATTTTCAAATATTCTTTTAGAAAATTATTTATCATTAAATAAACATATTAGTTTATATAATTATTTAATAAACATGTATTTTAATGCGTTAGTGTGTTAGTTCGAAGGTTAAAAGAAATATTTTACATTTATTTTACATTTATATTTTGTATCAAATTATTTTTAATATATATATTTTTTAAAGAATAACTAACTACAATATTTTTCTTAAAAGGGAGAGCACCATCACAGCGGTGAAGATCTCCATCCATCAGCCTGATTTACCAACAGCTCTTCGTACATTGTTTTGTTTACTTCAATAGTACTCTAAAGTGCTCTTCATAAACTGCACGTTTGTAGTAACTTACACTTTAGTTGTAAAGTACATTTATGTCGTAGTTCCATACCTCTTTTTTTCCTATTGGCGGTTGTTGCAGTACCATTGTTTGGACATGTGTAGTGCTGGACCTAAAACTAAAATGTAAGTTAATACAAAGTGGAGTTTATAAATACTTAAAAGTGTAAACTTAGTATGGAGTGTGTTACCTTTGTAAATCGGGCCCAATATCAATAAAGTTACCAGTCATAACTTTACACTCCTAAATTCTGTTGGCTTCACCAAGGAGTTCAGTTATGTACGTTCAAGTCTGTATCTACATTTCGAAATGTTGGATAGCAAAAAAGTGTAGATTTACACCTACATGGAATAGTTGATTTACACGTGAGCCCACTTAGACGTGTAATTTACTTTTGTGAGTCAGGCCCTTTGTTTTTCAATTTGAGAATCGTACTCTGAAAATTGTGGTTTAGCTTTAGTTTAGTTGCCAATTGAATGAACACACTTGAAAACAATGATTTTAAAAGAGCCGCACAGGATCAAAAGGTTTTGCCCTGTCATCAAGAAGTCATCGGATAATATGGTTGGGATACCCGACACCCCCTCTCAACACAATCCCCAAGAATGGGAAGACGGAAACGAATCTGAACTTTTGGAAGGCGGGAGGGAGTTACCCTCCCGGCCGTATTTATTAAAATATGAAACAAAATTAAAACATTAAAATAACAGTTTCATATCATGTACAATTTCATTTACACATTACGATGTTCTTGGCTAACCTTAACACATCTCTAATACAAAGGTTCTCCTAGCCGATACTAACATCCTGTAAATGCATTTCTCAAAATTGAAATTGTACATCCTAACATTACGGGCCAACGGCAAGGTCGTAACCGGTGTCAGATCCCTAATACCAGAACTCCCCCCTCACCTGTGAGGGGCGGGCGCACAGAGGACTGTACCTCTGTGCCAACTTCCGATTTCCCTTGTCTTAACGGGGGCCCCTATTTACTCGACGCCATCTTAGGTGTCTAGAAGGTAGCGTAGACCCCCCTCCTACCCCACACTGCTCACCACATCTGCCGTCGCAGATGTCCTGGCCCCGGGAAATTCCCAGGAGGGGCCCATAGCCCCTCCTCCCCAGGGAGGGGCCTTGACCGCCTTCCCTTTCGGCGTCCCCATCCTTAGAAGGGGACCGCCTCCCCGTTTGAGGGGCCAATGGCCGCCTCCCCCCGGGCGCTCCCATCCATAATGGGTGACGCCCCACCTCTAGGGATCTTCCAATTACTGCTCACCGATCATGACCTTACCGCCACAGGCCGGATAGTTGACCGGCTATCCGGACCCCCCACAAAACTCCTACTTAAAGGTCATGGCTGCACAAACTCATTAACCAAGCTACGAAGTCTCCTATGAGTAAAGCATTCCCCTCCCGGGACAAATGAACCCCATCCTCCAGGTACATATGGTCCCCCCTGATACATCCATGAGGAATAGAATGCAATGTACATGTCTGGAACAACCTACCAAGTTTGTTATTCACTTTCTTCACCGACTGGTTTAAAGCTGGCACAGACATAGCCCCCCGCCACACTTCCGTGGAATCATGTGGGACCATGCAATCGTGCACCCCGGAACCCTTCTCGCCAACCAACTTACTGTGGATAAAATTAATTCGAGAAGTACTCGCCGACCCGTGGTCACCAAATCATTGCCCCCAAGATGCACTATGATTACAGATGGCGGTGACCTTGTCCGCCCTAACAGACCCTCCATAAAAATTTGAAACTGGTCAATACAGAGCCCGCCCCTTCCGTAGAAGGTCACCCTGTACCCGTATTCCCCAGCCACGTGAATCATGTCACCTGCTTTGAATACGTCTGCGGCACGCCTCACGTATGAGTGGCCGACGACCCACACCACTCTTCTCTCAGCCGGTGATCTTTGACCGCTGGTTCCCAGGTGTCGGGTCAACTGCACAGTCCGCCCTGCAAAGCCTGCTCGCGAAACTGAAAACCAAACAAAAACAAGAAGCGTGAGTGCATGACATTAGCTTCACAACATGTGCAACCACACATACCTCTTATAACAATTCGAGGACCAACGCCCCAACTGTTTCACTTTATCCACACTCAAACCCCTGGCTGTAGCTTCTGTAGCAGCACCTATCCGGAATGAGTGGGTCCCAAAATCGCCCGGGTTCAAGCCCACTGCCGCGATTGCCATTGTCAACTCCTGCTGAAACTGAAACCTGGTCAGTGGGGAGGCGTCGGTATGTCTCAGCAAGCTCCCCCCCCATGATGCCGCCCTCTGCGCTAAATACTCCTCCACCCATTTCACCGGGCACATGGGAGACCCAGGAATCCGCTGAACTATCACACTGTCCCCGATCGCTCCCTGATCGCTCTTGGATCTGGCAAATGAGACTACCATTGTCTCCCCCTTAATTTGAATGTGTTCTCGACACAAACCTCCCCCCGTATCCTGCTTGTTCCTCGCTACCAATTCGCTTACCCGCATAGCCCCATGGAATGCTAATGCAAAAGCGGCCCGGAACAGCACTGTCTCTGATTGAGATGAACATGTCGCAGGAAGTACGGACATTAATAGGGACAACCTTTCCAAACCTATCGGGTGCCTCTCATCCACTCTGCGACCCTCAAGGCGTTGCCACCCACGCAGCGCCTTCTGTACCAGAAAGGACGCTGTGGGGTCCTGAATGCCATGAGCCCGTGCCATGAAAGAAATGGCGGCCCGGTGCCTATTGGCCGTAGCCACTGATTTGCCTGCCTGATGTAAAGATACCAGAAATTTCAGGACATACTCTTCCTGCCCCCAGTGCTCCCCCCTAGCTGAACCCAAAAAGGACCAATAAGAACGGAACGCCCCTTCATATGCCTTCCTTGTCCTGGGTGCTAGACTCTCTCCCACGAGGTTTTGTAATCCGGGGCACCGAGAGACCAGAGAGCTTCGGGAAATGGTGCCGCCACCGAGTCCGCTGAGGGCAGAAAACCCCATAAGGCCTGCATATGGGAACGAGAGAGCGCATCAGCTGCCTGGTTTAGTACCCCTGGCACGTGTCTTGCCCTAAAGTGGACGTTTAGTCTCATACATAGCAGGACAATTTCCTTCAGTAATCTCAAAATCCATTTGCAGCGTGCTGCCTGACTATTGATACACTCAACCACGGTCATATTATCAGACCAGAATACCACAGAGCGATCACGAAACCCCTCTGGCCAAGTTTCCAAGGCCACCAGAATGGGGAAGAGTTCCAGAAACCCAATGTTACCAGTGAGTCCATTATCGTGCCACCAATCAGGCCAGGTTCGTGCCGACCATTGATTGCCGAATATCGCACCAAAACCTACACTCCCCGCCGAGTCGGTCCACAACCCCGGTTCTTCCGATGAAACTGGTGGTTCGGTCCACACAACTCGACCGTTGAAATCCGCCAGAAATGCCAGCCATATAAGCATATCCTGGCGAACCTCAGTTGACAGTCTCGTGCGGTGGTGCCCTTCCCTGAGGCCCACCATGGCTTGTGCGATAGAACGGGAAAAGGGGCGAGCCATCGGTATTACTCTCAGGGCAAAGTTAAGCTGACCCACAGCCTGTTGTAACTGATGGAGAGTTACTTTCCTTTCGCCGAGACAAGTCTTTAGCGAGGCCCTGAACTTCATCACCTTCACTCTGGGCAAGCGGAAGCACCCCTCTACAGAATCGAGCTCAATTCCAAGAAACTCGAGTCTAGTG
This sequence comes from Lissotriton vulgaris, assembly GCF_964263255.1. NCBI lineage: Eukaryota > Metazoa > Chordata > Amphibia > Caudata > Salamandridae > Lissotriton > Lissotriton vulgaris. Next base: position 406,350,980 of record NC_141694.1, on the reverse strand, counting down.
GATGTCCCTACCGTCTTACCGGGTGCCAGCGGCACGCCAAACTCCTCCATCAGATTACAGAATTCCCTCAAGGCCTGTGCACATTCAGTGTCCCCGGCTGCCCCCAGAAACAGAAAATCATCAAGATAATGCATAACATGCGTAAAGCCCGTGGCTCTTGTGAACGCCCATTGCAAAAAACTACTGAATTTCTCAAAATACGCACAAGAGATGGAGCAACCCATTGGCATACATTTATCCATGTAATAGCGTCCCTGAAACATAAAACCTAGGAGACGCTGATCATCTGGGTGTACCGGGAGCAATCGGAACGCTGACTCGATGTCTGATTTAGCCATCAGCGCTCCGGGCCCCAGGCGATTCAAAATGGCAACGGCCTCATCAAAGGATGCGTACCGCACCGAACAGACTCCTGGGTTAATCACATCGTTCACCGAAAGGCCCCTAGGAGCTGACAAATTATGTATTAACCTGAACTCCCCTGGGTCCTTTTTGGGGACCTCTCCCAGAGGTGAACAAACAAAATTGCCAACCGGTGGTATGTCATATGGTCCAGCAACCTGACCTCGGGCCACTTCCTTCCCAATCTTTGCCTGTACCACCGCCGTATTCTGTTGAACCGATAGTTAGTTCTTACATTGTGCTTCCCCCCGAAAATCCCCCGCCGGGATGCGGAAACCATATGAGAAACCGTCTCGCAACACCCCGGCGGAGATATGATCAGGGTATTCGTTCAGCCAAGGGATCAGTGCCATAATATCAACCGGGGTAGGTAATAACGCCCCTTGGTCTACTTTAGACCTGTTTGGCACCTCCTCTACCTCCCGTATCACCAGTCTTGGCTCTGCACATACTCTCGGGGTGCGAGGACTGTCCACACCCTGCACACTCATGCCTGAACCTGCAAGAACCTTGTGGCCTGGAACACTTGCCTCTGTTAAAGCTCCAGCAGACCCCTTTCCTACCCGAGTTGCCATTATTCTTTGTGTTCTGATCACTGCTTGTACCCGCCCGAAAGGGCGCCCCCAAAGAATGGCGGGAAGGCTCAACCCCGTTTCCGCCTAAAGATGGCGACTTCGCCGTGCTCGAACAATCCCACGTCAGGGATGAGTCGTGCTCCTTGGACTTACGGAATATGCTATCATAACAACACCATTGATTGCCCCCGTATGTTTCATAAAATTCCATGATACGTGTCTGATAAACGGCTAGTTCAACCAATAATTCGGGCCTACGTTCCCCCATAATTGCAGTGAACATTCCAAACGCTCTGGCCCAATTGGCGATCATTTCATCTACTCCGAAACCCGCCATCTTTGCGCGCCATACACTAGGATGCAAAAACTCTTTCTGGTTTTTTACATGCTCAATCTCATAGTGATCGGTCAACAAGGAAAACATGTTCACATATTTATCCGCCCAAATCCTCTCTTTCACATCAATTGGGATATGTTGAACGACTTTTTCCCTCCTTGAGGGTACCGATCCCTCCCCCGCCATTGGCAATGGCTGCTTACCTGGACCGGTAGCTGTGACCGTTGTCGCTGCCGACCCAACGCCCGATACTGGTTGTTCCACGGGAGCCTGCGGGGAAACAAGAGGACAGGGTGCCTTCACAGCATCTTTCGATTGCCGCAACTGCTTCATTATGGACCTGGCTTCCTCAGCCGTGGCCCCCTCATTCTCTCTGCCCAACCATGCCGCCAACTGGGCAGCCAGCTCAGGAGGCATATCTTCCTCGTTCACAGGAGTGACCACCACAGGGATCGGTTGTCCCGCGTTCGGGACCGGAACTGGAGCCTCGATCGGGGTGACCGGGTTCGCTGGAGGTGATTCGGGAACCGGGGCCTCCCCACCCAATGCCCCCTTCTTGGCCCTTCTACCTCTCCCGTTAGGGACCACTCCCGGCAATGCTGGTCCGATGACTCTCTTTGGTCCACCCGCACCATTCATTGCCGCCATCTGCTTCTTCATGTCCGCCATGTCCTTTATCAGCATACGAAGCATCTGGTCGGTTCCGACCCTCTTTCCGACATTCTTGCCAGGCATCGTCCACAGATACTCCTCGAGGTCCTAGGTCAGGAAGCTTCGAACTCGCTGAAAGAAGAAACACAAAATTAAATTCTCAAAATTGGCTCTTCGTTCCGTCTCGAGCTCACGTGCAACGGGGAGGTGCAGCTTCAGAGCACAGGAACAAGAGGATGCTTCCTTGGCTTGTTGCTCCTTATATCCTTCTTCGGGCGGCGTGTACCCTCCTCCAATCCGCCTACGGGGCGTGGCCAACGGCGTAGGTGTCTAGGACAGCCCCCTCTTGGGCGGGAAAAGGCGCGCCCCGGCTACGCCGCTTCGGGCATACCAGCCGAGACTCGCCTCCCGCCCAAAATGGCTTCCCGGGGGGATCGGAGTACTCCACCATACGTTCGGGGGGACCGAGCGGTCGCCCCTTTCCATTCTAGGAGTTAAGTCTCATTTGCCTTAGATCTAAACGCATCCTCCTAACGGGCAGAGCTTATGTAATACATCCCTTCCTTTAACTTATTCTCTCAAACCTTAGTATTACAGTGAAGATGTTTTCAGTAAAGATAATTTCCATGTCAATATTCTCTTGAATGGTGGGAAAAAAACAAAATGATCACTTTCCTGAAAACAATAAGGCAGAAATGATTGTTAGTGGTTTGAAATCAGGCCTTACGGGCATTTCTCGGTCCACCTGGAGCTTTGTGCATTGGAAGACAGACCTACTTTTTCCCAGATAACGAGCAATATAATTTGTAGTTGAATTTTGATTGTATTGATTCTAGCCCATTTAGGAAAGGCATTCAAGCACGTTTTCAGAAAATATGATAAAGGTGGTGAGAAATGCATCCTGCAGAAACGACTACAGGGACGTTTCCTATAAGCCTATATAGATTAAAAGATAGATATAGGTCATTCTGTTCCAAGAGGACAGAGGTTCATTATTTTCTGTATTCCCTTGTGCCACAGGAATCGTTAGCTCTCAGAAAGAAAAAAACCTTTTTAAAAGTACTTTGTGAGCGGTGTAAGACGTTATAGATTGCCTCCAGTGGCTGTTATTGCTTGCATTCAATTTAGAAAAAACTATCCCTAAGCTTAATATCTAATTCATGGGATCCCCGGCCAGGGAAGCAGTTATGCATATTTTCTATACTTCACTGCCGGGAGCAGTTTAGTCAGACAGCCAATTATAGAGGTACTTATTGATTATACAATATTAAAACTGATGTTGCCAACTAATGCCTTTTGTCTTTGTTTTAAAGATTTCAAAGACCTAGCCATTAACCCTTCTCCTGCCGGAGGCGTAGCAACACGTCTCCCTGGACAAAGCAAACAGGCATCAGCTTTGGTGAATTTTGTTTTCCTGGAAGATGAAACTTGCACTTTGGAGACAGTGAATCCAATCAGTGCCTTGTCTCCTGGGTGCCCATTAGATGGGATGCCTTGCCAGGTTTTCTGCAAAAATAAATTAACGTCATAAAAAATGTTGTCACATGGCTACAACCTAAGTAGGAAGCCGAGGCAGATTATGCCAGGACATTCATCACACGCCCCTGGTGCAATTTTCCATCACATACAGCAGCACCTCGAGGCCTTAGGGCTCAGACAATTAGCTCCATCGATGGAACTTTAAGCGCAATTAATTTTTGCCTTAAAACCATGCTATTATTATCTCTGTACTATCTGCAGTGTGCACAACAAACACACAGGAGGCACTAATGGGATTTAGGGAAAAGGAGAATGCCTGAAATGTAGTAAATCATCTATGCTAAGTAGCGAATGCCAATGCTTTAGTAAAAACAGAAGAGGCAGGATGTACAGCCTGTTTACTATCACAAGGCGTTTGGTGAGAATGTCATTGTTTTACAGTTACATTCAGTCTAATATTATTGATACACTTGAAGTGAACCATTCGCTTTACAATTTAAAGAGGGTCTGTAGGCATTAAGAAACGTATTTTAAATATTTTAGTGATGATTTGGGCAAACGGTAATATGCTTTCAAGAGAGAATCATGCAAGAAATAAACAGATTAATGGCCACCAGGAAAGCAAATTGTATGCTTTTGTGTATAGTAGTTAAAGTTATTAATCGTTGTTATGCAAAATGCCGTTTCCAGCACCGAGCTTCCAAGGATAAACTTGCTGAGAGTTTGGCTGATAGACCAACATTTTGAAGATAAAATATTGTGTGGCCAAAATATCGTATTACCAATATCGAAGACAAGAATAGTTAAGGTGAGTTTCTAGTGGTAATCAAAATGCTCCTGTGCTTAACTCTACACATATGTACCTTGGTGATGTATACATCTTGAAGGTACGTAGATGTGAAGTTAAGAATATTAAACCTATACTTACTTATTTCCACTGAATTTTTCGATATTCTTGTTCTTGATATTTTTGCCATGATATCCTTGCCACACAATACTTTTGTCATTGATATTCAAACGAAAGTAAATTTGCATGTAAAGTCACTCATATTGAGGAGGATGTGACTCGTGTTTTTCACTGTCTGTTTCCCTACCCATCCACTAATCTTTGACACTTTTACTCCCTACGTCCAATTTCTTTTACTCTTTTCACTTTCCTGTGCTTTATGTTTTAGTTTTTCCCTGCCTGTCAACTTTGTTTTCCTTAATCACTAGGCGTGTTCATAATTTGCATAAATCTGTGAAGCATATTCGTGCCAAATTACCTTAAAAAATACAGCGATGAGACAGAATGTCACAAGAAGAGTAATTCTGCATATAGCATTATTTTCTTAGTGAAAAATGATACTGTGTGTCCTAAATGGGCAAAAGGCTGCATTTGCACCTAGAATTAATGCTATGTGCAGAAGAACATAAATAACAGCTCACCAAATGTGCTCTCTCAAGAGGATTTTCCCCCCAAAATTGCTTTTAATTACACAAGCAGGTGTAATCTCACTATTATCGATAATTCCATGTCAAAGGGTAACATGGAATCACCAAAATTTACTACAAAGACTTCTGGTTAATTTAAATCACTCCCAAGCCTATTTATCACCACTGTCCCTAAGCCATGGCAAAGGCATTCAGCGGGTGCCTCTCCTGATGATGCATTGTGGGTGTGACCATTTACAATCTTTTTTCTGAGGAGGAGATGGTGGACCTAATTTTTTGTATGCAGACCCCAACTCATGTTCAGGAAATTACCAATAAAGAGTACAGCCTTTCTGAGAGCAACATCTGTACGTGGTGTTGCAGCTCAGCATGCACCACCACACCTGGATTGCTTTATCCAGCAGTCGGTTGTGCACCACTGGTCTGACATGACAGAGTAGGAGCAGGAACTGCTCGGCAGAGAGGTGCCTCTGAAGTATGAAAAAAAGTGATGGGATGGAATTCTTTAATTAATCCCAACCACTGGTCATTACTCAGGCTGCATCCCAGTCCATTGTTAGTTTGCACACAATGCCACCTCAGTTTAGACCCAGCAATATGCAAATTAATCTTCACCCTGCTCCTTTGGGAACAGTCCAGCCTGAACTGCACGGCCGGGTCCTCCCTGATCATGAACATAAACAACCCAACACTGTTTTACCCTTATTAGGGATTATCAGTCAGGTATAGGTTGGTTCCAGTGGCACAGAGTGCACAGGACCAACATGTGGGGATACCGTACCAATTGGGATGTCATACTGGGTAGGCAGACAAAATATCGAAATTTAAATATCGATATACAATAATATCGAAGTTTAAATTTCGATGGTATAGAATATCGATGTCCAAAATATTGACAGACAGAATATCGTTTTTATGTTACTAATATCGAAATTTACTAATATCGAAATTATGTTTAGTGTTATGTATTTTATTATGCTGTTTATATGCTTGTTAAATATGTTATTAAATGTATGTTTGAAATTTAGTAATTTACTTTACATTTTGCGTTTTAGTATCAGAGCGGGTTGTGGGTTTATAGGGGAATAGGGTGGGAAGTAATTTAATAATAATTATTAATTTATATATTTATTTAAATATTTTTAAATAATAATTAATGGGTAAATAATTAATAATAATTAGTTAATTAAATTAATTAGAGTTAATGTGGTAATATATTTAATGTATTGTTATTATTAATTAATATTTAATTGGTAATTAATTAATATTAATTAGTTAATTACATTAATTGGAGTTATTGTGCAAATATATTGAATATTTTGTTATTGGTAATTAGTAATAATTGGTAATTAATTAATATTAATTAGTTAATTACAAAATTTTGAGGTAATGTGGTCATTAAAGTAATTTTTTGTTATTGTTAATTAATAAATAATTAGTAATAAAAGATTATTAATTATTTAATTAAATTAGTTAGAGTTGATGTGCTAATATATTTAATATTTTTTTATTGTTAATTAATAATTAATTGGTAATTAATAATTATTAAGTGATTAAATGATATGATTTTTTTAATGTGTAGTGGGTTGTGTGTTTATAGGGTAATAGGGTGTCATATAATTAAATGTAAATTATTAAAGAGATTGCATTTTTTATTGGTATTTATTGTTAATTAATTGGTTATTAATATGTGTTAATTAGTTCAATTAAAATTACATCAATGTAATAATATTAATTGTTATTAATTGATTAATTGATATTTATATTAATTGTGTTTTTTGTATGTGTACTGTGCTGTGTGTTAAAGGGGGAGTAGTGTGTGAAGTAATTTTTACCCCCTTGCTATCCAATGCTTTACCTACTGTTGCACCCTCTGGAGTGGGAATAGTAAATTAAACCCCTACGCTATCCAACGCTTTCCCTACTGTTGCACCCTCTGGAGTTGGAATAGTAATTTTAACCCCTACGCTATCCAACGCTTTCCCTACTGTTGCACCCTCTGGAGTGGGAATAGTAAATTAAACCCCTACGCTATCCAACGCTTTCCCTACTGTTGCACCCTCTGGAGTGGGAATAGTAATTTTAACCCCTACGCTATCCAACGTTTTCCCTACTGTTGCACCCTCTGGAGTGGGAATAGTAAATTAAACCCCTATGCTATCCAACACTTTCCCTACTTTTGCACCCTCTGGAGTGGGAATAGTAATTTAACCCCTACGCTATCCAACGCTTTCCCTACTGTTGCACCCTCTGGAGTGGGAATAGTAAATTAAACCCCTACGCTATCCAACGCTTTCCCTACTGTTGCACCCTCTGGAGTGGGAATAGTAATTTTAACCCCTATGCTATCCAACGCTTTCCCTACTGTTGCACCCTCTGGAGTGGGAATAGTAAATTAAACCCCTACGCTATCCAACGCTTTCCCTACTGCTGCACCCTCTGGAGTGGGAAAAGTAATTTTTACCCCTACGCTATCCAACGTTTTCAGTACTGTTGCACCCTCTGGAGTGGGAATAGTAATTTTTACCCCTACGCTATCGAACGCTTTCCCTACTGTTGCACCCTCTGGAGTGGGAATAGTAATTTTTTCCCCTACGCTATCCAACGTTTTCCCTACTGTTGCACCCTCTGGAGTGGGAATAGTAATTTTTACCCCTACGCTATCCAACGCTTTCCCTACTGTTGCACTCTCTGGAGTGGGAATAGAAATTTTTACCCCTACGCTATCCAACCCTTTCCCAACTGTTGCACCTTCTGGAGTGGGAATAGTAATTTTTACCCCTACGCTATCCAACGCTTTCCCTAATGTTGCACCCTCTGGAGTGGGAATAGTAATTTAAACCCCTACACTATCCAACGCTTTCCCTACTGTTGCACCCTCTGGAATGGGAATAGTAATTTAAACCCCTACGCTATCCAACGCTTTTCCTACTGTTGCAATATGTGGAGTAAGTATATATACTAATTTATATGTAGATTTTTAATTTATGTTAAATGTATATGTATATGTATTACTTATTATTGTTTAAATATGTTTTAATATTTTTATTTAATAGTTGTAAAATGATATGTATTTTTAAATTATTTTTACATTATTATTAATACATTAAAAAAACAATATTTTTAATTTCGATATTTTTATACTACGATATTTTTTTTCCAATATTTTTGTACTTACCTTTATAAAGATAAAACTCCGATATTTTTGATTTCGATATTTATGTGTCGATATTTTTGTATGTAGATATTTTGTCTGTCGATATGATGTCAGACATTCGTCATACTGAACTAGAAGAAAAACAAGTGAATGGTGAAGTCCAATTTTTATTAAATATTTAAGATGGCAGGTGATTTTGGCAACCTTGAAAATTATGCTCTGATCCCCGAGGGAATCGTTGAAACAAACCTTACCCCTTTCATTGTTTACTTATGCATGTCCATGGTAAACACAAGGAAGATACAAATAAGGTTTTCAATATATTTATTGAACCAATTGTAGTATTCTATAGAAAGAGTGAACTGTGATTATTAGATAGCTAAAACAAAGCAATATAACCAGTATTGTGAACATGGTGAAAACAATAAACAGTCCAACCATGATAGTATGATTTCTGTATATACCTATGTATCACTACCTCTACCCGATCTCTTAGGTTAGCCTGAGACCCCATTCCTGAATGGCTGATCAGCGTTGGCAGAGCTGCATGTCGAACACAACATCTGTTCCAGGTTTGTCGTGGCTGAAATGCCGTCTGACCCATAAAGGGAAAGTGCACTGTTTAAATAATAAAACACTGTGATAGAGGTACAGTTCTGGTGCAATGATGTGTCCAAATGTTAGAACCTGTCTCCAATTGGGCAATGCAAGCACCAGGATATCTAGGTCTGTGTTACTTGCATTGAATGGAGTGTAAAAAATATTTTACGGGAAAGGCTTTCTAAAAACAAGCAGCATGTACAGCGTTTTCTCAAAACAAAGTTGTGCAAGCCTAAGTTAATAAAATGACATTGCTAAATTGATGTCAGCCTGAAATTAGTAAATAATCTAAAATATAGAATTAAAAAGAGAACCAAAGTGGGTCCAAGAGGTCCTCACTACAGTTTCACACTGTCAAATCCTGCTTGACAGGGCAGTTAAGCCACATACATTGCTTTGGGTGCTCTTGAAAGTGAGAGAACGGATAATTCTTTGTATCCCCTGTCTGGTTGCTAAAAGACACTGCTAATATCCTGCCAGCCTTCTGTCCCTGGCTTTGTGGTGGCTACAGTGCCTGTTTCAAATTGGATTTTAATATTAGATGTGGGACGACACTTGTGATTTCCCTGTAACACTCCCAAAGACATATACCAGGAGGACTGAATCTGCTGCACTAGGCATCTGTGTCTTGTGAGAAGGAGCTTATGAGGTTGGACCCCCTTCATTTGAAATGCAATGACAGAAAGAACACCAGTGATCATAAGGCTGATTCCAAAGGTGACTCCCGGAGCAAGCTTTAATACTGTCCTGGAATGATAAAGGGCTTTTGCATTTTTTCAGCTCATATTGATTCCACTAGCTAATCCTATGTATATATATTTTAACATGACTGATTTTGACTAGAATCTCTGCCGTGATAGGCTTGGTGTATGCACAGCAACATTGTGAAATGTATTTTACTGATACAGGCAGGCACTGCATTGAAAGTTATAGTTGCAGTGATGTTTATGCGGGGCTCATAGCAGATTAACCCCTAATGCAAGGTCTCTGTCAAGATGAACAAAAGTGCATTCAGAAAATCAAAGTGAAACACTTCCCTGTTACAACTGTAACAGTTGCAATACCATTATAAGAGGAAGCAGCATATGCCACCCCATGAGGGGAAATAACATCAAGGTGAACGTCAATGCCACTTGCGATTCTATGAACCTCATCTACCTATTAAAGTGCCCATGTGGAAAGATCTACATAGGGAAAACCAAGAGAAAAATCAAAATAAGACTTAATGAGCACAAATCTAACACACGGACAAAAAACGAACGATCCAGCATAGCCATGCACTTCCATGAACTGAGACACAACATTGCCCAGCTGAAATTCATGGTATTAGAGTTGGTTGCAAAAAGTGAAGGCAGAGACAACAACAAAACTTTATTACAACGAGAGACAGCCTGGATTTATCGGTTACAATCTCTGAAACCATTTGGTCTTAATGACCGCATTGAACTCAGTTGCTACCTGTAGAATTCATTATGATACCGCAACGCATTACAAATTGTGTGGTTTGTTGTCCATTGATTTGTTTTTATTGATTTGCTCTTCACCAATTCGTGTCCGTATCAGTTTTCTACACATACCCCCTCATTTTTCACATACACCATGTCTTCACTTTGTACACCACGTTTCACCTGTTCCCCCCAGGTAGTACATTCACTGCTAGTCTCTCAACTTAACCCACGCTAAGATGGCTGCCATATTTCACCAATCCTATTAGTCCGCTTTCTATCTCCTGACATCACAAACCTTCCGGGTTCTTGCCAGGTTTAAACTCCCGATCACCGCTGGAACACACCCACGCCCAGTTCAGCTCAGCGTCAATTCGAGTCAACACACGAAAAAAGATTCCCGAAACTTCTTGAGCTACACATTTAAGTAAGTTAAGCCGTAAAATTGACCAGGGTCACTTTGTGGACTAGCCATTGCGCAATTGTCACATTCTAAACCTCGCTGTTTTCTTCAACAGCGCAAGCCAGTGACTGCCCGAACCTTGCTGTGAATAGAATACACCCGGTATGTTTCTTTATCTTGGTTTTGAACTCTTAGGTGGCCCACACCTTGCTATGTCACCATGTACTTTTTTCATCAACACCACACACGCTAAATATGAATTAATTTGAAATGAATTTAAAATGCATTGATATAGTTTGTATGTTTTATACGTTATCTCAGTTTTTGACCTTGTGTGATGAATGTCATAAATCACAGCGTATACCAATGATGTTATTTTTACCAACAGAGCTCCTTGAGAAAGGGCCTTGCCCGAAATGCATCGGAGCGTTTTCGTTTTCTTATTGCAATTGCGCACTGGAATCAATTCAAATAAGGATATGAAGTAAATATTTGCTTTATGGAAATACAACACAAATGAACTTGTTAAATTTATAACAACAATAAATAATCATAAACAGAAACAACGGAATCTGTCCTTTTGTGACGAACCCAAAGGTGCGTCCAATCACAGGGACGCACTAACAATGTTTGTGCGCTAATCAAGCAATGTTACTGATGAACCCACCTCAGACAAAGGCCACAGTACAGAGTCAGCCAGCACAAGTATGTCAACATTATCACATTTCAGTCTGATGACAATGTAGTATTACTGCCTACACAAGAGATTTTGATACACCATTAGGCACAGTCAAGTGATTAGACACTTAAGTCTGACCCCATTGTGAAGAACCACCAGGCACATTTCAGATGGCTGCCCATCACTAAATATTAGAGAGTACAGTTGATTGTAAAGCTAAGACACTCCACAATGATACAGAGGCAGACACCTGATTGCACATAGCACAATACATCAATATCATTTCTGTACACATGATTGGGATAACAGAGTGTAAACCACATCCAGAGTAGACTTTCCTGACCATTAGGCATGTGTCCATGCATGTGTAATAGAAATGATTGGCATACATCAGTGCCCACAACATTGTCCCATCTGCTGCCTGTGTGTCTGTGAAACACACCAGACACATATGGCGAGGCAGAGTCCATGTGGATCTGCCCATGTGCAGATACATGTCACTAAATACACATACTCATGAAGGCAAAAAAACTCTGACGATAGCAGAAGCGGAACGACAGCACCAACCTTGAACAACAGCAGGCCACCTCCACCAACAATGAGCCATGTGACTGACTGAAATGGACACACCTGTGTCTCAGATGAGGAAGCCCATAAATGTATGAATGAACATGATTCTGGTTCAAACTGACACATGGATTGGGGTAGCGTAACCAGGCTGAAGAAAAGTTAAGATCAGGTTACACACAGTTCACAGAAAAGGAATGTGCGTACCCCCTCCTTGCCGCTGCCTGGCTTTTAACTGCCCATCCAGGTCAGGGAAGACCACTGCCAAAATCCGGTGCATGTGGGGGTAAGGTTCCAGCATCTGACCCTCCTGCAAGGAGGTGACAACTTCAGCTGGACTCTTGCAATGCACCTGGTCCAGCCACATAGGCCGTGTCACCTCTTCTGGCAGTTGCGGATCCCCACAGATCTAACTGCCCGGGCAATGGTCAGCCATATCTCCTGTTTTTGATGGGCATCAACCAATGAGGATGACAAATTTAAAGGGTCACGAACACACATGCTACATGTTCGTGCATCACACAGTTGGATAAACACGCTATTTAAACAAGGACATATGATGAACAGAGGTAGTGAAACAATGGGGATAGTCACTTGCCCTGCATCACCAAAATGGAAATCTTCCCAGGGTAGTATGACCATCTCCAAATAAACGATCACAGCACATTACCTGTTCACTGGAGGTACCTACACATCTTGGGGATGACAACTGCTGAGTGAACATGCTAGCCCCAGTGTTACACAATATCATTACTGGTAGTCAGACAAGATGCGCAATAAGAGAGGCTGTGGACTGCACACTCACCTGTTCCCCTGGTTTCCCATACAACTTGCTGTACTGTGGTAGGAGGCTGTCCAGCAGGGCCTGGTTCTCCTTCTCTGTGAATGCTGGGGCCCTCTCCTCAGTACGTGCCATTCTCTGACCCAGAGGATACAGAGACAGCAGCAGTGGTAGCAGAGATGTCCTTATTGATCATTCAGTGCAGGCAAGTGAGCACTCAGGGCAAGAGGTAGCCTTGTATCTGTGCTACTGAGGCAGAACCGGTCCATGTGTCCAAAAAGATAGGTCTGACTCGTTTGCATTCTGTGAATTTGCCTAATCCATGAAATAGTACACTTTGGATACGCCTACCGCCACGTTAAAAAACTCTGCATCATGACAGTTTAGATTTTGATACATTTGTGTGCAAACAGATTCGTACCCTATGCGAATCATGCACTATGCAAAATGTACGTCTGTCACTATGACAACCAACTGGCAATTTGTCCGTCCGACTCGGTCGGGATGTGTCAGTCACGTCTTTTGAAAAATCTCATGCCTCGAACTGGATAGCATCCATGATGCAATCTGTCTGTCCGGCTCGGTCGGGATGTGTCAGTCACGTATTTTGCTCAATCTCATGCCTCGAACTGGATAGCATCCACGATGCAATCTGTCCCTCCGGCTCGGTCGGGATGTGTCAGTCGTGTCTCTTGCTCAATCTTACGCCTCTACTGCATTGCATCCAGGATGCTATCTGTCAGTCCGGCTCGGTCGGGATGTGTCAGTTGCGTCTCTTGCTCAATCTCACGCCTCGAACTGCAATGCATCCAGGATGCTATCTGTCTGTCCGGCTCGGTAGGAATGTGTCAGTTGCGTCTCTTGCTCAATCTCATGCCTTGAACTGCATTGTATCCAGGATGCTATCTGTTCCTCTGGCTCGGTCATGATTTTGCACATGCGTAGAAACAATGCACACTCATCTCCTCAGACAATGTGTGTATGAATGATGATCTGCAGCATGCCCTGTGTTGATGGAGTAAAGCACATATCATAAGGTACAGAGAACACGGAGAAGATCACTTACATTGTGACCCAAGCTCACAAGGCAACTGTGGCAGTGCTAGTGAGGAACACAACAGGTGTGAGTGTCCACTTCCCAATTCACCGTCCTGTGCTTGTCTATTGTCCCAGAGGATCAATATGTTAACACAGTAATCACCACACATATTCCCAGTATCAAGTGATCATGATCACGCTACAGAGTGTAAACTCATTTTTACTGTGTTCACAGTGTGTGAGACTTGTGTGACGCAAGGTCTCACTGCTGACACTTGTCACATTCAAGAACAATTTTCACATATTGCCTTTGGCATGTGAGTTGCTGTAGTGTCCATGTGTAATTGAATAGCATGTCTGTATGTCATATAAATTAGTGATACACATCATCAATGTTCTGTCACTGTGATAGGAAATGTAGGTCATACATCATAGCCGGAAAATGTCAACACCATGATAGTGTTGTGCATTGTGACACGCTGTGTGTATATTGTGTTGTTGCAAGGCATTAGTACCTTGTCCATGTCAGTGCACATTGATATCATGTGCTAGTTGTACCTGAGATATCTGCTATGGACTTGGCTTTGTGTGTGTTGTGTATGTTACAATAGGCCACATGCAGAGTGACAGACAACAGTGAGTAGTCACAGTCCTACACTGTATGTTATTAAACTTCAGGGCGGAATTGTCTAACTGTTCATGCTCACATTGCCGCAAGTCAGGGATTATATCTACCACAGACATCTGACTTCACTGTGTCATCATTGTAAGTGAAACCCAATCAGTTGATGTTTGAATAGGGAGGGATATGTGTACGTAATTTCTCATGTGTACCGCAGGGCCCCAAATGTCACCAGACTCTTCCCGAATCTTGCTACCATGGTGGAGCGTGAGAGCATGAGGAGGTACAGCTTCACATGTGCATTGATTGTGGATTTGGCAGACCTGCTGACACCACACTTGCTGCCTTGCTGCACATAGCCCTCTGCCCTGACCCCCAGGGTGAAGGTGATGGTGGCACTGCATTTTTTTGCTACTGGTACGTTCCAGTTTACTGTGGCTGATGCTAGTGGGATGTCCCGGACAATTTTCAGTCGAGTGCTCCGGGATGTGAGTGAGGCCATGTTGAGGTACCTCAACCAGTACATATATTTTCCCACACCACCACAGTTCCGGACCATTAAGGAGGAGTTTTATGCACTGGGACAAATTCCACATGTGATTGGTTCAATTGATGGAACACATGTGGGTTTGGTGGAACCACGACCCCATGAGCAGGTATACCGCAACCGTAAGCACTATCATTCCATCAATGCGCTTGTGGTATGTCTGGCGGACCAAACCATCTCACATGTATGTTTGTGTTTTCCAGGATCCGCACACGATGCCTACATCATGAGGATGAGTCGGATCCCCTAGCTAATGTCCCAGCTCAGGAATGAGCGTGCCTGGCATGTTGGTGAGTCATGTTGTCAGTGTCAGTTGTGTGTTAATTTGATGTCATGTTGTAGCCTGTTTTTGCTCAGATGCCCTTTTATATCTGTTAAATTTAGGGGACTCTGGATACCCCAGCCAGCCATGGTTGCTGACACCACTCCATAACCCGGTCACACCAGCTGACCACCATTACAACGTGGCACATGGTCGGACCAGGCGTATCATTGAATGCACATTTGGGCTGCTGAAGACCAGATTCTGCGTCCTGGATTGTGCTGGAGGTGTACTGCAATATTACCCTAAGGAGGTGTGCCAAATAATTATTTTGTGCTGCCTGCTTCACAACAAGACTGTGAGGAATAGGCTACCAATCATCCTGGATGACAGGGACCACCGACCACCATCATGGGAGGATCCTGACCTGGGGCATGTTGCCAGTGAGGATAAGGAAGAGGAGGTGTATGTCAGGAGAAAGCTTATTAACAACATTTTTACTTGAGTGTAAGTATGCAAAGATGGCTGATGACACTTTCCCTAAGTGTGGTGTGTGTGTAGGACAATCAGTTGTGATCCGTGTGTGGCTATGCTAACTTGATGCTCATTGTAATTAGTCCATGGTATGTGTAGTTAGGATGCTCACCACTACAGTTTTGAGACTACTCCTAGCTTATGCTCACAATTTACAATGGACAGTACTTATTCAATCATTGTATATATCTTCATGGCACGTTGTATTTAAGACTGTCCTATGTCTCTCCTTCACAGGCTCGTTTGGCTGTTGTGTATGATACCACAATGCTGATACATGTTGGATTCACACTTTGTACCAGTACTCTCTGACTGACTATTCATCTTGGTCATATTTTTCATTCAAATTGTCTATTTTGACACTTGGGACAATACTCAGTTAACTTTTGTGTTGAGCCGAGCTACTGCCTGTGTAATAAACCTGTTACGCACATTGATGTTTGCATAGTCTGTATTGGCAAAAGCTACTTTTGTTCATATCATGTTTGCTGGCCATGGTGTTAATTTCACTATACGTTGTTCTTTGTATGTGCATTTCTACGGTTTATTTTCACATCAGTGTGTAATATGTTTAAATATTGCATGTGCTATGTGTGTTGTGGAGCACTTGCATGTCTATCTCTGGTATGTGTCATGTGTTGTTTGTTCATGAGACAGTGGATGAATTGTGAGCTGGTCCATAGGATAATGCTTTATTATCCAGAAGTGACCATAGACAAGCTGACGTCATAGCTTTGTGTGTAAGATTTTAATACACAAGCTCTCTCTGATTGTTGTGCACAATGCCTTAGTGTCCACATGAGATCATTTGGGCACTGTAAAAGTGCAGCGCCACAAGTCATTACAATGAGACTCCTTGGAATGGATGACCTAGTCAGTACATATAGTTTAGCCATAACATGCAGTACTTTTTAAAACCAAAGGGGATGATGGACGGAGTGTTGAACATTGCAAGCACTCACCCCCAGTCAACTGATCTAGGTTTATTCCATCATCATTCTTTAGCTCACTCCCCACCACAGTTCAGACATGGCCATATGCAAATCAGTCTGACCCTGTGCCTCATGGGAACAGTCTAGCCCGAACTGCCAAGCCATGACTTCCCTGGACCGGAAAAAAGCATTCTGGGACCGGTTTGTGGCTAATCAGCCATCATCAGCCAGGCTAGCTTGAATCCAGTGGCATAGTGAGCAAGGGAACCGCATTGGGGCATAGCCTCCCAACTTAGGGCGAACAAAGCACAACAAAAGGGGATAATGGACGAAGTGTTGAACATTGCAAGCACTCAACCCCATTCAACTGATCTGGATATAATCCAACATCATTCTTTAGCTCACTCCGCCACACCAGTTCAGACATGGCCACATCCAAATTAATCTGACCCTATGCCTATGTTTGTGTTTGGCTATGTGGCTTTGTTCTCGTCTAAATCAAATTAGCTTGTGTTGGTGCTTGTGTATGTTTGTGCTTGGGTATGTATGTGGCGCGGTCGCATCCGAGTCGGGTGGACTCAGGTTGATGCTTGTGTAGGTTTGTGCTTGGCTATGTGGCATCGTTCGCATCCAAGTCTGTCGGGTCGGGTTGACGCATGGCTATCTCGAATCTTACGCGTAGGAGTCTATCGCGTCTGGCTCCTTTCCTGCTGACTCAGACGTATAATTAAATTTCCAGCTGAGTATGTCGTAAATTTCAGGCATTGCATCGTACTCAGCTATTTGTAAGGCGTGAGTACGGTTCGGTCAGAAAAATTTACTGCATCGCATCATACTTAGCTATTTGTAAGGCGTGTGTAAGGTTCGGTCGGAAAAATTGACTGGTCTGTGTCGGGTAGTACGTCAAGGTTTTTTTCATTTTCATCCCACACCCATTTTTTGTCTACATTTCCTTACTTTTCTGTCTATCTGTTTCCTTTTTAGGTCATTTTGCAAGACGGAACCTCGCGGTTGGGAGCTGTGTTTTATTGGTTAAGGTAAGTTTGATTTATTTTACTATTAAGGTAGTTTTAGGGTAGGGGTGGGGTAGTAGTAGTGTAGTTAGATTTGTTAGGATGTTAATTGTTTATTTTTGGTGTAGTTAGGTGTTGCTTTGGTAGTTTAGTGTTTTATGTGTCTGACGTAGCGTTGGATAGAAGTAGAGTGTTATGTATTATTAGTTATGTGTTGTTTAATTATGTTATGTTGTATTTAATGTTGATATCAATGTTTGTGTGTTTCTACATGTTACTGTGGGAGGGAGTTCTTTATTTTTCTTTACGGGTTTTCCGTTTTGTGATCGGTTCGTGCTGACTACGCCTTTATTTTTTTTTTAACGGAACATTTATTTTGTTTCTTTGAAACAAGTATATTTTTTACATTTCCTTTTCTTTTTTAGTTTATTGGAGCGTTTTGTTTTTCCTGCTAATTTTTGGGGTTTCAGGGTTTCGTTATTGAGAGGACTGCATCGTTGGCGCCTTTTTTATACAATTCTAGTTTTGCGTTTTTTTTTAAATCTAATTTTCGGGTATTTGAGGGTTTCATTATTGAGAGGATTTGTTGTTGGAGCCTTTTTTCAAAAGTGTATTTTTGCATTTTTTTGGACTTTCTTTTTGAATAGATTCTTCTTTAAATTTATCTACTATGGATTTGTTCGTTTTTGAGGACCGTCTACAGCAGCATTCCTGTAAGTTATTTTTTAATATTAAGGGTGGGAAATGTTTTTAGTTACATTTTGTTTGTTTCCTTTTTATTGTAATAATATTATTATTTCGCATATTTATATGCATGTTTTTAATTTTTACATTACATAATTATAATTCTTCATTTAAAAAAGAGTATTGTGTAGGTTTTGTTATTTTAAAGATCTTATGATGTTTAGAATTGCTTTTTGTTTATAATATCGATTTAGCAATCCTGTCTAGGTATTGCAGCCCTTTGCTGTTTGGAAATAGTCTAGTTTAATGTTGTAGGTATGCATACTTTTTTTTGTTTGTTTACTGAGTTTAGAAGCAATTTTAGTTAGGGATTGTTCTTGTCTTAGCTCTTGATAGCTCTGTTCTCTTTTTATGGCTTCTATTAGTTTGTGTAAGGTTAGTTGTCCTCTTCCTATTGTGGCTTGGAAAGCATTGTGCCATATTTCCACTGCATTATTAGTTTTAGCTTGTTGAGCTAGAGTGGTATCGTAGATGTTCCACCAGGAGATTTGGACCTTTAGTTGTCTACGGTGCCCTGACCTATTATAGACTTCCCACCCAAGATTCTTCAAAGTAATCTAGGGAGGAAGTTAGTTTTGTATTGTTTGCTTGGTAGAAAGGGCTTTCAAAAAGTATGTTATAGTAGTTGTCTACTTCGGTTATTGGTACAGAGGGCAGGGCTATTAATTTTTGTATTTGATAGGTAAAGCTGCTATTGGTGACATAATCTATACTTAGAGTATATTTTTGTAGGTGTCTCCAGATACTTTAGTTGAAGTGGTAATAGCAACCTCGTATAGCAGTGTGTGGGTATATCAAAATTGACTGAATCATTGCTTGTTCAAAGTCAATGATTATTGTTTGTGGAAAGTAGACATTGGTGCATTGTTTTATTACTGTAAGGAGCTCTAAGTAGGTGGTATTTTGTTTATTAGGGAGTAGTACATATATGAAGGGAATGTTAGTGTCTTCATATTTGCCCTGGATGGTACATAGATGTTAAAAAGGCTTGGGGCAAACTTTGAATGTGCCCTCCATCTTGCATGTTTTGCAGTTTTCTATGTTGTTGATGGTGGCAAAGATGATAATTTGTTTTTTATGACTTATTGTAATGAAGAATTAATTTCTCACCTATGTGGGTGATGGTAAGATTTCTATTTTTGCAAAATTCTGGGGGGGTGGTGTTTGAGCAGTAGCTCTTTTAGTTCTGACTATTAATCTTTTTAGAGTGGAGATGGATGGTAGTTGTTCTGTGACATGTTCAGGGACCCTAGATAATTTTAGTATTTGGGTACTGGTCTGTTGGGAGCTGGTGCTTGCTTCTCTGATTGCTTCTAGAGCATCTCCGACCTTAATTTCAGTCATATTGGGGGATGGTTGTATTCCCTGACATTAACTACATTTGTTTCTACTTTTGTGGCTCTTCCATAGCAAGAATTGGAGTAGTATTTACTACATTTCCAAAGGGTTTTGTTTCCAGTTATTTTTTCTTGTGTATAGGTGTAGCCCATGCAGCACAGTAGTTTTCCCTTTTGTGATGAGATGAATGTTGCTCCTTCCACCATTAATTTTGTGTATCTGTAAATATATGTGTATGCACGAAATGGAATAAATCACAATAATATTCCAAGACTGGCTCTGGTGTATTGATTCTGTGGTCCACGTACCTGTCTGTGCTGCACGCGCATTTAGAGGCAAGTTGGAGTGCATGTATATATATATATATATATATATATATATATATATATATATATATATATATATATATATATTACCTACGGGCAGTCGCCAGTAGGTATATATAGTTAGGATTTTTTTCCTATGGGATTTTTGAAAATTCTATGTCGAATAACTTTGGCGTTTGTGGACGGAATTGGCTGAAAGTTCAGGAAAATGGCACATTTTGTTTCTGAGCAGCCCTTGAAAATTTGAGGGGGTTTTGTCAAGGGGGGGCTGAGAAAAAAGGGGGGTCCCAAAACGCGTTTTTAACACTGAGTTTTCCATAGGGCGGTTGGACTCACTTTTAGCTCGAATGGCTGAATGGATTTACACGCAAACTTGGCAAAATTGTAGATATGGTTTGCCCGACGTGCCTTTGCTATGTCTCAATATATGTGCTCCAGTGGATTTTGAGAAATTAACGTTTTAAAAAACAGATATATCTGTGACAGCGCTCCGGTTCGCGTACCTGACGCGTAACGGAACTTCGCGAAGCGAAGCTGATTGGCTTTCCGGTGTCTGTCAACATTCTAAACAGTCCGGAATGGCCGCCATCTTGTGTCTCGGTAGGATCGAGACACAAGAGGTGGGAAAAACAAAGTGGGAAATGAGCATAAGGGGGCAGAGTACATCCTCCCTGACCCCCTAGGTTTGATGAGGGGGCTTTAAAAGGGCCTCGCGGGGTTAAAAAATAAGAACTTTTAGATCGTTTTTTTGCGGGGGGAGCGCTCGGTACGCGCACCGGGAAGCGGTCCGGAAAGCGTAATATTGGGAAAATAGGATGAAAGAATGTTCAAATATTGTATGTTTATTGATTGTTATTTTTGTTTTTTTTATTTATTTTATTTAAGTACCAACATGTAGGTACCAATGCAGAGTCTAAAAATAAAAATACATTGTTTCCTTTGTAGATATCTTGCAGGTTGTTTCAGAAGTTATTGAGGTATATGGAATTCATAGCGTAGTCTGTCAGGAAAGCAGAAACACCATGGAGGCAGGAGATGATAAAGAGATGTTAAATACACATTGGAGATGATATAGTGGAAGAAAGCAAGTAACTATGAGCAAACTTAAAGTTGCACAGTATATTTAAAGTCTGATTTTACATTAAAATCAATTTACTACTAGTTTAAAAAATACATATAAAAATGAATAATATCTCAAACTATTTTTGAATTATTATATATAAATTTATTATTCTGATTTATTTCCAAAATTAAAAAGAACTTCTAATAATTCTTGGTCAGATTTTGACTCATTTTCAATTAAGAAATCCACAGCTTCAACACATTGTAGAAGTTCTATGTCCATTGATTCATCAAAGAATTCTGAATCATTTTCTTTGTCTTGGTTGCATTCTGCAATTTCCATGTTATTTTTCTGCTCTCCTTCCATTTTGTATGCTGTAAAATGAATTTTAAAAAAAAGATATCAGTACAGATAGGGCACTGTTGGGTTTAAGTACAGATAGGTAGTTTGGTTTTTTAAACAGTGATTTTTTCGTTGGGCAGTGTATGGTATCAAACTGGAAGTAGAAATATCAAAAAATGTATGAAATAAACTCTAAGTCAATTCTTAATTATACAAGACAAGTCTAACTCCATCCATAACTAAAACAGAGAAGTCTATTTTATTCTTTAAGTATTACAGAGGGATAGTATATAACTATCAGAAAATGTTTTCCTAATTAGCTTACAGTACAGAACATACTTCAGTTTTTAAAATAACATCTTACCTTTCAAATAGAACTTCAAGTTATCAGTTGAAATGTACTTGATATGTACTTCAAGAAGTAGTAGTCAAAATGGCTGTGTTTCTCTCTCTTTCTTTATATATATTCAGATACATAACCAATCAAATGTCATGAAATAATAGAAGATATTGAAAGTAGCATTTTGATTGGTTGTCAATTCTAACACTTCGTAAGTGTTTTGGTTAGGTAATTTACCTCAGGATATTTAATCAGGCTTACAGCATAATTTTCACAATGAAATTCCATCAAATTTGGGGAAATGGTAGGGACTGCTATGTAGTAGGGGCTATTCTATATTTGATGAAAGTGTCTGTAGTGGTTTTTCTGTAAATTACTTTCCCACCTTTTTTTATCGAGCGCTTACCGGTGCGCTCCCCGGTACGCGAACCGGCAGCGTTACGGGAGTCCTCCCTTTTGTGTATTGGTAGAATTGAGACATAAGATGGAGGGCAAACAATGTACAGAATGGGTAGAAGGGGGTACGGTAGACACTTTGTGACCCTCTAAGTTTTCGGAGGGAGGATTAGGATGCTGATACATGCAAAAATTAAGAAAAAATAAATGTAAAAATTTTGCGGGGCGAGCGCTCGGTACGCGCACCGGTAAGCTAACCGGGGAGCGTACTTTGGTGAAGAAAAAAAAATAATACAGTTTACATCTTTTGATATTTGCTATTAAAAAACCATTGAAATTCACTGAAAAAAACATAGGTTATAGACCAAATATAGTTAGGAATTAGCATTTACAAAACCTTGAAAATTCACTGAAAAAACCATAGGTTATAGACCATATATAGTTAGGGATTAGCATTTACAAAACCTTATTTTACTTGCACAAAACCATTGAAATTCGCATATATAGTTAGTTGAACTAACTATATATCGCGCACCTGCAGTCCACTGCTGATGATGTCACATATTACATCATTCATGACATGGTCAGTGACATCACTGATGACATCACTGATAACATCTCAAATGACATCACTGATGACATCACTGTTGACAACTCAAATGACATCACTGATCACATCACTGATGACATCACTCATGTGATAATACGATGAACCTCTTCAGACTCTAATATAGCCTTAGATACACTCAGTGTTAGCAGACACTCAAAGACTGTCACTCATCCATGGAGTTACTCACACACCTAGTCAGTCATGCAAAGAATCAATCACACCTCCATTTCCTCAACTATACAGTTATACACACCTTAATTATTCAAACATATACTAACACATATTTACTCTCTTATACAATCCCTGATACAAGCTCACAATGATCCATACAGCCACTCACACATTCACTGGCTCTTATGCACAGTTATTTATATTTGTCAACTCTCACATGTACTGTGTTTTACATATGTACTTACTTTGACATGTAGCACTGAGATATCCATTCACTCACCAATACACTCATGCACACAGTCATCTGTCCATACAGCTGTTTCCACCTGCACTTTTGAACCCATACATCTAGTGAATCAACTGCTCACACATCTATGCACAGAGTCATACACCTCCCAGCCACCCACACACATACTCAGTCTCCCATACAAATACTTGGGCAACCAATCAATAACCCATATAGTTACTCATATAGCTACTGATTTAAACATGCAACAGTTTACAGAACAACAAACATAATGATGCACAAATTAAGACAGTTTAGTCACTAACCCATGCACTCAGTGAGACACATTTAATCATTCTCTCATACAGTCAGTCATGCACCTACTAAATCCTTCATCCAGACACTTATATATCCACTCATTCTTCAATATGTAAGACATAATTTAACTTTACAGAAACATACAGTCACTGGATGATGTCATCAGTGATGTCATTTGAGATGTCATCAGTGATGTCATCAGTGATGTCACTGACCATGTCATGAATGATGTAATATGTGACATCATCAGCAGTGGATTGCGGGTGCGCGATATATAGTTAGTGCAACTAACTATATATGCGAATTTCAATGGTTTTGTGCGAGTAAAATAAGGTTTTGTAAATGCTAATCCCTAACTATATATGGTCTATAACCTATGGTTTTTTCAGTGAATTTTCAAGGTTTTGTAAATGCTAATTCCTAACTATATTTGGTCTATAACCTATGGTTTTTTCAGTGAATATATATATATATATATATATATATATATATATATATATATATATATATATATATATATATATATATATATATATATATATATATATATATATATATTTGATATATATATCAAACCAACAGCTCTGGTAGCAAAAGTTCATCGAGCCTGCTCGTGGGAAGTCCGAGGTGGGGCTACCAGTTGCCCATAAATCCAAAACACCACCTTGTTCGTGCAAACAAAATGTACTCGGACACCTTAAGTTGCTCGTGTGCATAAATTTATTTGGCAAGAAACACCGCGTTTCACCTTTCTGCTTGATCACGTTTCAGCCGTTTCGATGTGTACGTATCCCAAATCAGTCATAGAGATGGGACTACCACCCATACGTGAAGTAACAGTGTATTCAACATGGCCACCATTTTGTTAAATTGCATCCATTATTCAAAATATGCAGGGTAATGACCACGATATACAACAAATAGGACATTGCAGCTGATGCAAAATAAATACAATAATTTTCACATAATTTCTCAAAAGTTTCAACGATGTCACAGCTACATTTGTTTTTTCGAAATTCACCATTGCACATAACTATTTTAATAGACGTACAGAGTCCAACCGTTTACCTATAGCAGAGCGTCAAACAAACTTACACCCAAGAGATCTAATACTCATATGGCAATAAATAATGTCAATTCAATAAAGTTATAATTGAATGTCCACACAGCGACCATGCACCCAAAATTTTAAGTGCAATCATGCTATAGATTAAGTCCCAGCCCCAGTGGGCGGTTAGTTTGTATGGTCACATGCGCCTATATTTGTTTAAGCCCAAGTGGGCAAATGCATCAATGTAATCTTGCTTCGATCCCGCATGTTTGCAAAGTCCAAGTTTCAATGAACTACTGTTACCATAAATATCTAAAAATTAAAAACATAAAATCAAGAACTGGAAGTAGGCTGCAGAAAACTCATCTATATACATTTCAGATGGCAGCATACCAGATGTCTCAGTGGTAGGGCTCAACCAACCAACTAGTGATGATTTACAAAAGAAGAAGAATTTTTTGTTACAATTCCAAGTACTAAACCAAGGACGGACAGAATCCCTGCTGGGACAGGGGAATCAAAGAGGGCGGGGTCGAGGAGGACGATGAAAAGCGAGGGTGAACAAACAAGCAAAAATCAGAAAACAGAAACCAAACCAAAAATGCAGAGAAATTGCCCGTGGGAGTCTTAACAAGGGGCAGCAAAGCACGAGTATGGCGGTAATTAATCTTTCTAAACGATTGCTTTCACCGCAAGAAATTGAAGTACTTGCATTAGGTTTGTCCTTCTGCCCCTCGACAAATTTGAACTACACACAGACTAGAATAGACTTGTTTTACTTTGCTAGAAAGCTGAAATTGAAAAAATGGTTTGAAGTACATCCTATGAAAAATGTAACAACTAGACAAGGTGTTGAATAAAGTAATCTTGTTATGAATGATGTAGATCTAATGGAGATTATTTCATCAGGGGGAGTGGTGGGAGAAGAATACTTGGATGATTATGAGATTGATATAGGTGTAAATCCAGGAAGCAGTTTTAGACCTAAATCCAAATTTCTCCCCAACATTATTTGTGAAGCAGTGAAGGTGTTTGAGAAGGGGGCCCTAAGTGACATCAAAAAACTCAGGAGAAAGAAAATTCCTAACAATATGAAGAATCTGTCTTTGTTACAAATACAGGCCATTGATGATTTGAAGAATGATTCCCAAATAGTGATACGTCACTCAGATAACGGTGGGAATGTGGTGGTACTAGACAAAGACAGACACTTAGCAGAAGGAATGAGACAGTTAGGTGATATTACTTGCTATAATGTCTCAAACTTTGTAGAGATCAAAAAATCAAATGCCACTTTTTACAATCTACTGATGGAATATCGAGATAAAGGTTTACTTGAATGGGAGGAATACAACTACCTTAGATGTGAGCATCCGAGAGTGCCCATCCTATACCTATTACCGAAGCTCCACAAGAATGGGTTGACCCACCAGGAAGACCCATAGTATCATCAATAGGCTCCCTGCTGGAGAACATGTCCCGCTTCATAGATCACTACTTAAGATCGTTTGTGATGTCTCTCCCCGCTTACCTCAAAGATACAACTCACTTCCTAACGATCATCGACGGAATACATTGGGAACCCTCGTACGCACTGGTCACGCTTGACGTGAGCAGTTTGTACACATGTATATGTCATGATCTGGGGATACACTACAGGCAGTACAATATTTCTTAAAAACTAGATCAATCTCTTTAACACTCCATTCCAAAATGTTGGTGGAACTTATACAGTTCTGCCTAACCAACAACTTCTTAATTTTTGACGACACAGTGTACCGACAGTCACAGGGCACAGCGATGGGTACCTGCTTCGCCCCAGTTATGCCAACCTATTTATGGGCTGGTGGGAGGAGCAGGTGTCCACCCAAATGATGGAATTTAACAACAAGGTAGTTCTGTGACTTAGGTACATCGATGATGTCTTCATGGTTTGGAATGGGAGTGCAGAGTAAGCCAAAAGATTTGTGAACCAACTTAATACAAACACCTTTAATTTGGTATTCACAGAACACATCCATAAGACAGAAATTGAATTTCTGGATGTTCATGTGAAAGTACAGGGACATATGGTAACAACTAGTCTATTTAGAAAGCAGACATCTGGCAACAGTATCTTAAGTGCCAGAAGTGCCCATCCTCGAAACCTAGTGGACAGCATACCTTATGATGAACTGTTGCGGGCCAAGAGGAACTGTAGCACCTTAGTTCCTCTTGACCCGCAACAGTTCACCATAAGGTATGCTGTCCACTAGGTTTCGAGGATGGGCACTATGAACAAGAGAAGAATTTGATGTGTAGCCGCTTTAAAGAGCACGGCTACAAATGGTCTACTATCAAACAAGCTTGTGACAGGGCGGACGCCACTGTAAGAAATTAACTGCTTAATGCTAACAAGATAATTGTCAATAAGGAGAAGGTGAGATTCATAAAATTTTTTTGAAACAGATACATGAAATTCGAACAATCTTTAAAAAACATTGGCATGTCCTACTGACTGATCAACACTTGAAACCCTATATAAATGCTAACCCTAAGATCACATTTAGAAGAGGGAAATCTCTTAAAGATGAACTTAGTGTCAATTCAGTGACCAGCAAAAAGACAACTCAAGGAAAGGCAGGGTTTAAATGCTGTAGAAACTGCAAAGTCTTCAGGAAGAGTGTGGACTGTGAATCTTTGATTATTCCTAAATCAGGCAGAGAATTTGTAATTCGTAAATCTTTGACGTGTAACACCATGTACTGCGTTTACGTACTTATCTGTCCTTGGGACAGGTGGTACCTGGGTAGTGCTATACACCGAGCAAAAATACGGGAGATGGAACATGTGCGGGCCATAAGAACTAACAACCAACAATACCCCATAGCCCGCCATTTTTATGATTACCATTTTCAAAATGAGAACTTACTAAAGATGGTGGTCATAGACATGGTTGATTTGGGAATCAAAGGTGGAAATCGAGAACTTGTGTTACGTAAATTAGAATCAAGATACATAATTGACTTTGAATGCAAGACTCCGAATGGTTTGAACTCCAATAAAGAACTTGCAGTACACCTAGATGAATGAATATGTATATAGATGAGTTTTCTGCAGCCTACTTCCAGTTCTTGATTTAATGTTTTTAATTTTTAGATATTTATGGTAAGAGTGGATCATGGAAACTTGGACTTTGCAAACATGCGGGATCGAAGCAAGATTACATTGATGCATTTGCCCACTTGGGCTTAAATGGATATATGCGCATGTGACCATACGAACTAACTGCCCACTGGGGCTGGGACTTAATCAATAGCGTGATTGCACTTAAAATTTTGGGCGCATGGTCGCTGTGTGGACATTCAATTATAACTTTATTGAATTGACATTATTTATTGCCATATGAGTATTAGATCCATTGGGTGTAAGTTTGTTTGACAGTCTGCTATAGGTAAACGGTTGGACTCTGTGCGTCTATTAAAAGAGGTATGTGCAATTGTGAATTTCGAAAAAACAAATGTAGCTGTGACATCGGTGAAACTTTTGAGAAATGATGTGAAAAGTATTGTATTTATTTTGCATCAGTTGCATCAGTTACCCTGCATATTTTGAATAATGGGTGCACTTTAACAAAATGGTGGCCTTGTTGAATACACTGTTACTTCACGTATGGGTGGTAGTCCCATCTCTATGACTGATTTGGGATAAAATGGGTGTACACATTGAAACGGCTGAAACGTTATCAAGTCGCAAGGTGAAACGCGTTGTTTCCTGCCGAATAAATTTATGCACACGAGCAACTTAAGTTGTCCGAGTACGTTTTGTTCGCATGAACAAGGTGGCGTTTTGGATATATATGCATAGAATACCCGCTCCATAACAACACCTCTCAGAAAAAGTCCACTGCTAATAAAAGGCCACTTTACCTGCAAAACAGACTACGCAGTATATGTGTTACGCTGTACCTGCAACAAAATATATGTATGGCGGCACACTACACCCTGTACATGTGAGGATCTTACAACACCTCAGGGCGATCGCTAATGATGATCCGGCCTACCCGGTAGCGAGACACATAAACAGAGACCACCATGGCAGAGCAGGGGACCTGAGCTACTTTGTGCTAGACAGTGTCCAAAAACCCCGGAAGGGGGCAAACAGATTACTAACACTGAGGAGACTGGAATCGAAGTACATAATTTCACTAAACAGCAGGGCCCCACATGGGCTCAATGCAGATGAAGCTCTAAATGTACATCTCTAACAACACCCCTCAAGCTATCAAGAACACCAATTTGATTCACCATCCTGCATCCTGACAACTCCTCTTCCGCTAAAAACATCTGAAACTCACCATCTCTTGTAAATACCCGCACAGCACATGGCTAAACACAATCACCAAGACCGAATGAGCAGGCACCTCATTTGATAGACATTATTTTACTAAGCGCTGCAATATTTATTAACTACCAGAAATCCGGGCTAACAGCCTCCAAGTGTCCCTTCGTGTGCTCAGTCACAGACAGGTAGAAATTCCACAAGTACACATCTGAATGCCACAAAACCAACATAGGCTGACTCACCCGGAACCCCGGTTCTCCAAACGCGTAAAATCCACTAGGAACCCACATGCGTATAGCCCCAAATGAGGTCCCTAGCCATGTGGCCAAACGACATTATGCCTTCACTCAGGCACACGAGTGCCTGCCATACAACATTAACATTATTAATAACCAAACCGGCGCCTCACCTTAGCACGGTTGCATTCCCTGTCAAGTGCCAAGCCAATACATTGCAACACCGGCCTCTCACCCGTGGGCTGCTGCAATCTCAGAATGAAGTTACAGATTGGCGCGCAAACGGAACTTTAAAGCAATGGGCTGACAGCATGTTCTCACTTTCCATCACTTTACAAAATAGCCAAAATACACGGATTTCGACACAGTACTTTATCTATCTATTTGTATTTTATACACAAGCATCAAATGTTGATTTATGCAACATGGAAAACTGTAAATGACACTGTGAAGTTGTTTTCTAAACTTGATATAATTTACCATGACTTGCATTTTTAACCATTTCAACTCCACCATGTCTATCGTTTTTGTGCCTGTAACCATGACAACCAATGATCTGTTTTCTAATTTTTTCACCCACTAGAATTGTTTTCACTTTCTTTTATTTGGGTCACATGGTATTTGGAAATACTATAAAACACATATGCACTTGGGGAGTAGTAGATGTAGTGACCAAGGCGGCTGGGTCCGTCGAAACGCGTCTACGGTATGGAATAAAGAATAATCCTTGAAACTTACCTCACAGAGTCGGTGCCTACTTTGTATGCTGTGGAGAAGGAGAGAAAGAATATATATATATGAAAGTAATTTCGCCAACCGACTCGAGTCAGCCGCCCCAGCCCAGTCCCGAATGACGAAGGAGCAGACCTGTAAGTTAGTGCTTAGTCAAGGTGCTTTATTTCATCCAGCAAGCCAGCCGCCATTACGCGTTTCGCTTTCCACAAAGCTTGATCACATGGCTACATTTATATATGTATATTACCTACTGGCAGTCGCCAGTAGGTAGTCATAGTTAGGATTTTTTTCAATGTTAAATCTCAAAATTCTATTTGGAATAACTTTGGCGCCGGTTGACGAATCTGCCTGAAAATTTCCTCAATATGGCCTTGCGGCGCCCCGGTCCTTCCCTGAAAGTTTGGGGGGGATTTGTCAAGCGGGGGCTGAGATAAAATGGGGGTCCCAAAACGTGTTTTCCCCATGTTAATTTACATAGGGAGGTCGACTTCACTTTTAGCCCGAACGGCTGAATGGATTTCCACCAAACTTGGCAAAATTGTAGGGACTGGTAGCCCGATGTGCCTTTGCTATGTCTCAAGATATGTGCATCAGTGGATTTTGAGTAATTTAGGTTCAAAAAAATATATATATATCTATGGCAGCGCCCCGGTACGCGCTCCGGGCGCGCCACGCGACTTGCGCGCAGAAAGCTGATTGGTTCTTGGGTGTCTGTAAACATTCGAAACAGTCCGGAGCGGCCGCCATCTTGTGTCTCGGTAGGATCGAGACACAAGAGGTGGCCAAAACAAAGGGGGAAATGACCATAAGGGGGCAGGGTAGCCCCCCTGACCACCTAGGTTTGATGTGGGGGCTATAAAAGGGTCCCGCTGGGCAAAACAAAAAAATTTGGGGGGGGGGGATTTTCGCGAGGGGAGGGTGGGGCGCCCGGTACGCGCACCGGGGAGCGCACCGGGGAGGGTACCATGAGGAAAAAAGAATGACTGACTTTTCAAAAAATGTAGCCTTTTTTTATAAATTGGATGTAGTAGGAAGTAGAAATATAAAAAAGTGTATTTGAAGAAGCCTAATATAATTATAATATAACAGAGAAGCCTAATTTAATCTATAACTATAACAGTGAAGCCTATCTGAATCTGTAATTATAACAGAGGGACATTAAATAAATGTCAGAAAACGTTTTTACAAATGAACTTAAAGTGCCCCTTCACAAATTTATAACTTACCTTATAGAAAGGTGATGAAGATAAATGAGGAAATGTTTTAAAAGATGTATCTCAGGTAGTTGTAGTCAAAATGGCCGTGTTTTCCCTCTCATTTTTAATTTATATTCATTTGCATAACAAATCAAATGTCATGAAAAAAAAGTAGGATATGAAAGTAACATTTTAATTGGTTGAAAATTCTAACACTTTCATATGTGTTTTTGTCATGTAATTTACCTCAGGATATTTAGACAGGGCTACAGCCCAAATGGCTCAATGGCATACCATCAAATGTGGGATAATGGTAGGGACTGGTATGTAGTGGGGTCTATTCTATATTTGGTGAAAGTCTGTCCAGTGGTTTTTATGTAATTTTATTTCCCACTTTTTTTGGAGAGCGCTTACCGGTGCAAAAAAAAATGAAAAAATCACGGGGTGCGCGCATGGTACGCGTACAGGTCCGCGTACGTACCATACATGCACCCAGCAATTTCATTAAAAAATACTTTTTTTTCTTTTTTTTTTGGCCTTGGGAGTCCTTCTGGGACAACCTGAGAAGGGCTAGGGGGTAAGGGGATCTCTACCCTGCCCCCTTTTTGCGTTTTCCACTCTTGTTTTGTACTCTCTTGTGCCTCAGTTCTACTGAGAAATGTGATGGCTGCTCAGGTGGTACCAGAAGGATATTAACATATAAAAACGTTATTCGCTAATAGAATTTGCATTTACAAAACCTAGATAGAGACTTGTAGAGAACATCCCTCTAGCTGTATTTCTTTTATCATTACTCTCTCTGTGTCCTTCCCTTATGCTCACTCCTTTTTTTTTTGGTTGCGCTCTCGGTGCGCGCCCCGGTACGCGTACCGGGGAGCGCACCGAAGTGAAAAGAGAATGGCAGAGTTTAAAAAGTTAAGTCATTTTATATAAATGGGAGGTAGTTCTGAAAATAACTTTTTTTTTATTTTTAAATTGTTTTTTTTTTTAATTGGTTCACGACAAAATACATCAAACAGCTATTTCATAAATCATAAATACATCATAACTTTTTTTAATTGTTTTTGTTGTTTTATATATTATTATTTTTTTTGAACATTTTTTACTTTTTTTGGTTTTTCAAAACAATTTTATATATTTTTTTGTTTTTTTAGTACTTCGAAAAAAACAGAAGGATTTGAAAATGGCTCAACAGGAGCAAAAAAAAAACAATAAAGAATCATTGCTTTCGTTTGTGAGAGCACTTGTGGTTTTCTTCTGCTCTGTTAATTAAGGTGATACTTTTATCACCATAAGCAATAGTAGCCCCACAATAAATACAAACTATTTTGAAGTTTGAGAATTTGCTTTGGATGTTGGGCACCATTTGACGCCCTTCAGGTGCTGCAAAAGATGATTCCACACTTGAGGTGCTAGGCTGAGGGGTCTGTGGGTTTTCAGCCATAGCTCTCACCTGTGCTTGGGCCAAATTATTTGGGTGCCACCTCTCCATGTGGCGAATCATGGTGTGGTTGCCAAAACTATATTTTTTTGCAGGATTGCCACGTGAAAGGATGTTCTTGCAAATTAGACATGTTTACTTTAGGGGCATTAACTTTCTTCAGTCCTACAGGAAACTTAAAGAATTGCCAAATGTAGTGCTCCTTTACACAAGATGGGTGGGGTTCCTCTGGTAGGAACTGTCTCTCCTGCTCCTCCTGCTCTTCTTCCTCCTCTTCGTCCTGCTCACCACCAAAAAGCAGAAGTGGTGGTGGTCCTTTTGGTGGTGGTGGTGGTGGTGGTGTTGGAGCACCAGCAGCAGCAAGTAGAGTAGCCATTATTGGTCCCTCACAAAGAAATAGCTCTTGCTCTCTCAAAGAAGAAAGTAAGAATGGGGAAAAAAGGTGGGGGCTTTCCTCATTTGAAAAAAAAAAATTAGGAACGATTGAAAAGTGTTATTTTTGAATCACATGACCCGATGCGCTTACGTTACACGCTCCGGCGCGCTTACGTTACGCGCTCCGGGCCGCGCCGCGGAGCGCTTCCGGGTGCGTTTATGTAGCGCATCATAAGACACATCGCGCGGCTACGCGATATGTCACGTTTACGCGACGCGTCACAATGTTGTTTTCGATCGCGACATTGGCGCTAACGGGACGCTTCCCGGTTCGCGCACTCGTGCTTTCCGGGGCGCTCACCGTGGCGCGCACCGCGAGCGCTCCAGGGCAAATTTTTTTTTTTTTTTAATACAAAAACATTTAAAAATTGTAAGGACGATGTGCGTTTGCTATGTCTCAAGATATATGCTCCAGTTGTTTTTAAGAAAATTAACTTTTAAAAAATATATATTGGGCTACATTGGGCTATATATATGTTAGGGCACATATATATGGGGGGCACAAGCTGGAAACACTGTTGGGGGCAAGGCAGGAGCCTACCTAACAAGGAGAAGACCACTGCAGGACGCTGGGCTGCTGATACCGCTGTTTCCTCCTGCTGCCGGTGCCAACTTCCATCCTGGCCGCCCGAGGGGAGGAACTACGGTTCCCAGCGTCCCTAGCGCTCACTTGCGACCACTTCCGGTTCCGCACGCCCGGAGGCGTTTAAATCCACGGACCTTCCACCGTGTCGCGGACGCGCGCAGGCGGCGCCGGGCGGAGCCCGGGCAGAGGGCGGGCCGTCCGTGGCCGTCAGGGGACGACAGAGGACAGGACAGGCCGGACCTCTAACATCTACATCGACAGAATGGGTAAGAGAAAACCTCAGACCTCGATTACAGGGGGCACCAGTAAAGTTAAAATTGCCCGTAAAACAAATGCCTCTGAAAGCATCATGACATATTTAACATCAGCGGTGGGGAAGTTAAATAAAGAAATAGCCGAGAAAGAACGAGAACTCAGGTTGGAGGGTGCATCTATTGACCCTAAAGCGACAATGTTACCCCTAGAACCCAATATCATCATCACCACTGTACATGACATTGTACCTGAGCACCAAAACACAGTATGCCAAGAAGACTCTATAGTTGTAACTGAGGCCCCTGAGCTTGCCCAAACTCTGGAGGGGGAAGCACATAATATGCAAAAAACAAGAAAAACTGTGAGAATACACAAAACGCAAGCCTTGCGGTATAGATCTAACACAAAATCATGGCAACCCTCAACCAAGCTTGAAGGCTCAATAAAGGAAATGATTGAAAGGGTTCTAACTGACACCATCGAAACTACGTTGATCAAGATTTCAAGTGATATTGTAGAAACATTAAAAGACTGTGTATCTGGTATACTAAGCAGATGTGATAGAATGAACTCACTGTTACTCCAAAAGGTAAGGGAGCATCTAGCCCTGGACCCACAACAGCCTCTGAACCAACAAAGCCAACCTATGGAGGAGTCTAACAGTGCCGTGATTATGCCTAATCTAATACCTTTGCCACATACTTCCATTCTGGATCCCACAAACAATACTAAAACCGCTGATAAAATACCACATACAATTCTCCAGAATATTCCCGAGCCCAAGCACAACTATAGACTCAATTCCAACGAAGAGGGTGGTTCTAAGAGAATTAGCCAAAGATCAGGCAATGGACAACGTCTAAAACCCATGGTAAACTTACCTCCAGAGGCAACTCCCTTTGTGGCGGTACTGGTCAATGTACCGACGCTCAAAGCAGGAGAGTCAGAAACTCAGTTAACCCTTATGGAAAACGTAAAGAGTTGGTGTGATATAAATTGCTCAGGCCCAAGTGATATTTCTGCATCTATAAGCCTGGCAAGAAGAGTAGCTTGGTTGGGTCCCACCGCCAAATGTTTCTCTGATGACTGTGTCATTGTAAACTTTAAGAATCCCCATGTTTGCACTAGGCTATTTTGGGATGCTACAAATATTACACTTGGACAAATTCGTGCAGTTCCATTAGGTTGTTTCTATCCTCGCCCAGCACAACAAACTCCCTTGCTGATTTCGAATACAAGGAAAAACACCCCACGACATAATACTCGCTTAGCTACCTGGGCAACTCAACCACTAAGCTCCCAAATGACCCATAACAACAAGCACTCAGTGGCTACTACGCCTGTTTTGGAACTGAGAAACAGTTTTGCTGTCCTATCAGAACCTGATGTTAATAATTGACTGTCTCCACAGGAGGGGGTGGAGGAACAGCCCTGCGAAATCACAGAAACCAGAAATCTGAAATTAATGACTTGGAACATTTCTGGTCTCCAAGCCAAAAGGGAAGACACACTATGGCTGGAAATCATAAAACAACATGATGTGGTTGCACTACAAGAAACTTGGGACACTGAATGTAACTTTTGGGTAGAAGGTTATGTATCCTTTTTCTTAGCAGCACAAAAGTCGCATAGGGGAAGAAGCAGGGGAGGTTTAGGGTTCTTAATCTCAGTGAGTCATATGGGGGTGATGAAAATTATAAATGTAAACTCTCCCAATTGCCTAGCTTTAGAGGTTCTGATGAATATGGGGGAAAAAATCCTCTATGTAAATTTTTATAATTCAATAGAAGGCTCACAAGGTAGTGAAAATATCCTTATGTTGACCGATTTTTTTAATGACTATAAAAAGAGTCAATCTACATTTGTTCATTATATACTTTTAGGTGATTTTAATACACGTCTATGCGAATTAAATTGTCAATACCGGGTTTGCCTGGAAGATGACTATTTGGCTCATCGGCACTTTGAACACTCAGCAAAAGGGGGTGCCTTAGAAGAACTGCTCATAGATATTGATATATCAGAACCCGTTTTTGTGAACCCCAAAGACAGAGTCGCAACATATAGTGCCAGGGGTAGTAACACTATAATTGATTTCATTTTTGGGTCACCCAGTATCCTTAAAAATGTCATCTCCTATAATGCAACCCAGACGACATTTAGCGACCATAACCCGGTTATTATGGAATTAAATAATAGCAACCCAACCATAATAAATAATGGACTTCAACCAATTTACCCTACAAAAATTCGGGCTCATGACCAGGGTAGGCAGGTTAAATGGTCTAAGATTATTCCTGATGATTTTTTTAATGATTTGTGTGGTAAAGTAGGATTAGAAATAAGTATTTGTAGAGATCCATTGACTACTGGAGGGAATGTCATGAATGCCTTTGACGTTATATGTAAAAATGTAGCACAGATACTCATGTGTAAACCTAATCATAAGCCTCGCAAAGTGTATGGGTGGTTCAACGCCGAATGTTCAAAGGCTCACAAAAGCTTACTAGATGCCTTGAAAAGTACACCGCGCAACACTGTAGAAGTGACAAGACTTAGGAAGGAGTATAAAATAACAACTGAGGTACGAAAGAAAGAAATTAAAGCCAAGGCCTGGGAATCATTATATGATAGACTGACCCTGAGGGACAGTGCTAAGTTTTGGTCTATAGTGAATACACCACTGTTTAATGGTAGAGAAAACGAGGTGATGGAGGTTAACATTACTGAGAAACAATGGCTGGACCATTTTGAGATTATCTATGGCAGTAAGATCGTCACAACACCTTTCACCCCCATAGAATCTATATTCCCAGAAACCCCGTTGAGAATTACGGTGAAGGAAGTGCAAAATGGCACACTCCCATGTGTGGTCCATAGTCCTTGCAAATATTTTTAACTTAGCTTGTATGGACAAATCTAATATACCTACATCTTGGTCACACTCCATCATTATTCCAATTTTTAAAAAAGGTCAAAGGGGTGACCCAAGGTGTTACAGACCGATATCGTTGATCGATTCGTCATTTAAGATACTAGGCAAAGTCATTTTAGATAAAATTAACAAGTGGGAAAAAGAAAATGAAATTTTATGTAATACCCAATATGGGTTTAGAACTGGGAGGGGTACTGAGGACCAGTGTCTTAATCTGTATATGACCATCTGTAAATATACTGTTGCTGCTAGGGGGTCGATCCATCTGGCCTTTATGGACTTGTCCACAGCCTTCGGCTTAGTTAATAGGTCGAGGCTGTGGACAATGCTCAGGGAGATGGGTTTGGACCAAGCCCTTGTAAATTTTCTAGCATATTTGCACAGAGATCTGACTGCATCAGTGCGTATGACAATGGATGGAAAATGCACCGCTGGGTTTAGATCGGCTAGAGGTGTACGACAGGGGTGCATTCTAGCCCCCATGTTGTTTTCTTTGTATATTAACTCATTGTATTCAATCTTATCAACTGCTACGCCAGATATACCTAGCATGGGTGGGTCCCCTCTGCCCGTACTGATGTATGCCGATGATACGGTCCTTATTTCTAGAACCCCAAATGGACTACAGCTGCTTCTTGATTCATTTGGGACTTTTATGCAGAAACTAGACCTGGTAGTGAATATGGAAAAGTCACACGTTATGTCACTGGGGAAAGGAAAGAAAACAACGAAAACCTTGCGATGTAACGGTGTGATACTGTCAAAAGTTAAAATATTTACTTACCTAGGAGTAATATTCGACGACATGGGCACCTGGACTCCCCAGATTGCAAATAAAGCGATGGCTGTGCGCAGGTCGTTTGCGGCCATATTGAGTTTCGCTAAAAGGCTAGGAGGGAAACCCACAGAAGCCATACTTACCCTATATAGAGCCAAAACTTTGGCCCTAGCAAGATATGGGGCTGGGATATGGGGTTATAAGGATCTTACCCCAATACAGAAAGAAGAGAACAAATCCCTGCGTTCTCTATTGGGTCTACCACATTCTACCCCCTCCTTTGCAGTCCACACGGAACTAGGGTTAGGTTATATCGAGGATGCACTTAATATGGCCCCATTACTTCTCTGGGTGAAACTATGGCTGAATCCTAGTTTGACTTTAAATCGTAAAATTATCAGCGATTGTATGGGGAGAGATAGAGCCAAAGACATAAAATGGTTGAAACATATTAAAACCGTAGCTACACAATTGGGCCGCCCGGAACTTTATTCTAACCCTGAAAGCCTGTGTAAAGATGATGTCACATGGATAAAAGTTCAATTCATGAATAATAGAAATATCTATCGTGAAGCCCAGGAAATCGAGAAACCTACAGTAAGGGCACATTATTCAGTAATATCAACTATGACTATTCAGCCTTATTTGATTACAGTGAACAGTCCATATCACCGATGGCTTCTGACGAAATTCCGTTTTAACCAGATCCATCTTTTATTGGGTGAATATCTGAAATGGAGTACGCCTAGGGATAATGTTCCTTGTAAATGTGATGGCTTCACTGATCAAGACCTGATACACTTTGTCTTTTTTTGTCCCTTTTTTGTTGAGGGAAGAAAAAAATATATTATACCACTCCTGAGGGACAAGGGATTTAAGCAAGTGAAACCCGCATTGTTGTTTTTACAACTTATGGTGACCCCTATTGTTATGTTCGGGGTTGCTAATTTCTTGGTAGCATTGATGCGTGCTAAACGGCATAGACTGTTGAGTACCCCAATGACGGCATGTATTCAGGAGTAGCCCAAGTTTAAGTTTAATTTTATACTGTCAAGAGATGCCCATTTACTTCCTTTTCTTGGGATTAAGCTTTCGGGATGAAGTAACATGGTAAATGAAATTATTTATAATTTCAATATGATGGTTCTAGGGTATATGAATTATTTTTTATGTTTTTAACTGCTTCTGACTTTTTCTACCTAACTGTTCTTAATTGTTTTTAACAATTGCTTATATTCTTTATTATTATTAATTAATTGAATCCTTTAAATTCAATTGTATTGTTGATTTGTGTATGTTTGTGTATTTTTGTATAATTGTATGTGTAGTATACTTTTATGATTTTAAAATAATCGAATAAAGTATTTTTGACTCTGACTCTATATATATGTTAGAGCCCAAATGTAGCCCAATGTAGCCCAACGATGGCCACCAGAGACAAAAAAATACAAATGTAGCCCAAATATGAGCCAGATGTAGCACAATTATAGCCCAATGATAGTATGTACCAGAGTGTTCTAAAGAACAACTAGAGCGCTAACAGTCTTACTTATAAAGTGAGACTTTTAGTTAGGGATTAGCATTAAAAAAACCTTTGAAATTCACTGAAAAAATCATAGGTTTCACCCAGTTATAGTTAGGAATTAGCATTTAAAAAACCTATTAAATTCACTGAAAAAACCATAGGTTTCACACCAGTTATAGTTACCTGGAAATTTTACTGACATAAAACTATTGAAATTCCCACGTTATAGTTAGTTCTACTCACTATAACTTGCGCGTGTAATGCACTGCTGATGACATCACATATTACATCACTCATGACATGGTCAGTGACATCACTCATGACATCACTGATGAAACCATCCTTGTGACAGAGAGACTGACCTCCTTTCACTGTAAAGTAACCCTTGAAATACATATTCAAAAATAGAAACTAACATTTTCAAAAAAGTGGAGATACCTATACCAGTTACAACAACCAATTCAGTAATTCCACCATTTACATACACATCCACTCATTCACCAACAGTTCTATATAGTCAGTCATACACATACTCACTCATCATATGTAGTGAGACACCTATACATCCGTTAACACACCGACAGTCTTCCAAAAGTTGCTCACACACATATTCACACATGCAAATAAAATATTGAACATCCATTTTTTTGCATATACAGCTATACACGCACTACCACCTTACTTCTAAGGAAATGTATACATACTTACTCTCTTAAACAATCACTTATAGAAACACATACTTATTTAAACAAGAACTCTTTCAATCTCTCACTCTCACATATACTCACTTATATACACCAATACTCACATATACTAGATTAAAACATATGTAGTTACTGATAAAGACACTAGTAAGACAGTAATTCACTTACTAACACATACATATACACACTCATTCACCCATACAGTCTGGCACATATGCTGTCTTCAAAACACATACAAACCGTGAGTCAGTCATTGATGCATCTGTGTGCTAAGTACCACCCCCACCAAATCATACAGACACTTATACTGATACTAAAAAAAAACATCTAATAACTCATTTACACACACATGTAGCTACTCACAAACCCATGCAGCCACTTATACACAAAGTGAAACACTGATACAAACATTTAAATATTTAAACAATACTCGCTAATATATGTATTCACTATGATACACTTAATAAGCCTGTTAACCAATCATTTAAAAAAAACATCCATTAAGACACTTATTTAAACATTTATTCTTCCATTGACCTTTACATATACATATATAAAACATGTTTAATTTTCAGAAAGGCACACATTCACTGGATGGTGTCATCAGTGATGTCATGAGTGATGTCACTGACCATGTCATGAGTGATGTAATATGTGATGTCATCAGCAGTGCATTACACGCGCAAGTTATAGTGAGTCCAACTAACTATAACGTGGGAATTTCAATGGTTTTATGTCAGTAACATTTCCAGGTAACTATAACTGGTGTGAAACCTATGGTTTTTCAGTGAATTTAATAGGTTTTTTAAATGCTAATTCCTAACTATAACTGGTGTGAAACCCATGGTTTTTTCAGTGAATATATATATGTATATATATATATATATATATTTATTAATTATAAGGTCTTGAATAGTAAACATGTTTGAATAATTGTGATATTTGAAAACAAACTTATGTTTGTCTTGCTATAATTTTCTTGTTGGATATTTTATCGATGGTCATGGATGATTCACTGGTTTCTTTTTTACTGTTGGTTTAAAAGCAACATTTTATTTTTATTAAAGTGTTACATTTAATTAGATTATTTTTATTTAGTTTCTAGTTTTATTTAGATGAGAGAAAAAAATACTAACTATTTGTAGGTGATGAAGTTTATTTCATTGATGTTATTGTATGTTGAAGTTTGTAGAAGCTGTAAAGAGGAAAGTAATTGTTAGTTAGATTTAGCTTTTTTTATCTAAATTTTGTGTTTTTGATTAGTTTGCTCTATTTGTTGGTTAATTTATATACTTACTTAGGGGCTCATTACGATGGCAGAAGGACCTGAGTATGTCTGCCATCGTCATGGGAAATGGGGATTGTCTAGCTATATGACAACAGTCTTGACCATGGAATTACAATGCGACCGCCACAGTGGCGGTCGCATTAGGCATGTTTACCATTGCGGTGGGTGCTGCAGGCTGCAGCACCGCCGCAATGGTAAACATGAAGGTCTTGCATTTCAATGCACTACGTTGCAGGCACCATGCGCTTCCCGCCACATGGTGCATGGAAATGAAGGGGGGATACCATGGGTACCCACCCACTCCCCAATACATGGAGGGCCCGCAACAGGCCCCTGAAGTCAATATCTGCCAGCCAGTGAATGGCGGTTGAAACACCATCCACCGCTGGTGGAGGTGAAGCGTCCTAATATGGCGGATGATTCCTGCTAGGCACCGCCACCATTCTAGGTATGCTTTACGGGTCCTTTAGGCAATCGGAACAATTGCCTGTGGCGGACCCGAGGCGGACGGAATTCCCGTCTGCCAGCAAACCGCCTGTCATCATACTATTACAGGCGGAGAATGGCTGCAATTTGGTAGTGATTCCGCCACAGGCAGGCTGCCAGTGGAGGATTCACCACTATCATAATGAGCCCCTTAGTTTTTTTATTTTTGTTGAATTTTATTTTGTTCTTGTTTGCAAAGTTAATCCTTGTTTTGAGTTTTTTAGGTGGGGTTTTAGTGAAGTGTAACTGTGAAACATAAAAGAAACTGTTATAGTTTTAGTTAATTTTAATATTTCAATCTTTTTTTAAATATACCTACTATTTTTAGTTGATGAAGTTTCTTTTGTTGATATTATGGTTTTGTTGACTTGTGCAGAAGCTGTTAGCTATGCTTTGCTTTTTTATCACATTTATTAGTTTTATATCCTTTACTTTATTTGTTGGTTAAGTGATATGCTTACTTTGTTATACATTTTTTGTAATGTTGATTTTAAAGTTGTTGTGGACGTAAATCTTTGTATTGAATTTTCTAGGTGGATTTTTGGTGAAGTTTAATCAGTGACATATAAAGGAAAACATGTGATGGTTTTAGTTAAGTTTTTTTAAGCACATTTTATTTATTTGGTTACAAAGTGTTGTTCTTACCTTTATTAAGTGATTTTCAGAATAGTTGTTTGTGTAGTCCTTTTTCGTTCTATTTTCTGTCTCGTAAAGGATTGTGTTTCCTCCGTTTCCTCTGTGTTTGTCTGTTAGATGACAATTTTTGTGTTAATTAATTGACTGTTTTTACAGTGTTTATTTAATTATTCAGAGTTTTGTATTGGTTTGTGTTGGTGTAGTTTAAATCTATTAGTGGAGATAGCTTTTTTGAATTTTTAGCTGTTACATTTTAATGTATTTAATATTTATTATGTTTATTTAATATTTGTTTTAATTGTGTTTATTATTGTTATTTAAATGTATATCTAGATACGTGTGATATATTGTTTTATATATTATATATATTTATGTTTGTTAATTTCTGTAGTTGTGATATTTTTTTTTGTTTTGTTTGTTTATTTAAAATGTTTGTAATATGTTATTTGTTATATTATTTAAAGAATTTATTTTTATGATTAAATGTTATTTTCGGTAAAGTTTATATGTATTTTATCGATGTTTGTGTTGTCAATATATTTCATGTAGATATTTTTGCTGTGTTTGATCTTAATTTAATGTTAGCAGTATTTGTGTTCTTTATTTTTGTTGATATATTTGTCATTGATTTTTTTTAACAATATTTTTTATTGATGTAAGTAATATTTCTGTTTTGTGTATTGGGTTTCGATATGTTTGTATACAATATTTTTGACTCAATATTTTTGTAGTTCGATGTTATAGGAGCCGATGTTGCATCAGTGTTCCCACAGCAAGGTTTACATTTTCTGCCTAGATGAATGTTGGATGGTCGTACTCCAATGGAAGTGTTATCTGGAGTTCTAATTTTTGTACCAGTTCTTGATAACTCTAGTGCAGTGGCAGAAGATGCGCCCTTCGGGGCTGGTGGAAAACAACCATTTCCTCACTCCTGGGGTGGTCTCTCGTCCGCCATACTACAATGGGCAAAGATAGCCCATTGCACGTCGGCCGCACAGTTTCAGGATCTGCCTGAATTTACCTTCCACAACAGTGGTGGAGGGAACTAATAGAGACCGCCATACAGAATGACGTTATGACCGCCGGACAAATCACAATGCCTTAAACAACCCATCAAAACGCAGCTGAGAAACTCGCCACTCGGAGACGGCAGAAGAACAACTACAGAGATAGAAACTTGAATCCCGGGAACCTCCACACCTTCCTGACCACCATGGATCTAGCTCTACAAGCCCTTCCGCTTCTGTACCTGATCCACTATCAGCAGATAAGATGCTGCCGTGGTCAACACCGCAGGTAAGTAAATAACACATCTCCGCATACAACCACAACACAGAACCGTTGTGCTGAAATACGTTTCCTGTCTACATAATACACCCTGGTTGAGACCGGAACATATCTCCCAGTGTACTTACACATGTCCTGCTTTTATAGAAATTGACAACTCTGCATCGGGGTCACCCATCAACATATAAATCACTGCAAGGTCCCGGT
Organism: Lissotriton vulgaris; assembly: GCF_964263255.1. NCBI lineage: Eukaryota > Metazoa > Chordata > Amphibia > Caudata > Salamandridae > Lissotriton > Lissotriton vulgaris. Next base: position 406,307,544 of record NC_141694.1, on the reverse strand, counting down.
CATGTCACCGCAGCGGTGAAGCCACGTGAATACCTGCCCACAATGTAGTAGGGGTTCAGGCAGGACCGGGGCTAGTTATGGGCAGTGTGGGCATCTTCCCAGGGTCTCACTTTCAGCCTATCAGCATGTGCCCTGTTGTACATATATTTCACTTACTTATAAACTCTATGGTTGTTACCATTAGGCCACTCTGTATATATGTGCTCTATGATTTGTACCTTTGTGATGTCCTTATTAGAATGTTGTTAACATACGTACATGATGTCATAGATCGTTGGGTCACTTCATGCCTCATATTGAGGTTGTAAGCCAAGTTCTTTATTCTGTCTGCTCACAGGCCTTAAATATAATAAATCCTTTTACTTTATTCTCACTTCATGACATTCTTGTGTCACAAAAGGCCCCTCACAGATCATGTGTCCTGTAGTTCCCACACAAGAAAGATGTCTCCTTGCAATTAGGCACCATGGGAGGTGTACCCTCCCTGGGCCTCCCAAAGATGGTGCCTGGAGGCCTAGGGGAGGGAGACGCTTCCTCCTGTCCCAATTGCAAGGAGACCATTCAGAGACATTGAAGGACACCCAGTGTCTAGCATTTTAGATCCTCCACATTTTTTCCTCTTAGACCACAAGCAATTCTCACACCTATTCACTGAAGGTGTGAGAATTGCTTGTGGGAGTAAAGTAAAAAATGTGTACAACATCTCTGGGATACAGCAATGCAAGCTCTGCATTGGCGCAGGAAGGAAAGGAAGTGTCAGAAACCATACAGTGACCAGTCACACATCTGTGTCAACTACCTTGACATGTGTATGAATGAATGAAATGAAAATTGCACTTGTATAGCGCGTAGCTACCCGGAGGCCTCGCAGCGCTTGTGAATGATTACTTAGTGCGGGCTCAGGGTAGTTCAGCAAGTGTTGGCAAACAAGTGCGTTTTCAGGGCCTTCCTAACAGACATATGGTTGTTGTGTTCCCCAAGAGAAAGCGGGAGGGAGTTCCAAAGTCTCGCCGCCGTATGAGAGAAAGAGCGGCCTCCCCAGCGGGCTTTCTTGACTTTGAAAGACGTTGCCAGCTGAAGGGTGCAAGAGCGAAGGGAACGGGACGGGACATATGGCGTAACCATAGGGTGTAGAATTACAGGGCCCGTTCGATGGAACGATTTATGTGAGATACACATAGCCTTAAATTGCACTCTTGCCGCCACAGGGAGCCAATGAAGTTCCTTTAGGGCGTTCTTAGCTGACTGCCAGCGGGGGATGTTGTAAAGTAGGCGAGCCGCACTGTTTTGTGTGACTTGGAGCTTCTGAGTGACAGAGGTCGGGACTCCCATATAAAGAGCATTCCCATAGTCCAGGCGGGAGAGTATCAGGGCCTGGACTATGACCCACCTCGCCTGGAATGGGAGCAGAGGGAGCACCTTCCGCAGCATCCTCATTAGCCCGAAACAAGTGGCGGCCGTCTTGGTAGCCTGGACTGAAAAGTCAAGTGCTTCATCGAGCCAGTTCCCAAGGCTCTTTATCTGGGACTTAGGGACAGGGGACGGGCCTAAACATGGTGGCCAGATGGATGCAAGGGCAGAGGGAGAAGGGTTGCCCAGTAGGATGATGTCTGTCTTCTCCCCATTAAGCTTTAAGCAGGAAGATTGCATCCATCTGGCAACAGCCTCTAGACAGGGGCCTAAGGTGGGGGACGATCCCTCAGAGTGGTCTAAAGAGACCACCAATTGGGTATTGTCCGCGTAGGTGACAATACGCACACCAAAGGGATGGACTATCCTGTCTAGAGGTTCCATGTAGGCATTAAAAAGGGTAGGACCTAGGGAGGAGCCCTGGGGGACCCCGCACCTAAGTGGGTGTTTGGGAGACACCGCTTCACCCTCAAAGAGTTGAAAAAAACGCTCATCCAGGAAGGATGTCAGCCATTCTAGGGCCGCGCCCGACACGCCCATGCCCGCCAGTCGATGTAATAGCGTGGCATGGTTAACCATGTCGAACGCGGCGCTGAGGTCTAATAGAATGATGGTGACTTTTCCTCCCCGATCCAGCACGGCTCTCGCTTCTTCCGTTACCGCAAGGAGGGCGGTTTCAGTTCCGTGCTGAGGACGGAACCCTGTCTGAGAGGCACGCAATAGGCTATTGGACTCTAAATAGTCCATTAGGATGTTATTAACGTGCCTCTCAAGCAATTTGCTCAGCCACGGAAGAAGAGAGATAGGGCGATAGTTTGCCCAGTTGCTCTGGTCGAGGTTGTTTTTTTTTAACAAAGCCTTCACCATCGCCACTTCCAAGATGGTGGAACAGATTTGGAAGAGATGAAAGCGTTAAGAACGTCTAAGATGACTGGACGAACGACGTCCAAGACCTTAATGAGGGTCTGAGGAGGTGCTGGGTCGTTGGGAGAGCCAGAGGTGATCTTAGGGATCAGTTTGTCTAGTCCGGGGGTGTCGAGGAATGGGATTTCCTCCAGCTTACAAGGAACAGAGGGGTCAGGGGTGATGAGGGATTTCGGATCATCCTTGGTGTTGTTAAATGAGGAGTATATGGCCTGAATCTTTTGAGAAAAAAAGACGGCCAGATCATTACAACGGTTTTGAGCGCCTTCAACAGAGGGACGCTCAGCAGGAGGCGAAATAAGGGATTTAGCGATTTTGAAGATTTCCCTGGGGGCATTTGCCGCCGCATTGATTTTCCCTTCATAAAAAAGAACTTGTGCTGCCTTTATCTCCATTTTATAGATTTTTATGGCAGCCCTATACTCAGCTTTTCTGGGTTGAGAATAGTCCTCCAGGCTCTCTCAAGTTTACGGCAGGCTACTTTCTTGAGTCTGAGGGCAGGTGTATACCATGGGGCAACTTTAGGTCTTCTTATGGAATTGCAGGCATGTTCGGGAAGGACCTGGTCAAGGGTGCTGGAAATCCAATTATTAAAATTATTAGTTGCCTTACTAGGATTGGTTGCCTTCTCAGGTGGATTTTTGGCAAGGGCAACTTCCCAGTCAGGCAGGGGAAGAGAGGGCCATTTCCTACCTCGATGCTTGGTGAGGTTATGAGAGGAAGGGGGGGGATTGGTACACCAAGTGAAGGGAATTAAAAAATGGTCGGTCCAGGGTAGAGGAATCGGAGTCTCCACCATGAGGTTATCTATGTTGCTGTAAATGTGGTCAAGAAGATGACCTTTGTTGTGCGTAACATGAAAGCCCTTCTGGCATAAATCCATGGCTTGCAGGTTGGAACGGAGATTGTTAGCCGATTAATTGTGGGGGTCGTCTAAATATAGGTTAATGTCACCAAGCAAAGTGAGATTGGGAGAGGTCAAGACAACGCTTGCAACAAGATCTATTATCTTGGTAATGAAGTTATTGAGGGGGCCAGGTGGGCGGTATGCTAGGATGCCCGAGAAGGTGGTCGTGGGAGAAAGTTCTAACGAGAAGTGGAGACTCTCGCAAACTGGTGTGGTGGTTGGAGTGACGCAGCACTTATAGCTGTCCCTATATATAATAGCCAGTACACCACCTCTCCCAGTCTGGCGGTCTGATCGTTTAAGTGTGTACCCTTGGGGAGTGACCCATACTGCCGTAGGGTCTTTATCTAGCTGGAGCCAGGTTTCTGTTAAAAACAGGGCAACGGGGTTAAGTTCTTCAATCAACATGTACAGTTCGGTGAAGTGTTTCGGTAAAGACCGACAATTAAGGAGAAACATTCTCCATTTGTGTCCGAAGGACGAGTGACCACTGAGTGAAGGAAGGGGGCGCCAATTACATACCTTACAATGATATTTAGTGTTGGTTGGGAGGAATGAGTGGTTACAAGACGACTTGGTGGGGGGGCGTAGGGAGAGAAGCAAAGAGGAGTTGTAGGAGAAAGTACCTGCCATGATGTGAGTCCAGGGCCAGAACACGCAAAACGTGTCTGGACGCGGACTGGCGCAGACTGGCTTCTCTTTGGCGCCTCTTAGGCGCTCCCGCTGCGTGTTACCGCTGCGCGAGGGGGCAGGGCATATGTAGATTGGGAGGTGAGGGAAGACTAGAGCGCCACCCTCTAAAGATGGCCGCCCGCCGAGGGACACGCAGGAAGTAGGAGCGCTCTTTCTCCCTCCACTCAATCAGCATCAGATAGCTGCGGTGGACCGGGGAGTCAACGCTATGCCTGGCAAGGTAACAACAATTTTATATGACACTTTACAGTTTTTAAAAAACCCACAGGTTAAAAACACACAGTTTTTAAAATCGTCCTCAACAGTGCAAAAACGATCCACACCCAAGCGCTAGCGTGCTAGTAATCAATCTGCACGAGCGCTAGTGTTTAGAGCCCTAAATAGTCAGGGAGGGAGGGAAGACTAGAGTGTCACCCTCTAAAGATGATGTAACCAGCACAACATACATGGCTCATTGTCATACTCCCTGACTTTCTAAACCAAAGTATGACCTTCACACATACTCCTCATCAACCCATCTCACACCTGCACTACTCAACACTTGTGAGAAACACAGATAAAGGTACAAATAAGGTCCTGTGAGTTTACTGATAACCAATGACACAACCTGGTGTGTATCTACAAATGTCAGAATCCCACTCAGGAATGTCTGAACCAATAGTGATAACAAACCCAAGTCCAACAAGCTCAGCCATGTACAGGCAAACAGTAGATAGGCAATGTGACCCCAGACAGGACAGGAATACACAACATTTTCACTCTGGCAAATGCACAGACATCATACCCCAACACAATCAAAAAATGCATTATCAAATGCCAATCCTGAACACTAACTGTGATCAATAGGACCAATCTGCTAACACAGAGGTAGGCACTACACCAGTTACCAGGTGAGCATGGAGTCAATGTGTAGCACAAACATGCACATGCACACTCGTGACAGGTCATACATAAGAGAACATAGCACACTTGTGCACTCAAAAGAAGCTCATGAACAAGAATCCACATTGCCGCAAGTGACATTCACACAAGAAATGAACACTACAAATTCAACACACATCTGAATGCATTACAATGCTCAAACTTCTCAAACACAATATCAATCAAATAGAACATCACAATCACAAGGACCTGTCAGTAGAAAGAGCCAACACAGGCAAACACTGCATCCATCAATAAGAAATACACAACATATGGACATACCGATTCATCGCATAGCAAACTCAGCTGGACATCAGGGGGATGCAAACCAGGTAAGTACAAGACAACATACACTGAGAGCAGTGCATGCACAGTAAGCAGTGTGTGAACACCAACAAAACCAGTATCAGACATATCTGAGTGCTCCACCATGAACTTCCACACCACAAATTATCACAGGCCACAGATCACATCACAATCAGGAAGGGTAGCAGTAGCTCAGGAAACAGACATACACCTTAGCTATCACCCACAGCTGCACAAATCAGGAAAACCCAGATGCATCCAACATGACTAGAGGACTGTACTGGTCAAACATATGCAATGCACATGAGCAACCATGACTGCAGTCAAGTAAAAGAAAGTACCACATAGCAAATTGTGAAACTGTCCTGAGTGGCACATTGGTCCTGTACGCAGATCATCCTCCCACAGAATAGTGTCACACTATGAAGTGGTGGGGAGGGTCACACACTGGCAAGGCATGGGTTGGGAGATATTAGACTGAAGTGGTGTGTACATCAGTATTGGATAAGTGAGGAGTGTACAGTGCAAAAACACATAGAGGAGTAACTCAAAATGTATAGGCATCAGAAGCACCTATTGGGGATGGTATGACTCTTCATACCACATGCTTGTCCCACAAATGTGTCAAGTGATAGCAATATATGAGAAAATTCACACATAATGTCAGTTTGCCTTATCAGGTCAGCACAGTGAGCACAAACTTAAACAAGAACCATGGTTGATCAACAAAATGCAACACAGACGTTGCAGTGACACACTCTGCATACTCACAACTGACAGCAACAACAAGTAGGTGTACTTCAGGATTGCAAGGTCATACACACACACACTGCTGAGTGCTCAGCCTACATCGCCTACATGTGCCCACAATCTGAACCACATGTCTGGTAATATAAACAAACAGGCACTCATTACTTGGATCACACATATTTGTAGGTGTCTTGTAAAGGGCACATACACCTCAATACATCTGACAATGACAGGCCAATCACACTGTATGACTACTCAAGTGCACACATTCAAATGTACCCATGTGACTATGAAGACAAGCCTACACAAGATGACTACACATCTACACTGCTGTTCGCACATTAAGAAAGATCCCACAAATATGATGGACCCTGTCCACCCGCAAAAGTTATCCTGTGGATAAAATTCACTTCTGTTGTGGTACTGCATCCAAATATGACATGTCTACAAAATTGGAGACCTGACAATGGAATGCTTAGGACAAGAGTGGATCATCACAGACAACCATCATTGCACCCTCAGGCCTCTGAGTCAAGAAGCACAAAAGTGCCTGTAACCACTGGCAACCTCTGAAAAAGAAAATCAAGTAATTGCCAACGTGAATGTGACATACAGAGCATGTGTCACATGAACATATACAGATACATTGCACTTTTTTGTTAGCAAGGGCAGAGACAAAGCACACAACATGAGTAACAGTCTTTATTACATAATCTCTGGATAGGCATAAAAAGTGCAAAACATCAAGGCCATTGGGTAGTCCAAATTTCTAGTCCGCACATGTGTGAATGAGAACTTGCACATCAAATGGGTAACACAGTCAACTACCATGAGAATCACCAAAGCTCAGGGGCTTCAAAAGGGCAGTCCAGGCGCTGCTGTGGGAGAAATGGTGTGGGGAGGGGGACTTGGCTTCAACTTTGGCTTTAAGTTGAACTGGGAGGGGGCTGATGGTTGGGGCCAGTTGGAGTCCTGGACTTGGTAGAGAGAGAGAACTGGCTGAGGTATAGAATCCGTGGCTGTGGGAGCCTGAGGGCTGCTTGGACTGGGTGGAAAGGTGGCACGGGGAGGTGGAGACATGCTGTGTGGAGGCACAGTGGCTGAGGGTGAATGTTGAGGGCTGGGTCTCAACTGTTTGGGGATCTGATAGCCCACAACTGTCTTGGCCAGAGTGAGAAGTGAAGTGGGCACAACAACCTCACTCTTCCCCAAAGGTGTAGAAGGTGCAGGTGGCTCTTCCTGTGTGGATTTGCTGGACCAGGTGGAACGCTGGGTTTGGCCTTGCCTTTTCCCCTGCATCCCCTGCAGTTGAGGTAAACCCCCCCACTTTGCTCTCCTCTCCCTGCTTCACAGGGGTTTGGGTGGGAGTCAATATTTTAGGTGAATCTGCCTTTGGAATGTGTTTGGGCTTAGTTGTGGCAAGCACCAGGTTCCTAGTAGACAGAGCAATGGTTTGTGGGTCATTGGGATCAGGTGTGGGGATGGGAGTACCCTTTGATGGAGATGAGTTTGATGCTTGTGATGTTGATGCATGCTTTTTGGCCTGATGCCCATGAGTGTCATGTGATGGGATTTATTTGCGCTCATGCTTGCCCCTTTTGTTTTGTGGCGTGGGTGTATGTGGTCTGGTATGCATTGAGTGCTGCTGTTGTGTGCTGCGCATGGATGCCTGGGTGCCTGCGGGCTCTGGCGTGTGTGTACTCTCATCAGGTGGTGCCACTGGCAGGGTGGTTGATGAAGGAACAGGAGCTGGACTGGGTGCTAGGGACTACTGAATGGCTGCTGTCAGTGTGGAGGAAAAAGACTGGACAGTTCGGTGTAGGCCACCCACATCGGAATGAATGCCTTCCATGAAAGCAGCAACCTGTGCCAACTTGTTGCCATGACCCTGGAGGGCATTCAGGAGAGCAGTCTGACCCACACAAAGCTGGCACAAAATGTCTACCACCTACACACTAAGGAGACAGGGGCAGTGGTGCCTGGGGGGATGGAGACTCCACCCTTCCTAGAGCTGCGTGCACGGACAGCACTTGGGGGAGCATCCGGGAGGGTGGGCACTGGACGAGTTGTGGAAGAAGAAGATGCATATCTTGAACTTCCTGTGCCCGCCAACACCGAGGAGTCACTGCTGGAGTTGGAAGATGTGGAGGTTGGTGTTTCCGGGCGGTAATCATCCAGGGCACTCCTGTCCCCCTCCAAGGTGCTGGTCACATCACTGTCACTGAACTCCTGAGTAAAAAAACAATTGATGGACAGAATGCAGAGCAATGTCATACATTCACCCCAGTACAGAGATCTGGGCCTAAATACATAGTTTTTTGCTCACCATGCCATTCCAGTTTGGACCCATCCATATGCAAATCAGTCTTGACCCTGCGCCCAATGGGGATAGTCCAGCCCGAACTGCCAGGCCAGGTCCTCTCTGGACTTGAAACAAGCCTCCTAGCGCCGGTTAGGACTTTCAGCCCTCATCAGCCCGGATATCATGACTCCAGTGGCATGGAGAGCACAGGATCAATGTCTGGGTATACCCGTCTGACTCAGGGTGACAAATGCAAAAAGAACAATTGATGGGCAGAATGCAGAACAATGTCATACATTCACCCCAGTACAGAGATATGGGCCTAAATCCATTGTTTTTTGGCTCACCATGCCGTTCCAGTTTGGACTCAGCCATATGCAAATCAGTTTTGACCCTGCACCCAATGGGAACAGTCCAGCCCGAACTGCCTGGCCAGGTCCCCTCTGGACAGGAAAAAAGCATCCCAGGACCGGTTTCAGGCTTTCAGCCCTCATCAGCCAGGATAGCTAGACTCCGGTGGCATGGAGAGCACAGGACCCACGTCTGGGCATACCTGTCCCACTCGGGTGATAAATGCAGTGTGTAGCAGTCATGCCAGTAGCTTCCCCAATGGTGCCGGGCTCCCGTTCTTTCTTGCCCTTTGTAGATGCTGCAAGAGATAGAGACATATGTTCAGTATAGTACCATACTCACAAACATCATATGCAAGCAAAGCAACACACTTTAAAATGAGACTCCCATATGGAACTCCTCAATGTACTTTCAGCATAGGCTACATTTATGTAATCATCAGAAGATGCATTGAAACATGCATAGTTGACAGTAATGCTCCATGTTGCATTGACACAGCCAAATAGCTGGGCCTGCACCTTTCTGTAACCACACATACAATTGTTTGTATGTATACGTGCCTGTAGGTGAGAAAGCTATACACCAAACATGTTGTCTCATTCTCATATGGAGTCCCTTTAAGAAAACACCACAGATACAAACTCCGATATGTCCTTTTGAAAGGGCTACCAGTTCCTGATATCGACCTTGTTGGGCTTAGAAGCACAACTACAATTGACCATTGGTGTCAGCTGTGTAGATGTTACAATATATCTGTTGTGCACACTAACATGTTGCTAACTGCTGTTCACTGCAATTTGATTTTCATGACACTCACACTGCAGCATATCTGTCAATGAAGTGCCAATGAGCACCATTGCACTATGTAGTCCCAAGTACAAAGTACATTAGCATAAGAATGGGAAGTTAATGCAAGTCCTTCATAGGTTGTGACATGTCACATACCAACATGTCCACAAGTCCCTGACAGTCCCTCATTGATCCAAGGCAGGATTGTGTCTGCTGTTGATGATGAATTTGGTGGACTCCATAACGACAGCTAATGTGTGACAATACCTAGGGTCTGGCATATGACATCACTATGTTGTGCTGACTGATGACATTGAGGACACATCAATGTGCCAATAAGTCACACACTGATTAAACGCATTAGCCACAACTTCACCATGCATTGATGCACAAGGACACCCCTTCACAATGCACACATACTGAGGACTGACACTCCATAGTGCCTAAACAATTTTGCAATAGCTAGGTTCTGCTACATTGCATTTAAATCACAGAGTCTATCCATCCCAGTCATGTTGCCATGTGCACAAATGGCAAAGGTAAAGTAGCCAATGCATCACTCCAAACATCACCATCTACCCTTTCAGCACCTGTGTGCTCATGCTCTCACTATGGCAGGTAATTTAATCATGTCATGCTATGCAGCTGCTTTTTGGGCTAATATACTTTTAAATGGTGCTGTCCTCTCTATCATTGTGGATAAAGGGACCCATGAGACAGGTGTGACCCTTACCAACTCACTAGTCCCTGAGTCCATATCTGTGCATGTCTGCAGCCACTAAGACATCATCACACAAGAACACTATTGAGCTAGCCATACAGCGCACACAACACAACAATTATTCTGGGCTACCCACTTCACACAATGAACTATCCTGTGTGGGGGGTCTCAGGGCAGACAACATTCATGCAATGTGAGAAACAAAATGTCATAAAAATGCAGAATAGCTGCATTTAACATAAAGGCCACTAAGAAGCCATTGCATCACACTAGAGACAGCACTCACACGCAAAGTCACACTTTGCACAATTCTCATCCCCAACTTGCTGCTGATGGGCCCTCAAGCATCCATCCAGCTCTGGCTGTGTCACTGCCAAGATGCGGGCCATTAGTGGTGTCATGCTCCTGTGCTCCAACCTGTGTCTTCGAGTTCAAGTTCAAGTTCAAGTTCGGGCATTTATATAGCGCACTACTCATCCAGAGGGTTTCAAGGCGCTTGGGAAGGGGTTCGTTATTTTTCGAATAGCCAGGTTTTAAGTTCGTTTCTGAAGGAGATGTGGTTTTGAGTAAGGCGGAGGCGAGTGGGGAGTGAGTTCCAGGTCTTGGCCGCCAGGAAGGAGAAGGATCTTCCCCCCATGGTGGATTTTTGGATGCGCGGGACTGCGGCGAGGGCTTGATTGGACGATCTTAGTTGGCGGGTGGGTTTGTAGGACAGTCGAGTGTTGAGGCATTCAGGTCCTAGATTGTAGAGGGCCTTGTGTGTGTGGGTGAGGAGACGGAATGTAATTCTTTTGTTGACGGGAAGCCAGTGGAGGTCTTTTAGGTGTCCGGTGATGTGATCTTGGCGGGGGATGTCCAATATGAGTCTCGCTGATGCGTTTTGGATGCGTTGGAGTTTTTTCTGTAATTTTGCTGTGATTCCGGCGTATAGTGTGTTACCATAATCCAGTCGACTTGTGACCAGTGCGTGGGTGAAAGTCTTTCTTGTCTCGAGGGGGATCCAGCGGAAGATCTTTTTGAGAGTGCGAGTACGTTGAAGCAGGAGGATGAGACTGCGTTGACTTGTCTGGACATCGAGAGAGAGGAGTCTAGGATGAATCCAAGGTTATGTGCATGGTCTATGGGTGTGGGTGCTGTGCCCAAAGCGGAAGGCCACCAGGAGTCGTCCCAGGCAGAGGGGGAAGATCCTAGGATGAGCACCTCCGTTTTGTCTGAGTTGAGTTTCAGGCGGCTGTGTTTCATCCATTCGGCTACTTCTTTCATGCCTTCGTGAAGATTGGTTTTGGCGGTGTTGGGGTCTTTGGTGAGGGAAAGGATTAATTGGGTGTCGTCGGCCTAAGAGATTTTGTTGAGGTTGTGTTGGCGCGCGATGGATGCGAGTGGGCTCATGTAGACGTTGAAGAGGGTGGGACTGAGTGATGATCCTTGTGGTACTCCACAGATGACTTCAGTGGCCTTTGAGTTGAATGGGGGAAGTCGGACTCTCTGAGTTCTCCCAGCTAGGAACGAGGTGATCCAGTCCAAGGCTCTTCCTTGTATGCCGATGTTGCTGAGGCGTTGTATAAGGGTGCTGTGTCAGACTGTGTCGAAAGCGGCGGAGAGGTTGAGTAGAATGAGGGCCACTGTTTCTCCGTTGTCCAGTAGTGTTCTGATGTCGTCTGTTGCTGCAATGAGGGCAGTATCAGTGCTGTGTTTGGCTCGAAATCCGGACTGAGAGGGGTCGAGGGAGTTGTTGGATTCAAGGAAGGCGGCGAGCTGGCTGTTGACGGCTTTCTCAATGACTTTGGCCGGGAATGGGAGGAGGGATATGGGTCGGTAGTTTTTAAGTTCAGAGGTGTCTGCTGTGTTTTTTTTAAAAGGGCGCTGAGTTTGGCGTGTTTCCATCTTTCTGGGAAGGTGGCAGAGTTGAACGAGCAGTTGATGACATCACGGAGATGGGGTGCAATGATGGAGTCAGCTTTGTTAAAGATGTGGTGGGGGCAGGGGTCGGTTGGCGAGCCAGAGTGGATTGAGTTCATTAGGCGGATGGTGTCTTCAGTGGTGATTGGGTTCCAGGCGCTGAGGTTGTTAGTTAGTGGAGTAGGATCTGAGGGGGGTGGGGAGGGTTGGTCGCTGGGAGTATTCTCGAAGCTGTTGTGGATGTCGGCAATTTTGTTGTAGAAGAAGGAGGATAACGCATCGCAGAGGTCTTGGGAGGGAGTGATGTCGTTAGAAGCTGCGGTGGGGTTGGTGAATTCTTTGACGATGTTGAAAAGTTCCTTGCTGTTGTGAGTGTTGTTGTCGAGACGATCCTTGAGTGCTGATTTCTTGGCAGATCGGATCAGTTGGTGGTGTTTGCGGGTGGCTGCCTTAAGGATGGCCATGTTGTCGGTGGTTGGGTTTTTTCTCCATGTTTTCTCCAGGGTGCGGCATAGCTTCTTGGATTTTTTAAGGTCATCATTGAACCAGGGAGCCTTTTTGCTGGCTGATTTGATCTGGTGCTTTTTCAGGGGTGCTAATTCGTCAGCACTGTGGGTGATCCATTGCTTGAGATTGGTGGCCGCTTTGTTTGGGTCCAGTGAGAGGGAGGGAGGGTTTTGGTTGAGTGATGTGAGGAGTTGGTCGAAGGTGATTTTGTTCCAGTTTCTCCGAGGAATAGGTTGTGGGTGGTTGTGGGTCAGGGTGGTTTTGTAGCTGAAGTGAACACAGCTGTGGTCCGTCCAGTGGAGAGCTGTGGTGCGGTCGAAGGAGATGTGCTTGCTGGAGGTGAAGATAGGGTTGAGCGGGTGTCCGGCTACATGGGTGGGGGTGTCAACAAGTTGTTTGAGTCCCAGGTTGGCCAGGTTGTCCAGGAGGGTGGAGGTGTTGCTGTCGTGTTTGTTTTCAAGGTGGTAGTTGAGGTCTCCTAATAGAATGTAGTTCTCGGAGACAAGGGCATGTGGGCTGATGAAGTCCGTGATGTCATCGCTGAATTGAGTGCGGGTACCTGGAGGCCTGTAGATGAGGATGCCCCTAAGTGTGGTCCTAGGGTCGGTGTGGATCTGAAAGTGGAGTTTTCGGCGGTTGCAAGATTATCGTCGGAGCTGGTCGTGATTATGATGGTATTCCTATGGATGATGGCGATGCCTCCTCCTGTTTGATTGTTGCGGTCTTTTCGGATAATCTTGTAAGCGTCCGGTATGGCTATGGCGATGTCGGGGCTGATGATGTGTTCATCCATGTTTCTGTAAGGAAGGCGATGTCCGGTGACGCAGTGTCGAGTAGGTCCCAGAGTTCAGTTGCGTGTCTGTGGACCGAGCGGGTGTTAAGCAGGATGCACTTCAGGCGGTTAGAGTTGGAGCTGTGAATGGAGGAAGTGGAGTTGGTGAGGGTCCTGAAGCAGTTGAACTTGCAGGAGAGGCAGGCGAATGGGCCGTGGGTACGTCCTGGGGTTGCAGCATTGTGGTGTGCGTCCGGGGTTGAGGGCAAGGAGAGTTGCGGCATCAGATGTGACTCTAGTGGATTGGGTGCGGTGGGGACCAGGGGGTCTGGCGCTGGGCGCGGTCCAGGCGCGGACGGGCGTAGACGGGCTTAACTTTGGAGCACCTTCGGCGCGCATGGGGCACGACCGCTGTGCGTGAACGCTGCGCGAAGACGCCTCTGTCATAAATGGGTGGTGAGGGGGGAGGGGCGAGGGAGGAGCAGCTGGGAGGCGGGTGCGTGGTGGAGGGGGCGGGCTCCGGGCACAACAACAACAATAATGGCGGCTAAAACGGAAGCGCCGACCGGGTTGGGGGAAATTGATTAAATATTTACGCGGTGGTCAGCGAGGCGGCTGAGGAGCGGAGCACACAAGCAATGGGTCACAGCAGCAGATAAACAAGCGATCCGGCAATGCGAGCAAGCACAGGCACTCGAAGTCAATGCAAACAATACAGGCACTTATAAATAATAAAATGATGCAGGCACGGGCACTCGAAGTCAATGCAAACAATACAGGCGCTTATAAATAATAAAATAATGCAGGCACGGGCACTCGAAATCAATGCAAACAATACAGGCGCTTATAAATAATAAAATAATGCAGGCACGGGTACTCGAAGTCAATGCAAACAATACAGGCACTTATAAATAATAAAATGATGCAGGCACGGGCACTCGAAGTCAATGCAAACAATTCAGGCGCTTATAAATAATAAAATAATGCAGGCACGGGCACTCGAAATCAATGCAAACAATACAGGCGCTTATAAATAATAAAATAATGCAGGCACGGGCACTCAAAGTCAATGCAAACAATACAGGCGCTTATAAATAATAAAATAATGCAGGCACAGGCACTCGAAGTCAATGCAAACAATACAGGCACTTATAAATAATAAAATGATGCAGGCACGGACAAGCGCTATGAATATCAGCAGAGCAGCGCTAACGATACCCAGATGGGATAGTCAGGAGAGAGCAAGGGCTAGAAGGGAGCGACCGCTTCTGACGAAGTCGAGGGAGCAACCTCAGCATAATTTCTGCCATGTTTTTGCTCAGACAGCAGATGTCATCCCACCTCTTGTGGCAGTGTGTATATCATTGGTTGGAGACACCCAGAGATCACATCTTGCGTGCAATGGCCCTACATATGGCCATACGCTGATGGACCTTAAGCTGCAGGCATGGGTGATAAGAAGAAGAAGTTTCTGTGACACTGTGTTGTGTACCACTGTGTGTCAGTGCAGGAGAATGAAAATACATATCAAAATAATACAACAATGGGGAGCAGATCCCAAACAGCATGACACATAGTACACTTGTATCATATAATCTCTAGTAAAAGAGAGAGGGACCCCAAGACCAAAGGGATAGGGTTCCACAGTTGACACAAGTCAAAAAATAATTCCCTTTGGGCGAACTACCATAAATACATAAATTCTTACAGAATATAATACAATAGCAATGTATACATGATGATGGACAAACTACATGGCCATCTCATACACATGCAGAGTGCAAGCACAGAGACCAAATTAAAAATGGCCCTCATCTGTGATGCACTATGTGAGTGAGCATGACATACAAGCGACCCTTTACCTTAACTGGTAGGTCGCTCCCCCTGCTGCAGCTCCGCCTGCACCCCTGCTGATGACTACTGCCGCCGCTGAAGTGGAGGCCCTCCACCACCCACAGGATACCACCTGCACCTCATCCCTGGTTGCCAGTGGTGGTCTTATGTTCGTATCCACTCTGTTGTGCCTGTAACTCTGTCTGCCCGCTACTCTTCTGTAGCCCCCTGCCCTCGCTCGCCTCTTTACCTCTGTGCCCCCTTTTTTGATTCTGTACCCCTTTACTTACTTCTGTGCCCCTTTTTGATTCTGTACCCCTTTTACTCACTTCTGTGCTCCCTTTTTTGATTCTGGACCCCTCTGCCTTGTCCCCTTCCTGCGACTGCTCCGCTTCCCTGCTCCCGTCCCCACCGCTGCTTCCCCTGCAGCCTCGCCCCCTCCGCACCCATACACTGCCCCTGACAAACGCCTCCCACCTCCCAGCTGCTCCTCCCTCCCCACCTCCTCATATATGGCGGCCGCTGTGCGGCAGCGCAGCGGGTGCGCCGCTGGTGTGCTGAAGGCGCGCCTAGGGCAAGCCAGTCTGCGCCCGTCCGCACCTGGACCGTGCCCAGCGCTAGAACCTCTGCCCCACACCAGCCAGGAAGACCGCTTCCGCTACGACGCCAACACCCTCATCGCTCTCAATCCAGGAAAAACCCAACCCTGCTGCCAAGCTGCCACAAAGCGCACCCACAGTCCCTTTGCCTGCAGAACTGCAGCTTCTCCTGCCTTGAAGGGGCTGAGAAACCCGCAATGACGGAACCCAACCAATTCAGATGCATCCTGATCAACACTCGCTCCACGCGCAAACATGCTGTTAACCTCTGGGACCTACGCAACACCACATACCCGGATATCTCCTTCCTGAGTGAGACCTGGATAAATGAAGCCTCCTCCCCAGACATCACCATAGCCATCCCTGACGGGTACAAGATCACCCACAGAGACCGCACCAATGGAGCTGGAGGAGGAATCGCCATCGTCCACAAGAACACCATCAGGGTCTCAACAAACACCAACGACACTCTCAGCACAACCGAACACATGCACTTCCAGATCCACACCGACCCTAAGACCACCCTCAGATGCACCCTCCTCTACAGACCGCCACAATTCGGCGACTCCCTCACTGACCTCATCAGCTCTCACGCGCTGACCTCCACCGATTACATCCTCCAACTCCTCCACCCTGATCGACAACCTCGCCAACCTCGGACTAAAACAGCTCATCACGACGCTGACCCACAACACCGGTCACACGCTTGATGCCATCTTCTCCTCACGCCCCCACATTGCCTTCAGCCACGCCTCTGAACTCACCTGGATAGACCACCACTGCATCCACTTCTCCTTCTGAAAACCCCTCACACACCACCGCACCCTACAGATCCCCCGCCACTGCTGGGGCAAAGTCACTGAAGAAATACTACAGACTAGCCTCACACTCAACCCACCGACCAACCCCACCAACCCCAATGATGGTGCACTCACCCTCAGACGCTAGATGGACGACTGCGCCAACACCATAGCCCCACTGAAAAAGCCCACCAACAGAGACACCAGCAAAAGAGCCATCTGGTTTACCCCGGAGCTCCTAGCTTCAAATTGCACCTGCCAGAAATTGGAGAACATATGGCACAGATACAATACGCCTGACAGCCGTACTGCCCACAGAGACGCCTTCTGCAACCACCACCACCTCATCAGGACTGCCAAAAGGACCTTCTTCCAAGACCGCCTTGGCAACAACGCACACAACAGAAAGGAGCTCTTCAACATCATGAAAGAACTCTCCAACACCAGCTCTAGCGCCGACATCCCACCATTGCAAGCCCTGTGCGAATCCCTCACCACCTTCTTTCGCTGAAAGATCACCGACATCCATGACAGTTTCAACCCCTGGGCGACCGCTACAGGCCTTGACACGCCGGACCCACTGCACCCCACCAACCACGACTCCCAGACAACCTGGGCCAACGTGAGCATCGAGGACACAATCAAGATCATGGGCACAATCCACTCCCAATCCCCGTCTGACCCTCTCCTACACCACATCTTCAACAAGGCCGGCAGTTCCATCGCACCCCACCTGCGCAACATCATCAACCTCTCCTTCGAGACCGCTACCTTCCCTGAGAGTTGGAAGCACGCAAAGATCAATGCCCTACTGAAGAAACCCAAAGCGGATCCGAGCGACCTCAAGAACTTCCAGCCCATCTCCCTGCTTCCGTTCCCAGCAAAGGTCATCAACAAGATAGTTAACATCCAGCTCCCCTGTCACCTCGAAGACAACAGCATTCTGGATCCCTCCCAATCAGGATTCCGTAGCAACCACAGCACTAAGACCGCCCTCATCGCCGCCACAGACAACATCAGGATCCTGCTAGACTAAAGCGAGACGGAAGCCCTCATTCTCCTAGATCTCTCCGCCGCATTCAACACCATCTGCCACTGCACACTACGCATGTGCCTTCACGACGCAGGGATCCGACACAAGGCCTTGGACACGACCACCTCCTTCCTCAACGGCAGAACTCAGAGAGTCCGCCTCTCCCCTTTCCGGTCCGAAGCCTCCGAGATCATCTGCGGCATCTCACAGGGATTCTCCATCAGCCCAACGCTGTTCAACGTCTACATGGCCCCACTAGCAAGCATCGCCTGACAGCACAACCTCAACATTATCTCCTACGCCAACGACACACAGCTGATCCTCTCCCTCACCAAGGACCCTCTCACCACCAAATCCAACCTCCACCAGGGAATGAAGGCTGTCGCCGACTGGATGAAGGAAAGCTGACTTAAGCTAAACTCAGACAAGACAGAGATCATCATCCTCTGGCCCAACCCCTGAGCATGGGACGACTCCTGGTGGCCCGCATCACTGGGGACACCCCCGGCTCCTACCAACCACACACGGAACCTGGGAGTCATCCTCAACTCGAAACTCACCATGACCAAACAAGTCAACATAGTCTCCTCCACCTGCTTCAACACCCTCCGTATGCTCCGCAAGATCTTCAGATGGATCCCGACTAACACGAGGAAAACAGACACCCAAGCCATAGTCAGCAGCAGACTCGACTATGCAAACGCCCTCTACGCGGAGCCTCGTCCAAGGTCATCAATATACTGCAAAGGATCCAGAACGCCTCTGCACGCCTAATCTTTGACATCCCGCGCCGCAACCACATAACCCCTACCTGAGAAACCTGCACTGGCTCCCCGTCGACAGAAGAATCCCCTTCAAGCTCCTGGTCCACGCACACAAGGCACTCCACGATACCGGCCAAGCCTATCTCAACAGTTGACTCTCCTTCTATGTACCCAACAGGAAACTCCACTCCACTGACCACGCCCTGGTCATGGACCCGCGCATCCGTAGAACCACTTCCGGAGGCAGGTCTTTCTCCCACCGCACCGCCAAGACCTGGAACATCCTCCCCCTCAACCTACGACAAACCGAAGACCTGCTGACCTTCAGGAGATGAATCAAGAACTGGCTCTTCGACCAGTAGCAGAAGCAACCCCCACCCCCCCAGGACCTTGAAACCCGCACAGGTAAGTAGTGCGCTTTACAAATGATCTGATTGATTGATTGATTGATTGATTGATTGATTGATTGATACAATACACTGGAAATGATGTTTTGTGGCAGACTCACTGTGTACTATACAACACACCAGGGCCGGACTGGTAATACTGGGCACCGGGCCATCCCCCGGGAGGCTGGAATGGGTGGGGGCCGGTTTCTTTACTGGGGGCCGGTTTTGTTGCTGGGGTGCGATTTTTAAACAATTGCCCTCCAGTAACAAAATCAGATGGCCGTCCAGCTTCCAGGCTTGTGTCCGACATCTCGGCTGCACTGCTCAGTCAGACTGGGACCCGCGGTGGCCGGAGGTGTGCATTATAGCAGTCTGCTGGCGGGCCCAGAGGAATACAGAATTAAGGGCCTGTCTGGGTTGTGCACTAATAGGAGAACCCATATTCATTTCAAAATCTTAGTGGCTTGCGCGCACTGTGGCGTGTGCACTGCTCATGGCACTGGGCTTGGGGGGACGGCTCAGGTAGAAGCTGCTAACTCTGGCTGCTAGATGATCTACAATTATGTATCAATAAAATTGAAATGCCTCTCAGGACGCAGCATTACAATCAGACTGACGTCAGAGGCGCCGCACGGCGTTGCGTCTTGCTACATGCTCGGGCTGCAGTTAAGTTTGTGGGAGGCTGCAGCAAATCATCCCAGTGCTGCTCGCACAACTAAATGGTGGTAAATTTAAATCATGACCCCACGACCGCCAGACCCAACCCCACCGACAACTGTGCATGTGGAGTCCACTGTGCAGCAGTGGTGCCTGATGCCTTAGGAGGCGAACCAGGCATGTTTGCTGAGGGAGTGATTGTCACTGTGGCCAGGAGTCTGAGGACACAGGCGGGCAGCTTGCCCGTGAATTGAATTGCTGTTGCAAACCTCGTAAGTAAGTGACAGTCGCAGTGTGAGACTCAGTGCCAGCCAAGTGTTTTAACTGTGGTACAAAAGGGGTGGTGATGGATGGAGCATCTAAATCAATCAAACACTCGAACCCAGTTAACAGATCTGGGTTTAATCCATCACGGTTCTTTAGCCCACTCTGCCACCCCAGTTCAGACATGGCCATATGCAAATCAGTCCGGCCCTGTGCCTCATGGCAACAGTCCAGCCCGAACTGCCAAGCCATGACTTTCCTGGACCGGAAACAAGCTTCCTAGGACCGGTTTCTGGCATTGCAGCCGTCTTTAGCCAGGCTTGCTTGAATCCAGTGGCAAAGTGAGCAAGGGACTCACTTCTGAGCATACCCTGTCAACTTATGGCGAACAAAGCGGTACAAAAGGGGGTGGTGATGGATGGAGCATCTGCACCAATCAAACACTCACACCCAGTCAACAGATCTGGGTTTAATCCATCACCGTTCTTTAGCCCCACTCTGCCACCACAGTTCAGACATGGCCATATGCAAATCAGTCTGACCATGTGCCTCATGGGAACAGTCCAGCCCGAACTGCCAAGCCATGCCTTCTCTGGACCGGAAACAAGCTTCCTAGGACCGGTTTCTGGCATTGCAGCCGTCTTCAGCCAGGCTTGCTTGAATCCAGTGGCAAAGTGAGCAAGGGACTCACGTCTGAGCATACCTTGCCAACTTATGGCGAACAAAGCGGTACAAAAGGGGGTGGTGATGGACGGAGCATCTGAACCAGTCAAACACTCACACCCAGTCAACAGACCTGGGTTTAATCCATCACCGTTCTTTAGCCCACTCTGCCACTCCAGTTCAGACATGGCCATATGCAAATCAGTCTGACCCTGTGCCTCATGGGAACAGTCCAGTCCGAACTGCCAAGCCATGCCTTCCCGGGACCGGAAACAAGCTTCCTAGGACTGGTTTCTGGCATTGGAGTCTTCAGCCAGGCTTGCTTGAATCCAGTGGCACAGTGAGCAAGGGACTCATGTCTGAGCATACCCTGCCAACTTATGGCAAACAAAGCAGTACAAAAGGGGGTGGTGATGGACGGAGAATCTGAACCAATCAACCACTCACACCCAGTCAACAGATCCGGGTTTAACCCATCACCGTTCTTTAGCCCACTCTGACACCCCAGTTCAGACATGGCCATTTGCAAATAAGTCTTACCCTGTGCCTCATGGGAACAGTCCAGCCCGAACTGCCAAGCCATGCCTTCCCTGGATGGGAAACACGCTTCCTAGGACCAGCTTCTGGCATTGCAGCCGTCTTCAGCCAGGCTTGCTTGAATCCAGTGGCAAAGTGACCAAGGCACTAACGTCTGAGCATACCCTGCCAACTTATGGCGAACATAGCGGTACAAAAGGGGGTGGTGATGGACGGAGCATCTGAACTAATCAAACACTCACACCCAGTCAACAGATCTGGTTTTAATCCATCACCGTTCTTTAGTCCACTCTGCCACCCCAGTTCAGACATGGCCATATGCAAATCAGTCTGAGCCTGTGCTGCATGGGAACAGTCCAGCCCGAACTGCCAAGCCATGCCTTCCCTGCACCGGAAACAAGCTTCCTAGGACCGGTTTCTGGCATTGCAGCCGTCTTCAGCCAGGCTTGCTTGAATCCAGTGGCAAAGTGAGCAAGGGACACACGTCTGAGAATACTCTGCAAACTTATGGCAAACAAAGCGGTACAAAAAGGGGTGGTGATGGACTGAGCATCTGAACCAATAAACACTCACACCCAGTCAACAGATCTGGGTTTAATCCATCACCGTTCTTTAGCCCACTCTGCCACCCCAGTTCAGACATGGCCACATGCAAATCAGTCTGACCCTGTGCCTCATGGGAACAGTCCAGCCCGAACTGCCAAACCATGCCTTTCCTGGACCGGAAATAAGATTCTTAGACCGGTTTCTGGCATTGCAGCCGTCTTCAGCCAGGCTTGCTTGAATCCAGTAACAAAGTGAGCAAGGGACTAACGTCTGAGCATACCCTGCCAACTTATGGCGAACAAAGGGGTACAAAATGGGGTGGTGATGGACGGAGCATCTGAACCAATCAAACACTCACACCCAGTCAACAGAACTGGGTTTAATCCATCATTGTTCTTTAGCCCACTCTGACACCCCAGTTCAGACATGGTCATATGCAAATCAGTCTGACCCTGTGCCTCATGTGAACAGTCCAGCCCGAACTGCCAAGCCATACCTTCCCTGGACCGGAAACAAGCTTCCTAGGACCGGTGTCTGGCATTACAGCCATCTTCAGCCAGGCTTGCTTGAATCCAGTGGCAAAGTGAGCAAGGGACTCACGTCTGAGCATACCCTGCCAAATTATGGCAAACAAAGCAGTACAAAAGGGGGTGGTGATGGACGGAGCATCTGAACCAATCAAACACTCACACCCAGTAAACAGATCTGGGTTTAATCCATCACCATTCTTTAGCCCACTCTGCCACCCCAGTACAGACATGGCCATATGCAAATCAGTCTGACCCTGTGCCTCATGGGAACAGTCCAGCCCGAACTGCCTAGCCATGCCTTCCCTGGACCAGAAAGAAGCTTCCTAGGGCAGGTTTCTGGCATTGCCGCCGACTTCAGCCAGGCTTGCTTGAATACAGCTTGAATTCAGCTTGAATCCAGTGGTAAAATGAGCAAGGGACTCACGCCTGAGCATACTCTGCTAACTTATGGCGAACAAAGCAGTAAAAAAAGGGGTGGTGATGGACGGAGGCATGGCTTGGCAGTTCGGGCTGGACTGTTCCCATGAGGCACAGGGTCAGACTGATTTGCATATAGCCATGTCTGAACTGGGGTGGCAGAGTGGGCTAAAGAACAGTGATGGGTTAAACCCTGGTCTGTTGACTGGGTGTGAGTTGTTGATTGGTTCAGATGCTCCGTCCATCACCACACCATTTTGTACCGCTTTGTTCGTCATAAGTTGGCAGGGTATGCTCAGATGTGAGTCCCTTGCTCACTTTGCCACTGGATTCAAGCAAGCCTGGCTGAAGACGGTTGCAGTGCCAGAAACCGGACCTAGGAAGCTTGTTTCCGGTCCAGGGAAGGCATGGCTTGGCAGTTCGGGCTGGACTGTTCCCATTAGGTACAGGGTCAGACTGATTTGCATATTGCTATGTCTGAACTTGGAACGCAGAGTGGGCTAAAGAACGGGGATGGATTAAACCCAGATCTGTTGACTGTGTGTGAGTGTTTGATTGGTTCAGATGCTCCGTCCATCACCACCCCCTTTTGTACCGAGTGTTTTAACTGCAGCACGATCAGCTGCCTGCGGGTCGGTGCCTGGATTGGACTCTTGTTTTCTGTTTTACATCAATGTAAAAAAGAAAATGAGACTCTAGTCCAGAGAGGTTCTGTGACCTTCCATATATCGTATTTTTGAATGTTTTAACGTTAATGTTCATCGCAACTACACACAAGCATTCATGAGTAGCTAAATAAAGACAGAACTTGTTATTTAACTTTCTCTGTTCTCAACTTGTCTGCAGTGGTCGAAGTGGGAGGGATCGGAAGGGTACGGCGTGCCCCTACTTCTTTTATTAAAAATATTCTGTTCCCCTACTTTTTCTTTTCAAAACTGTGTCCCAGGATGGCAGAAATAGCAAAGGCATTCAGATAAGGCTTGGCTTTCTTTCATGGACGTTCGGGGACGGACAGAGAAGGAAAAGGACTCTCTCTCTTCCTTACTGCCTAGAGAAGACACAATGTCCTCTTCTTTTCTGTGCTGGCAGCTGCCCCCTATCTTCCTATTATTCCCTCTCTTTGTGTCTTGCTCCTCACTTACTGAAAACTGTGACATGAAGAAACGGTTCCCAACCTCTCTATCCTTCTTTCATTTCATTGCTTCCCTGTGAAATGGATCCAAAAAAAAACACTCTTGCGGGATATGACCTTTTTCTGACATTTTTCTATTCCAAAGTGCAGCCTCGGTATGGAGAGAAATAAAAGGTTTTAAATATGACAAGTAAGTACATAGCTAAATAAAGCAAGGCGGAGTGGTTGCAAAGTGGCCAGCTTGGTTTTATTCACATCAAAACACATCAGCCTCACTTTACAGACTTTGCAGTGAAGTGCTACTTTTGTTTTCTCGATTTTCTTTGAACAGCATTGCTGTCTTCAGGTGGGGAAGTACGCCATTCATGGATTTATTGCAGAACCTGGTTGATGGGTGGATTGGAAAACAAAATGTGTACCATGGCTCTGTGTTTATGGATGTGGTCTTTTTAAACCATACTGCTTTCGTTTTGTAAGGATATAAGTAATAGACATTGAAAAGGTTCCCTTCAGGGCCGTGTAGTCATGTCCTCAACTTTTCAGGTAAAACCACTTGCTGATTTCTGAATAGTGAGTGAGAGATCGTTAAGGTAACATGTTGTTTCTGCTTACATTTCACATGCTTTACTTAATTTTGCATTCCCTATGAGTGTTTGCTTTTACTTTTTTTTTTTAGACAGCATATTAATCTTACGAAGTGCATCATTTGAATTGAGTGACATCCAATTGTTTATAGTGGGCACAATTAGGTTGTAGCTGAAGGCAGTGCGACTTTCTCTCAGTGGGGCAGTATGGTGTTCAGTGGAAGAGAGAATGTGGCACTATGGCCAGAGCTGTCGAATTTGGAACTGGGGAACCGGGTTCAGCCTTCATTACCAGTCCACCATAACACTCTACTGAGGGAGCATATTCCCATGCTAGACCTTAGGAGGCCCCACTAGACCTTAGAAGGCCTGATGTCTTAGCACAAGCAGGTGTACCATAGTGGTGTCAATTGTGGGTTAACCTTGAAGGCCTGTCCACCACAAGCCATACTGCAGTTCATCTCCAGTCTTGCGGGCAGGCCTACGAAGCAGCACACCCAAGAGCAACAGTGATCCAGTCACTGTGATTCTGTCACTGAGGTCACATGAACCTTGAGCAGGTTAGGGTGGTGCGAACGGTGTGACTGCACTGGGTACGTATTTCGGGTGGGTGCGTAGTGCTTGCAAGTATATTATGGTTTAAAGAAACGTGCCGCCTCCTTCCTGACCTCCAGCAATTTTCAGCAGTATAAAAATGTCATGATAAGTTTGGTGATAAATGTTCTTCCTAGAGAGAGATTTTAGTTTTGTCTAGTGGAAGGGTTGACTCCTGGAAAGGTAGCGCAGAGGGTTAATGTGCCTGCTGCAAAGAACATGTACCATGCAGGTCACAAAGTGCACATATTGTTAACTAGGTTAGTAGGTTACTGCTTTTGTCAGAGAGATCCTTTATAAGTTAAAATCCTAACATAGAACAGTGAGCTATTAATCTATACTGCCTACTAGTATGGTTGTCATGTGGCTTCTACACCGTGTAGACCTTTGTCGTATGTAACATTTCCTATACAGGGATTTACACACATATACATGATTGTCTCTGTGTGGTGTGTGTGATATAAAGTGCTCTGACACCATACACTGGTATGAGTGGCGCTGTAAATCAAATTAAATGCATTTGAGAAAGAGTGTGGTTATGGAGACTTGAAGGGGACAGTTAAAGGGTGGTAGTGAGGGAGTCTGAGACGTAGGTGATCATTGGGGGCACCAACAAACATTGTTGCACAGGGCGCCACCAGCTATAAAGCCGACCCTGCCATTGAGGCTAGTCCACCTCACCCATTGGTACCTCCATTGGCCTTGTTTCAGTAGTAGTAGCTGCAACTCACCAAGGATCGGCAATACAGGATTTGCACGCACACCAAACTAAGTTAGCAAACTTCACAGTCTCTCTGCTTCATGCACAAGCACTTTTAACATGTGCTACCTGCTCTGGAGCCACAGGAATTATGCAGCAATGGGAGCTAAAATGATGCCACAGTGTTGACTAAATTATGCAACAAAAAAAGGCTGCAGCACAATGCAATATATTTTCTTATACTTTATTATTTAGACATTTTTACACTTTAAGTCTCTGCAAAGATTCCTCATTAGTATCAGTATGACATACAAATGCAGCAGTGAGAAAGGTGATCAGTCAACCTTTGCAAAGGGCCGTCCACTTTGCAGCAATTCAAGTAACATTTTTTAGTAACTTTTTACCCGTTTGAGCTATAAAAATGATTAGTTAAAAGCTGTAAGATTATGCAGTGGATGATGTATTATGTGGCAAATATGGCAGAGCCATAATTATATAGAAAACTTGAAAACTAGGATATTTTGCCATTCATGTTTGAACTGCTCTTGTGGAAGAAGGGAGGAGAAGTGCTAGTGAGAGAAACTGTATGACTTGGAGACAAATGGCTTGTGATTCCACTTTTAAGCGTATTTGGGTAATTGTGTGATTGGAAATATATCCCACTTTGTGAATGTATTTCAATGCCAATAACTCCTATTAAACCTTAAAAAATCAATTGTATCCTTTGGTTGAATTAAATAACATAATAAGCTGTAACTGGTCTGTGAAATGACAAAAAATACTACAAATTCTGGCCACACCTCTGACTCCACCCACTAATTCAATCCTTGAGTTATCCCCGCCCTCGTAGTCTCCGCCCACAGTACCCCTACTTTTTTCCCCCACTTCGACCACTGCTTGTCTGTACACAACAAAACTATTAAAGTTTCTAACTGAATCAGAGTAGAATGAAAATGACACGTTTCCAGGATGAAAAGCAAGGTACAAACAACTAACCATATGCCAAAACATATTTAGAATTATCAGTGTTTTTAACTATTTGTTTAAAAAATGCAATACTTTCGGTATAAATAAATATTTAAAAGCATTCATTTCAAGCTAATAGCTTTCGGTTCTGGTATTTTTTATATGTATTTTTCAATGGCTGTATTTTATTTTGGCCTATTATGACTGGACTCTGTTTACCCTGTAGGGGTCACTCTGCAGTGGTATACGAAAGGCCAGTCTGTCTCTTCTGTAATAAAAAATGCACAGTATACAAACCCTCCTAATGAGGCGACATTTGTGTTGGAAGGTGTCTGAGTGTTGCATGGTACAGGAGAGGGATACACTGTTTATGATGGTTCGTGCCGGGGCTTCTCAGCACAGTTTGATCAGTTCCTGCAAAGGGAGGATGAAGCACGTGGTTCTGCTTAAGTCCACCCATGGGAGATCCAGCATATTTTATATGGGGGTAGGGCATTATGGAAGGTGAGGCTCATTTGCAGGCAGTATGGTCTCCCACATCGTGTTTGGTACAGTCAAGTCCAACAGTTCCCTTACATTTCTAGTGCTTTGCTGTAGTTTTAAGATATTCTTAGAGTTTCTTGATGCTCAAATGGTTGTAATTTCTGATATTCATATGTTTCCCTCATCTTCATTGCTTGATTTCGTTCGCAAGAAAGTGTCACTCATAGTCATTGAAATGTCACTCGTAATTACAGTGAAATTATGAAAATGTCACACATAGAGATCTTAAACCTTGGCAGCTATGTAAAACTAATATAGATGGCTTCTCTCTTGGGCCACGAGACACACGCAAGTGAATGGCTGGGACGGGGTGCGCTGCTTTCATTTTACTGTTTGAAGCGACCAATAGACAGATGCATAGATTGGCTATAGATAGATGCAGAGGCCACCGACATAACAAAACTCGAGGGGGCCCCTTCATTGTACATGGAGGGGCCCCCTTCTGGGCTCACTCAGGAGCTCTCATGCCAGCATACTTTGCTGAGGGGGTCCCCTGGAGCTTGTCCCCCCGCCTGTCAGAGACACCAGAAGTGAAAAGATATCACAAACCCCTCACTATCGTTTATTGCTGTAACGTAGTATGTCAGCATGTTTACACAGTGAAAGAAAACAATGCACATGCTGGCATATGTAGAAATGCTGAGGTAGCTCAGATATCAGTATCAAGCCTTTTTCATACTGAAACAAGCAGTCATGCATAAACTGTTCCAATTAACCACAAAGACCTCAACAGAAAAAAATACATTAAAAACTAAGAGAGAAAAATCTTGCTATCATCGGTGCTACAACTGGAAAGATACCCCAATGGCTGTTTTCATGCAATGCTGAACAACAACATGTTTTTTCTGAGGCGCGAGATGACTAAAGTGCTTTAATTTTCAAGAACTCAGTTGCTGAGTGGATTTGTCATAGATGTACCAGGGAAGTCTTAGATGCATTTGGGTTCGGAGGCGTGGAGGGGGTAGCCTGCAAGGTACTGTGCAGCACTATGTAGAGATGTCCCTTTCCTATCTCGGCCCCTCAACGCACATCCCAAAGGCACATCTAAAGGGTCTCATGCAGCCGCTGAGAGCAACGCCATAATATACCTAGCGGCCCTGATCCTCACGTGAAAGGCTGATTTGATGAGAGAGGGGCCGGTAATGGGGGCTGATGGAGCCAGAACTAAGTGACAGATGTGAACAGGGTGTGAATATGAAAGAAGCTGGAGGTGTCGTAAAGTGGGGGGCACCACTGCTGATGCTGGGTCAGAGGGAGGGGCAGTCAAGGTGAGACAAATAAAATGAGAGAACTTGGGGCAGCATACAGGCCTGTAGGGCTGAGGGGGAATCCCGAAGTGCTCTGTGGAAATACACCAAGAAATAGGCATAACTGCCTAATGAGCAAGCTAAAGCTGCGTGGGGCCTGGGAGCATGGAAGCTAAAGCGTCCTGAGGGTGCCCATGCAAAGCATGTATATAAATTACCTGCAGTTTCCTGACAGCACCGTTCTCCATTTGTTGTTATTGGCTGTCTATGCTTTTAATATTAGTTTTAAATTCTTCACTTATTCAAGGAGCTGTGGCCATATTCTGTTCACTCTACTGGGAAACTGGTCTGGCGTAAACCGCGTAAACACAAACCACAGCACCACCAGTTGCTGTTTGCTTTTTGCCTGAACTTCTTATATTGCCCTGCCTCACATTAATGTTTTATTTAGAATGAATTTTTCCCAGAGCGATTATGATACACTTTTGTTGACTGTATTTATTTGTGAACTTTTTATAGCGCTGTGCTGGAAGCTAAAATGCATCTGGGCACTTTTCAGTCCATTTCAGAAATAAAATCCTGGAAATTTGACAAACCATTGGTCTGCATAGCTTTACAGCACTCCACTAACTATAACAGCTATCATACAAGCTGTAATTTTTTGTATTTTTACACCACTGCCATTTTCTTTATATTGTATCTTTTTGAGACCACTAGAACAGTAGGTGGGTTGCTTATTGCATACGCAGTCTCATGCAGAGCCAGTTACAGATGGAATTTCCCAGCAGCACCAGTGCAGCAAATTTAGATCTTAGAGTTTATAGTTGCTCAAATAGGTGCAATTTCTGATATTTATGTCTTTCCCTCATGTTCATTGCTTGATTTTAGCTCTCGAGAAAGTGTCACTCATAGTCATTGAATGTCTAGCTTTGACGGAACAGTATGCTTTTTTTTCAGAGCAGGGTGAGGACTTTCTACATCTATTTCAATGTCTACTGCATTCACAGTTACGCATTACCCTACCTATTTGGACCAGATTAATTCGGGAAAATGGTACATTGCCTCACAGCTACTTTTGCCCAATGCATGCTGTGTTTCTGTTAAACATTTCTCAAAGACAAAACCATGATTGCGCCATCCTGTTAATTTTGTATTTAAGTCTTTTACTAGCTGGTCTGCATTGAGGTTTGAGGACTGCTTTTTAGGTGCTATCCAAAGGCATTTATGACACAATAAGGAGGCCATGGCAACAATTACAAGCACAATGACTGAATGGAGAGCTCTTTTGTGACACACCAAGTGATGCCACCCTCCAGCCATCCTGCAGAGTGTGATGCTCATAGCTTCATTCTGCCTCTGACAGGCCACCTGAGATGACGGGGCTCTCTTGGTCAGTTGAAGTCCAAGACTTGCTAATACAATTAAATATGTAATGAAAAACGTGTTGACAAATGCATTGTTTTGGCCTTTCTGTCTCCACAATTTTCTTGGGGCAGAACCCCACCAAACTCCCCCAGTAGTGGTCCCTCACTGCGCTTGCTCACTTCACACCATATGGGGGCTGGTCTCACTTATACTTTATGCTCTCTGATTCACTACATTTGTGTCTATTTTTTCTGCTCTCTCTAAGAATGTCTATGGGAACATACGACTGGATAACCTGGTGCTCTTTAGGGTCATCATCTACTATTTACTGTGCTTTAAAAGTTAATACAATTACATTTGTAATAAACAAATGTGCTGTAAAATGCACCATTTTGGTCTGTCTGTCTTCTTCCAAACTTTTCTTGGGGGAGAACCCCCCCTCCAATCCCCCTATTAGTAGTCGGGCGAACTCACTGCTTTTGCTCGCTACGTGCCGAATGGAGGATGCTCTGGAAAAATTTGCCAGGGCTGCTTTCAGTTCCTAGTCCGGCCCTGCTACACACCCCTCAATGTCCTTGACCATTGCATAGTTACATGTGCCATGGTGGTCATATTTATGGCCATGATCTTATATTCTCAAACTTTTGTCACAAGGTGGAGTCCTTTTTTTGTGCAATCCTCAGGCTTTCGATAGCTCATTGAGAAATAGGGTAGTGGATAACACATATGTTTCGCTCAGTCCTTTTAGTGATGGGTCCTTGTAACATTGGGCAGTTTCTGTGCAGGCCAGAGGGCTTGATCTGAGGTTAAACGTGGGCCATCACAGAAATCACATGCATGTACAATATGAATGGAGAAACAATGCCTACATTTATCTGATGTGTCATAGGTAAATTACAGCCAAGAGTGTTACACTAAGGCATTGTACTCTTGTGCATAATGGACACATCTCCATAGGGTCAATTTGAAAACTGCATAATGCAGTGGACATAATGGACACAGCCCATTGGGTCAGTTTGAAAACTGTACACACATTATTCAGTACCCTCAGGCCAAAACACATGTGCAATGTCACAAATGAGCGTATGAACACTTAATAGACTATGACATCACATAGCACAGGGAATGTGTGTTCAGAATTCAAGTGTCTCAAACCAGCAGTGTAACTGTATAGCTGCCAAACCACAGTATGTCACTCCCATCCTTCAATGCAGTCATGGATCTGTGGAAATAAGGACACACACCCCATTGACATGAAGTCAGCATGCTAGGCAGTGTATCACACATTTACATTACCGAGTCTAAGACCAACATGTGTTTACTTGGGCTTAAGAAGCACTGTACAAGTGTCCATGTTGCCATCTTCCCCACATACTAAAATGCAATTTGTAACAGTCCATGTATGGAGCATGCTATAGGCACAATATTGATGCATGCATATAGGCTTGCACTCACAGGCACATACTACTGCACAGTAACATCATGTAAGCATTCTGAGCACTCTCAAACTTTTACTCAGACACTTACCAGTAATCTGGAGTACCATATAGCCTCCCAAACTGTGAAAGGACCTCACCCACCTGGATCTCCAGCTCCTCTGTGGTGAAGGGACAGGCCCTGATGTTTAGTTCTCGCCATCACTGGGTCCAGAATGCAGGAACAGCAGCAGTTGGTGGTGATGAATGGCAGGCAGCAGTGTCTGAATTCAAGTGATATGTGTGGCTCTCTCCCAGATATTTATTGGTCCCTGGGGTTGTTTCAGTGGTACTCTGCTGATACAATTGGTCTGCCTTATAAAACATTTTTAATTTTATCCTACTGCGAGTTTCAAAAATGTTTTGCACTACCGTGATTGCGGTTCCCATTGTCTGCAATGGCATTGACATAGGCTGTGTCACAACACGGAGGCAGGTGGGCTCTAATGCAATCCTGCATCTTTCAATTGTATCCAATGCCCAGGACCGCAGTAGCGGAGCACGCCTACTGTGAGTTTAAAAAAAGTATTACACTACCTTAATGGCAGTTTTCATTGGCTTTAATTGGATTGGCATAGGCGGTGTCACACCGCGGGGGCCAGGTGGTCTCTACCTCAATCCTGCATCTTTCATTTGTATCCAGTGACCGGGACCATGGTAGCGGAGTACACCTACCACGAGTTTCAAAAATGTATTGTACTACCGCGATCCCTGTTCCCATTGGCGGCAATGGCATTGGCAAAGGCGGTGTCACACATTGTGCTATTGCATTGCCACTTGACAATTTCCTGCACTGATCACGATGCATTTACACTATCATGTTGCACCTGGTTGTAAAGTGAAATGAGAGTGTGACATTTAACTCAATGATGCGCACACATGTAATGACATTATGTTGAGGTACATACATTACTTGTCCATATTGTGACATGTACATTGAAACCATGTGCCACATACAGATTGTTTGATTATGTCATCATTTACCAACTTGGTGCACATCAATTTTTGATAATGCGTCATTTTTGTTTACTCTTCATGGAATCAGTTTCAGCTATGCAAAACCTAGCCACTGGAATGTTCCAAATGTTCTTTCATATCATTTACTTTTGTTCGTTTGTCAGATTGACCGTGCATGTTTTGGGTTCATATGGGCCTTCATGCTCTGACACCATGGCACTTACACATTGCATTCTGTGCTGTGCATGATTGTCCCTGAATTTCTTTCACATGTGACTTGGTGAGTCAAAGTGTAATTACTATGACAGTTAAATGCACTTAGCTGACTGCACACTGGATATCACTTTTAAATCTATGACAAGTTGGCTGACATGGCAGGGATGGTGTGGTCATATGGCTCCATACATTTTTAGAAGGGATGACAGGGTGCATCCACTGCCTATCTACCTGTCAGGTAACACAGTGGAGGGCAATGGCTGCCACATGGTTGTGGGCAGGGGAGTGTTCCATCTTGCTCAGCTGTGGGACAAGGGGGCTGGTGGGAGTTTTAGTGCTGGTTTCCTTCCCACAAACACCCCTCCCTGTTAAGATGGCTACCTACCTATAAGTTTGAGGTGAGCAATGAAATGGCTGCCACATGGTTGTGGGTGTGAAGAGTGCTCCATCCTTCTGAGATGTGGGACAAGGGGGCCTGTAGGGAGTTGTAGTGCTGGCTTCCTACCCAAAAACACCCCTCCCTTTAAAAGATGACTACTTACCTGTAAGTATGAGGAGAGCAATGAAATGGTTGCCACATTGTTCTGGGTGTGGGGAGTGTTCCATCTTGCTCAGCTGGGGGACAAGGGTGCCTGGTGGGAGTTGCGTTGCTGGCTGACTATTCACAAACCCACCTCCCTGTTAAGATGGCAACCTATCTGTATGTTTGAGGAGAGCAATGAAATGGCTGCCACATGGTTGTGGTGTGGGGAGTGCTCAGCTGTGGGACAAGCAGGCCTGGTGGTGGTTGTAGTGCTGGCTACCTATCCACATACCGCCCTCCATGCTAAGATGGCTACCTATGGTTAGGTGAAGGTGAGCAATGGAATGGCTGCCACATGGTTGTGGGGAGTGCTCCATCTTGCTGAGCTGTGGGACAAGGGGGCCTGGTGGGAGTTGTAGTGGTGGCTTCCTACCCCCAAATAACCCTCCTTGTTGAGAAGGCTACCTCCCTGTGAAGTGGAGCAGAGGAAGGAGAGAGGTTACACATGGCTTTTGGGTGGGGTGAGTGCTCCATCTTGCTCAGCTGTGGGGAGGGCCTGGTTGTAGTTGTAGTGATAGCTTCCTACCCACAAACACCCCTCCCTGTTAAGATGGTTACCTACCTGTAAGTCTGAGGTGAGCAATGAAATGGCTGCCACATGGTTGTGGGTATGTAGAGTGCTCTATCTTGCTCAGCTGTGGGACAAGGGTGCCTAGTGGGAGCTGTAGTGCTGGTTTCCTACCCATATACCCATCTCCCTGTTAAGATGGCTACCTACCTGTAGGTTTTAGTAGGGCAATGAAATGTCTGCCATCTGATTCTTGGTGGGGGAGTGCTCCATCTTGCTCAGTTATGGGACAAGAGTGCCTGGTGGGAGTTGTAGTGCTGGCTTCCTATCCACAAACAGCTCTCCCCGTTAAGATGACTACCTACCTGTAAGTTTGATGAGAGCAATGAAGTGGCTGCCACATGGTTCTGGGTAGGTTTAGTGCTCCATCTTGCTCAGCTATGGGACAAGGGTGCTTGGTGGGAGTTGTGGTGCTGCCTGTCTGTACACATGCCCCCATGGAAATATTGCTAGCTACCTTTGAGGTGTTTCAGAGGAAGAAGATGTTAGATAAATGAGACATGTTTTGGGAAGAGTGTGTTGTATGTAAGTGCATTTAGGTCTTGGAAGTATAGCTTTCTAGTTGCGCAAGACAATACATAGCAGTGTGATGGGAGACATGTCTTGGTAGTTATCAGCCTCCACTCCCCCGGGTTTTCCTGTGAGACTCTCTGGATGCAGTATGGCAAGCACCTTCTCCTTCTATTCAGTGAATGTCAGTGGTGGAATGGGAGGGCCACAGCCAGTCCTCTGAGCCAGCTCATGGTTCTTGTTGGCACGCTTTTTCACTCTGCTCTTGGGGTCATGCCACCTTCTCTTGGTGTCACACTGGGTGCGCAGGGTGGTCCCTACTGCATTGATTTTGTTGACTATCCTTTCCCACATTTGAGTATTTCTTACTATTGGTGTCTGTTCGACCATGTTTTCAAACAAATGTGGTTCTACTCTTATTATCTCATCTACCATGAATGACAACTTCTTGTCTGTGAAAGTTGCCATTTTTTTTTGTGCCATGGTGTGTGATGTGAAAGTAGGTGACAACTGCAGGTGGAAGGATGGTGGTGGTGTGGGTGGTTGTGATGGTGTGATGTGTGATGATTTGTCTCTCCTTTGTGCTGTGGTATTTGGCCCTTCACTTCTGGAGTTATGCAAAGGATGATCGGCAGGGAAGGGGTTTCTTTTATACTCAGCTATGTGTGTGTTTCCAAATGGGTTATTCATGTCAGGTGTATTTTCTGGGTGGACCTGGGATTCTTATTTTTATTTGGCCATGGGGATGTGTTATTGGGGCGTGTGAAATGTTTTGGGAGCCAGCACAAAATAATCACCCACACTTGGTAGCCTTGTTGTGTAGTTGCTTCCGGCCTCCATTCCTTTTTCTGCTTGACCGCAGCAATTTGAATGCAATGATCCTTCCGCCAGCTCTGCCATTCATCTTTTTACGTGACCGCGGCAGTCCAAAACAACTGATCAGTCTGCTGGCTCCGCCATCTTATCCTAATTTCACTTGCGGTCTTTCCACTGATGGATCGGCCATTTATGATTAGTTCCCCACCGTTACCGTCCGCCGCAGTTAGATTTACTGATTTTCTGGACGTTCCCGGTGGAGTTTAGTGGAATCCAACCGCCGTGGACTGATTTTTCGAGCAGTGCATCATAATTTGACCGCTGCTTGAGCATGAGCAACGCTCCACCACGCAGCAGTCCACTGAGTTTTTCCAGATTTGCATTCTGCAGGTAGAGCGTAGAGTATAAAAAAGTCTATGAACTCTGGTGGAGTGGAGTTTACTGCCCAACCCAGTATCTGGGTAATTCCTTTTCACCATTCCCTACCCTGCAGGAAATCCCTTTACACGTAAAAAAGTAGTCCTGACCTTGCTACTCCCCATACGGGGTCTTAAGATGCTGAACGTTTGATAATACAGATTGATAATGAAACACAGGATGTGCTTCTGATGTTAGCCATTTTCTACTGCTGCTTCTTGCAATGGAGTTGTGTATTATCTAACACCTTTGGAGGCATCTACCTGTGCTCTATCACTTAATGAGTTCCCTGTTTTTGCTCAGGCTGCCTCTAGTTATTTTGTCAAAACTGATGATTTTTCTTCCTTGTGTGGTTTGTGTTTACTATTCCTTTTGCTGAAACAGACTTATTTGATCCCTCCTTGGTCCTACTATTGGATTTTTCTTTCACTATATCTTCTCGTCCTTTGGATTAGAGTTGTTACAGACTTCTTTCTGCTCTTAGCTGGAGACTATTTCCCTTCTTGTACAGAACTGGTGGCTGAGGTGCTTACTCCCCATTCTCCATACCATAAAGTACAGAGAGACATGTCACTTTCGAACATTTTACCATTCTCTGCCCATGTTGGCAACGTATGAGATGAATCTCCCTATAATATTTTCGGTCCCACAGAAATACTGCAAATTCCATCTGTTGTTAAAGATGCTATGACTAACATCACTTTTTTTTTTTTTTTTTTATTTTATCCTCATTCGCCAGAAAAGATATTTTCAGTATTGATTATACCGAGAATCTTTATGGATGCTCTTTTTGCAGACACCCAGTATGTATCTCACGGTACCGCCATGTAAACAGTCAGCTCAGTTTCCCAATTTTCCAGACCCTTAAACTGATCTTAGGGTGGTCCATTCCGCAAAAAGGCATACTCATTGGACAAAGTTGTTCATAGCCCATCAAGCCAATTAATGCAAGGAGTCCAAAAATGCTTCCTTCTCTTCCAGACCACTTTATCCAAACTAAGAGTATGCCTAATTGCCCTAATCCAATCTACATATGACGGTGCAGTAGTGCTCACCCACAATTTACATATTTCCCTACGAGCTAGAATAATTAAATAAAGAAATAACTTATTAATGTCTTGAGGTACTTCCTCATAATTAGAAGGGATTCCAAAAAAAACGTGTTGCGTACTAACCTGTATTTCATACCCAAAGAGGGCTTTCATACCTTCTTGTACTTCAAACCAAAATTCTCTAAGAGCAGGACAGGTCATAAACATATGGAGGTCATCTGCTTTTTCCAGATTGCACTTTGGACAACATGGAGTAGACCCCTTTGAAAATTTAGCCAGCCTAGCCGGAGACCAGTATACTCTATGGAGAGAAAACAAGTGATTCCGCTTTAAATTGGCAGGTGATACCGTAAGATGTAGTAAATCAAAAGATACTTGCCATAAATTCTGCAAGTCGGCATCCAAAACTTGGTCCCTCAAAAGTTGTTCTGGAAGACCAAACTCTCCATCTTCTCCCTCCAGAATTGTCCAATAAAGCACTGATGTTTTGAGGATTCTTGTTTTCTTCAATAAGAGTTCCTCCAAAGCAGCCTTGACTCCTTTATCCTCTGTCACAGCCTGGGCCCAGCTTTTAATTTGTAGATACTTAAATTTAAATACATTTTTATCCGTAAGAACAGAACTGTCCTCCCAGCACAAAAGGTTCCCTTCCGGCATTAACTGGCCCCATAATCTGATATTTGCGCTCTATAGTGCTATAGATAATAAGTCTTTAGTCCATTCTGGAGAGCCTGGCGAGTCACAGATTGGAGCCATAGCAGCATAATATGCAATGTTCAGCGCCTTCCTGACTCTGGCCCACACATATGCCATGTCTCTAAGGACCTTTAATCGCACTTTTTTTTAAAAACACATGTAGCCAAACTTAAACATAAATGCATGAGACCCTCCCTGAATCTCAGATAGCATAGTCTGAAACATAAAGTCTGTTTCTGTCCCCTCTAGGGTATCAAATAACCTTATTCCTGCCTTCAATAATAGGGTCCAAGCATATACTCTCAAATCTGGTGCACACAGACCACCCTTGCCTTTCTTTCTGCAGAGCTTTTTCCATGAGATTCTTATGCCTTTTGAGGCCCAAATGAATGAACTCCATTTAGCTTGGATCTTGATTAGTCTGGTTTCTTTAAAAGCAAGTGGAATATTCTGGAATATAAATATTATTTTAGGTAACAACATCATTTTTACAATATTGATTCTTCCAATTAAGGTCAAGGGAAGAAATAACCAGCTTTTTAAAGATTCCGCCATTTCCTTCTCGATCTTTGCAAGATTTTTTTCGGCAAGTTGATTTATATCCTGCGTAATTTGAATTCCCAGATATCTAATTTGGTGTTTCAAAATTGGAATAGGAGTTTCCTGGGTTATATTCCAGCACATACATTCTGATTTAGATTGGTTAATCAGATAACCAGAAACATGGCCAAACTGCTCTGCTGCACTATATAAGGGGAATTGATTTGATAGGGTCTGAGGTATACAACATCAAATCATCCGCATATAGAGAGAGTTTTTTCACCCAGTTATTATATTTAAAAAGTAGAATGTTTTGGTCTTGTCTGATCTTTTCTGCAAATGATTCCATGTACAAATCAAAGAGCAAGGGTGAAAGTGGACACCCTTGTCTTGTCCCTCTTTGGATTTTTATAGGAGGAATAGGCTTCCGTTTATTAGTAGTCTAGCTATCGGAGCTCGGTAAAAAGCTGCTATCACCCTACAAAAGTTTCTACCCAAATTAACCTTTTCTAATACTTTAGCCAGGAATTCCCAATTAACGCGGTCAAAGGCCTTCATGGCATCTAATGTAATAACCGCTAATGGAATTTTATATAGAGAAGCAACATCAAATGCTCCCACTAAAGCTTGTGTTAGATCTTGTATGGAGCGACCTCTAACAAAACCCTTTTGATCTAAGTGTAATAGGTGACCTGTTACCCCATTTAATCTCTCCGCTAATATTTTTGCCATGAGCTTGTAATCTGAATTAAGAAGAGAGATTGGCCTGTATGAATCACACTGAGATGCTCTCTTCATTGACTAACATCATTACCCCAAGTTCCATTTTGGATGAATGGGATGTTGTGCCTGTCACTAATATACGATTTGAATTATAATCATACACTGTATTAAACAATGAGGATTTGTACTTGGATTCTATAAATTATGGTGAGATGTTTTGGTATTGTCATTGTGCTCATCAGTTTTTACACAGAGCTAGTACTCCACATGTTGTTTTAAATTAGACTGAGTGGTAAGACTGTTTGATACCACCTGTGTGTAGTTCTAGTACATATTTGAAAATGTTTCTTTATTTTTCTAATCATGTTAGAACAGACACATTGTCATATTTTTTTTATCAGATTACACCTTCCCCACCAAAAGAAAAATATGCTCATGCAATCAAAGTTAATTTATTCAGATTTCTATGTTTCACAAATATCACTACAGGGTTATGAGTATTCAAAAGATAATATTGAGCTCAAGTCTCTTTGTGGAACTCATTATTGTGAGACCCAGAGAACTGAGGCTTTATTTAGAGGATGTCTTATTCCTCTGCAAATGATCCATTTAAAACAAAACAGTACAACAGACTACTTGTCTTGGGTTAACTTTTTGAATACCCCAAAAATTACCTCTATTGCATAATTTCATAATTGTCAACAGTTTGTTAATTTCACAGAAGAGTGTAATGAAATAGGAAATACAATTCTTCAATTTCTGGGTCAGATGGGTGGTTATTATAAGAGGTGGTTGGTAAACTCTATTCAGCAGGCATAATTCAGAGAGTTTTGCCAATCCACACTCTGCTTGGAGCATGGTGTCCGGCAAAAACTTTGCAAACTGCCATGTGACTGAGTTTATCACCCACCAGTAAGAAAACATTAGCATTACGTAATTTCTTTTAAGATAGCACTACATCAAGCAGTCTTGGTCTCCCTCTTGTGGCTAAATGGTGTATTTTGTATGTTTTTGTTCTGCTTAATGTCCCATCAAGTGTAGCAAAAAGTTGTTCTAGAGTGGAAATATATGGGGGAATATTTATATGCCCCTATCTCCCCAAAACATAAATTTTAAGGATGTTGTAATGGCGATAGAGGCTTTGCCTTGTTTACAAGGCAGCGTTAAGCCACTTAATGTGCTTTGTAAATAAGGCCCCTTTTCTTGCTACACTTAGCATGAAAGGGCTGGGCAATGGATGTTGGAGTGGGGGTTCCACTGCAACACCCATTGATTTGGACACTGCCTCCTATTTACAAGAGAGGAGTAAATAGGAGGCAGCGCCAAAATTAGGACTAGGGAAAAACTGTCTTAACCTGGAAAAATGAGGAGAAATGTTTAATTTCTCCTTGTGTTTACTGTTTCTATGTGTGCTGTGTTGTGCAGCACACAAAGAAACAGCAAAAACACATTGATTGTATATGTGAAGGAAAGTGTCCCTTCATTACCAAAAACAATCATTATTAAAAGAATTACGTTTTGCAATGTCTATTTGTGATTCATGAAGCATAACATATAGAAGTTACAAAACAGTATTTTTAAAGATTGTTTATGTGCAGCAAGTGAGACCTTCCGGCACATAAATAATCAATGGTGATTTGCAAAAATCCAACCACACCATTAAGTTGGATTCTTAATAAATATAAAACATAGATGTTGATTCCTGTTGCGTATCCAAACCAGGGTTAGCAAAAATAGTATTTAATTGCACTTTAGCTTTTGTCATAGAATCAGCTATAGCTCTGTAAAGTGAAAACAACATCTGGGGCTAGTGGTTTGTAGGCATATGACAACATACCATTCTCACATGTTTTACTTTTAAATACTAGAGATCTTACCTTGTATACTATAAGGCCTACTTAAGGGGGTGGATGTAACATTTAAATGTAGGGTTCTTTCCTGTTAAAAATAAATATTTTGAGAGGTGTGCCTGCATACTTAAAAGCAGCAGCAGTCAGGCAACACATGTAGGCCTGAATCCATGTTTTCCTTGTCAGACTAATGGATGACACAACATGTGCTGCAGTCCATAGGCAACATTTAGCTTTCCCTGTTATTGGTGTATTTTTCTATTATATATAGTATATCCCTAC
The DNA here is from genome assembly GCF_964263255.1 of Lissotriton vulgaris. Taxonomy (NCBI): domain Eukaryota; kingdom Metazoa; phylum Chordata; class Amphibia; order Caudata; family Salamandridae; genus Lissotriton; species Lissotriton vulgaris. The sequence goes on along the minus strand of NC_141694.1, from coordinate 406,267,444 downwards.
TCTGAAACAAAATATGACAATCACGAGATACTCTATTCTGTCATTTTTTTAGATATCAGCGCACATACACTGGGGACTGGATAGTAGTGTTTCCTAGTATCCCAGTTTATCAGTATCCAACCAGCTGCAGTATCAACCCACCAAAAATGGGGTTGACTATGCAAGAAGTGGTACTTTCTCACATCATCATTAGAAGGAAAGGATTTGCTTAAGACCTTCCTGAGATATGTTAGCTAAATGTTTTTCCTCTACATGTATTTATTGTAAATTTGCTCACCTACAATATGTTTGTTTTAAAATAGGATTCTAAAATGAAGAAAAGAAAAGTGCTAAATGCCAGTCTTTAATGAATTTGTTTTTAAAAATCACTTTTAGTCAATACAGATTTTAAGATTCATAAATAATCTTCCATAACTGGCACATGCAAGGCAAGCATTTGTCATTTGAGAAACATTTAAAACAAATAAAGTGTGTCGAATAAAGTCCTTCAAGTAAATTGTATTATTTCATTTAATTCTTAGTGTAATGTAGTTCTTATGTTTATTAGGCTAATTTTTCAAGCAATAATTTATTGCAATACAAGAAAGGTCAAAAGAGAGCGAAATTAAATCTAGGATACCAATGAGTAACACTGTACTGCATGTTTATGAAAATTAAGAATTTAACTGGTGTTTCCTTTTGCTATTATTGAGTGAAGGTTTCTTTAGTTGAAAGTTGCTTCCGTTTATTATGGTATTCTGTATGGGGAATGTTGGACCTGGCCATTTTTAAGGGGCCACCTCCAGTTTTTAGTCTTCTATTGCTGAACTTCTTTTTGCTGGCATTAAGACTTTGTGCGCTTTTTCCCTGCAACCCAGTGGTAAAGGTGCTGTACTCACTCCCTAGAAAATGGTACAATTGACATCTACCTGATTGGAACATTTAATTCACTTGTTAGTCCCTAGAAAATGGTACCGCCTGTACTGCCTGCACCACGGCCTGTCAATTAAATGGGATTTATGACAAAATATAGAAACACAAAATATCGAAATACAAAAATATTGGAGCAATAATATCGATGTAAACAATATCGTTATCCTATCTACAACAAGGTAAGTGCTAAAATATCGAGAAAAACAATATTGATATCAAAAATATCGTTTTTAAAAAAATATCGTTTTTTAATGAAAAAAATATGTAAAATTAATTAAAAAATACGAAAAAATATAATAAACATAGCTACAAATATTTTATATTATTTAAAATTAATGAGTAATATACATAATTTAATAAAAAATAAATAAACATATACATATAATGTATATATACTTACTTGATAATTAGTTGTAATATTTATTGTAACAACTTATAAATAATTAAAAATATTATAAATTACAAATTCATATACACACATATAATAATAACATAAATACAATTAAAATAATTATGAAAAACAAATTTAAAAATATTAATTTTCTTTTAATATTTTTAACATTAATTATATAATGCATTAACTAAAGCAATACAAAAAATATTAAATAACAGAGACAATAAAATACTATAAAAAATCCCAAAAAACAACAGTAAGGAAAATGTTGGATAGCGAAGGGGTAAAAATTACTATTCCCACTCCAAAGAGTGCAACAGTAGGGAAAGTGCTGGATAGCGTAGGGGTAAAAATTACTATTCCCACTCCAGAGAGTTCAACAGTAGGGAAAGTGTTTGATAGAGTAAGGGTAAACAATACTATTCCCACTCCAGAGAGTGCAACAGTAGAGAAAGTGTTGGATAGCGTAGGGGTAAAAATTACTATTCCCACTCCAAAGAGTGCAACAGTAGGGAAAGTGTTGGATAGCGTAGGGGTAAAAATTACTATTCCCACTCCAAGGAGTGCAAAAGTAGGGAAAGTGTTGTATAGCGTAGAAGTTAAAAATTACATACTTATAAAAAATAATTAATATTTTTAATTATTTAAAAAAAATATTTATTGAATTAATCTAAACTATTTACAAAAACCAATAAATAATTATTTAAAAAATATTTACCAATTAATAATTAATATCCCAAAAAATATTTATCAATACCAACTATATTTAATACCTACTTAATTACATATCAAATACTTAACAAACTATTCCCCTATGAGCCCACAACAAACACCAATAATAAAATAAAAGACTTAACATAAGTTTCAATTAATCAATTAATGAGAATTAATTATCAAATATAAAAAATTAATTCAAAATTATTAATTGATTAACAATAATATAATTAGCAATAACAATTAATGAAAATAAATTATTAATTAATTACATTTGAATTACTTCCCACCCTATTCCCCTGTAAACCCATAACCCGCTACAAACATAACTGTCAATTAATCAATTAATTAAAATAAATTGCCAATAATAAACATTAATTACCAATTAATAAAAATGTATTTATAATTCCTAAAAAATGTATAATTAATTTAGTATAATTAAATTACTTCCCACCCTATTCTCCTATAAAACCATAACCTGCTACAAACATACTTTTCAATTAATCAATTAATTAAAATAAATTACCAATTAATAAAAATTAATTACCAATTAATTTAAAAGATTTTATAATTCCTAAAAAATTAATAATTAATTTAGTATAATTAAATTACTTCCCACCCTAATCCCCTATAAACCCACAACCCGCTACAGTAGTAAAATACAACATTTACTTAAATTACATAAAAAAATAATAATACATATTAAATACATAATAGTATACATAAAATGAATATAAAAATCAATATTACTAATATCGATATAAGTAACATCAATATTACTTACATCGATATTAATAAAATCAATATTACTTACCTCTGAAAGTCTGTCCCTTCGATATTAAAAAATTTGATATTACTTACCTTCTATATTATGTCACTTCGATATTAAAAAATCGATATTATGGTATATCGATATTAAATGCTACTAGTGAACTGCAGCACTTATTGTGCCACTCATTAAAGTAATCTTTTCAAACAAACATGACTCAGATCTGCCACTGCACCCATTTTACCAGGCCTACATTTTTCTTGTTAATAATTATAAGTCACCAAATAAGGTAGGCCCTAAAGACCTATAGGGTAGACTGCACTGTATTTAAAAGGAAGGACATGTGTGTTTATGTTTTACATATCCTGGCAGTGAGAAACTCCTTAAATCATTGTTCACTGTTATAAGGCCCATCTCTCCTATTGACTAATACTGGGTTACCTCATTACATTAAATAAGTTATAAAGTTACAAATGGGAGCTGATAGAAATATACTGTTTATATTAAAAATGAATTGTAATTTAAAATATGTTTTAAAGGTAAAGTCGGATTTTAAGTTACAATAAAAAAAATTCCACTTTTAGAACTTTTTTACAATCGTT